>NC_140582.1:756690693-757290693 GCF_964204655.1 Triturus cristatus | reverse complement strand
AACCATGTCCACAAAACAAGATGGCGATCGGGCTAAGACAAAATCGACCCGCCGTGGCGCGGCCCAGCAATCCAACAGTATGGACCGCTACACCCTCCAGAAGGGATCCCCAGAGGCGCCGCGTAGGTCCCCTACGGGCCCGACTGATGCTTCCGCTCTGCCCACGGACCTGACCCTCCGAGACGTCATGGGCGCCATCGCCGAGATGAAGGCCTCGGTGGACCAGCGCTTCGACACTCTGGCCCAGAAGATTGACTCGGTCCTCGTGGACGTGGGCCTCGTGAGGGCTGATTTGTCTAAAACCAACGACCGGGTCGACTCTTTGGCCCACTCTACCACGGGCCTCACAACGGACGTGGCGGCCCTCCAACAGGAGGTGCGCAGGCTTGGCCAGGCGAGCGCCCTGATGAATCGTCGGCTGGAGGATTCCGAGGGTCGGGCCCGGAGGAACAACGTTCGCATTATCGGGGTGCCGGAGGGACGCGAGGCGGAGGCGGCGGATCTATTTGTTGAGGACCTGGTTCTCACCCATCTCCAGCCTCGGGGGCTGAGTAAATTCTTTGCGGTGGAGCATGCCCACAGGGTCCCCGGGGGTAGGCCTAAGGTTGGAGCCCCTCCGAGGCCTCTCATCGCCCGGATCTTCAATTTTCGGGATAGAGACGCTATCCTACAGACTTCCAGGCTACAAGGGCCGGTCAAACTTGACAATATGGACATCAATTTCTATCCTGACTTCACTCCGGCAGTCCAAAAGCAGAGGCTGAGCTTTCTTGGTGTTAAACGTCGCCTAAGGGACCTGAATCTCAAATATGCGATGCTTTTTCCAGCTAAGCTGAGAGTGGAGGTGGATGGCCACACGCACTTTTTTGATCGACCCGAGGTGGCCGGGGACTGGCTAGACACTTTGCCCGGAGATCGGGGCCGGGGGGGTGGGGGGGGTGCGGTTGGTGGGGAGGGCCCGCCGGATCAGGACTGAGGGACTAATGGTAGGCCTTGCTCTGGACTGCGTTGTTGTCACTATTGACTGTTAGGGTAAGTTCCCCTCCTGTGGAGGTCGTGTGGGGTCTCTTGGGGGATCTCCCTCCTCCTCTGGGGGACTAGTTAGTTTTCTTATCTATGGGGCGACAGGCACACTGCACTTTGGGGGGGCTGTTTGGGCTCATGCAGGGGTGCAGGGTGGGGGGAGTTCTGTTGGGTTGGGTGGGTTGGGGTGGGGTGTGGTTCGTTTTTACCGCAAGGCAAACCCGTTATTGTATTGTTGTTTTTGAGATGCTCTGGGGGGGACAACTGATGGCTTCGTTACGTGATGGGGGGTAGGGATTTGACATTGTTGTCCTGGAATGTTAACGGACTGGGTGATAGGATCAAGCGGGGTGTGGTCCTGCAGTATCTGAAACGGATTTCGCCTGATGTGGTCTTTCTGCAGGAGACACACCTTATTGGTAATTCCTTTTGTGCCATGAATCGGCGTGGCTATCGCTTGGTGGCCCACTCGGGCTTCACGTCGGGCTCACGGGGGGTGGGCATCATGGTGAAGAACTCGCTCCCGTTGGAAATAGACGAGGTGCGCTATGATGAGAGGGGACGCTACACTGTCTTGGTGGGGAGGATGGAGGGCAAGGTAGTTGTCTTTGTCTCTGTGTACGTCCCACCGGGGCTACAGTCCACCACCTTTGCAGATCTGGGGCGCCTCCTCCTTGACCTCCCGGGGGGGCTTCTGGTGGTTGGGGGGGATTTCAATGCGGTGGCTTCTGGGACTATGGATCGTCATCCCCCTAGGGACCTCCCCCGGGCACAGGCGTGGTTAGCGGGCCTTTTAGACACACTGGGATTGGTGGACTGCTGGCGTTTAAAGCATCCCACCCAGCTGCAGTACACCTTCCATTCGGGTGCCCATGGTAGCCTCTCGCGGCTTGATTATGTCCTTGTCCCTGCGGCTTATGCTGGGAGGGTGGGAGAGGTGCGCCATCTGGCGCGGGGTATTTCGGATCATTCCCCGCTCCTACTGCACTTGGGTGTCTTCCCGAGGGGAGAGGGCAGGGTAGCCCCAATCAATGCTTGGTACCTGCGTGACCCCACTATTCGTGCTGACCTGATTAACTCATTGCAACGGTATTTTGAGGAGAATGTGGGGTCCGTTCCGTCGGCTATCTCCCTGTGGGAAGCCTTTAAAACAGTTCTCAGAGGGGAGGCCCTCTCCTTTATCTCCCATGCCCGCAGACGCGCACAGGAGGAGGTGACCCGGGTGGAGGCCGAAATTACTGAATTGGAGGGTGGTCTGGGGAGTGGGGTGACTGACGCGGCGCTGCATGTTCTGCACCTTAAACAGGCGGCCTATAGGGCCCTCGTCACGGAGGCGGCCAGGGGCCTTAGCAGAGAGCAACAGGGGCGACTGTACGATGTGGGTGATAAGGCTAGCAAACTGATTGCGTGGTTGGATAAGAAGGAGAGAGCTAGTCGTGTGGTCCCGCTGATTGAGAGGATGGATGGTGTACGAATTACTGAGCCGGAAGGCATTGTTTCTTGCTTCGCGGATTATTTCCGCGAGGTATATTCTCCGGTCTCTCCCTGCTCGGAGGAGGATTCCCATGCCCTGCTGCGGGACATCGCGCTGCCCTCGCTTTCAGTGGAGGACAGGGATTCGTTGGATGCCGCTCCCACCTCGGATGAAATCGCCCTCGCCATACGCTCGGTCGCCTCGGGCAAGGCCATGGGCCCGAATGGCCTTCCTATCGAATTGTACAAGCTGCGACCGGATGTACTGGCACCTCACCTCCGCGCAATGTTCCTTGCGGCCCACTCGCGGGGCTCCCTCCCGCCGGACCAGCGTCTAGCTACCATCGTGGTTATCTACAAGGAGGGGAGACCGCGAGACCGGGTTACATCCTATCGGCCGATCTCGCTCTTGAATGCGGAGCCTAAAATCCTCGCCAAGGTGCTTGCCAACCGGCTGGTCGGCGTGGTGGGCGATCTGGTCCACCAAGACCAGTCCGGCTTTATTCCCCATCGCAACACGGCCCTTAACCTGCGGCGCTTGCACGGGGTGCTCGCGCGTGTTCCATTCGTGCGGGAGCCGGCCATCTTGGCGTCCTTGGATGCCACCATGGCGTTTGACACGCTCGAGTGGCCGTACATCTGGGCGATGTTGGCGAAATTTGGATTTGGCCCGGGATTCATCAGCTGGGTCAAATTGTTGTACTCTGACCCATTGGCGCAGGTGGTGGTGAATGGTCGAGTCTCGGCCCCATTCGTGCTGGGACGGGGCACGCGACAGGGTTGCCCCCTGTCGCCGCTCCTGTTTGCACTGGCCTTGGAACCCCTGGCGGAGTGGCTGCGGTGGCACCCCTCTATCCGTGGTCTCCGTTGGACCCCTGAGTATGAGGACCGCGTGTCCCTCTACGCCGACGACATCCTGTTGTACTTAGCCTCCCCGCGTAAATCACTGATTGTCCTGGTCGATGTTCTGCGCTCCTTCGGCCGTAACTCAGGTCTTGTCATCAACTGGGCTAAATCCTGTGTCTATGTGCTTTCCGGGGAGGCTCCTGTTCTCCCGCGGGGCTGCTCGATCCAGATTGCCTCGCAGGGGTTTCGTTACCTGGGCGTCTATATTACGCTGGACCCAGTGGCCCGCTACGAGCGGAATTTGCTTCCCCCCCTCCAGCGCTTGAAGGAGGACGTCGCGCGCTGGCGGCGCTTGCCGCTTTCGCCGCTCGGCCGGGCGGCATTGTTCAAGATGATGTCGTTACCGCGCTTTCTGTACGCCCTCCAGAACTCGATGGACCTGGTCCCGGCGCGTTACTTCCGTGAGGTGGAGAGTTTGCAGCGCCGCCTGTTCTGGGACGGGAGGCCGCGTATCGCCCTGGCAAAGTTGACGCTCCCGTGGTATGACGGAGGGATTGCCCTCCCGGATATTAAGCGGTATTACTGGGCCTCCCAACTAGCTGCAATTAATCACGGCCTCTACGGGCCCGCCTTAAACCCGGCATTTGAAATGGACAAGATGCTCCTGCCCGGTGGCGATTACAATCGAGCGCTCTACACTAGCGTGCCCGACTCCCGCCTGACGGGACCCACGCGTGTCATGGTGCGAGTATGGCACGTGGCCAATGCAGCTATGGGATGGAAGGACCGTTTGACCCGGGCGTCACCGTTGTATGCGTCTGAGAGGTTGGGCTCCCTATGGACCTCGAAGGGCTTCGATAGGTGGGACACGATAGGCATTAGTACAGTGGGGGACCTCTGGACGAGGGGAGGATTCAAAACTTTCGAGACACTGCAGGCGGAGTTTCAGCTGCAGGGCAGTGAATACTTTCGATACCTGCAGGTCCGTCACGCACTGGGCTCTGTCTTCCCAGACGTGGCCGCCATTCCGGAGTCCTCCCCACTGGAGGATAGAGTGCTAGATGGCCACGTTCCGGACAGCACGATCTCCCTCATCTACAAGAAGTTGATTAATGACCGCTCGGGCTTACTGACTGGGCTCCGCGAGGCTTGGGTTGCCGATGGGTTGGAGCTGGACGACGAGGACTGGATTTCCGCGGTGGCCTCCCCGAAGGAGGTGGCCATCCCGGCTCGCCTTCGCTTCGTCCAGCTTAAGATACTTCACCGGGTGTACGTGACGGGGCCAGGGCTTCTGCGTATGGGCTATGCCGAGGATGGACTGTGTAAGCGTGGGTGCGGTGCATTGGCGACCTTTTTACATATTCTGTGGGAATGTCCGAGGGTGGAGCGATTCTGGCGTGGTGTGCATGAGGTCCTGCGAGCGGTTACGCATGTCGTGCTGGTGCCTGAAGCGAGGAGATGCCTGCTGAATGTGTGGGAACCGACCGACTACTCGGTTCCGCAGACGCGATGGGTGACGCTGGGTTATATGATTGCTAAACGTGACATCGCTCAACTGTGGGGATCCCAGAGGCCCCCGGCAGTGTCGGCCTGGAAAGAACACATGGATTGGTGCATGTTCCGAGAGAAGGTGGTGTATGTGGCGCGGGGTAAGCCTGGGGCGTGGCTGAAGGTGTGGGGCCCCTGGAACGCCTACCGCGGGGGTATTTGCGAGCCGCCATTGTTGCCTCCCGCTTCACCAGCTCCGTCTCCCTAGATGACCCCCTCCCTCAATCCCGGGCACAGAGTTTTCCCAGTCCCAGACCTATTCCCCTTCCCCTCCTTCGATTTTAGGGTATGGTTGGGGTCCCCCCATTTGAGGAGCGTATGTTGTCATTTTCGCTCTCGGGTTGCCTTGCGGGTCTGGTTTTATGTTGTTGTGTCGTATAAAACGAAACCGTATTGTGGGCTCAGAGTCATGTGGCCCACGTTGCTGATACCTCCTGCTTTAGCGTCTCTGTAACGCCAAGTGCCTTATTGTATATATGTCATTTATTTCTGTCATTTTAGCGGCCGGCCGGAAGGTTGTAGGCCCGTACCTGTATATATTTGAGATTGCAATAAACGGTTTCAAAAAAAAAAAAAAAAAAAAAAAAAAAAAAAGACAAAGAGGGCAGATATACATTTGCCAAATTGCAGTTGGGTGACAGGTCCCTTTGTGTGGGATCGGTATAAGACCCCATTGGAATAAAACACCCCGTCATTCTTCAATCGAATCACCGGCTTGTGGAGATCGGGCCATCTCATTATGTCATTGGAGTGGACTGGAACCTCACCTGGGATGCAGTTCTGGACAGGACAGACCCTCCTGCCATACACTCAGTTAGTGGGGAGGTTCTCACCCACCCAAAGAACATTGTCAACAAGTTTACTTCATTCTACAGAACATTATACATCCCAGAGGTGGTGCCTTAATACGGAACAGGTGGCCACCTTCTTTGACAGTATAGACCTCCCCTGCCTGTCAGACAAGGGTAGGGAACTACTAGCAGGGGGTCAGCAAAGAAGAGATAGCATTGGCCATATCCAAATTTCCCTATCACAAAGCCCTGGGTGAGGATGGCTTCCCGGCGGCGTTTTATAAGTGGTCAGGGAGGAGGTAGCCGACTCCCTGCATGCTGCCTTCCAGGATGTGGAGCAGACGGCCTCCTTGGGGCCTCTCTCCAGAAAGGCGGTGATTGCAGTCCTACCCAAACCTGGGAGGTACCCTTTACTATGCAGCAGGTACAGACCCATCTCGCTGCTGACCAGTAATATCAAAATCCTCACCAGCATCTTGGCAGCACGCCTCGGGAAAGTCATTCCCTCCCTGATCCACAACACGCAAGTCGGCTTCGTGCCGGGTCACTCCTCCATTAACCACCTCTGCACCCTGGCCCACACCCTTTGGGCAGCCAAGGACCTCAAGTTCGACGTGGTGGCCCTCTCCCTGGACGCCAAGAAGGCATTTGTCCGCATTGAGTGAGGATACCTCTTCACCACCATGAAACGATTCGGCATGGGAGACCAATTCATCGCCAAGGTGCAGCTGCTGTATGATTGTCCAACAGCCAGGGTTAACTGGGGGGGGGGGGTTCCTTTCAGACCCCTTCCCGATCTGGGGGAGGGCAGTTCACTTTCTCCCTACCTGTTCCTTCTGGCCATGGAACCCCTGGCCTCTGCTATCTGTCCTTCGCCACACATTGAGGGTGTTCCCCTTGCGGGTGGACTATCCAAACTCTACCTCTATGCAGACAATGTCCTGCTCACCCTCACAGATCTCCACCATTCCTTGCTGGCTCTTTTGGAAGTCATTGACGGTTTCGCGGCCCTATCCATTACAAAGTAAATTGGGACAAGAGCGAGGTCCTGCCACTCTCAACAGGTGCCACGAAGATGCAGATTCACAGCTACCCTGTTCGCTGGAAGCCCTCGTGTCCTCAAATACTTGGGGATACTGGTCAATAGACGAATGGCCGGGATGGTCTCAGACAACGTGGACCCCCTGATAGCCCAGATGAAACTGGACTTCGAGAAGTGGTCCCAAATTGAGTTCTCCATGTGCAGCAGGGTGCAGGTGGTGAGGTTGGTCAAGCTACCGCACTTCACATATGCACTGGGTATGCTCCCTGTATTGGTTCCTTTAACCACTTTACGCCTCATCAACTCCCAGATTCCGCCCTTCATGTGGGGCTCCGGTTTGCTGCATCCAAACTCATGCAAAAACAACAATTGATGGACAGAATGCAGAACAATGTCATACATTCACCCCAGTACAGAGATCTGGGCCTAAATCCATCGTTTTTTTGCTCACCATGCCATTCCCGTTTGAACCCAGCCATATGCAAATCAGTCTTGACCCTGTGCCCCATGGGAACAGTCCAGCCCGAACTGCCAAGCCAGGTCCTCCCTGGACTGGAAACAAGCATCCTAGGACCGGTTTCGGGCTTTCAGCCCTCGTCAGCCAGGATAGCTTGATTCCAGTGGCATGGAGAGCAAGGGACTCACGTCTGAGCATACACTTCCCACTCGGGGTGACAAATGCAAAAACAACAATTGATGGACAGAATGCAGAACAATGTCATACATTCACTCCAGTACAGAGATCTGGGCCTAAATCCATCGTTTTTTTGCTCACCATGCCATTCCAGTTTGAACCCAGCCATATGCAAATCAGTCTTGACCCTGTGCCCCATGGGAACAGTCCGGCCCGAACTGCCAAGCCAGGTCCTCCCTGGACTGGAAACAAGCATCCTAGGACTGGTTTCGGGCTTTCAGCCCTCGTCAGCCAGGATAGCTTGATTCCAGTGGCATGGAGAGCAAGGGACTCACTTCTGAGCATACCCTTCCCACTCGGGGTGACAAATGCAAAAACAACAATTGATGGACAGAATGCAGAACAATGTCATACATTCACCCCAGTACAGAGATCTGGGCCTAAATCCATCGTTTTTTTGCTCACCATGCCATTCCAGTTTGAACCCAGCCATATGCAAATCAGTCTTGACCCTGTGCCCCATGGGAACAGTCCAGCCCGAACTGCCAAGCCAGGTCCTCCCTGGACTGGAAACAAGCATCCTAGGGCCGGTTTCGGGCTTTCAGCCCTCGTCAGCCAGGATAGCTTGATTCCAGTGGCATGGAGAGCAAGGGACTCACGTCTGAGCATACCCTTCCCACTCGGGGTGACAAATGCAAAAACAACAATTGATGGACAGAATGCAGAACAATGTCATACATTCACCCCAGTACAGAGATCTGGGCCTAAATCCATCGTTTTTTTGCTCACCATGCCATTCCAGTTTGAACCCAGCCATATGCAAATCAGTCTTGACCCTGTGCCCCATGGGAACTGTCCAGCCCGAACTGCCAAGCCAGGTCCTCCCTGGACTGGAAACAAGCATCCTAGGACCGGTTTCGGGCTTTCAGCCCTCGTCAGCCAGGATAGCTTGATTCCAGTGGCATGGAGAGCAAGGGACTCACGTCTGAGCATACCCTTCCCACTCGGGGTGACAAATGCAAAAACAACAATTGATGGACAGAATGCAGAACAATGTCATACATTCACCCCAGTACAGAGATCTGGGCCTAAATCCATCGTTTTTTTGCTCACCATGCCATTCCAGTTTGAACCCAGCCATATGCAAATCAGTCTTGACCCTGTGCCCCATGGGAACAGTCCAGCCCGAACTGCCAAGCCAGGTCCTCCCTGGACTGGAAACAAGCATCCTAGGACCGGTTTCGGGCTTTCAGCCCTCGTCAGCCAGGATAGCTTGATTCCAGTGGCATGGAGAGCAAGGGACTCACGTCTGAGCATACCCTTCCCACTCGGGGTGACAAATGCAAAAACAACAATTGATGGACAGAATGCAGAACAATGTCATACATTCACCCCAGTACAGAGATCTGGGCCTAAATCCATCGTTTTTTTGCTCACCATGCCATTCCAGTTTGAACCCAGCCATATGCAAATCAGTCTTGACCCTGTGCCCCATGGGAACAGTCCAGCCCGAACTGCCAAGCCAGGTCCTCCCTGGACTGGAAACAAGCATCCTAGGACCGGTTTCGGGCTTTCAGCCCTCGTCAGCCAGGATAGCTTGATTCCAGTGGCATGGAGAGCAAGGGACTCACGTCTGAGCATACCCTTCCCACTCGGGGTGACAAATGCAAAAACAACAATTGATGGACAGAATGCAGAACAATGTCATACATTCACCCCAGTACAGAGATCTGGGCCTAAATCCATCGTTTTTTTGCTCACCATGCCATTCCAGTTTGAACCCAGCCATATGCAAATCAGTCTTGACCCTGTGCCCCATGGGAACAGTCCAGCCCGAACTGCCAAGCCAGGTCCTCCCTGGACTGGAAACAAGCATCCTAGAACCGGTTTCGGGCTTTCAGCCCTCGTCAGCCAGGATAGCTTGATTCCAGTGGCATGGAGAGCAAGGGACTCACGTCTGAGCATACCCTTCCCACTCGGGGTGACAAATGCAAAAACAACAATTGATGGACAGACTCATGGCACGCCGACTGTGTGGAGGCCTGGGCCTCCCATCAGTGGAGCATTACACTCTGACTCTCTACCTATCGCAAGTGGTATACTTGATCCCTGGTACCCCAGACCCACCGCAGTGGGCCCACACAGAATGATCGCTCCTCTCTGGCGGCGAGGGACTTGGCCTTCTTTATGGGGACCATACCCTCCAGCCATACCTCTTCCACCCAGTGCTGCAGGCCACGCATAAGGCTTGGCCACTCTCTCACCACCTACTCTAAGTGGACCCATACTCTCACCTCATCAGTGTTCCTTACTTTAAAATTAATCAGAAAGATTTAACCCTACATTTCTTTGGATCTTCAAAATACGGTGGTCTCCACCTTAGTTTTAGTTAAATTAGATTATAGAAACGCCCTTTTTAACAGCATCTGAAAAAAATCCCTTCAAAAACCACAGATGCTGCCCGGCTTCTTACAAGAATTCCAAAATATCAATCAGCATCACAGGTCTTGATCAAATTAGATTGGCTCCCTGTAGCAAGAAGAGTGGAATTCAAGGCCCTCTGTACTGCATTTAAGGCACTGCACAATGTATGACCACATTACCTTTGTTCAAAACTTGTCCGGCATAACCCTCAAAGGTTGCTTAGATCCTCAGATGCAAAGCTCTTAATAGTACTGAAGGTTAAACGAGCCACATGGGGAGGTATGAGTTTTGTTCTAAGGACGGCTAAGCTATGGAATGCCCTTCCTGTCAACCTAAGGAAATGTCCAGATTTCCTATCGCTTTGGAAATCAATAAAGACTTGGCTCATTAATCAATGAACATTTGTCATATTTCTGCATCTTTTTCTCCCCTGATTCATACTGCAGCAGCACCAAGACGCCTCAGGGCATTTGAGCGCTATGTAAAATTATAAATCAAATCAAGCTTGTATGATGAAGTGCCACTATGGGGCAATGACGGTCTGCGTATTGATGGTCAAGTTCTACGCTGGACCGAATGGATGGAGGAGGGCATACACAGCCTCAACCAAATTATGCTCGATGGAGATCTGAAGCCTTTCAACCGTCTGAGGGAGGAGTTTGTCCTCCACCCACGGCAAGCTTTGCGCTACTAGCAACTAGAGCACTGCCTGAAGCGTCGCTTAGGCCCAAATCCATGGTCCAAACAATCCTCACCACATAGTGGCTTACCTGACCATGTGGGGTGGTCACAGAGAAGTGAGGTTGGGTCTCGACTGCACACTCACAAGTCACCTCTTCTCATAACCTCTTCTACACAGCCTACGTGACAAGTGGTAGGCATGTCTGCAGACAACCCTTGAGGAGGAGGACTGGGTTTTAATCCTTGAAGCCCAGGACATGATTTGCACTGGACACTGACAAAACTAAACGGGGCAGGACTCCTACCCCATGCAAATTGCTGGAGGTTCGCAGACACCCACTGCAATCTCACTCACATCACATCATCCGGTCCTTCTGGTCGTATGTTGGGGACACCTTGGGAGCATCCATACCACTGTGACTCACCCTCAGCCCTACCTTCATTCTCCTCCATGACACCAGGAATTCTTCAGACCTATCCCTTCCACAGCATTGTCCCTTCACAGGGCCCTGGCTACGGCCAATATATTTATCCTCCGCCAATAGAGGTCACACGTTCCTCTATTGTAAGAAACTGGCTCTATATATACTACACCAAAATGAGGTACAGTGTGTATAGAGTCCAAGTGTTCCCAGAGGTAGGCAGAGGTTAAAGTTAGATATAACCTTACTCTCTGTTTGTGGTAGAGTGGTCAAGCAGTAAGGCAGTATCAGAGGACAGTGTTAAGCATTTGATGTACACACTCAGTCAGCAAATGAATTCACACACTCAATAACTGACCTCTAGGCCAATTGTTTTTGTATAAAATATTCTTTTAGGTATTTTATTTCTGGAACCAAGCAAGCATGGCACAGGTAAGCAGTAAATACTTTGCAGTAATAAATGCTGAATGTTATACAGTTGTATTGTAATTGAAAATGTACTTTGGGTCGGGGAGGAGCCTAGCGCGCAACCAAGATGGCCGCGTAGGTGCGAAGCTCCCGAGGACCTCCGCGACCTCCTGAATTAATCCTGATTATATCCTGTCTTTGATGAGGGGACTGTGTCTGTGTACCCGAGCTGAGGCGGCACCCGTTTTCCGTTTTCGAATCGGACCCCGGACACCGGTGGGAGCACCGATCGAAGATTGCGGCCTTCTCCGCGCCGGCCCCCCGGATTGGAGTTGTGGGGCGATCCGGGGACAAAGCGAACAACAGCGGCGGGCAGGGCTGGGCGACTCGCGTACCCCGCGCTTTCACTTTCGCTTTTGCGCCCTCCTTGCCCTCAAGCGAGGTAGGGTTGCGGAGCGGGGTGCGGTGGTGTGGCCTTGTCCCGGTGCCCGGCTGACCCGCCGGCTGTGAGTTGTCCTGCGGTCCAGTGGTCACCCCCCCCCCCCGGAACCCGTGAACTGGTTTATCGGCCCTTTCGAGGAGATTGGCACGACTTTGGGAGTGCGACATGTCCACAAAGCAAGATGGCGACCGGGCAAAGGTGAAATCGACCCGCCGTGGCCCGGCACATCAGTCTAACAGCATGGACCGCTACACCCTCCAGAAGGGATCTCCAGAGGCACCGCGTACATCCCCCGCGGGCCCGACTGAGGCGTCTGCTCAGCCCGCGGATCTGACCCTCCGGGACGTCATGGGCGCCATTGCCGAGATGAAGGCCTCGGTGGACCAGCGCTTTGATACTCTGGCGCAGAAGATGGACTCGGCCCTGGTGGATGTGGGCCTGGTGAGAGCCGACTTGTCTAAAACAAATGCCCGGGTCGATTCCCTGGCCCACACTACCTCGAGTCTCACTACAGACGTGGCGGCCCTTCAAAAGGAGGTGCACCGGCTTGGCCAGGCGAGCGCCCTGATGGACCGTCGATTGGAGGACTCCGAGGGTCGGGCCCGGAGGAACAACGTTCGCATTGTCGGGGTGCCGGAGGGACGGGAGGAGGAGGCGGCAGATTTGTTTGTGGAAGACCTGATCCTCACCCGTCTCCAGCCCCGGGGGCTGAGTAAACTTTTTGCGGTGGAACGTGCTCACAGGGTCCCCGGGGGACGACCTAAGGCCGGAGCCCCGCCGCGGCCTCTCATTGCCCGGATTTTTAACTTTCGGGACAGAGACGCTATCCTGCAGACTTCCAGGCTACAGGGACCGGTCAAGCTCGATAATATGGACGTGAATTTCTACCCTGACTTTACTCCGACGGTCCAAAAGCAGAGACTGAGTTTTCTCGGAGTTAAACGTCGCCTACGGGACCTGAACCTTAAGTACTCAATGCTTTTTCCAGCTAAGCTGAGGGTGGAGGTGGATGGTCGCACGCACTTTTTTGACCGTCCCGAGGCGGCTGGGGACTGGTTGGATACTCTGCCTGGGGATCGGGGCCGGGGGGGTGGGGGGGGGTGCGGTTGGCGGGGAGGGCTCGCCGGATCAGAACTGAGGGGTGAATAGTAGGCCTTGCTCTGGACAACATTCTGGTTACCGTTCACTGATCGTGTATGTTCCCCTCCTATGGCGGTCGTACGGGGTCCATTGGGGGCTTTCCCTCCTCCTCTGGGGGACTAGTTAGTTTTTCGTCTATGGGGCGACAGGCACACTGCACTTTGGGGGGGCTGTCTGGGCTCATGCAGGGGTGCAGGGAGGGGGGAGTTCTGTTGGGATGGGTGGGCGGGGGTGGAGTGTTGTTTGTTTGCACCGCAAGGCGAACCCTTTACTGTATTGTTGTTTTCGAGATGCTCTTTGGGGGACGACTGATGGCTTCCATGTATGATGGGGGGTAGGGATTTGACTGTGTTATCATGGAACGTTAACGGACTGGGGGATAGGATTAAGCGTGGTGTGGTCCTGCAGTATCTGAAACGAATTTCACCAGATGTGGTCTTCCTGCAGGAGACACACCTTATAGGTAATTCCTTTCATGCCATGAATCGGCGAGGCTATCGCTTGGTGGCCCATTCGGGCTTCACTTCGGGCTCGCGGGGGGTGGGCATCATGATTAAGAACTCGCTCCCATTGGAGATTGATGAGGTGCGCCATGATGAGAGGGGACGTTACACTGTCTTGGTGGGTAGAATGGAGGGCAGAGTGGTCGTTTTTGTATCAGTGTACGTTCCGCCGGGGTTGCAATCTACCGCGTTTGCGGACCTGGGGCGCCTCCTCCTTGACCTTCCGGGTGGGCTTCTGGTAGTTGGGGGGGGACTTAAATGCGGTGGCTTCTGGGTCTATGGATCGTCATCCCCCCAGGGACCTCCCCCGGGCACAGGCGTGGCTGTCCGGCCTTTTAGATACACTAGGATTGGTGGATTGCTGGCGACTAAAGCATCCCGCGCAGCTGCAATACACCTTCCACTCGGGTGCCCATGGTAGCCTCTCGCGGCTTGATTATGTCCTTGTCCCTGCGGCCTATGCTGGGAGAGTGGGAGAGGTGCGCCATTTGGCGCGGGGTATTTCAGATCACTCCCCACTATTGTTGCACTTTGATGTCTTCCCGAGGGGGGAGGGCAGGGTAGCCCCAATCAATGCCTGGTACCTGCGCGACCCCACTATTCGAGCCGAATTGATCAAATCCTTGCAGCGGTACTTTGAGGAGAATGTGGGGTCTGTCCCTTCGGCTATCTCCCTGTGGGAGGCTTTTAAGGTAGTTCTCAGAGGGGAGGCCCTCTCCTTTATCTCCCATGCCCGGAGGCGCGAGCGGGAGGAGGTAACCCGGGTGGAGGCCGAAATTACTGAACTAGAGGGTGACCTGGGGAGCGGGGTGACGGATGCCACATTGCATGTTCTACACCTCAAGCAGGCGGCCTATAGGGCCCTTGTCACGGAGGCGGCCAGGGGCCTCAGTAGAGAGCAACAGGGGCGACTGTATGATGTGGGTGATAAGGCTGGTAAATTGATTGCGTGGTTGGACAAAAAGGAGAGAGCGAGTCGTGTGGTTCCGTTGATCGAGAGGATGGATGGTGTGTGTGTCACCGAGCCGGACGCCATTGTCTCCTGCTTCGCGGATTATATCCGCGAGGTGTATTCCCCGGTTTCTCCCTGCTCGGAGGAGGATTCCCATGCCCTGCTTCGGGACATCGCGCTGCCCTCCCTTTCGGTGGAGGACAGGGATTCGCTGGACGCTCCTCCCACCTCGGACGAAATTGCCCTTGCTATCCGCTCGGTCGCATCTGGCAAGGCCATGGGCCCCAATGGCATCCCTATCGAGCTGTATAAGCTGCGACCGGATGTACTGGCGCCCCACCTGCGCGCGATGTTCCTGGCGGCCCGCTCGCGGGGTTCCCTTCCGCCGGACCAGCGTCTGGCCACGATCGTGGTGATCCACAAGGAGGGGAGACCCCGTGAGCGGGTCACATCCTATAGGCCTATCTCGCTCTTGAACGCGGAGCCCAAAATCCTCGCCAAGGTGCTGGCCAACCGGCTGGTCGGCGTGGTGGGCGATTTGGTCCACCAAGACCAGTCCGGCTTCATACCCCATCGCAACACGGCCCTTAATCTGCGACGCTTGCACGGGGTGCTCGCGCGTGTCCCGTTCGTGCGGGAACCGGCCATCTTGGCGTCCTTGGACGCCACCATGGCGTTTGATACGCTCGAGTGGCCATACATTTGGGCGATGCTGGCGAAGTTTGGCTTCGGACCGGGCTTCATCAGCTGGGTCAAGTTGTTGTATTCCGGCCCATTGGCGCAGGTGGTGGTGAATGGACGAGTTTCGGCCCCATTCGCACTGGGACGGGGCACGCGACAGGGTTTCCCCCTGTCGCCTCCTGTTTGCACTGGCCCTGGAGCCCCTGGCGGAGTGGCTGCGGTGGCACCCTTCCATCCGTGGTCTCCGCTGGACCCCAGAGCATGAGGACCGTGTGTCCCTCTACGCTGATGATATCCTTCTATATCTCGCCTCCCCGCGTAAATCACTGATCGTCCTAGTTGATGTTTTGCGCTCATTCGGTCGCAACTCAGGCCTCGTCATCAACTGGGCGAAATCCTGTGTATATGTGCTTGCCGGGGAGGCTCCGGTCCTACCACGGGACTGTCCGATCCAGATTGCCTCCCAGGGGTTTCGGTACCTGGGTATATATATTACTCTGGACCCGGAGGCCCGCTACGAGCGGAATTTGCTGCCCCCCCTCCAGCGCTTGAAGGAGGACGTGGTGCGTTGGCGGCGTCTGCCGCTTTCGCCGCTCGGCCGAGCGGCCTTGTTTAAGACGATGTCGTTGCCGCGCTTTCTGTACGCTCTCCAGAACACTATGGACTTGGTCCCGGTGCGCTACTTCCGTGAGGTGGAGAGTTTGCAGCGTCGCCTGTTCTGGGACGGGAGGCCACGTATTGCCTTGGCTAAATTGACGCTCCCGTGGTACGATGGGGGGGTTGCCCTCCCGGATATTAAACGGTATTACTGGGCCTCCCAGCTAGCTGCGATTAATCATGGCCTTTACGGGCCCGCCCTGAACCCGGCATTTGAAATGGACAAGATGCTCCTGCCCGGTGGCGACTACAATCGAGCGCTCTACTCTGGCGCGCCGGACCCTCGCCTGACGGGACCGACGCGTGTCATGGTGCGTGTATGGCACGCGGCTAACGCAGCTATGGGGTGGAAGGACCGTTTGACCCGGGCGTCACCGCTATATGCGTCTGCGAGGTTGGGCTCCCTGTGGACCTCGAAAGGCTTCGAGAAGTGGGACACGATCGGCATCAGCACAGTGGGAGATCTCTGGACGAGGGGGGGATTCAAAACTTTCGAGACGCTGCAGACGGAGTTTCAGTTGCAAGGCAGTGAGTACTTTCGGTAGTTACAAGTCCCCCACGCGCTGGGCTCCGTCTTCCCGGATGTCGCGTCCATTCCGGAGTCTTCCCCCCTGGAGGACAGAGTGCTGGATGGCCATGTCCCAGACAGCACGATCTCCCTTATATATAAAAAACTGATCAATGACCGATCGGGCCTGCTGACTGGCCTCCGCGAGGCCTGGGTTGCCGATGGGCTGGAATTGGACGACGAGGACTGGATTTCCGCGGTGGCCTCTCCGAAGGAGGTGGCCATCCCGGCTCGCCTTCGCTTCGTCCAGCTTAAGATCCTCCACCGGGTTTACGTGACGGGGCCAAGGCTTCTACGTATGGGCTTTGCTGAGGATGGACTGTGTAAGCGTGGCTGTGGTGCTTTGGCAACTTTCTTGCATATTCTGTGGGAATGCCCAAAGGTGGAGCGATTCTGGCGTGGTGTGCACGAGGTCCTGCGAGTGGTTACGCGTGTCGCGCTGTTGCCTGAAGCGAGGAGATGCTTGCTGAATGTGTGGGAGCCAACTGACTACTCGGTTCCGCAGACGCAGTGGGTGACTCTGGGATACATGATAGCTAAGCGTGACATTGCTCAATTGTGGGGATCCCAGAGGCCCCCGGCGGTGTCGGCCTGGAAAGAACACATGGATTGGTGTATGTTTCGTGAAAAGGTGGTGTATGTTGCGAGGGGTAAGCCTGGGGCGTGGGTGAAAATCTGGGGCCCCTGGAACGCCTATCGCGGGGGTATTTGCGAGCCGCCACTGCTGCCGGCTGCCTCACCAGCTCCGTCCCCCTAGCCGACCCCCTCCCCCAGCCACGGGCACGTGGTTCCCCAGTCCCTGATCTGTTCTCATTCCCCTCTTCAGAGTTTGGCGATTGGTTGGGGTCCCCCACTTAAGGAGCGCGTGCTGTCACTTGGGATTGCGGGTTGCCTTGCGGGTGTGGTTTTTTGTGTTGTTGTGTTTCGACAAAAGGAAACCGTATTGTGGGTTTGGAGTTCTGTGGCCTGCACTACTGATATCTCCTGATTTACCTTTTTGCACCGCCAAGAGATTTTTCTGTATATATGTCATATGCTTCTGCCACTCTAGCGGCCGGCCAGACGGTTGTAGGCCCATACCTGTAACTATTTGAGATTGCAATAAACGGTTTCAAAAAAAAAAAAAAAAAAAGAAAATGTACTTTGGTTTGACTTACAGTATTGTCTCAGGGAAATGCAATCACTTGTAAATACAGTACATTGGCTTCAATTAGATTTTCAGTAAAATAGCAGGTAAGTTACTTTTTGGATTACTTTTCTTACTCCGTGCTGGATGCCTGGATGCAGCACTGGGATATTTCCTGTAAACAGGTGAGCAAAAGCGTTTTGGTTAAATCGTACAATTTTATAGCATTTCTTTAGTTTTTAAAACTCCACACTTAGAAACTTTTTCAGGAAAAAGTGTCCATGTTATCCTATGGAAGAAAAACAGGTTATCGGTTCTTAGGTAAGTATTCGACTGTGGGAGTTAAGGTTCTGGGGTTAGACTCAGGGGTCCCCCAGGGTCGGTGATGCACTGTTGTTGCACCCTCATCGGCACTAGGGCGGCCGGGTGCAGAGTGTTGAGGCCCAATGTTATCCTATGAGGATAGGGGGTCTCCAGTTGGTGGCTGCCAGCAAGCAGGCCACGGGGTTGTGGGAGCAAAGCTCCTAGGGTTTAGCTCAGGACAAGTTGGGGACCAAAGTAGCACCATAGGTGCACCCTCAGCGGCACGAGGGCGGCCGGGTGCAGGGTGCTGTTTTGAGGTAGGGTGCCCTGTTGTTTCCAATGGAAAACCTCCGGTACAAAAAAACACTGCAGGATCGGGGATGAGGATCTTCTGGGTGTGACCACCACTTCGAGGGGTAAGTTGGGATGTCGTGGGTTGGTCAGGCACCGTCGGTTTAGGCACATAAGACCGTGGGACGTCGGGTGCAGGGGTGCCTTGGGACGTCGGATTTTCTTACCGGCTTTGGTCGCGGTAGGGGGGATCCTCTGGATTGAGGCTGCAGGCGTCGTCTGGCAGCTTGAGGCAGGTCAGAAGTTGCCAGATCTTGAGTCAGGATTGCCGGGGTGACCTCCTCGTGGTGTTTTTCCACTCGAACTCGGGCCGGGTTCAGCGGGTGCAGAGTGGGCTGGATTCGCGGTGTCCGACCGGAGCCAGAAGCTGCAGTTTGAACAAGTCCGGTGTTCACGGGAGATTCAGTCTTTAAAGTGAAGGCAGGCAGGTCCTCTGGGGTTTTTGAGGTTTGGCTGCAGGACACACCAGGGTTTTTGCAGGAGCAGGTTCGAGGGGAGACAGGGCTGGGGCCAAGTCAGTGGGCGTCGTCCTCTTGTTAGCTCTGCACAGCTCTTCGGTCCTTCTTCTTATCTTCTTTTCTTGTTGTTGCTGGATCTGAGGAAGCAAGGTTCAGGGAGGCCCCTAAATACTAGATTTAGGGGTGTTACAGGTAGGTAAAGGGCAGGAACCAATGGGTCCCTTCCCTGGGGTGGGTACACCCCCTATTCTGCCACTCTCCATGAGGAGGGGGGGCAGGAGCCTGTCCCTGGTTGGCTGAGTCCCCCATCCTCAAGATGGCGGGGTCTCGAGCTTGTACTTCACCTCGCTTCCCCCACCTGAGGGGTGGAGTTGGCAGAGGTGAGCGCACCTCCCTTCCTCACTTGTTTTTCCCGCCGGTTCTCCCGCCCAAAGTGGGGGGTAGAACCAGTGGGGACCAGTTGCTGAAAGCAGCAAATGGTCTGGAGAGGCTCACAAAGGCGGCATGCCTTTGAAGCTTCTCCGTCGTGAACCCTGCCCATCCTGGGGGAGGAAAGAATGCACATCCCAGGATGTGCATTGTTTCAGGCCCCCCAGAGCAGCAGCTCTCGACCCAGGGGTCCAGAAACATGTCTGGTGGTGGCAGCCTAAGCAACCACTCAGTCAGGTCACTAGAAGTTGGTCGAGTTTCAGGGGGCATCTCTAAGATGCCCTCTGTTGTGCATTTTACATTAAATCCCACACTGGCATCAGTGTGGGTTTAATGTGCTGAGAAGTTTGATACCAAACTTCCCAGTTTTCAGTGTACCCATTATGGTGCTGTGGAGTCCGTAATGACAAACTCCCAGCACCATATACTCTTAATGGCAGCACTGCACTTACAGTGCCCAGGAATGGACTTGGGCACTGTAGGGGTACAGGGCTCATGCACCTGTACCCTCACCACTGGCATAGGGCACCCAGCTAGAGGGGTGACTGATGTATGCCAGGGCAGTGGTTTGTGGGCATGGCACATAGGGATGTGTGCCATTTCGACTCTTTACTTTGTTCTGCACCAAGACACGCAGCCTGCAAAGGCAGTGTGTGAGTGTCAGGGTACAGGACCTCTAAGGGTGGCACAATAAGTGCTGCTGCCCTTAGAGGCCTTCTCTGGTCACAGTGCCCTGGGTACCTGTAGTACCATTTACCAGGGACTGACATGTGGCCAGAGATGCCAATTGGGTTTAGGCTTCAATGCAGTTTAAGGGAAGGAACATAGGCCCTAGGTACCTGATTAGCAGGAGCCCACGGCACACTCAGTCAAAGAACATCAACAATTCAGCAAAAAGTGGGGGCATACCATGCAAGAAAGAGGGCACTTTCTCACACCCACCTCAAGAGGAATGGACAGTGGCAATGCTCCAAACAATGTCGAACAAGCATGTTATTTAAAACCTGCAGAACCAAGCAGGTGTTCATGCAGACATGGACTCCTTTCCTAAGTAATGATCCCTGAAATGGGAGAAACCGCTTCCACCTCCCATTGCATTCCATCTCGAGCTCCGAGGTCAGTAAGCTCTCAAGCGCGTGGGTGACTCTTGACGTACCCCGGGAGGCCCTGTGCCTCCCGCAGTCTCACCATTGACAGCCCTCCATCCTACCCCATGTCCCCCTGCCTTTTCCCGCCCTCCACGGCCTCCCCTGCTCTTTAACCCCAAATCGACTCCCCTATCTTTCCTTTCCCCTGTCCTTCCCAGCCTCCTCTTGCGCCCTTCCTGCCTCCCTCTAGGCCTCCCACATTACTCCGATTCCCCCCCATGTCCCCCTTCCCCGATACCCCTTCTTCCCCGCCGCCTCTGCTCCACCCCTTCCCACACTTCTATTCCCCCGGACACCTAGACATGCAGACCCCCTTAACATGGGGAACCACCAAAGCAATTCCCGCCACCTTCTCCCTCTCTCTCTCAACTGTGGGCTATTAAACTTACTGGCCAGATAACACAGGGCTCCTTTCCTTCATCAGAGTGCGTCCTCCCCGATCCTGTTGTCCAAGACACCCGGTTACTAGGGACGCGTCATCTCTCTCCCTCCTTGCTGCCTGGACCTCTACCCCTCTCCTCCTCTACGTGTGCCTCCGCCCGATGGCTATTTGACACTTGATACCTACGGGATACCCAGCACTGGGAAAGTTGGTGCTAATAGTTCTATGTGTAATGAGCCTTTTCCCCGTACCCTCTTCTTCCCCCTAATAAATTGTATTATATTGCTTATTGACTCTACACTTTTGTCCCAAACTGTGCATATGCTGTATGATTCTGCCTCAATAAAAAATTGTGACTCAAAAAAAAAAAAAAACTGGCGTCAACAAATAAATCCCAAGTACCCAGAGTTTTCCGGTCATTAATTCCCACTACTATTGCACCCTGGACTATTCAACCAACCTCTTATGGACAGAGGAGGGACCTTCCCTTGTCTATACAATTTTCTTAATTTGAGTCAGATGGTTGTAGTTTGTCCATGTTGCACGAGGCGATCTTGTGGTACCCTGGAGAACTCTATCTGGTTATATTTACATTTGCTGCTGGCTCCCCGTCTTGCATCGTACAATCTCTTCCAGGCTCCGAATATGGAGAATAGGTCAAACTGAAGGTTACATTGGCTTTGGTATGATTGGGGGTTCTGACTTTATTTCTCCTTAGGTCCCTTCTAAAGCTTGATCCATTCATTTAAATAAATGCCATTCCATTCAAGGCACCATCCTTACCCACAGCATCCGCACCCTTCGTTCTTCGGTCCTTTCAGTTCTGTATCAATTTCAATCTCCTCCGATCTACACTTGTGTTATATTCATATGATATACATTTTAGGAAGGATTTGGTGTCCAAATTGAACGGCCTTAGGAGTTAAACTATCAAACTGAAAGCTCAAATTGTGGTGAATAATCTTGCCATTAGACCTAGATTACAGATTCTGCTTTCATGTTAGCTAGATAGGAAAAGCAACTGTGGTCTAAGATGCAGGTAGCACATTTGCTTCACACATATGGGTAAAGTAAGAATCACTGTGAAGCCCGAAACCTTGTACTTCCTTTTCTCAACAGAATCAGTGGAAAGGTGTCCCAGACAAGTCTATCTACAATGTATTTTCCAGATACTCCAGACTTTGATGCCTGGGCCCATGTTCTGTCAATATTTGCAAAACATTAATCTGGAAGAGGATTTCCTCAGGATATGAAGATAAAACGGTTATGCCTATAAGCAGCTCCTACCTGTGGCCCTCCAGCCTAAGGCTTTTGGCACTTCACTGCATGCACCTGGTTAGTCCTAAAACAAATATTACATACTGTGCTGAATTTCTAGATGGCCGAGTTGCTTGGTTTTCCTGGGCAACAACATTGACTCTCCTTGCTGGTACTAATACAACATACCGATCAATTTTACCCCTCTTCATCGGAGTTATCTATCCGTGCCCCACTGGATGAAACATTTGTAGAGAATGCCTGATTACTCCAAATGTCTTGATATTTGTGGTAAAATGTAAAGATTTTCCAGAAGAGACCCCATCCTCTCAACAAAGCACTGGTGCGCATAGTCATTTTGACTCCTAAAAGTGCTCTTCAGTTCCATTCACTATTGAGGGAAGATAACAGTATCCTCACATCCAAGACCAATGAAGGTGGACACCCTCTTTAGGTGATTTCATACGCTGATTAGCATGTGAAATTGGTAAAATACAAGATGGCATTAACCCCAAAACAGAAGCAACTTTCAAAACCAGAGGACAAAGGTCTTACTTAAATTCTAAGATCTTTATCTAAAGCAAGAGGCACCTATCTTCCAAGGGGATCATCATCCTGTGCATTTTCAGAGTAGCTCTGATGATTTGAATCAGAAGAATGGAACCAACTTCTTCCAATTAATAGATAATACTAGTGACTACAACTGAGTTGCAGTGGTCTGCAGAGACTCGAAAGCTGCCTCTGATGGAGCATCCCGCAGTCATCCAGGTATTGAAAGACATAAGGGTCCTGCTGCTGAAGGTGCACGCTGCAACCTTGTTGCGGAGTTGGGCACAACAAAAGAGCCTTTACAAGATATTGAGAATTCCACACCTGGCAAGCCTGCTAAAATGTATCACAGTGCCCAAAACGCAATAGAAACACACAAGATACTACCAATGATTATTGATGCAAAGAAATCCGTTGCAATATTATTTTCCTCCCTGAGTTCAGGCAAGAGTCCTCTCTCTGCCATAAGTTTGACAAGCTCAACTAGGAAGAGGTTTCCGCTGTTAGATTGCATTTTTGAATCACTTCCTGAATCTGTCTTATATTGGCAGCTGTACCAGTTATAACTTGGAGGTTTTTCATCTCCAGGACATGTAAAAATGTCATTATATATATGTCCTACTTCTCAATACTACACATCCCACCCTATGGGCTTTTAAACCCTACCTTAAGGGGTGACTAATACGTATTAAAAAGAAAAAAATAGGTCTGGCAAAGGGTTTATTTTGCCAGATCAAAATGGTAGTTTAAAAGTTCACACCCAGGCTGCAGTGGCCAGACTTTAAACATGTTTTATAGTGTTACTTTAGTGGTTGGCACAAGCACTTTACTACAGATTAGTAGGGGCGGAGGCTGCAGAGTCCTATGGCCAACAAGAATGGATTCAGCAACAGCATATTTCTATGGTTTTTATGCCTGGGTTTGGGGATATGCATAATGAGCAAACTAAATCAGATCTCATGAAAGACTGACCTCGGCTCACACTGGCACCAGTACTACTGTAGCAATCCTACAGAAATTATATTGGCCGTATTTACCAAACAATGCAAAGAAAAATGCACAGCGATCTAACATTCGGGGGTGGTTTCTCAATTAGGTCTCTGGGGCTGTGTCCCACTGAAATTCCTACACATTCCTTGACAAATTTTAAATAGATTGATTTATTTAGAGATACAATCTTATCTCTAAACAGATTGATGTATTTAAGCCTGGGCTGTCTGTCCCAGGCTGCCTGCTCTGCCTCGCTCTGAAACTAGACAGTAAATCAACTTACACTGCAAGGCATGACACAGGGCTTGCCATTCTTAAAGTCCTTGATTGCTATAGTAGTCTTTGGTAGTATCCACTATAGGCCACTCATGCTTTCAGTGTCATGGTTTCCGGCATCAGAGTCTCCGTCCTTGCCTGAGGGCAACCATCTGTTACATGCATAGATCCCATCCTTTCCCATTTGTCACACGTAGAAGTGGATGCAAGCATGTGTGATTTGGTGCTGGTCCTCTGTAATGTTAAATGTCATAAAGCTAATCTTGTGTTATGTATACTGTGCCGAGACCCCAGCCCTGGCTGCACATCACTGGCCCCTTCAGAAGTAGAACTGCTGTATTTGTTACCTTGTGAAATTGACCCAAAAGCCGAGCAGAGATTTGTTCCCTTGCGAAGTTGATACACATATCCGAGTCAAGTGCAAAGGGAGAAATATGTACTTATAGTAAAGACAGTTATTTGCTGTATAGACATAAAACTGGCCCTATCTTCCTGCTCTTAACTTTGATGTCAAAAACATGGATTGTTTTATGAACAATGAATGTTAAAGACGTTAAGGCAATGCATGTCAGCGATTTAGTTCGTCTCTCATTTCATGTTTTACAAAATCTTGTATTTCCCAAGAGTCAGTCGCAGCCGACATGACTTACGGGTGGAGGGGTCAGGGTGACATGCGGGATGGGGGAGGTTTAATTAAAAAAAAAAATTACTTACCTTCCCTGGCCCTGTCCCATGTCGTCTCTGCTTCTCTGCTCCTCTCCTGAACAGGAAGCAGGTAGCCTCCCTCCCCTAAGCCAATCACAAGGCTGAAATGTCAACGTTGTGATTGGTCGGGACGCCAACCAGCCAGGCCTCTATGGGGAGGCCATTTTCTCCATGTAGGCTGCATGCAGCCTACATGGAGAAAAGGCACAGCGCGCATGACTGGTTTGGTCGGTCCCAGAGGGCCAACCAAACATTAAGCGCCCTCAGCAGTGGGCAAGCCACTCCTCCCCTGCCCTAGAGTAGACCCACCCGCCCCCAACTAAACCCTTCTGCTTTCTCTCAGTGCGAGAAGCAAAAACATAAAATGGTATTTATAATACCAATTTATGTTTCTGCTTCTCGCACTGCGAGAAAGCAGTGTGGCGACGCTCCTCCGCCCACATGGAGGAGCCGCCCCTGCCAATAGTGTTATCATGTCATGTTTCTGTATTTTTTTCTGTGTATCTTATTACTTTTGCATAGTGCATAATTTGAGCCATGCCAGGTGTTTATGAAGCACTCTAACAACAACACTATTGCCAGTACTGATGTCCAATATATTAATTATTTTAACCAATCACATGTGACACTCATAGTGACTGAAGAAAAACATTTTTTTTTTATTATTATTTGTTTTAAAAAAAATTCAATTTCACATGGACCACATACAAAATTTAACACAGAGATAACATTACGTTTGACTCATGTGTAATACAACAGTAAACATCACATTTCACAAAGGAAGCAAAAAGAAGAGTTAATGCATGTATATGCTAAGGTTCCCTATTTTTTAGTAGGGCATAAAAGAATGACATAAATGAAAGGAGAAAAAACCGAAAAAGAAAAGAAACCCAGAAGAGGGGGTTGGGAAATATTTTTTTAAGCCAACTTTTTGAGCTTTAGGAAAAGACACAACCCCATACAGGGCACTGGCCAAACTGAATTATATTCAGGCCCCATGATGCTAAAATCCATCAAGATTCAAACTCTTTTGCACAAATGGAACAAGGAAGGGGGCAGCCTGATATTGGTGTTCACTAATTGGCTAGTTTGGACAGATTGTTGTTGTTTATAAAGGGCTTTAATTGATAACTCTACCCCTAAAGCTGAAGCCAAATCAAAGTGCTTGTCAGTGGGTTGGCCTCTCTGCAGAGCACACAGAACAATGGTCATGTATTCCAGTTGCAATTGAAATTCTGCGGAAACGTGTGCGAAGGGGGTTCACAGGTGCTGAAATATTTTCAAGGCAAAAGAAAATAAATTGCTTAAATGTGAGTGAGTGCAGTGTATGTTCGGAAGTGGCTGAGTGAGGGAGTTGACAGGAAGGGCATTTGAGGAAAAGTGAAAAGAGGGTGCTGAAGAGGAACGAGAGGAAGTTGAAGATGTTCAGATGGACAAGATATGCAGAGAAAAAGGGCATACATATCTGATCTAAAACGCACATAACTGAAGGCCAAAACTCCTTCCATAGACCTTAATACTATTTAATTCACAGACTAACAATTTCAGAATTAAACATTTCCAGTGTTAATTATTTATAACAATCGTTGTCACTCATTTATCTTAAATAGCTAACAACCATTGACAAAGCAAATCATAGTGACAGGTTTTAGATGTATGTCGTTGTTTTGTTAAATATCTGGATGCAATTACATCTCAGAGAGATACCAAAATGCTGGTTGGGTGGCACAATATAGGAATAACAGAAATGTATTTTACATGTTCACTTTAGAGAGCACCACTTTTTTCATCACACTTAAAGACCTGTCTGCACATTTTTCTATATGACTGATTGCAGCCAGCAGCTTTGGGTACTTCCTGTAGCCAGGTTAGAGCATTGTCTTCCGAAGTTGATGCTGCATGCAGTGCAAGACAATGGACAAGCACACAATTTAAAGGGCTGAAGTTGTCACTCTGTAGAATTTGTACATTACAGTAACTGTTCAACATATTAATGCAGTAAGATATGGGGCAGTTTTTAATGTGTTTAATATTCCAAGACTATATGTTCCCACTGCTTTATAAGCCTTACTTTATCACTAAATTCATTTGCTTTAAAATGCACCATTTGCCAATGTTTTTTCAATTTTTTCTCTGAAGGAGGACCCACCCTGGACCCTACATTTGTACATTAAGCTTGCTCGCGTTGGGGGGCGCAAGAGAGCCCGGCAGCAAGATGACTGCTGCTTAGCAGGGCTCTGCTGGCCAATGGTCTAATCCAGCACTTATCGCCAGCATCTTGGCTTAATCCACGATATATTTCCACTATATGCATTCCCTATGCGGACGTGAATCTGCGGATACTGCCAATGGGACTCTACCACAGCTGAGAAGGCAAGAAACCGAGCAGCTGCAATTTGGACTGCACTGTAGCCTTTTGTGCCGCGGGCCACCTCGTGTTCCTTTTTTTTTTTTAGTTGGTAGCTCACTTCAATGACGAAATGCTAGTCATTTTTTAACAAAGAATTAAAACAGTAAAGCATGGACTTTTACATGATAAATCCGAATGTTCATATACAACATTCAAGCCTACAATTCTCTTTGTTAGTGGTCGGCCAGGTACAGGCAGACATTTTCTTATTAAAGTTGTGACTGCATTTGTCGACAGGTAAACTATTTGTAATCTTTCATGTTTTGTGACTGCACCTACTAGTCTAGTTCATACAGCATTAGAGGAATCACATTACATTGACTGCTTATGCTGCTTGTTTAACATGACCACAAACTTGAGTAATTTTTTTTTTTTATAGATTTTCCCCCGTTATACAAGAAAGGTTAGATTACTACAAGTCATGGCAATTCAACAAGAAGCAATACATTAATCACTAAATACACCATAGCAAAGACCAACATCAAAGTACAATGCAAGATTCTCGATTAAAACCAAACAATTCATGCAAGATACACAAGGAGTAAAAGCACATATCTCCCCAGCCAGAATATCCTACAAAAGAATAAAGAAAGTGCCCGTGCAATAAATACATGGCTTTCCATGGTGGGGTCTCAGCCATGGAAAGCCATGCTCTGCTGCCCATGCTAATATGGATGGCGGTGTCTAGCAGACACCACCACCATATATAGCCCGTTTGAAAACCAGCGGACGGTCTTTCCGTCCGCCCGGGTTCCCCCGCCATACTAATATGGCAGGAGGGAAATAGGTGGCAGGCGGGGAAGGATGTAGGGCGGATCGCCACCGCCATGCGGGCGATGGTGATCCGCCCTACATCCTAATCGACCCCAAAGTGTTGACTCCTAAGACTTCCAGTTATTAAAATCTGATTTGATAATTGCAATGCATCCTCAATGTTTATTCCTCCCTTCCCCAACCTACTCTCCCATTTTGTATTCTGAACACCAATATCATCAGGAAGAGCTTCCAGCAAATTTTTATAAATTTTCCCTATGCGTACTATTTCCACCAAACAAATCTTTTCAAAATTTAAAACTGACCCCTGCACATTTCCACCCTAAAAACTCCGGATCTGTAAATATTTGAAAAAATCTCGTTTAGACTGACCACATTTTTCCTGTAAATTTGTAAATGAGGCAAGTTGACCCTCATTACAAAGGTCACCCCGAGAGTAAATTCCATTGCTCCCCCATCTGAACGTAGTTTGGTCCTGAAAAATTGGTGGCAAAATGCCGGAAGCTGAGAATGGAGTATATACATTCAGACTTGGAATCTTCAGTTTGCACTGTACTTTTCTCCAGACCTTATGAGCTGCTTTAAGTATTTTAAATTTGGCCTTTTTATAGTAACTGGGTTCTAGTATCCTAACCAAACAGCCCTTCGCTTCATTTCCCAGCCCTATTTCATATATAGTCAGTCTGGCAGCCAACAAGATTTCAGCCTTAGTCCCAACTAAGACAATCCCCATATGTTGCAGAATAGAAGGCCAGTAATATAAAAGGAATTTGGGCACAGCCCCCCGTGTCTTGGAAGAGTCATCCATTTAGCTGCTCTTCTTGGTCTGCGGTACCCCCAGAGAAATCTACAGTAAATCCTCTCTACCCTTGCTAAACAAGATAGAGAACATTCAAGAGGAACAGCCCTAAAAAGGTATAAAAATTTAGGGAGGATCGACATTTTGATGACATTACTTCGTCCCTGCAAAGAAAGGTGCAAATGATATAGCCTCTCCAATTTTCTATTGACAGTATCTATCATTGGCACAATGTTCAGTTCGGGAATTTGGTCTACCACAGGTGTAATCTTAATCGCCAAATACGTTGCTTCAGAGACACTTGGGAGACGTACAGGGAACATACTATCAGAATGAAGAATCTGTGTTTTATCCATGTTTAATTTATACCCTGAGAAGACACCAAACCGTTCTGCTAAACCTTCACTTCTGGCAGTGCCAAGGTGACATCGCTGGTAAGTATCACGATATCATCCGCATATGCCAATGTCCTATACTCAATATCATTGACTCTAACTGGCTTAATATTCATGCTTAGCTCTAATTTGTTTTTTTTTTTTTTTTTTTTTTTTTTTTTTTTTTTTGTCCTCATATCACCAAAAACTTCCACAGATTTGACAAGCCAGGTTTTGTTCTCGATTCCTGAGGGCCTCTTTGGCTCACTGTTTCTGTCTAGGCCCCATGGCCTTCCTCCCGTGTTGGAGGACTGGTGTAATCATAGGACCATGAGGGAATGAAACATTTTTAGAGATATTGCCTTGATCCATCAAATCAAATACCTTTGTTGTGCCCAACGTATCAATGGTTGCCAAGTACTGGGTTGGTTGCCTGCTCCGGTATCTTGGTCTAATCGTGCCGCTTTAAAGGCGGCTCTGAGCCAATCTTCATTACCAGGGGGGGTTTTGTCCTTCCATTTGATACATATTTCTCTCCTTGCCAAGATGATTAAATATAATATTAAGGCCATATGTTTCTGTAAAGGTACACCATCCGTAGACTCATTTTTACCAAAGAACACCAGAGAGAGATCTACAACTATATCCACCTCCAGAATAGATGTCAACACTTCCCCCACTCCTTTCCAAAATGTGGTTAACACCGGGCACTGAAAAAAAATGTGTATGTCATTTGCGTTTGTGAGACTACATCTTGGACACCTTGGGGGCGGGATAGGAGCAAATTTGGCTATTTTAGCCGGAGTATAGTATAGCCTGTTTATTACATAAAAATGGTTTTTCTTCAAGGAGGCAGGCTTTATGAATTTATACAGCGTCTTTAATGATGGATATAGTAGTTTCTCGATTTGGGCGACCAAAGGAGAGTCATTCCAAACTGAAATTGGGGAGGGGATCCTGGCTTCCTCAGCGTCTTGGATTTGGGCATACCATAAGGCTATTTCTTTCTTCTTTGGGGACGGATCTTGAAAAAGCTGTTCTAATTCCCCTTTTCCTCCTATATCGCCTTTTTCAGACTCATACCAGCTGTTCAATTGAAGATATTTAAACCTTGAAAAGGTGGGGCCAATTTTAGCTGATAGAGCTGCCCACGGTAGAATTCCCTCTGAGTCCACTAAGTCTAGCCATCGCTCCATACCTGAATTTTTAATCGGAATCGCCAGACTATCACACATTAGGGGCGGTGTCCCAGGCGAGTCCCATATTGGAGCAAAGTCCGAGAAATATCCAATTCCCCATATCTTCCTTAAATTAAACCAAGTTTGTAATGCTGATTTCAATACCTTTAGCCGAACCTTTTTAAAAAACCTTGGAGTACCAAATTTGTACAAAAACCCTTCTTGACTGTTGACACCTTCAGCCGTAACCATTTCTCCCAGTACTCTCCCCCAAGATGTTTGTTCGGGGTGAGATAATAGCATTCTTATCCCTTTAAACTGAAAAGCCATCAGATACCAGTTTATGTCAGGTAAGGCTAGTCCTCCCTTAAGGAGCTTCCTCCTAAGCTTTTTCCATGACATTCTGGCATTCTTATGCCCCCATATAAAGCTACCAATTTTACCCTGTATTTTAGTTATAGTTTTTCCAGGGAATGTTAAAGGGATTGCGTTGAATAGGTAGGTCAATTTGGGGAGTACAGACATTTTAACAAGGTTAACCCTGCCATATATTGTCAAGGGGAGGTTCTTCCATTTAGCGAAGAGATAGTCTATTTCTTTTTCGATTTTCCCAAGATTTAAAGAAGGAATCTTATTTAGGTCTTTAACTATTTTAATACCCAAATACCTGAACTCCTTGCTTATGGGGCCTCTAGTGTATATGGTGTTCCAACACATTATTTCAGTTTTGTCTGAATTGACACTGTAGCCTGAAACCTTGCCAAATTCCCTCAACATGGAGACCAGGTATGGAATTGTATGCTCTGGATCGCTGGTGTAGACTATCACGTCATCGGCATAGAGTGCCAGTTTGCATTCATATCCTAATGATCTAAATGGGATGATATCTCTGTCCAGTCTAATTGTTTGAGCTAAGGGCTCTATATAAAGATTAAACAACAGGGGAGACAGGGGGCATCCCTGCCTGGTCCCTCTCTGGATTTGAAAGCTAGGGGAAAGTGAGCCGTTCAAGAGAATTCTGGATGAAGCTCCTAGATAACAATGCTTGATAGTCCCCACAAAAACTGGGCCAATTCCCATTGCCTCTAAGACACCCCAGAGATATCTCCAACACACATGGTCAAATGCCTTGGCTGCATCAACTGCCACCACGGCCAATGGATCAGTTCTAGCCTCCGCTAGGTCGATATTGCCAATCAGCAGATGGGTTTGATCTTGAATTACCCTCCCCTGTATGAAGCCCTTCTGATCGGGATTAATTAGGCTGGGTGCCAGTTTCGCCAATCTTCCTGCTAATATCCCCACAAATATTTTATAGTCTGCATTTAGCAGGGAGATTGGACGATAGGAGTCTGCCAATAAAGGGTCTTTCCCTGGTTTTAAGATTAACATTATCGTGGCCTCACTCCATGATCTTGGCATTACCCCATTAGAACAGTATATTGAATTAAATAGCCTGTGTAGGACTGGAAGAAGATCGTCTTGTAATAGTTTGTATACTTCGTTAGGGAGGGCATCAAGCCCTGCAGCTTTTTTGTTCTTTGCCCGCTTTATTTGGGCCAATATCTCTTCTGTGGTAATAGGGGCATCCAGAGCTTCCCTAGAGGCCTCCGATAAAATTGGCAAAGATTTATCCACTAACCATTGAGATATCTGGTCTTGTGTGGGTTTAAGATCTTCTGTATACAAATCTGAAAATAATGTTATTAAAGCCTGTTGTATTTCCTCCGGATCGCTAGATTTAGTTCCACTGCTATCTATTACAAGTTCGTTGATATCATTCTTTGCCCTGTCTAATCTGGCCTTCCAGGCCAGGATTGCCCCTGCTTTCTCTCCATACTCAAACATCTCCATGTTTCTGGCCTGCCATTGTGCTTTGCATTTTTGATCTAAAAAAGCTCTAAGATTTTTCCTGGCCTCCTCTAAATTACCGTTTATCTTAACTAATTGCCCTGTATCACCGATTATGGCATTCCTCCTTTCAATCTCCAGAGTGCCGATCTTCTCCTCAAGAGCATACAGTTCTTGGGTCTTTAAGCGGTTCTTATGACCTATTTGAACTTGTAATACACCTCTCAAGTTAGCTTTATAGGCGTCCCATACTTGGTCAATAGAGGTTGAACCCAAGTTAAAGAAAAAAAACTCTATAGAGGACTTACTTATAGTTTGGATTATCTCAGCATCTGCTAGCATTGCTCTGTTTAATGTCCATCTTGCCCGAGGACGATTGACACATGCTACGTAGACTGCTAATAGGGGTGCGTGGTCTGATAGGTGAGTTGGAAGTATCGTTATACTAGTGGCGTTGTTTAATGCTTCTTTATTCACCAATAGGTAGTCGATCCGTGAGGAGTGACCGTATTTTTTACTGTAATAGGTGTATCCCTGGGTGTTTCCTTCCTTAGATCTCCATAAGTCAGCTAAATTCAAGTTTAACATTAAATTTTTCATGACTCTACGTGATTTAGGAGTTGTTGTAATATGACTTAACCTAGAGCTATCCTTTACTGGATCAAGCTTTATGTTAAAGTCACCTCCTACTATCAACGGAGGGGTTGCTGAAATTAGGCTTCCCTGTAGTTTAACCAGATATGATGGATCATCCAGGTTCGGGCCATAGTAAGATGAACATGTTATTTCAACTCCCCCTAGATCCAGGAGGGCAGTTACCCATCTACCTGAATGGTCCGTTTGGACAGACTTAATCTTACAGGGAACCCCCTTTTTAACAACAATAGCTACCCCCCGAGAGTTTATTGCTTGTTGTGAAGCACAGAAACACTGTACCCATGAGATTTTGGAGAAAAGTACTTGAAATTCCACTGAATTTAAATGTGTCTCCTGTAGTAAACATATCTGTGCTGGGGCAAGCTCTAGATACTTTAAAATCAGCCTTCGTCTACGTTCACATCTCAGACCATTTAAATTCCAAGAAATGTAATAAATTTTACGGCAATCATTCACCCTACCTGTTGTGGCCATCTATTACCAAATGATGAATTCTCTTTCTTAGAACTTTATCTATTAGTAAAATGATTAATTTGGTGAGGTGAGGCATTTTTTGTGTGCTTTTTTCCCCTAACTGCTCCCCACCCTGTGGACCCTCCCCCCCCTACCCCTACACCCTCCCCTGAGTGCCCCTTCCCTTCGCTCTCTCTCCCCAACCCTTGAGGAACCCACCCTTCCATTAAGCTAAGCTAAGCTAAGCCTCATTGGGTATAGCTCCCTCTTGATCTCCCCTATCAAAAAATAATAATTTTGATATCCTAGCGTCTTCGTGTTGCTTATATCGCAAGACCGACCCTAACTAAGGCATGAATATCGCACTTGTTAACCACCCTTTTTTTCTTGTCGAATTTTAGCGATGAATATGTCGACCTCTTCCACAGATCTCAGCAAATGCATCTGGTTATTCCACATTACCCGGAGGGTTGCTGGGAACCTAAGCTGTGCTTTTGCCCCCAGGCTATTTATTTCTTCCAGTCTCTTCCCCATCTCCCACTGTCTTGTGGCGGTTATGTGAGAGATGTCAGATCTTATAGTGAAGGAAAAGGCTGGAAAATCTGTAGAAGGCGAGGAGATGGGCCCTTCTTTTAATGCTGCAGTAAGAATAAGCTCCTTGATTGAGTATGATAGAAAGTTTACCAAAATCTTGCGCGTTTTTTTTTTCTCTATCCTTCTTTTGAAAGGGTCTCTATGAATCCTTTGAATCTCATAATTCAGGTCGATGTTCGGCTGGCTCTTGAGGACTGTATCCTTTAACAGTTTAATTATAAAGCCCTTTAGATCGTCTCTTTCAATCGCCTCAGGGACATTTAATAATTTTAAATTATTTCGCCTTGAGTGGTTCTCAAGTCGTTCCAGGTCCTCCTTCAACTCTCTGTTCTGGATGGACAGAGAATCTACCTTCGCAGTAACGGCCTGTAAGGAATCTTTCAGCTTTGGCATTTCCTCCTCGAGTGTCTCAGTTCTTGCTGTAATCTCTTCCATTTTCTTGGCTAACACCTCACAAGAGACCCGAATAGCTGCCTGATTTGTCTCAGAGACTGTAAATCTCGTGGCCATCTCAGCTTGATTTAATTCTGAGGTTGAAAACCTCGATGACATTTCGTCTCTCATGGCCAATAACAGGTCAGCTAGATTCCGCGTATTTGATACTGGGATGGCTATGGCGGGAGGGTCTCCCTGGGTGGTTCCTTGCTCTGTACCATCTCCCGATTGATCGTGGCCCTCGTTTTGACCCGTATTAGGACCCGCCCCCTCTTGGTCCACTAACACAGAGAACCTATTAGAGAGATCAATCTCCGGGTGGATAACCTGCTCTACCATGACATCCGATGCTGGCTTCGGGGTGGCTTGTTCGGGAGATTGACATTTTAGAACACATGTTTTAGGCGATTTAGCTGCCTTACTCTTAGCTGATCTTCCCAGCTTCTCCTTAGGCCTTGATTTTGGGGACAGCCGAGGAGAAACAGGGGATGGATCGGGCCTGTCATTTAAAGGAGGAACCGTCCTACCCCCCTGTGATGGACTAGGCATGCTGTCAGGCAGTTGAGGCGATTTAGACGAAGATATTAATGAGATGACCTGATAGAATGTTTTCAGCGAAGGGGTAATTTTAGTTTTAATTGCCGGTTTTTTCCTCCTTCTTTCCTGAACTCTTGGCTTCACTTGCGACTGCCCAGCAAAAAAAGACTCCCTGGATAATACTTGATCAGTTGTTGCCTGGTTATGTTGCCCCGAAGCTGTGTGGTGATCTCCTTTTGGACCTGATGCGGCTACCTGAGGGGGTGGAGCCTCCTGGGAAAAGTAAGTAATATCCTTATTTGCAGCTAAGTGTGCCGCTCTTGCTCGAAGTGTGTATCGACTTATTTTGGGGGGAGAAGAAACACCCTCATGTAAGAGGACTCTTTCCTCCATACAATCTAAGGAGGATACACCTCCTTCTACCCAGCAGCAGCAATGCCCTCCGGGCAGCCCCTTCTCTCGGGTGCTCACTTCGCCAGACTCTGTATGAATCTCTGGCTTTTCACTAAGAAGAAGGGGGAGCCCCCGCACTAAAGAAAGAAACCCCTCGGAGACCTCGGAGGCCTCGGTCCGGGCAATACGCGCTGACCGGGCCCCCCCTACCTTCAACGACTTCAACGATGCAAAATAGCAGACTCCCAGGCACTGGATTGATCCTCCCCACAGCGATCTCCGGAGCAGCGAGTGCAGGACGCCGATTCCACGAACTGCTGCCGCCGCCTTCCACTTCCAGCGCGGGCCCTCGATGATTGCTCCGCCCTCGCTCCCGCCCTCGCTCCGAGAGTCCAGCGCGAATGCCTTAGCCGCGGAGGAGAAGGGAGAGTGGGAGCACCAGAAGTCCCGTCTCATCGCCAATAACAACGAATACGCAAAAACCAAGTCAGTCAGTTGTTAGGATATTGTTAGGATATTGTTACATAGTCATAGTAGGCAGTTACTCGGATCCCTCCCGATTAACTGCCCATCACTGGGGAGACCAAGGAGCACTCCCGCGACCGCTCACATTGCGGCCGCCATGTTCCTCCCTCATTTCCCAGCCCTATTTCATATATAGTCAGTCTGGCAGCCAACAAGATTTCAGCCTTAGTCCCAACTAAGACAATCCCCATATGTTGCAGAATAGAAGGCCAGTAATATAAAAGGAATTTGGGCACAGCCCCCCGTGTCTTGGAAGAGTCATCCATTTAGCTGCTCTTCTTGGTCTGCGGTACCCCCAGAGAAATCTACAGTAAATCCTCTCTACCCTTGCTAAACAAGATAGAGAACATTCAAGAGGAACAGCCCTAAAAAGGTATAAAAATTTAGGGAGGATCGACATTTTGATGACATTACTTCGTCCCTGCAAAGAAAGGTGCAAATGATATAGCCTCTCCAATTTTCTATTGACAGTATCTATCATTGGCACAATGTTCAGTTCGGGAATTTGGTCTACCACAGGTGTAATCTTAATCGCCAAATACGTTGCTTCAGAGACACTTGGGAGACGTACAGGGAACATACTATCAGAATGAAGAATCTGTGTTTTATCCATGTTTAATTTATACCCTGAGAAGACACCAAACCGTTCTGCTAAACCTTCACTTCTGGCAGTGCCAAGGTGACATCGCTGGTAAGTATCACGATATCATCCGCATATGCCAATGTCCTATACTCAATATCATTGACTCTAACTGGCTTAATATTCATGCTTAGCTCTAATTTGTTGAGAAAAGGGTCAATGTATAAGGCAAAGAGCAGGGGAGAACACAGACACCCCTGCCTAGTGCCTCTACTGATATTGAATACGTTTGACTCCTGTCCCGAGATACGGATCACAGCCTCCGGTGATAAATAAAGTGCCTTAACGGCTTGAATAAATTTGACGCATATCCCCTTCCATCGTGAGACAGACCACAGAAACCGCCAAGAGACCCTGTCGAACGCTTTCTCGGCGTCCAGCAGGATTACCCCTAGTGGTGATTCCGTGGCCTGAGCCCAGTCAAGAAGGGCAATGACACGCCTAACGTGATCGGTTGTATCCCTCCCCGGGATGAACTCATGCTGACGTGGTGAAACCAAAGGGGTGATGATCTTTCCTAACTTGGAAGCTATTATTTTAGAATAAATCTTACTGTCACAATTAATGAGAGAAATGGGCCTGTATGAAGATGGGCTAAGTTCAGACTTATCTTTTTTTAAAATACAACTATAGTTGTCTTTCGCTAGGAATCAGGAATAAAGCCCCTTTGAGCCAATTGAAATAAAGAAATAATATCTTGCCGGAGTGATTGCCGGAATGTTCTAAAAAATTCCAGAGGGATGCCCTCCGGGCCCACAGCCTTGCCAGTGGCTAGAGAGATTATAGCACCTTCCACGTCTTCCCAACTAATCGGGGCTTGCAAGGGCCACGTTTTGATCAGGTGTAACCTCTGTTGTTTTTAGGTCGTTGAAGAATTCTTCTGGAGATTCTTCCCCTGACATAGTCCCTCCCTCAGTGTACAGTTACTTATAATAATTTTGGAATACATTCAGGATTTCTGTCGGGGAATCCTGTACCTGATCTAAATGGTCTTTAATCCGACAAATTTGGTTTGAGACTTCCCGCTGCTGTAATCTCTTTGCCAGCATCCTCCCTGTATTTTCTCCAAGTTCATATGTATCAGCCCTGTACTGCACATACTTGGCGGCCAACTCTTCACCGAAGTGCTAATGTATTTTACATTCGATGATGGCAATTAGCTGTTGGCACTCTTCTATATTTTTTCCTCACAAGCCCAATCTCAGCCGTCCTCAGCTGTTCAACCCACTTCCTGATTTTCTCCAATACTACCTTCTGATGGAAAATAGAGAAGGTGAGAGTCTCACCACATACACCTGCTTTAAAAGATCCCAACAATGATTTCAGAATCTGTATTTCTGTTAATATAAAAAAAAATCCATAATCCACTTGGCCATATATTCACAATATGACTGATCCAGCAATAACTTTCTTTCAAAAGTCCACGGCCTCTGGGCTCTTGGAATGCCGCTGAGTGCTATTTCTACCACTAACGGGTTATGGTCTGAGATAACCTTCGGGGAGATCTCGATTTTGACTGTCTCAGCCAATTGATTGGAGAAAAAGAAGTAATCCAAACGGACTAATTTATTGTGAGGGGCCGAATAGAAAGTAAACACTTGGTCATCTTGTCTATGTCTATACCAAGCATCAGCCAACCCGTGTTCCCTGACTAGTCCTTGAAGAGCCTTGAAAGCTCTACCTTTCCTTCCTAGGTTTGGCAAATCCCCAATCAAAATAAAGTCACTGTCTAAATGTATATTGAAATCTCCACAAATGATCACAGGGTGTGGCCATAAGGCCAATTCTACAATTAGATGATTCAAAACAGCCGAATCGTCTAAGTTAGATCCATAAATGGAACTGATTGAGACAGGGGCATTATTAGCTATAAATTCAATAATAACCCAGCGTCCCAAACTGTCTTCCTTGACTCACTTACAGAATCCGATGCCTCGCTTTGCTAAAATAGCCACCCCTTTCGCTGTTGTACCCTGTCAAGTGCAAGCTAACACATCCATACCCAAATCCTTCAACCATCCGCGCTTGCTCCAAGGTATATGAGTCTCTTTAATGCATTGCACATCGATCTGCATAAATTGAAGAATCTTGGCCAGCATGCCTCTCTTTTTCCCGTCATTCAGGCCACATATGTTCATTGAACAAACACGCATTTTACCCATCATCCTTGTGGCTAACATACTCCATATCAAGTCTTGCCAAACAATGCCAATGAATATACACAGTTATAACGATCATTTCATTTTTTCTTGCATAAATTGAAGTGCCATGACAACACGTGAAAAACAGCAACATCTCAATCCACCTAGCCTCCCTAACCCCCTGCCCCTCCACCACCCCCCCTTAACCACCTTCCGCTCCACACCCAGCCTTCCACCTCCCCCCTCCCTCCCTCTAAATGAGGCATAAGGACCAAAGGTCCTCAGTGATTAAGAGCTAGCAGCCAGCCCCTCCCTGGGCTCCCCCCTCCCCCCAGCAGAGCAGAAAAAGTGTAAGAGAAAAAAAGAAGGGCGACACAAAAACTGAAGAGACCCAATCTTAGCGTTAAAGTAGCCTCAAGTGAACATCAAACAACCTACAAGAACCAAAAAAGAGATTATGTTTGCATATCCACCTTAAATAGATTGCAAAAACTCTTTCGCTAATATTTCAGAAGATAAAAATTGTGTTTGGCCCTTAAATATAACTTTTAATTTGTCTGGGTTGAGCAAAAAGACCTGCACCCCCTTTGCCTGAAGCAGTGGGATAAATTGCCGCAGCTGCCACCTTTTCTCTACTGTTGCCTGACAAAAATCGGGCCTCACAAAAAATTCACAGCCCTTTCCCGCCCTTTTCCTATCCGGTCTGGCTAAATCATATATTGCTTCTCGGGCCAGAAAGTTATTAAGACAGATCAGAATAGCCCTGGGTTTATCAATAGATTGCACTGTTTTTTTATGCTAATCAAAAGGAAATGTATAGGCCCTTTGCAATTCAACTTTCCAGTCCCATTGTGGAATTTCGGGGAATGCCTCCGAAAAAAGTTCAACCACAAAATTCCGGACGTCTGCACCCTCCATGCCCTCTGGAACACCCAGAACCCGCAAATTCTTGAACGATTCTCCAAGTCAGTCAGCTTCCACATTGTATCTTCCTTCTGAGCTTTCAGGGAATCAGTAAAAATTTTTTGTGTAGCAAGCTCGTCCTCAAGTGTCGAAATTCGGGCTTCAGCCTCCCCGATCCTGGCTGCAAACTCTGAGCAGGTCTTTGCGACCCTACGTATTGAGTTCTGTAATTTGCAACATGCGCCTTCAGTACCTGAGCTCTCTACTCGAGTCTCCTCCCGATGGACCATGATGCTCTGATAGATGATAGAGAGCGTAATTTCATCAGGATTTCCTAAACCTGAAGCTCCCGTGGGCGCTCCTCTGGCAGCTACTTCGCTTCCATCCAGTTTAGTGGAAAAGGAGTAGTCCCACACCAATGAGCCAACCGGGTCTGTAGCCTTGTTTACCAGAGTTTCACCTTGCTCCCTGTGTTTAAAAACAGTTGCTGGGGCATATAAAGAATTATCTCCTGTCTCTCCATCTTCAAAGCGCAAACAACTTGTACCACTTTCATCCCCATGACTCTGTTCATCTTCTGCCCCATCCCTTCCAGGGCTTTCATCCCCCGAGGAGTTGGAGGGATCTGACATTGAGTAGAATTTATCCCCTGAATCCCCCTCCTTTACGGGTCCTATATTTGACTGGTCTTCATTTTGAAGCCCCTGCTGGGGACCGCACCCTGTATTTCATCCTTCTCATCAGGGCTACTTCCATGCTTCTGACCAGTCTCCCTTTTTTTCCAGACCAATATTTTGGGGGGTTCCAGTCTCCATGGAACTCTCCCTTTACTGATTGATTAAAATGATATCTCCTATAGCACGTGGCCCTGCAGCAATATTCAAAATATTCAGATTTCCCTCAGGTCCAATGCCGCCTACTGATTCCCTTAAGCCTTCCGCTGTCGCCCCCTTCCAGACACTCTCCTCATTCACTTTGCTCCCATTAAGAAAAGAAGTAGATGCAGTACCTTGAATGAGTGCTTCCTGAGGCGTCGTAGAGATCTTCCCTGCAGCATTATTGCCAGTTGCCTATCTGCAGTATTTTTAACTCTTCCCGCCTGAGCCTTGAAGAGTGCAGGGAGCATCTGACGACCACAAGCAGGGACACCTCCTTTCCCCGCTCGCTCGCCAGATCCTGGAGACAAACCACCAGCCGGTCGGCGTACTCTCGCATCTCCGCCATTCATGCTGTTAGCCGGCTTCGCGGGACTCCCAGAGCCTGCCTGCGGGTCCTAGTGACTCTAGCGGTTGTCTTCAGAGGCATTGGAAGGATCGAGCGGGTGAGAGCAGCTGTAAATGCTGCAGAGAAAAAAGGTCCTGCGTCGACCAGTCTAGAGGGTGCCGGTAACTCCAATTGCCATATCCAGGATCGACAGATCATGGCCAATGCAGGTTATTTCCCTGCCGGATCACATGAAGACCAGGTAGGTAGGTAGGAGGGAGAGGTTAAACAGGAGAGTGCTGGTGAGTCAGCTCACTTGGCCGATAGCACGCCCGCCATCTTGCCTGTAGCTGTTACAGTTAGCGCTCTAGCGTTAGACGCTAGAGCGCATAATGTCACTACGCAACACGTACGCCACGAGCGTGGCGTACGCCTGCATATAAAATAAAGGGGCGCGGCCTGCTGAGGCAGTTACGCGCCGATACCGATACACAGAGTGTGGTGTCCTTTATTGCGGCGGCGGGGCATACAGCGAGGGCCTACATTAGCGCAGGTGGCTCCACAACACTGGCGACGAGAGCGAAGATCGACCACGTGTGCCCCAGCTGAAAGACGCGCACCGCGGCAGTCCCGCGCGCGCGCACGTGTTCCTGTCGGGCCCGACTGGAATGTGATCAGCCTCACGCGAGCAGTGCAGCTGGGCCCCTCTGACCAACGGTGAGTGCACGTGTGCACCGAACACAGCCCATCTTGGCAGATGAACATCCCTGCCTCTGAACTGTCGAACTCTGTGCCCCTGCTGTGCCCTGGCTGGGTGCTGAAGCCCTCTGCCCCAGTTTGCCTGCTGTGCCCTAGCTGAGCCCTGACGTCCTCCAGCAGCACCAAGTGTGGGCATCTCCTGCCTCTGCGGCCTCTTCTGCCTGCTGCCATCCCTCCTGCTGTGCTGTGCCCCAGGGAGCCATGGGGGATGATGAGCGCCCCGCCCAGGCAGTGCCTCTGCACCCCGCATCCGGCGTTCTGCCGCCGTTCAGTGAAGCGGCTGACCCCGCCACTGCCGCCCCACGCTGGCAGACGTGGATTGGCCGACTAGACAACTATTTTGCGGGCACCAGGGAGACGGATGGCACCGTGAAAAGGTCCCTACTACTCCACTATGCAGGAGAAGAAGTCTATCTCTTATTCAAGCACCTCCCCAACACAGGGAACGCGGACGACTATGACGCGGCCGTGAGAGCCCTCAATGCGCACTTCGACCCCCAGTTGAACCCGGACTTTGAACATTTCAAACTGCGCCAAGCGAGGCAAAAAGAAGGGGAGTCGGTGGATGCGTTCCACGCTCGACTGAGGGTGCTGGCAGACACGCACCTCGTGGGTGACAGAGCCAAGGAAGAGATCAGAGCCCAGATAATATGCGGCATACGCAGCAAAAAGCTGCGGACACTCATCCTCCGCCAACCGAACATCCCGATGGCGGACATTTTAGTGCTGGCACGGTCCCATGATCTATCCGATGCCCGCGCAGAGGAGATGGAGATGGCGCTCACGCGAGGCGCCGGGTCAGGAGTAACGGTCAAAACAGAGCGGGCCGACGCAATCCAGACGCGCGAAGCCTCCCGCCGGCCGGCGGCAAAGAAGCCTGCAGCCCCGTGCGGGTACTGCGGGTATGATGAGCACGGAGGCAGAACATGCCCTGCGAAAGGGAAGGCGTGTGACAACTGCGGCGTGATGAACCACTTTGCGTCTGTTTGTCGCAAACGGGCCACGCAACGGGATCGGAGAGGAAAGAGGCCGGAGAAAGCCATGGTGAGACAACTATCCCAGCTGTCGCTGTCCTCCCCCACCAACACAGGGCGAAAGCAAGCGCAGGCCCTGCAGGAAGATGCGATGGAGTCCGATGATGACGAAGGGGAGACGTACCTGATCTCATTCACCAGAGCCCTCAAGAGCTCGAGAAGGCCACAACCGAGGTGCGACATCCTAGTCGCTGGGTCCAGGATCAACGCAGTGATCGACACAGGGGCGTCAGTCACAGTGATGGGAGTGCAACAATACAATCGCCTCCGACCCAGGCCTGAACTCCAACGGTCAAAAGCCCAGATTTATGCCTATGGAAGTGACACGCCACTGCCGTTGGCAGGAAAGATGACGGTACCAGTGAAGTCAGATGACGCAGAGATAACCATTGACATACATGTGATCAATCAAGAGGCAGACACCCTCCTCAGCGGGCACGCGGCCGAAGACCTAGGGTTGATCGCGTTCCTCCGGAAGGTGCAAGAATCCCAGACGACTACCCTGCTGGACCATTTTCCGGAGCTGTTCACTGGTCTGGGGAACATCCGACGACCACCAGTCAAGCTCCACATTGACCGTTCAGTTACACCCACAGCGCTAAAGCACAGGAGGATTCCTTTCCACCTACGCCCGCTGGTAGAGGAGGAGCTGAGGAGGTTGGAAGAGCAAGGTGTCATAGAGACAGTAACTGGACCCACCCCCTGGGTGTCACCTATGGTGATAGCGGAAAAGCCCCGGCAACCAGGCAAGATTCGAGTGTGCATCGACATGAGGCTGCCCAACAAGGCCATCAAAAGGGAGAGGCACATCACGCCCACGATGGATGATATAATCGCAGACCTTAACGGAGCACGGTGGTTCTCCAAACTGGACCTCAACGCGGGGTACCACCAGCTAACGCTGGCCGAAGAGAGCAGGTACATCACTACCTTCAGCACGCATCTGGGGCTACGCAGGTACCGACGCCTTAACTTTGGCATCTCTTCGGCAGCAGAAATATTTCAGAACACTATCAGAGACATCTTGCAGGGGCTACCAGGAGTACTAAATGTCAGTGATGACATATTGATACACGCCACAACAGTGGATGAACACTACCGACGAGTCCGATCCACACTGATGAGGCTGAGAGAGTTTGGGGTCACGTTGCACAAGGAGAAGTGCCAGTTCTTTCAACAAAGCATCGAGTTCTTCGGATACACGTTCACCAACCATGGCATTCAAGTGGATCCAAGAAAATCCCAGGCCATCAAGAACGCCCCAGCACCGACCTCTGCGTCAGAGGTCCGCAGTTTTCTTGGGATGGCCACGTACTGTGGGCGGTTCATCCCCAACCTAGCCACCACGGCGGAACCCCTCCGACGCCTCACGAAGACAGACACCCTGTGTCGCTGGGGGCAAGAGGAAGAAGATGCCTTCCGTGCGATCAAAACCACGCTGCTGGACCAGGCCACTCTGGTCTACTTTGATCCGACCAGGAAGACAGAGCTGCTTGTCGACGCCAGCCCGGTAGGACTGGGCGCAGTCCTTACGCAAGAGCAAGAACCAGGCACATGGGCCACCCTGGCATACGCAAGCAAGGCGCTCACCCCAACTGAACAGAGGTATTCTCAGATTGAACGTGAAGCGCTTGCCATCCGCTGGGGTTGCCGGCATTTCCACCTATACGTCTGCGGACATCCGTTTACTGTGGTGACAGACCACCAGCCGTTGGTGCCCCTGTTCAAGGGGACAGCACCCCACCCCCCCCGAGGATCGAGAGGTGGGCCATCGGTCTACAGCAATATCAGATGGAGGTGACATACCGGCCAGGTGCGAAGAACCCGGCAGACTTTCTGTCACGACACCCGGAAAAAGGGGTGACGTCTCCGGTCGGGAAAGAAGAGGAAGAGGAAACTGAAGCGCACATCGACCTCTTAGCTGCTCTAACTTGCCCTCGGATCCTAACAATCCAAGAGATCATACGTGCCGGGGAGCACGACGCCGTGCTGGCAAGGACACGGGGGGCTCTTCAAAAGGGGTCCTGGGCTGATTTCCTGCACACCGCCAACTCGTGGGCAGACGAGGACAAGAAGGACTTGCAGCAGATGTGGCGAGTGCGGAATGAACTAAGTATGACCCGCGATGGTGTCATCCTGCGAGGGTCTAGAATCGTCATGCCCGCCGCACTACGCCGTCAAGCCACGGCCATTGCTCACGACGGCCATCAAGGGACGGAGAAGATGAAGACCAGGATGAGGGCGAAGATATGGTTCCCGGGGCTAGATGGCATGGTGGATGAGGTGGTAAGAGGCTGCGCCGCGTGCCAGGTGACGAGCGGCCCGGAGCCTCCGGCCCCCATCGTGACAGAAGAACCAGGAAGGTACCCGTGGGACAAGATTAGTATAGACTTTGGGAGCCTCCCAAACGGAAAAGTGTCGCTGGTAGTCATGGACAATTTCTCGAAGTATCCCATAGTGGAAGTTCTACCATCTACAGCCTTCACGTTCGTGGGACCAGCGCTGGAGAAAATGTTTGCCATGTTTGGGCGCCCCTCAGAGGTGAAGAGTGACAATGGGCCACCCTTCCACGGTCATGAGTTCCGGGAGTTCCTTCAGCATCAGGGAATACAACATCGGCGAATCACTCCTCAGTGGCCACAGGCCAACGGAGAAGTAGAGCGATTCATGAGGACCCTGAATAAAGTAATTCGGATAGCCGGAGTGGAGCAACTAGACCCCGAGAGGGAAATCCAGCGATTCCTGGGAGAATATCGGAGCACGCCCCACTGCTCCACAAAACAAGCCCCGTGGTCCCTCATGCGCAATGGGCCTCGCCGCGATGGGCTACCCACAGTCCCTGGGTGGGTGCCCCCACCGTTCGAAGCGGAGGAGGCCTTCCAAAGGCGAGCGCACCGCAACCGACAAGTCAGCCGGGCCAGAGGCAGTCGAGACCGCGACATCAGACCAGGGGACAGCGTCCTCGTGAAGGACAGAAGGCCAGGAGGAAAATTCAGACCCCGGTATGAACCAGGCAGCTGGACCGTGGCACAGAGGCGGGGGACAATGGTCACAGCAGAAAGAGGGGTGGAGTCGACCACCAGGAACATCTCGTGGTTCAAACGCATTCCGGAGGCCACCGACTGCGACCAAAGGGGACTGGGCGGAGTGGCGGAAGAGATCTCAACCCCAGAGTTGGGACCAGGACTAACGTCCAGTGGAGCCTGCGGCGCTCCAGAGCAGAGCCATCACGCCCCCCCGGAAGGTGAAGCCCCGAATAACCTCCCACCCAGCTCCGGCACTCGTGCCACGGCCAGGTATGGTCTGAGAGCGAACCCCACGCCCAGCAGCCGCCTTAAAGACTTTGCCTGCCTAGCAAGTGAGTGACTGTTATGGACTTTGGTTTATTTTGTTGTCCAAGTTGGAGAGGGATGTTACAGTTAGCGCTCTAGCGTTAGACGCTAGAGCGCATAATGTCACTACGCAACACGTACGCCACGAGCGTGGCGTACGCCTGCATATAAAATAAAGGGGCGCGGCCTGCTGAGGCAGTTACGCGCCGATACCGATACACAGAGTGTGGTTTCCTTTATTGCGGCGGCGGGGCATACAGCGAGGGCCTACATTAGCGCAGGTGGCTCCACAACAGTAGCCACCTCGTGTTCCTGCTGAGATAGCCTTTGACCCAAGGCCAAGGAGATGCTGGCGCTGCATGCCCCACGCTGTCAGGCGGTCCCTGGGTACTCAGCCGCGTTGCTTTAACAGTGCAGAGATATTCCCCTGTGACTGCGGAGAGCAGCAACCAGCATAGGGGTGATGTGCCTGGCCTCCTGGCTGTGAGTGAAGGCTCTGCAAGCAGGCGGTCGGAGCCACCAGAGAGGAGTCTGTCAACATAGCCCAGCAGGGGAGCGAGGGACCTCACCATGCACTATAGCGAGAATCCTTGTCCTTGGAGGGCATCATCAGACCGCAGCTGGACTGGAGGAGAGGTAGTGCTTTGATCGGGCTACATACTGCATGAAACACGCTCCACTTTAGCTCAGGGAGAGCAAACTACGAACTGCAAAACACCTTAAGATGATGAGAGCGAGAGGTGGCTGGAGGGACTGCTATTGAGATTGCCGATACTGCGGATGAGCTGTGTCGGCCCGCTGGGCTGAGCTGAGCTCAGACTCTGCCCCCCCTCCTCACCCCTCCAATCTGGGTACTTGGCCCATTTTCTGACTACAGGGTAAGTGCCCCAATAATTGAACACAGGGGTTGTGGCCCCTAAGCAGGGCCGGACTGGGAACCACAACCGGCCCTGGCAAAGTGCTCGGCTGCCCCCCCTCCCCCCACCCGGGGGTGGAGGGGTGTGCCGCCGAGCTCTTTGCCAGGGCCGGTTTTCGGCCGATTTTGTGAAGCTATGCTGCAAAAACGGCCCTGTAACAAAAACGGCCCCGAGGGGCCCAAAACCGGCCCCCACCCATGCGGCGCACCGGGGGATTGCCCGGTGCCGGCTACGGCCAGTCCAGCCCTGCCCCTGAGGCACTTCCGCCCCTCGGCCTTGTCTCTTCGCAGGAGTTGGCCAGACTGTGCGTCTGTGCTGGGCCTATGGTTGGTGCCTGCTACATTGGGGGGTAGAGACCACCCCCCTTAGGGACCTACTTGCTGAGAAGCCTGCTCAATTTTGAAGTGCCTACACCTGGGCCCACCCTGCTTGAGCTCCCTTTACAACACTGGCCTACTCGAACTCCCCACAGGAACTTTGCTGGCGCTCAGCTGTGGTCGGCCTATGTGGGCTGCTGATCGGTGACTTGGCTGCTGCATAACTCTGTAATCAGACTTGCTGGTGGCCTGGAAGCGGAGCCCGCAGCTGCATCTCTGTTCAGTGAAGTGAGCCCTCGAGGGGGTGGGGTCCTGGCTAGCAGATCAACGTGTGCCCTTAATCTACCCAGAGCGGTTACGCTAACTGAGAAAGACGCTGTCCAGCAACTGCCTCCCTGCTGGACTGCGAGTCATAGGGAAACCAGAAGCACATCAGGTGAAACTGCCATTTGAAGGAAAGCGACAGGTGCAACAAATGGAGAAGGAGAGGGCTACGGAGGACTTCCCTGGGTGGGCCCAGGGCGCTTCCCTGCAAGACTCAGACCTGAAGGCGATATTGCTGGAAATCAAGAATAGTCAGTGCACCATTGATGCCAAGATTGACCTTCTCAAAAGCTGCATTGATCGCATGAAAGGGCGAGTGGATAAGCACGAGGGATGGCTGGCTGGATCAGCTTGAAGCCCATGCATCTGATGCAGGAGACACTCCTGCCTCGCATGGACAAAGTCCTTGAGGTCATCAAACTTAAAAATGAAGACTTAGAAGTGCATCCCGGCGCAACAATCTCGCATAATTGGGATTTCAGAATCCATGCCGATGGAAGACTTTGTTGAGAAAATGATGCATTCGCTATTTGATGAAGCTCTGTTGGGTATCTTCATCTCACAAGTCACTAGATCCTTGCCCTCCAGCTAGACTTATAAAGGCTAGACTTTTTTATTACAGAGATCGCAATGTGATCGTCTGGCTAGCTCGTCACTCCATCCAATCTCAAGGCTACAACCTCTCCTTTTATCCCGATTTTACATTGGCAGTGTAAGTGGCCCGACCTGAGTTCCTCCCAGCCAAAGGACTCCTTCAGAAGGAGGGCATTGCCTACTCCTTGCTGTACCCTACCAAGCTGCGGATATACCACAATGTGAAACCCCGCTACTTCACAAGCCCTAAAACCACACTAAAATACTCTCTACAGGTTTTAACACAGAGAGCATCCCTTACAAAATAGAATGATGCTGCCTCAGCGACAACAAATAATGCCATCTGGAGCCGCTCGCACCACTATGCCTCCAGTGGTGCACGCCAACTTTACAACTTCACTTCAACTGCAGCCGACTTGCCACCTGCGCCCCAGCCCCTGCAACGGGCAGACACCTCCAAACAATTCTGCTTTTTTCTTATGAAAATGGCTATATGTATTTGATGTCCATACTGACTCTACTCGAGTGCATCGGCGCCCCATCTGCCTCCCAGTCCCTTCTTGACTGGGTTGTTTGTCTGGCTCTTTGACACCTCACGGGATGATTTCCACGGTGCATGTTTGCTTCTGGGATGTATTGTATTGTAAATGCATTTATATAGTGCTTACTACCCCTGACAAGGCGTTGAAGCGCTTTTTTCAGCGACTAGCATGCTACTCCAGAACCCATAAATGATTAGTGGTGAATTAGCATAGTGAAATATGACAGTCATTTAAGTGGTGGATATGTTAGTCAGTTGTTTGGATTGAGAAGGATAGTGGAGGGATAGAAGAGAGTAAAGGTTTGCATTTATAATATTTAGTGCTTGTTGCCCATGATGAGGTGTTAAAGCGATTTTTCGGTGAGTAGCACACTACTACGGAACCCATAAAGGATTAGTGGTGTATTAGTATAGTGAAATACGAAATTGATTTGAGTGGTGGACGTGTTAGTCTGTTATTTGGATTGAAAGGAGTAGTGGAGTGATAGAAGAGGGAAGGATTTATAATTTTTTTGATTTTTTGTTTTGAAGCTCTTAACAGTAGGAGGAGGAGGCTTGGGATGAGAATAAGAGAGGTGGAGGGGGATGAGTTAGAGGGAAGGGTTTAGAAAGGCTTATTTGGGGAGCAAAATAGTAAAAGAGGTATGAGATGATGTAAGGAGGGGTAGAGTAGTGAAGAGTCTAGAAAGGGTTATTTTGGGGATCGTGGAATGGGGTTTGGATGAATGAGAGAGTGGAGGTAGAGGATATATAGATAGAGGTATAGGGTGAGAAATAGGGTAGTGCATTGGACATGCTGAATTAGATAAAAAGTAATAAATATATAGATCCATAAGTACATGGAAGGTATATAGATACATAAAGGGAGATAGTATATGTAGATTAAAGATGCATTAAATAAACTCCGGCTTTCAAGTGTTGTACTTTAAATTAATTTTATTTATATTTTTATAATTTTTTTGTCATTCAATAAAGGAGCAATTGTAGATAAACAGTTATGATAAAAGATTTACTTCTTAAGGAAGTCACTTATATACATGCTAAATTGAATAATGTAACTATCAGTAATATTCACATTTTTAAGCAAAACTAATGAATATCTATATATTTTTTTAACAATTATTCTACACGTTTATACAAAGCAATACACATATAGAGGTACATATCTATGGTACAAATAAATGCTTATACAGAGAGGGTTATGCTGTATATTTCTGTTTGCATATGGTGGTTATTTGGGGAACAGCCAACAATTGAGTAGTTTTCTGAAGATAAGGTGGTTATCTGTGGATCTTATTTTTTGGGGGGTAAAGCGTTACATAGTTTGGCTGCTTTAACAGAGAAGGATGTGCCACCCATGTTTTTTTTATTGTATCTTGGCATTTTGAGGAGAGGTGCCACTCTAGAGCGGAGGTTCCTTTGTTCAATGTGTTTGGTTATTTTATTCCTGATGAAATGCGGTCCTTTCACATGTATCACTTTGTGGCTGCTACAAAGCAGCTTGAACATGGATGTTCTGGCAACTGGTAACCAATGTAGGGCTTTCAAGGCAGGGGAGATGTGGTTTTGTGGTTTTCTATGTAAGAGTAGTCTGGCTGCGGTGTTCTGGATCCTTTGTAGTCTTGTCATAGTTGTTAAAGGTCATCCGTTGTAGAGGATATTGGCGTAATCGAGTTTGGACAGAGCAAGGGATATGGTAGCCTGGACCTTGTGTGGAAATCCCAAATGGGGAAAGATTAGTCACACAGTATTTGAAGTAACAAAGCTTGATCTTGCTAGTTTATTCACTTGGACATTCATTGATAGCTTGGAGTCCATTATTATCCTGAGGTCTCTTACTTCCTTTGATACTTTAGGCAGAGATCCGAGGTCATCAGGCCACGAAACGAGCAGGTCATAATGTTTCCAATCGCCACACGTGAGTATTTCTGTTTTGGAAGCATTCAATTTGAGATGGCTCCACGTCATCCATCTATCCACGGCTCTGAGACAACTGAAAATTGGCGAGTTTCCAATGTCATTGGGGCATTCCAGTTGAAGGAGTATTTGCGTGTCATCTGCATAGTTATAGCTCCACTGGGTGGAGGAGAACAAAATCCTATCAGACTTTCAGGCAGGTTTTCGGGCTGGAATGGGGACAATAGAGCAGGTGTTCAGGCTGGCACTACTGGGGTGGAAGGTGGTGGAACTGGGCAAGGGTAGTCTTTACTTGGCCTTTATAGACCTGAAGACTGCCTTTGACCTAGTCCCCCGGGAAGATCTTTGGAGGGTACTTTATGAGTTGGGATTACCCCCTTACATCTTGTCCCTTCTCATTAGCCTTCATGCCCATACCTTTGCTCAGGTCCGTTGGGGTAAAAACGGAGAACTCACTGAGAAGATTCCAGTGTCCAGGGGCGTAAGACAGGGCTGTGTCTTGGCACCCACCCTATTTTCACTATATGTGAATGGGGTGGTAAAACATCTACAACAAGAACCAGCCGACGCCCCCTGTCTCGGAGGAGTCCGTATCCCCACCCTGCTTTTTGTGGATGACACGCTCCTGATCTCGAAGACCCCTCAAGGCCTCCAGAAATTACTAACGCGTTTTCAGGAGTTCTGTGCTGCAAAAGGATTAACAATAAATGTGGACAAAACAAAATATCTAGTCCTAAATCCTCCTAAGAAATTGGGCCGTCCACCCACACTTAACTCGATCCCCTTAGAGAAAGTAGCCGAATTCGATTACCTCGGTATTCGGATTACGGATAGGATGTCTTGGGCTAATCATATTGATAAAATGGTCCTCAATCATAGGAGAGTGGGAGGTGCTCTCATGAGGGAGTTCAGGGCCTCTCCTAGGAGATCACTTACCCCAGTAATTGATATCTACAAGGCCAAAGTAGTGTCATCAGCCTTGTACGGGGCAGAACTGTGGGGCCACTGCCGTTTGGACGCCCTAGAGATAGCGGGGAGCAAGCTATTGAAATCCTTTATCTCCGTGCCACTGAGCACACCATCTGTACCAGTGCGGTTGGACACGGGCTGTAAAAACATTAAAGACCAGGCCCAGCTTCGCCCGCTCCTGTTATGGACACGAATCTGGAGGGGTGAAGAACTAAATTCCTATGCTGATGCCCTGGGGGAAATAATGAGTCTGGGGGGCTGGGCTAAGATAAAGTGGCTAAGAGAAACTAAAAAGCTTCTGGAGAAGATCGGTCTAGGAGGCTGTTGGTCATCACGTTCAGCCCCTCCAAAAGAAGTTGTTAAGGCGCTTTATTGGAAATGGTGTGCTGAGCGTCTAATTACAAACTCTAACCACTGCAAGTCCACTGTCGCCTTTTTACAAATTAAAGACATTGTGGCTTTTGAACCCTACCTGGACTTGATCACTCTCCCCTTTGACCGAGCCCTTTATTTTAAATTTAGAGTTGGATCCCTCCCCCTAGGTGCATTGGTATCGAGTTGGTCACCAGCGGCCCGTATTTCTCCCAACTGTGCACATTGCCCAAGTAGGGTTGAGTCCATTGCGCATGTCTTATTTGAATGCCCGGATTATGCAAGGCCTAGGAGTTCCTGGTTGAAACCCCTCTGTCGAAATATGGGCACACGTAGCCACCTAGAAGCCTTGCGTATCCTAACCACGGACACTCCCCCCCCCTATAGTGTGTGGAATAGCAAAATTTTTAAAGTTGTTTTGGCTTATTCGTTGTAAGAGATTGTCAGTAGCTGTTTAATTCTTTTTTAGCTAATTTATTAACGGGCATTTCATGTCCTTTTACCTTTTTATGAATTTTATACTGGCTTCTTGTAGCATTTGTTTCTTTGTGTACACTGTAATGATTGTATTTTTTATTGTGCTTACAAGATATCTTGCATATCGAATAAAAGCTTATGACTGACTGACTGACTTATAGCACGTGAGGTGAAATTGATTGATCAATGCCAGTACTTCATGTAGATGTTGAATGGCATGGGCGAGATGATAGAGCCCTAAGAGACTACTGCGTTCGTGAAGTATGATATGAACGAGAAAGGCGGAGTATGGATGACATTAATTCTGTTGCGAATGTAGAATGCAATCCAGTCTAAGGCAGTCCCCTCTATGCCAGCTTCGTAGAGTCTTTGTATCACAGTGACATGATCAACCCTGTCAAAGACAGCTGAGAGGTCCAAGAAAAGTAGCGCAGCAACCCGGTTGTGGTCAACTGTGTTCTTTAGGTCATCCCAGATGGCAAGGAGGGCAGATTATGTGCCTCTTCCTGAAAAGAACCCTGTTTGGAAGTCTGAAAGCATGGCATTATCTTCAATGAATTGTGACATTTGGGCAAAAGCTGCTCTTTCTATCAGTTTGCCCAGGAAAGGCCCATTTGTATTCGGTCTGTAGTTGTCTGGGTTCAGCGGGTCCAAGGTTGTTTTCTTCAGTAATGGGCATATGTATGACTTTTTGAGTTCTTCTGGAAATATTCCAGTAGTTAAGGAATTGTTGATGATTCTTCTTACTGGAGTGGCAGCAGATGTTGTTAGAAGAATTGTCTTGAAGGTTTGCTGTAGACACGGGTCAGGAAAGCTGCCGGCAGGCCTGCTTGCTTTGACCAGGTTCATAAATTAATCTTGTGAAATGTGCTGGAAGAAATGGAGACGCTGGGTTAGAGTATTTTTGGATTTTTGTTTTGTAAAAGGGTCAGCGCTGGTGCTTTGTCTTTGTTTTAAGTATGAGTCCAACATGTCTGCTTTGGCCGTGTAATGATTTGCCACTTTATCTGTGAAATCTTGAGTAACTGCATGAGTTCCTTCTAGGCAATCTGGTTTACGAAATTCATTGAGAATTTTATAGAATTCTTTATTTGCACATTTAGCAGTTTAAATTCTGTCTGAGCTGTATCTTTTCTACGCTTTTTTTGATAGCTGACTTGTATAATTTGTTCATTTTCTGTAGGCGGTTTGTCTTGATTGGCATTTGTTTTGAGCCAGGCACATTGCAGCTTTACAATATGTTGTTTTATCTCTTTTATCTCTGTATTTCTCCAAGGAGCTTGTTTTCTTTTGTTCTGTTCTGTGGTTTTTAGTGGTATCAGGATATCAAAAGCTTCCTGTAGCCACTCATATAGTTTTGTAACAGAATTTTTTGTTTCTAGATCTGTACTTGATGTTAGTTGTGTTTCTGAGTGTTCCAAATTGCGTTTGTTCCACAGTCGATAGGTGGATGCATGTGAGGTGGTTTTAGGTGCGTTGCTTAGTGTTGTTTTATGTTGAAAAGCAAGCAATTGGTGGTCTGACCATGTGCCCGGAGTTATTGTTTGAAAGGTAACTAGTTCTGTCTCAGCAAAAATTACATCTAGGATATGTCCCGCGATTTGCGTTCAGTGCGTCTAGGTGAACGATGATTGTTTTCGGATGGGGAATATAGGGTTTGTAAAACCAAATGCTGCGGTCACTCAAAACGCATAGGTTGGAGTCCAGTGTTATAAGGTTTGAAACCATGTCTAGAAGCATGTCTGAGAATGCTGCATTGCTAGGTGGAGGTCTGTAAGGAAGCGGGAAGTTACAGGAGGAAGACGGTGTATGATTACATCCGGTGAAAAGGACCTCACAGTTTTCTATGGAGACATCGTCAACTTTAGTAATATGTAGTGTTTGCCTGAGCGCTACAGCTAGGTCACCTCCCTTTTTGCCTATACGATTTTGGGTGATCGTTTGATAGCCTAGAGGAATGTGTATTTAGGTGGGGGTGGGATGGGGCTCTCAACCAAGTTCTGGGGTTGAAGTGGGTGGGGGTGGTTTTAATTGTCTGTGTTTCTTGTTTTTCTCCCTCCACATATCACACCTGGCAGGGCACCACACTAAGCCTTCGCCCCCTGCAGCTGCTGGGCCATGCTTGGCCTGATTCCACTATGACATGCCACTCCCTTTCTGAAGTGTGATGACCACAACCAGATGCCTGACCTGGAACATCCGCTGGTGAACAACCAGCGGACGGCCAGGTTAATCCACACTTATCTCAATAGGCACGACATAGACGTTTGTTTTCTCCAAGAACTCCATCTTACTTAGGTGACCGTCTCCAACCTACGCACAAGATGGGGTCCTGAGATGTATGTGCCTCTCTATTTTAACTATGCTAGGTGGCCCATACTCCTGCGCAAGGCCCTCCCCTGGCATCTGAGCCAGATCATCTGTGACACTAATGAGAGGTATGTTCTTCTCACTGGCACACTTCATAGACACCAAGTCATCCTAACTTCGATCTATGGCCCAAACACTGACACCCCAGAGTTCCACCCTGACGTGTGGTGGCTGATCACTGGCATAGGACCAGGAGCTGCCAATTGGGGGGTACAATATTAATGTGGCCCTTAATTTAATTGCCCGGTGGACTGCTCTGGTACCCCAAGATGCCCCAATCTCACTGCGGCTTCACAGCTCCACACACTTATGAGGGACAATTGCTTGACCAATGTCTGGCAGCTGATTCATGCAGACAGAGTGGAGGGTACCTGTGTTACAGTAGCACACGGCACATGGTCGTGGATAGATTTGTGGCTGCTATCCCTGGAGGTCCTTACCCGGGCCACTGCCGTGACACATTTACCCTGTATCCTTTCAAATTATGCCCCTGTCCTGTTGGAACTTTCCCCACCCCTGGCCACTTCACAGGCCTTCACCTGGCTCTTGCCTCCCAGCTCTACAGCCCACAACGTTGGCGGGTGAGGAGGAGCAGTCAGATGATCTGGGTACCATCCAGTTGCTTTGTCTTGACTGGGTCCATCGTCTCTACTTCGACTCCCCCTTTACAGTGGAGGAAGTGCTCCAAGTCATAAGAGCCTTCCCAGCAATAAGGCATCCAGCCTACCGAGCTTACCAACTCCTTCCACAAAGAATACGCAGCCTTTTTGGCTCTACATCTTCTGCTAATGTATGAGGATGCCCTAGCATCTAGTAAGCTGCTGCTATCTCTCCGTGAAGCAGGGATTGTCAGGATACTCAAAACGGACAAGCCTGGGAATCGATTTGATTCACACCGGCCGCTAATGATAAATGTTGATAAAAAAATATTCACCAAGCTTCTCTCAAACTGCCTCCTCCCCCTGCTGCCAGACAAAGTCCGCCCTTGCCAGGCCAGTCCATGGCAAACAATCTTCGCATAATGTTCCCCTTCATGCATTGTATAGAGCCTTGACTTGCCACCGTCGCCGCTCTATTGGATGCCACAAAGGCGGGTGGCTCTTTGGAGTGGCCATACTTATTCTACCTACTTTTGCACCTTGGTTCCAGCCCGCGCTTCTTACCCCAGATTCAGCTTCTATATGACTCCCTGACGGCCTAACTTTGCCACAATGGGATGATTTTAGACCCATTTCCTGTCACCCGCGGCACCAGACAGGGCTGGGCAGGTCTAACTCACCATTACCTGCGGGTGTCAGCAGGCTGTTGGCTTTGGTATAGGGCTAGACATCCCTGTGCTGATAAGCAGGAATCAACGGAGCTGGAATTCTGGCATATAGTGACCTCGCAGAGTCAGCGGAGTGCTCCTCCCCTAAACAAGGAAGTTGTTGAGCATATATAATAAACAGCACCCATGTCACAACCTTGTCAGGCCGCAATTGTTTATTCTAGTTGGACTGCATCTTCGTCTACTGGACAATAACATAAATAACAGTTGTGCTGTGAACTTTATCCATTGTACTGAATCTTCAAGGTGTCGTGATAATGTGCCTACAAAGTGGTAATGTAAGTAATGCAGATTCAGAGAATAATATCCTGCACGGTCACGCATGCAAATGTATGTCAAAAGTCATTGTGTTGAAAAGAAAAGGCAACTTAAGAAATGTGAGCATGTAAATGGTGTTTCTAACTGGGCCTATCCCAAGCACGTGACAGTTCGAATCTGACTACCCATTGCAATAGGCCTCTGAGCCAGTATGCTAACTGGGTATCTGGCTCAGTCGCAACATGGATGAACTCTGCCAGGCCAACTATGGCAGTGCCTGGACTCAGCTACCTCGGTCTGTAACTGGGCGGATTGCTATTACAACAAGCATTGGAAATGCAACCGGTCTCGCATTTGTTTGATTCTGATCTTTTGGTGTTGTAAATGGCAATGTTTTGTGCCCATGTGTTATGGAGTGTATGTGTGTGGTGTGTAGTGGAATATTTTGAGTTGGAGTATAATTGTTATTTGTGGAGCACCATGAAGCATCAGGAAGGATATTGAGGAGGTGAAGAGCAGCATGAGGCACAAGGACGGAGAGCGAGGAGAAGAGAAGCGTGAAGCGCAAGGAATGAGAAGAGCAGCGTGAGGCACAAGGACAGAGTGAGAAGCGCAGCACGAGGCACAAGGACAGAGAGTGAGGAGAAGAGCGGCGTGGCACAGAAGGACGGAGGGTGAGGAGAACAGAAGCGTGAGGCACAAGGACGAGAGTGAGGAGAAGAGCAGTGTGAAGCACAAGGATGGAGAGTAAAGAGAAGAGCAGCATGGAGGCACAAGGAAGGAGAGTGAGGAGAAGAGAAGAGTGAAGCACAAGGAAGGAGAGTGAGGTGGAGAGCAGAATGAGGCACAAGGAATGAGAAGAGCAGCATGAGACACAAGGACGGAGAGTGAGAAGAGCAGAATGAGGCACAAGGACAGAGAGTGAGGATAAGCGCAGCATGCAGCATAAGAAAGAAGAGGGCAGAGAAGAGCAGCGTGAGGCACAAAGGAGGAGTGTGAGAAGAGCAGCATGAGGCACAAGGACAGAGAGTGAGAAAAGCAGCCTGAGGCACAAGGATAGGAGTAAGAAGAGCAGCGTGGGGCAGAAGGACGGAGAGTGAGGAGAAGAGTAGCATGAGGCACAAGGACGGAGAGTGAGGAAGAGAAGAGCAGCGTGAGGCAGAAGGAAGGAGCGTGAAGAGAAGAGCAGAGTGAGGTATATGGATGCCAAACAGGAGATTGTGTCCTGAATGGAGAACCAGGCAAGCATGGCGTGCAGGAAAGATGGGCAGATGACAGTGTGCTGCAGAACTAGGCAAGCGGTTAATGTAGAGCGAGTGTGTTGCAAAACCAGACAATCGATTGTGCACTGCCCGCCTGGGTGTTGTGTGGAACCAGTGAAAGAGATGCGAACAGCTGTACAACCAGCCAGGACCCATGCACACCTTTGCTGCACCGATGCAGGAGAAGCTGTACACAGTCTGCCAGGCAGGTGGCACGGCATGAGTGTACTGGAGGCCATGTCAGGAGGTCCAGCTAAACAATAAATAGAGCAGACCTAAGTTTTGCTTTTCCAGGACACAAACTTTGTAGAAGGGAGGACCCTACAAAACAATGAAACTAGTTACGTGAGAGAAGAATGCCTTGAGGGACACACAGGACATGCGACAATCCCTCAGCTAGGAAAGCAGGAACTGTGCGGATAGGCAGTTCGCACCTCCCTCCCCGGGTGGGGGACGGGCAGCTCCGGCAGGCCGTGGAGACAGGGGGCCGCCGCAGCACCGGCACGCTGTGAAGACAATGACTTTAGCAAGTGTTGGCTGAGGAGACAACGAGCTCAGAAGGCCTTGGGAACAAGTCCAGAGTGAGTGTTTTGTCATGATGTTGGGAGCGCTTACCTGGCTGTCTCGGAAACTGTGCACAACATGCGGTTACCTCTCTGAACCAATTAGAAGGCTCCTTTTCTACACTTCAGGACATGGCCACCCAATAAGGTGCTGCGGTGACTGCATTGCATGCGGGTGCACACACGGCAGAGGAGAACTGGGGCTAGCGCACCTCGGCAGCGCCGAAGGCTAGAACGCCTCGCGCGCGCCGAATACTACACCAAGCACCTTGTGCCTGTTGTTAATTTTGCAAACGATCTATTTATATAATGTTTGGGTCGCTGAACAGTTAACCGTGTGCGCGAGACGCTACAGGAGCTTGTTACACAAGCAGAGACCCTGGTCCAGGAGGCGTGCCAGATCAGGGCCCGGGGCCGACTGCACCGCCCGCCTCCAAAGGGGCCGGGTCTGGTCTTTCTGCCAGGACCAGTCCGCATCTGTGTGGACATGCGCCTCCCTAACGCCGTGGTCAAAAGAGAGCGACACCTGACGCCCACCATTGATGACATCCTGGGGGAGCTGAACGGGGCCAGGTGGTTTTCGAAGATGGACCTACGGTCAGGCTACCACCAGCTACCACTTCATCCGGACTCGAGGTACATCACCACATTTTCCACCCATGTGGGCCTCAGACGGTATCGGCGCCTGAACTTCGGCATCTCGAGTGCCGCAGAGGTATTCCAAAATACCATCAGAGAAGTGCTCAGTGGGCTCCCCGGCGTGCTCAATGTGAGCGACGACCTGCTCATATACGCGTCAACCATAGAGGAACACCACCAGCGGTTGAGAGGGGTCCTCAAGAGGATTCAGGAGTCAGGCTTGACCCTGCACCGGGAGAAGTGTCAGTTCCTGCAGAACAAGATCAGTTTCTTTGGGTACACCTTCTCGGACCAAGGGGTGGCCCCAGACCCGGACAAGGTGAAGGATGTCCAAGATGCCCCAGCTCCGACGATCATCTCGGAGGCCCGGAGTTTCCTGGGCATGGTCAACTTCTGCGGCCGCTTCATTCCGGACCTCTCCAACCTCACCAAACCCCTCAGGGAGCTGACCAAGTCGTCCACCACGTGGCAGTGGGGCCCGGAACAGGAACAGGCGTTCCAAGCAACGAAGATCAGTTTCTTTGGGTACACCTTCTCGGACCAAGGGGTGGCCCCAGACCCGGACAAGGTGAAGGATGTCCAAGATGCCCCAGCTCCGACGATCATCTCGGAGGCCCGGAGTTTCCTGGGCATGGTCAACTTCTGCGGCCGCTTCATTCCGGACCTCTCCAACCTCACCAAACCCCTCAGGGAGCTGACCAAGTCGTCCACCACGTGGCAGTGGGGCCCGGAACAGGAACAGGCGTTCCAAGCAACGAAGGCGGCCCTGTCCGCGGACACTACCCTCTCATACTTCGACCCGGCAAAGCCCACCAACGTGGCGGTCGACGCGAGCCCGTTTGGGCTGGGAGCGGTCCTGACACAACTCCAGGACAACGAGGAGTGGGCACCCATCGCCTACGCCAGCCGGTCCCTGACCGAAACAGAGCAGCGGTACTCGCAAATCGAGCGAGAAGCCATCGCCATCCACTGGGCATGCCGGCATTTTCACGTGTACGTGTATGGACATCACTTCACGGTGACAACCGATCACAAGCCACTCATTCCTCTATTCCAAGGGTCGTCCTCGAAGCCACCACCCCGGATTGAAAAATGGATACTTCAACTACAAGGGTATGACTACCGGGTGGAGTACAAACCAGGGGCCACGAACCCGGCGGACTATCTGTCACGGCACCTGCGGAAAGCCACAACAGAAGAGAAGGAGGAGGCCGAGGACACAGAGTAGTACGTCCGGTATGTGACAGAGCGGTCACGACCCCTCCCAATGAGCCTGGCCGCAATAAGAGAGGCCTCAGAAGGTGATGAATGCGTGAGAGCAGCAGCGGAGGCTGTCAGGTCGGGAGACTGGAGGACAATCCAAGCCTCGCTCAACAGAAGGACGCCCCAAGCCAAGCTGACACTGGAATCATTCTTGAAAGTAAAAAGTGAGCTGTCCGTTGACGCCCAAGGATGTCTTCTGCGGGGTCCGAGACTAGTCATGCCGGCCAGCCTTGCTCAACAGGCGGTGGACCTCGCCCACAGGGGACATCAAGGAATGGTAAAGACAAAGGGCAGGCTCCGAGCCAAAGTATGGTTCCCAGGCATGGACGCGATGGTGGAACAGACGGTGAGAACCTGCACGTGGTGCCAAGCCGCAGGACAGCCGGAACGAACTCACCCGGTGGCGACCGAAGACAATCCTCTGCAACCATGGGAGTGCGTGAGTGCCGACTTCGGACATCTCTCCGATGGACGGTACGCGCTGGTCATTATCGATGACTTCACCAAATACCCAGAGGTCGAAATTGTGGGGAGCCAGACAGCCACTGAAGTGATCGCGAAGTTCGAAAAAAACATCGCCACCCATGGCATATTCGGGGTGGTCAAGACCGACAATGGACCGCCTTTCCAAGGGCAGGAGTTCGCAGAGTATCTCAAGAGCTGGGGGATCCATAACCGCAAAATAACACCACGGTGGCCCCAAGCCAATGGAGAGGTGGAGAGGTTTATGAGGACACTCAATAAAACCATTTGCATCGCCATGGCTGACGGATCTCCACTGGAGAGAGCGATCTACAGCTTTCTGCGGGAATACCGGCTGACCCCCCATGTCACAACCGAGGCAGCGCCAGGAACAGCCACCATGGGGAGAATCGTAAGTGACACGATCCCGCACCACCCTACATGGGTTCCGGCACAAGCCACCAACGAAAAGACATTAGCCAATCGGATGCGCTCGAACGACCACGCCAGCCGGCGAAGGGGAGCTAAGGAGTCCACGATACAACAGCAAGATCGAGTGTACATGAAGGACCGCTACCCAGGCAGCAAGTTCTGACTTCCTTTCGAACCACAACCATGGGTTGTCACTCGCCGGACAGGCACGATGGTGACCGCTCAAAGAGGTACTGAAACGTTCACGCGAGATGTGTCCTTCTTCAAAAAAGTCCACCCAGGAACACCCTCAGGCCCCGGGGCCGAGCCCGAGGGGCCGGATCCTGACCAGCCAAGCGGAGATCAGGAGGTGGAGGACGATCGGAGCGAGAATGGTGGTTCCCAGTCCGCCCCAGCCACCCCGGCGGGCAACCCGCCTGGCAGCTCCCCAGCCCGGGTAGAGCCGAACACCCCAAGGCGCAGAACCCCCGAGGTGGCCCTTGCCAGAGGCGGCCCATCCCGCTACAACCTGAGGAAGAACCCGGCACCGTCATCCCAGCTGGCGGACTATATGGTGTAACCTGTAAGTACTGGCAGACTGGTAATAGATTCATCGTTGGTTTTATGTTTTGCTTAATGTTTTATAAAGGTTGGAAGGAGTGTAGTATTCGGCGCGCGCGAGGCGTTCTAGCCTTCCGCGCTGCCGAGGTGCGCTAGCGCTGACGCGTGACGTCAGACGCTAGCTCGTTAAAATAAAGAGGCGTGGCCTCGGCGAATCAGTCAGAGCCGCGTGTGTGTTAACCAAAGATCGGCTCCCGTGTCTTATTACGCGCCTATGCGCAGCCATGCTAATTAGGCCCTTTTAAGACTTCACACTTGGTGAGGCGCAACACTTTAGGGAAGGGCAGGATCTTGGTGAAAGACATATTTAAGTTTTTAATTTAAGCGTCTGCAGCGATAGTTTCACACTTCATATAAACAATATCAATGCACTTCCATGGGTTGTGGCACGTGCCATGGAATTTCTACTATACCAGCTGCAAACTATCTTGAGTACACAGCATGCACTGTGTAACTTGTTGGCATCCTTGTACATTTCCATTATCAGATGAACTTCAAGTATGCTCAGACCCTAATACCCGGGACCTCTTCACTATCAATGAAAGTCACGAAGCGCCGTCCAAGAGAGAAGCTGTTAACTGCGTCCAATCCACTCACTCGTCATTGGATATATAACACAGTAATACTTTCCTTCACCGCAACACGGACCATGTATGTTTCTAAAACACCCCGAGGCTCGGTTAATAAATCTCTATGATTTAATACTAGCAACCTTACTGAAAAAGTCTCGTTTAGCACCAGCATCTTCATTTACAAACCCTGTAAGTTTTTACTGATTTATTTATTTTTAACAAAACCGCCTAACAGTATGTGGACAGTACGGTTTATGTGCAGGTTCGCCTAAAACAATAGCGTGTGCAGAACTTGAATGACAGCTGGAAATACATATTTTTTTGTCAACAGCCCATCCCATTCTAATTGTAAATCAGCGGGGTTTGGGGTGATAAAATGACACCATCTGCAGGAATCCGAATACACCACTGAATGGCTTGCTAGTGCCTATTTCAACAAGAAACCAGAAGCACCTCGCAACATGACTCACGTAGTATTAAGACCTCTCCCAGTGGGCGCGGTGAAGGATTCATCATATCTTGCATAACAATAACTTTAACTTTCTATTTTCTGCTCGAGTCAAAGTGTGCTCAGCCTTTTGTTCTGTATGTGATACAATGCTTCACCTTACTTCCTTTAGCATTTAAATAGACACTGCACAGCAGACTAAAAGGAGTGAAAACTATTGGGGCAACGCATTAACTTGTTGCAATAAAATATTCTGTTAGAGAGCTGGCTCTAAGCTGTCTAACTTGTTGTGCATTTCATCGAGGTTTGAGACAGAACTATGTTTAGAGGGAGGCTAAAAATTAACCTCTAGTCGAAGAACGTCAATCTATAAACAGCATAATTAAAACGGTGCACTCATTAGTTGCCATTTACAGAGAACTATGATAAAATTTTCAAGGTGGCGGGTCTTGTGATTGGAAGATCGTTCAATACCCTGCAGTAAACCAGCTTCAAGCCACTGTGCAAAGTTGTTTTAGAGACATTGTGCTGGTATGAAGTTTAAGTCACGTGCAGCACACAGCTAGCCCTCTTAACAAGTGTAAGAGGGGGAAAAAGCCTTTATCTGAAACATTTTTACTGTCACTAGAGATTTTAGAAAGCGCTTGAGTCTTAAAGTCTGATAATATTTGATTAGGAGGAAAAAAAGCTTGAGTAGTGCGTAAATCGAGGTGGAACAGTAAATGATATTCAGAACCATTAGAGCAACCTGAAAAGTAGAGAAATCTTCACAATCAATAAATAGGCTGTGCAAACTGATCAAAGCTGTAAAAACTGAATAAAACTGCCCAGCTTTCACCAATGTGCCTTTAACTGTGCTTCTGCGCCCTGTCCACGCAGCAGTCCACAGGTGTACTAACACCTCAGGGACAGGGACCTATTTCAGCCTGTTTTCAATCACCTTCAGAGTGGAACCCAACCACACTCGATTTCGAAAAAACTGAAAATCCTCATCTTTTCGAAACAATAGGTTCTTTCCTGCAAATCGCTTAGCTCATAGGCTGCCATGGCACACGGCATATCAACAGGAGGTAGCACGCATTTTGAGTAATGGAAATTCGACCATTTTAATGAAACATATACTAATAAATTGACATACAGCACTACTAAAAGATATTTGAGAAAGGGGGGGGGGCAAAATGTACCTCCATCTCAATGACTCACATAATCATAACCAGAAGTGTTCCCTGCAGCAAGTATTCTCGCAGCAAAGGTGTGTTGAGTTGTCCAACTCTTATCCTCATCAGGCATAATACTTGAATATTTACTCGATACAGGCACTTTTATGCCTTTCTCCTGAGGCCCCAACATTTTAGCTCCCTTTGCAGAAATTTCTAGCACAATGCAGCCAGCTAAATAGATTTAGTGATCTCCCAGCAAGTGCATCTAATTTAACTCCAATTTCAAATATAATACAACTGTAAGTTTTTTAATTTCCCGATCCAAGTGGCACCCGTCCTTGGTAAATACAAAAATATGGCGCTGTGTTAGGCACGCGCATACAAACACCACGTTCATGTGTATACGAAGAACGCATCCACTAGCAGCGGCAGTTGCGTGATGGCACTTTTCCTGGCTCTATTTTTCACAAGCCAATAGGTTAAAAAGGCAAGAACCATTTCATTTGACTATGGTTGTCGTGCTATTGTGTAACGCGCCGTTCGCCGTTCCAAAGAACACTGTTGCTCGAGAGTGCTTTGTAAATAAAGGAGCCAAGCTTAGCTGCAGTCAAACCTGAGCGAGAGGATTAGGGGAGCACCGCAGACTTCGTGACGGGCGATCAGTGAGTGGCCTGATTTTATAAGGGCTGCTGACTCCATAAACACTGAGCTAAGCACATGGAAAGACCAGGAAAACGAGGTGTGTGCGCGCGCGTTAGGCAGTGTCTGTGTGTGTGCGTGTGCGTCTGCGTAAGCGCGTCTAGAAGCGCGTCCACAGACCCCGATCGCTGCGCGTGCCCCGGTCTGTCTCCCTTGAGAGGCATCACAGCAACAATAGTTCTCGTTGGCGGCAGCGCTTCGCGCTGCAACGCCAGCGAGACCTAAAAATGGTTGTTTTACCCAAATGCTTGTATCTCTTTCTTAGCCTCCCAGTCCTTCTCACCACGCATTTCCTTTGGCGATTGCACTCCAACCTGAAAACCCTGGCCTGGAAAACTGCTGTGGATCATGTGGGAGAGGCTCACTTCAGCAGAGGGGCCTCAATGCACACGACATGACGCTATACTCACTATGGGCACACAAGCTCAATACCTCCAATTTTGGCTCTACCCACATGCTTTCAGCCCCATGTGGCGGTGGAGGCAGATCAAGTGACCCCTTACCCAGCTCTTTATCAGCCCTTCAAGACCCCGCACGCAGACACACAAGAACATGGTTGAATGCGTTCAATGGGCTTCCGACAGCTTGCAACGTCGCAGCCTCCTACCTTGCTTCTACGCTCCCTTTATCACTCTAGCGCGGATACCCCTGTTACTGCCACTGCAGGATGATGACTCCATAGTACGAGCCTATAGGCAAAGTCTCACCACATTTGTAAACATATACCAGACAGTCAATTTTTAGCCCCATTCATGGCGGACATGCATCCTCACCCCACACGCTAGAATTCCTTCTTTACCACCATGTTTGTGCTACTTGTCGGTCGATGTATGCATTGTTCCCCACGCCACTGCCCATACTTCATGTGCTTAGACATGTACTGACAAACACCTCTCCTCGTTGATTAGTCCCCATCTTATGCACTGAGATGCAGGGCAAGGTGCCAGTGTGCACTCCGTCCGCTCGCGCTGCCTGGGACCTAGACACAGACCCCCTCCTATCATGGACGCACAATGGTCATAATGCTGTGAGCAAACTGTGCCCTTTCACGCAACTACAGACTGCGGGTCAGTGATTTAACATTTCTGCACAGGCTATACCGTACCCTGATGCAACTACTACACATGGGGTTTTTCAATGATGCATGCTGCTTGCGGTGATCAGCCCAACAGGCCTCATTCCTCCATCTCACCTGGGAGTGCTGCGGGTGGTAGGATACTGGTCTGCAGTATACTCAGTACTGCATCAGATAATGAGCCATTCACTGCCACATATCCCATTAGTTGTCCCTCCCTCGGCGTTGGATGCTTCACGGCTATGCTCTTGCTCATAGTCAAACGGCAGGTGGCCGGTACCAAGGGAGGAGACCTGGCTGCAAGATGGTGTTTATTGCTAGGAGCAGCTACTGGGAATTTATGCCACTGAGATCCTGCACAAAGGACATTTGGGCTTCAATACTGGCCTACCTCAATAAGAGACTCCCCCCGCTGAATGCAGAGGAGGACTTGCCAAATGCAGAGATCCCTAATTTATTAGATGGTGCTGTCAGCGACCCAGGCAGCCCTGACCACTTGCTCACCTGAAACCCTGCGACATGTAGTAGATTGTAGAGCTGTGCTTTTTTTCCTGGCCATCCCTTGGGTGGACTACAACAAATGTACTACAATGAATTTTCTGCTCTTTTAGGCATCTCTGTGATGGGCTGACAATTCATGATCTCACTGCTGTGCCTTGCCTTTCTCTTCCTCTATTGTCCCCCTCCCCCTTGGAGGCTACTGTCTTGTTGTTGTTATCTTTATGAAATGCCAATAAAAACTGTTGTAAATAATGAAAAAAAGCTTGCTCGCATCACTCGCTTCATAAAAGCAACACCTAAATTTTACGCCAAACCACTTTCAAATGTCACAAGCCACCACTGGTGACATTTGGTAACAAATTAAGCTGCTATAAGACTAGTGCCTAGGCCCTTTGGGTTTTGTTCCCTCATTCACCTTAGCCAGCTGCCAGCAGTCAATTGTTTAAAAAAATGTTTGGTTGCATTTGACTCCTGATCTAGATTCCTTTAAGGGTGATCAAAAAAAGACTGCCACTAGTCGAGTGGTCATAAAAGACTTGCAGTGTCTAGTAGCAGTGGGAGCAGTTTCTACTTTTGATTCACTGCTCTAGCTTTCACTGGAAAGGCGTTTATGGCTACTACGTCTGCTCTTGGAGGACAAATAATATACTTATTTCCAATCATCCAGTATCAAATGTCTTGGTCCAGTGAGCCAATAGTACATTAAAGCAAGCAGACTGCTAGTGAACTGGATTCAGGATTGATATTGTTTCCTAGTCTTTATTGGGCTGAGCAAGCACTCAACCTCTTCCCTATGAGAGTATTAATTGGTTGAACCTCATAAGAGATGCTTTTTTGTGTTCCAATGTATGTAGCTGATCTCAAACTCCCTAGAAATGCAGTGGTGTCTAAATCAGATTAATCTGAACCAGTCTCATAATGGAGTTTTTGCAGAATATCCCAGAAGTGAGAGAAAAACTTGTCAATATGAAATACCCTGACTCCCCCACTGACGAAACAGCTGGTGCTGATGGGTGGTTCCCAAAATTGGGAGCGCTAAATCACAAACATATTCCTGACAGGCAAGTTATTGCACCATCCTACAGACCACCTGTTTCAGTTCTTGGGGTAGAAGGCACATTCCTCGTAATTCTGTGGCCGCTGCCTGGGGCAAATGACAACAGAAAGGTGTTGTGGTCAGGTCTGTTCAGTGGCCACTGATACCAAAGTGCCCCCTGATTTGTCCAGTATGTCATCTCTTTAATCTGGAGTTACGCCAAGAATACAGCTGAGTTGAAATTATTGGTCGCATATAGGGACTAACGGCCTGCTGTGTCTCAAGCTTGACTTTCATCTTCAAGCACTGATCCAGATGTGGTGCAAGTAACATTTTCTATAATGGAACTTTCTGCAATGTGAACTACGATTGCACAATTGCAACAATATGGGCACAACTGAAAGCATCTACGTCAGATTAAATTATACCAATGCAAAAAAATTATATTCTGGAATCAGCCCAATCCAATTCCTGAAACAGGTGTGGTCTTTCGTTATTTCTTCAAGAAACAGAAGAAACATCTACACGTTGTTGGTATATCTGCCCATCGTCATACATTTGGGTCTTCGCAGTGATATTGTCATTTCTTTTGTGATTAAACTATGCTGATTAAAATTTTGTTGATGGTGCATGGGAACAATCTTCCTGAAGGTTTAAAACCATCTCCCGTGATACAAAAGCTATAACTCCATTATTCATCACTGAGGGCTAGAGGAGACGTTCATGCAGTCAATATCACCACATATTCACTATCTTATGGAGTCTTTGCGAGAGAGTCCCATTTCAGATCTTAAGCCCTACAGAAATCATTCAAATTCACTGTACTTTGAGGATCTTATTGCATGGCATTGTCACATGAGCAATGACCAATTAGAGTTTGTGTGCTTCATTGAACAATAAAGATCACTATCCCCGCACAGACAATCATCAGGACTTATTCTATTATCACACTATGAATAATACCACTACATTCATTGATCAAACAGCCAAAGAGTGTACAACTTAACACAGTGGGAGTGTTGTGGAATTGCCAGTGATCAGCCCTAAAAGGTGTTTAAAAAGACATTTGTATGTTAATTTTATTTATTTCTGGTATTTATAAAGCGCGACACTCATCCCATAGGATATCACGTCGCTGTAAGAAAAAGGGGGACTATTGAGATTTATGCAGAGGGAGTTAGTTTTTTGGAAAGAGGTGGGTTTTTAGTTTTTGCCGGAACTGTAGCAGGTTTGTAGTGTGTCTAAGATCCATGGGTAGCTCGTTCCATCTTTTGGCCGCCAGATGTGAAAAGGCTCGTCCACCTGTCCTTGCCCTGAAAATGCGCTTAGGTTTTGCCAGGGCTGAGTTATTGGACCTTAGGTTCCTGTTTGGAATATAGAATTCGATTTTACCTTGCAGGATTGTAGGGCCTGTTTTGTGGAGGGCTTTATGCGCGTGACAAAGTATTTTGAAGGTGGCTCGTTGACGCATTGGTAGCCAGTGGAGTTTTCTTAGGCATGCGGATGCCGAATCTCGTTTGCCTTTGTTGCATACCACTTTGGCTGCCTGGTTTTGTAAGACCTGTAGGCGGGAGAACAGTTGCTCATTCATCCCTTCGAATAAGGCATTGCCATAATCCAGGCGGCTGACCAGAAGGGCCTGGGTGATTGTGCGCCGGCAGTCCAATGGGATCCAAGAGAAGATTTTGGCCAGGAGTTTCAAGATTGCAAAGCCTTTGCCCCAGAGTATGCGTACGTGGTCTTTCATGGACAGTGCATCGTCCATCATGATGCCAAGGTTTCTGGCGTACTGTTTTGGGGTGGAGGCTGTTCCCAGTGACGATGGCCACCACGTATCGTTCCATGATAGTTTGGCTCCTCCGAACAGTAATATTTCAGATTTTCCGGCATTGAGTTTAAGGCAATGGTTGCTCATCCATTCTGCCATTTCGGAGAGACAACTATGTAGTTTTTTCTTAGTTGTTTCCAACCCTTCGTCCATAGTCACTATCAGCTGTGTGTCGTCGGCATATGAACATATGCCGATGCCCCACTTTCTTCCAATGTCGGCTAGAGATGAGACATAGACATTAAAGAGAGTGGGGCTTAGTGAGGACCCTTGTGGGACCCCACAGCCAATGGGACGGGGTTGTGAATGGAATTGACCCATATGCACTGCTTGGGTGCGGTTACTTAAAAATGATTTGATCCATTTTAACGCTGTGGCTTGTATTCCTTTACTCTGGAGGGTTTTTAGTAGGCATTCGTGCGATACCGTGTCAAACGCCGCTGACAGGTCTAGCAGTATCAGAGCCACAGATCCTTCTTGGTCTGTGATGCATCTGACACTGTCTGACACTGCCAGCAACGTTGCTTCGGTGCTGTTGTTTGCTCTAAAGCCAGTTTGGGTGGGGTCCAGGAGTGAGTTGTCCTCCAAGTATTTGGACAGTTGTGAGTTGACCATTTTCTCCAAAGTCTTGGAGAGGTAGGGGAGCTGGGAAATTGGCCTGTAGTTCTCTGGGTTAAGGATGTCGGATCCGGCTTTCTTCAAGAGGGGGGTTACAGATGCGTGTTTCCAGGATTCTGGAAAGGACGCAGAGGTGAGGGCCTGATTAAAAAGTTTGGTGATGAGGGGGCAGAGTGTTGGTACGATTTCTGAAAATACAAAATGTGGGCAGGGGTCTGCAGGAGAACCGGATTTAATTGTTTTGAGAACCGCTAACACCTCCTCTTCGGAGAGTGGTTGGAAGTTGGTTAGGCATGGGGAGTTGCCTGCGTCTAGATAGACGTTATCTTTGTCGGATGTAGGCGAGCTTTCGTCAGGGCTGTCGGATGGGGTAATGATATGGGAGGAGGTAAAGGTAGAATAAATTTTGTTGATCTTTTCAGAAAAGAAGGTGGTAATCCGTTCGCATGCCTCAGTTGAGGGGGTGAGGGTTTGTGAGGTACTGGATGGATTGCTAAGCTCTTTTACGATTTTGAACAGCTCTTTAGCGGAGTTGTGATTATCGTAAATTCGTTGTGTGAAGAATGCTTTTTTTGCATCTCGAATGGCAGAGATGTATTGTCTCCGCTTAGTGATGTAGTTAGCTCTGATTTCGGAGTCTTTAGTTTGTCTCCATTGGTGTTCTATTTTTTGACATTCCCTTTTAAGGCTTTTGAGGATGGGGGTGTACCATTTTTCATTGGTGGATGTTTTTGTCCTTATTTCCCGCGGGGGTGCTAGTTTGTCCAGCGTTTGGCGGATGCCGGTTTCTAGCAAAACGATGTTGTTACAAATAGGTGAATCGTCTGGTAGGGAGACTTCTTAATAGTGATGATAGATCACACCCCTCTTCACTTTATTATTTATAACATTTTTAAGAAATGTGTTTGGGGAACTAAATTTTGAACAGTTCATTGAACTATACCTTAATTAGCGTGTATGATTGCTATGCTACAGAATTACCTTTTGCATGAGCTTTGCACCTCTTTCCGTAGACACCATAAATTGCAAAAATCAGTTTGACACACTTTGCAGATTTGAAATGGAAAGAAAATACAACTGATAGTGAGATGAATAAAATGGTACAGAGTGGCATGTATAACTCATCATTGTTTGGTTCAGACAGGATAGCATTATGGCAAACAGATACTAATGTGTATGTACAAATTTCTGTCTAAAGATACAGGTTGATAGGTAAATAGACAGACCCTAGGTATAAAACTACTCCCCTATGGCTATGACTACCTATAAAATAAGCAAGGCCCGCCTAACTTGGTTATTATGGTCTAGTCTGAGTGCTGTGAAAAACAAGTGTTAAATAGAAGTGAAGATATAGATGAAGGTGATTTATTTTGGGACCTGAACATGTGAAACAAAAGGTTCATATCTGCTATAATCTACACATTTATAAAATAATAGGTATATTCAGAGAGACAGGCAGCAGAAAGAAACAGTGACACTGACAGAAAAATGATTCAAGCCACTTTTAAAATTCATGACATTAGCTTTCAAACTTTAGCTACGTGTATTTAAAACTATCTCTTCTATCACCTCTTCTGCTTTAAACTCTTTTACTAGAGATACCAAGTGTGTTACAGCATGACAAGCTCAAATGCATACACTGACACAATTAAGTGGTGCCCTACAACACTTCTGTTGCATAACACGCCTCGGTCTTTAAGTAATGAGAAATCTATATTTCTTCCTCAAAATCTTACTGCAAGACAGATCATCTCTCAAAATAAAAAAAAATAAAAAAGATACCCTATATTTTTGTCTCTCTCTCAAACAGTTGAAAGTATACTTTTTTACATTGCTGAGGATCTCATGTGGCTCTTACATGGTATAATTTATTTGATTATCACGGTCTTTCATTTCTATGGTCTATATCAGAAATGCACATCTCTTGGATGGTATCAACACAAGATTCTTACAGTATGCTTGGTGTTTTCCTTTTGAATTTCACTGCTTGGCCAGTGGAAATCCTGTCTTCATTGATATATCTGCATTTAAGAATCTTATGGACAATGGTTCTTAATCAGTCGTCCCTTGGGGTCCGCAACAGTTTAGCAAAATTAAATAATACTAATGTTATTGATTTAGTAAAATTGCTAACATATATACAAATAAAGAAGCAAATCTGAAAACCTTTTCCACATTGGACTGTAAACTAAACAATATATTTCAATATTTGAGCAGTTGTTTGCTACATACTTGTTTTTAGGTCTCGGCTGCGCTTGCGCAGTCTCGCTCCGAGATTTAATGTTTTTCAGAAGAGGGGCTTGAACCCGCCCCTCTTCTCCCCTCTTCTCCATTGGCTGGCCTCTTAAATGCTGGTCAGCCATTGGAGAAGAGCTTTGTCTCTCCAAACAAGCCCCGTCTTTTTCGGATTCGGGGCGTGTTTTTTCACTTCTTTCGAGTTTTTTAAGCCCCGCCCCTTTCCGCCCCTTTTACACGTTGTGGGCGTGTTTTTTTTGTTTTTTTTACCGTCGGAAGGTTCGTCCATTTTGTGCGTGGTCGGAACGGAGCGGGACGTGGGGTCGCCTCTTCCTTGCTGCAAGGCTGATCTCGGCGTTTCCTGGATCGGCGTTTCAAGTCTGGTGAGTAAAAGAGTTAAGGTAACAATGTTGTTCCTGCTTGCATTTCACATGGTTCACGGGCGGCACAGAAGTAACAGGACTCTGTCTTTTCCTTCTTAGAGAAGAAAATACAGTGTCCGCTTCTGCTCTGACGCGATGCCTTCTGTGCTGCAGGGTTTTTGCGGGTTGGCAGGGGTTCCGCTGAAACCTTTAGGTTTAATTGTCAGTTATCTTGCCCTCCACGCCTCCACAATATGTTACGATCAACGTGTGCTTGTTTCTGCATTTGCTTCTTTTTGCCCTTATTGTCAAAGCGCCAGTAACCTTCCTGCTCTTCTGTTTATGACTAAACTGATTTTTTTTATTGCGGTTTTTCCATCCGCCTTGTGTGTCTTTTCTCTGGTGCCCTATTATTCTTTGATGCCCTGCCTGCTTTCATTGTCAAATGCTTCTATTGCTACCCGGTACAGCGCTCTGAAACCCCATCCATTACTCTGCGCGCTATATAACACAATGCATACATAGATAAAAATAGCATAGCAATATCGAGTTTACACCACACCCTTCCTTATGCAGCACGGTTGCCAACCAGTAATAAATGCAGACGCCTTTCCAATTTGAAGTCGTTCCAGCTTATTAATTTGTGCTCTGTTCTCTGGTATGTGGGTATGTTTTGTTCTGCTTCGAGCTTCTAGAATGACAGTAAAGCCCATTCAGCCCGGAAGAGCGGCCAGTCCATACTGGTCTGAAGCATTATGTGTGTGTGTGTGCTGTGGAAACCGCGTGTATCCTAAAGATAGTGATGAAAACACCGGGCCCGATTCACAGAATTAACTTAAGACAAAATCCTAAACTTACTACTTTTGGTATTCACAGAATGCACTTACTACTTTTGGTATTCACAGAATGCACTTACTACTTTTGGTATTCACAGAATGGATTTACGACTACTAACTTTACGTCCGCACTCGGGCCGGAAATTCCGGCCCAGAGGCGGAGCTTCCGGCCCGGAGGCGGAGCTTCCGGGCCGGAGGTGGGGATTCCGGCCAGTGGCGGACATTTAGCTATGGCCAAAATCTCCGCCTCCGGCCCGGGAGCCTCGCCTCCGGGCCGGAATTTCCAGCCCGAGTGTGGACGTAAAGTTAGTAGTCGTAAATCCATTCTGTGAATACCAAAAGTAGTAAGTGCATTCTGTGAATACCAAAAGTAGTAAGGGCATTCTGTGAATACCAAAAGTAGTAAGTTTAGGATTTTGTCTTAAGTTAATTCTGTGAATCGGGCCCACCGGCTTTTGGTAGAACACGCTCGCTGCAAAGCTTCGCAGGTTTCATTCAGCAGCGGTTCAGCTGCTCAGCTTTAAGTACACGTTTTTATAGACATATAGCCAAAGCTGCTGCGAGGAAGTATTCTAGCAAAGAAACCTTCAGTTTTGTTTGTATTTTGAGCGGAATAAACCTTAAGCAATTTCTGTAGAAGCAGGCTTAGACTGGAGATGCTGGAGAAGCTTAGCTTTGCTCTAAAAGCCCGAGCCTGGGTGTAACCTAACCAGCTGGTGGATATGCAGGCTGCTGATTGACAGCAGGACTAGCATTATGCAAATGTGTAAGAAAGCCGCAGCTCGGCAACAGCGATATGGGGCTCGGCGAGGGAGCTCTCTGCGCGCCATGCTCGCCTCTCTCCGGCTTCGTTGTTTGTTTTCCTCACAGCACTGGCCTTTCAGTTTAACGGAGGATTAAATCACATTATTGTTGTTGCGTTTTGTCCCGATGAAACAGTCATTTAGTGCTGTCTGTAGTGTGTCCCCTCCGTTTGTTATCACTGCACAAAAACAGACATCAGCCCTTCCTGAGTTGTACCATTTTTCAACTGCAATGTGTCTTTGTTTTCCCGGGGCTTGCAACTAGTGCACCAATCCTGGAGGTACTGCAAGGTGTGGATTGGAAAACAAAACAAGGCTCTGCGTCCAACTGCTAACGTTTTGTAAGGATATCAGCAATGGACATTGAAATGGGACCATTCAAGGCCCCTCCTTTCAGGCAAAAGCACTCACTGATTTCTGAATAGTGAGTGTAAAAGCGTTAAGGTAACAATGTTGTTCCGGCTTGCATTTCACATGGTTCACGGGCGGCAGGGAAGTAACAGGACTCTGTCTTTTCCTTCTTACTTAGAGAAGAAAAATACAGTGTCCGCTTCTGCTCTGCCGCTTCAGCTGCCCCCCCCACTCTTTCATTCCTCCCTTTCTTTCTGTCTAGCAGTTCTTCTCTTACTGAAGCACACCTGCAGTCTTGCTAGCAGGCCTAAGAAGCAGCACAGCCAAGAACAACAGTGACTCTGTCACTTAGGTCACAGGACCCTTAAGAAGGGCCAGCTCTAGGGCAGTGCAACCGGTGAGACCGGGCGCTGACTTTGGGTGGAGACATTATGTTTGCAAGTAAATGAAGGTTTTAAAAGCGCTTGCTGCCTCCTTCCTGACCGCCAGCAATTTTCGACAACAATAAAAAATGTCATAAAGACTCTGGTGTTTAATGTTCTTCCTAGAGAGAGATCGGAGTTTTGTCTAGTGGAAGTTTTGACTCCTGGAAAGGTAGCACATAGGGTTAATGTGCCTGCAGCAAAGAACATGTACCATGCAGATCACAAAGTGCAAATAATGTAAATAGGTCAGTGGGCTACTGCGTGTGTGTGTGTGTAGGTGGCTCTATGTGTGTGTGGGTTGCTCTATGTGAGTGGCTCTGTGGGTGGCTCTGTGTGTGTGGGTGGCTTTGTGTGTGGTTGCAAATGCAATAGGTCTCGCATTTGAGAGTGATTAAGCTATTGACATTGTAAATAACAATGCCGTTTCTTTAAATGTTTTAAAAACATAAACAAAACTAATGTCATGAGCACTGCCAATAGCTCTAACTTTAACAATGCCGAGACCGTTGCATTGTAAATACTTGTTGTATATTGCTTTGAGGTTCAAATCATACAATTGCTTAGCCGGGAGACCCTGGCTTCTAATAATGACTCAATGACTGTCCCCCTATTCCAGTAATTATTCAGTGGGGGTCCACACAAGTCAAAAGGTTAAGAACCGCTGCTTTAGGACATTCACTTCTTTGCAAGAACATAACTATCCAAGGCACTTGAAATCCTTGGACCCCTAACCTTGCTAGCAAACTCTGTGTGACATCTGCTTCCTTCATCCTGTTTGACCACTCTTTGTTAAATAATGGTAGCTATGTAATTTAAACAAATGATTCCCTATTGTGAGTTAGCCCAATGATACATTTATTTATTGCCTATTCAGATAATTGGAAAAAGTTGCAAAGTTCCATTCTATTCTCCTCCATTAAGTCTTTGATAGTACTTCATGGATGAAAATTGACATAAATACAAGTCTTGATCAATTAAATAAGCTAATAACCAATCTAATTTAAAAAAATAGTAATCATTGACCACAGCAGCAGAATCATTAGCTCTTCAAACAGCTCATTCTGCTTCTGAAATTCAACATTTAGGAGAGCTTTGCATCATGCCTGCACCACGCAACGTGGTACATGCAAGATGTAAAACTCCAAGTAATATTTATGAAGCCACACAAAACCACTTTGTGTGGCTATGAACGGCTTAAAAAATAAGCAGCATAAATTGAGGAGTTGCATTAATCTGCGCAAGGCAGGCGTTTGATGGGCATTGCGTTGAGTGTTCCCATGCAAGTCCCAAACAGTTACAAACAGGAGAAATGACAGGAAGATACGTTTCCCCACCCCACCCCTCCAAAACCAGATAGGATCCATGTATAATCAGGTCATCCATTGGGTAAGGGTCTTCCCCCACAGTTCTATGCAATCATTTCTATGCCATGTAAACTCTATTAACTCCCCCACAATACCTACCCCGTGTCATGTTTCCCCATGCTCATAGTAATGTGGTGAGTGGGGGTACCAGGTGTCTCAAGGTATTGTCGCCAACCCCCGTCTAGGACTTTCTGTCAGCCAGTATCCTGTAAATAGCCTCATCACCTGCCGTATCAGTCCTCCAGTTCACTGGGGGCCCGCAAATCTCACACGTCCGCCAGCATAGACACCCATGCCCGAAGATCATCTTCAAGTTTTTTGTCCTTCCAGACTTGTTTCATTCAGCTCGCCTCCACGGTCACCCACCCACACATGTCCCTCAGCCTCGCCTCCTGGAGGTACAGGGCTCAGCCACACTATTGCAATATGTCTTTCCGCTAACACTAACCCCAAAAGGGCAAACCGTCTACCAATTTCTTATTTTTGAGGGTGGTCAACAGCCCCAACAATACTGATCAAACCTCCCTGCGGATTGTCCATCCCATAGCTTTCTGCAAACTTGTAAGTATAGCTCCCCAATATTGATTTAGGACTGGGCATGCCAATACCATATGTAGAAAGGTCGCCTCTGCTTCACTGCACAGGGGGCATGCACCCGAATGGCCCGGATAGATTCTTCATAAGGTCTGTGAAGTGAGGTAGACCTAGTGTACAATATTGTATTGAACTAGCTTAAATCATGCATTAGAACTCACCTCCTGGACCCCCTCATGGATTCTCAACCAATCTCGTTCCAATAGAGATTTTCCTGCTGCCTCATCCTACCGCGCCTGCACCAGGAGAATGCCCCTAGGGAGGTCATCTCAGAGCACCCTATAGAGATGAGGTATCAGATGCTGCCCCTGTGCCATATAAAGCATCACTGTTAGTACATTTGTACGGGGGTTCCTTGGGGAAGGATGGGTATATCTTTCAGGCTACCTTCGAAATCTTCCTGTACTGTAAGAATTTCCCTTTTACCAGATCAAAGGAGGTCTCCACAGCCTTTGTAAGGCATCTGCCTCCTCTCCGTCTCTGCACCAACATGGATTCCACTATGCACTGGAGGGGCTTCACCACCCAAAGTGGCATGGGGCATAGGTCGATTGCCGCACCACCCTCTTTACTGCGGTCTCCCAGACCACGGCTACATGCTGTACAATGTAAGGATAAGATTTGGGGACTCCCGCGCCAAGCATTAAGAGTTACAGTAGAGAGGGGTCACCACGCATGCCCACCAGAAGTCGCTTTTCCCAGTTATAGCGCTCATCCTGCCAATGGACCACATGCTGGAGCTGGGACACAATATAGTGGTGCTCAAGGCAGGGCACCGCAAGTCCTCTGTTTCCCCATGTTCTTTTAAGCATTGTTAGCTTCACCAGTAGGCCATCCAGCGTTTGGTACAAGTGTCTGGGAACTTTATACAGTAAGTGATGTAGCGCGCAAAGGCACCGTGGCAAAATAATTTTCTCACTTACCATTCGATCCATAAGGGACAGAGGTAAGTCCCTCCAGAATCGTATGGAGTCACGTACACCCTCCACCCCTCTTCCTAGGTTGCACTCCAAATAGGAGGGAGCTCTGTCTGCCATGCGAATCCCCACGTTTTTCGCCTCTTCAGTCACCCAGGGGAGCCCACCACTGGCAATTTGTCTTCGGCCCCATCGCCAACGTCCCCCAATAGAATCAGTTTGGATTTTGCCAGATTTATGCGGAGACTGGATACTGCCCCAAATCTCTGCAGCACTGTGAGGAGAACCGGCACCAACTGTGCCGGTTGACAGATATATTATACCAGTGTATTATCCGCGTAGAAGGAAACAATCCACATGATTGGTGACCCCAAGGGATATCACCATCCACCCATCTGTCCTCTCAAATCCTGCTCCATAGCTGCCACGAAACTAAGTGGCGATAAGGGGCAACCCTGTCGGGTACCCTGGTCCAGTGCAAATTGTTTCAACACCATTCCCAGAGCCCGAATTTGGGCGACAGAGTTCTTGTACAGTAATTGGACCCATTTACCGACCCCTCTCCAAGCCTTCACAGGACCAACCAAATATACGACTACCCCGCCGAGTTGAAGGCTTGCTCAATATCAAGCAGTGCCAGAGCATAATCCTCGGCCATGAAGCAGGAAGCATGCCAGACATAGGTGAGCCGGGACACTTCTTTGCTGCTGACTGTGTAGCAGGGGCGCTGGAGGGTCCATTGCTCATCCGAGAGGCTGGTGTTGCGGCGAGGACCCCCACTGCACTGTTTCATCATCCGCTTTGTACGCCGTGGTCCTGCTGGAGCTGGTCTGTTGGGAGCTGCCTCCTGCCCTTATAGCTGCTGCCTGGCCTGAGGAGACACTCGGCCCTTCTTCCCTCTTTACTTCTCCTCACGCTGTGTCACTCTGGGGCCTGAGTTGGGCTCTGCAACTGGGGATCCGCACTACATAGGGAAGGTGCATATCTTGGGACATTGCTCACCCAGTCTTATCCACTGCTGAACATTTGTGAGGCTCTCTGTTGCTGGGACTCTTGCTTCTGGTGAGTGCTTCAGCTGCACTTTTCCTCCCTTACGTTGTACCACTGTCCTTCTTCCACCGATTTTTTCCGGGGTCACCTCTCTTGCCTTACGTTCTGACGATGGAGTGCGCTCCTTGGCCTTTGGAACTTCTGCACGATCTGCATGGACCGAGGCTCAGCTTTTCAGACTTGGTTTTGCACTATTGGGGGTTGTGAGCAGCATCTCTCCATCCTGACTGGCCTACCGTCCGTCACAGCACTGTTTGGCCCCGGGTCCTGTAGCAATGCTCCTGAGAGTGCTGTGCTCCTGTGTGCAATGTTCATCCTTAAGCTCTTGGATTTTGTTCGCAAGATCTAAAGCCACTTGGCGGTGGTAGCGCTCTCATCGCCTTGGATATCATGGGCAAGCCAGACAAAGCGCAATCTAAATTCAATTTTGAGCTACGCAAGTCCAGAAGCAGAGACGATGCCTCTGGGACATCCGCTCTCGCTTCCGGTGACGAATCTGAGGTCTCTAACAGCGACTTTAAGCATATCCTAGCCACCATCCAGAAAAGCCCTTTCCACAATACAGCAAGATAGACTCCTTTTCCTACAGAATGGACCGTATGTCTGACCGTCTTGATAAGCATATGGAACGCCTCGATATCTCCGAGCGGCGGATCACTGAGGTTGAGGAGGTGCAGATGGAGGTGGGCGGCACGCAGAAGCAAATGGATAAAGCTCTGGCCATCTTTCAGGACAAGGTGGAAGATTTGGAGGTCAGGTCCAGGCACAGCAACCTACGAATTATGGGCCTTTGGGAGTCGACCTCCATTGGAGTCATGGAGGTGTTTGTGGATAAACTTCTAATTGACCTGCTGGGAGCTGAGACTTTTTCTCCTATGTTTATCGTGGAACATGCACACCGCTCCTAGGGCCCTCGTCCTCCTCCGGGTGCCCCTCCACACCCCATCATTGCCAAGTTGCTCAACTACCGCAACAGGGATGCAGCTCTTAAGAAAGCCAGAGAATTAGGTGGATTACAGTTTGAGGGCTCTGCACTATCTCTGTTTCCTGATTTCCCGATCAGAGTTCAGGAGGCTATTCATCCTGATGAAGCGTAAGCTAAAGGAGCATAATAGTGAATATGCTATGCTCTACCCAGCGAAACTCAGTGTTGTCTTCAACGGCTCTATAAAGATATTAACTGACCCTAATGTTCTTCAAAAAGCTCTCAAAGACTGGAAAATAACAGACCGAAATAAGAAGTCCTCAAACTCCGGTGATGTAGAGGTTGGCCCCAGTGGTAACCTAGACAACAATGACTGACTTTGATTTAAGACGCAAGCACCTCAGTGGTTTTTATTTTCTTCTGGCCGGGTGCCTACTATTATACCAGTTACTACTGCAATGGCGATGTTCTAATCCTCTTTCTGTTATTGCTGCTGAGGACCATCCCACTGACTCGTGCAGTGACCTGCAGACTTGAGCCTGAGTTGAGACATGCCTTTACAAGTGCAATGTACACCCAGAAGGGCAGGGTCATGCAATTATGGTGATGGTGTTTTTTTCCTGAGGTGGGGTTATCTTTCTGTTTATATGGCACTGCTTTTAGTTGTCCGCTGTATACTAGTATGCCTGGCCACATCTGACTCCACGGATTACCCCCAAGAACTGTTATTGGTCTTTCTTTTGTTTTATGATTGTTTTTCTTAGTAATTGGATCACTTTGGATTATGTAGTAGGGTGGGGTTATGGTCGTAGATGCCTAGTTGGGGATGGCATTGCGTGGGTAGGGGTGGGTTGGGTTTTTGTTCTGTGTGTGCAGTTGGTGTAAATGATTGCGATGTCCGATGTGATCACTTCTCAGTCCCAGGCTACCGCCGCCAGGGTCCCCCATTAGTAAGCAGCGACAGCCCTTAGATACCACACCTAGGCGTTTGCGAGGGAAAGTTAGGTTTATCACCTTGAATATTCGAGGGTTAAATGATTTTAGGAAATTGCGGAAAATACTTGTGTATCTCAAACGTCACGACATAGATATTGCAAGAAACTCACTTAGCCCCTTCCAACTGCTTTCTTACGAACAAGCGGCTGCAAGGTTAATTTTATGCGGCAGGGTTTACCTCTCATGCCAGGGGTGTCCTTACCTAGATCAATCCCAAATCAGGCATTTCCATGACAGTGGTTAAAACCGACCCAAATGGCAGATATGCGGTTTCAAGGTGTCAGGGCTCTGGGTTAGATGTCCAAGTTGTTAACATACATGGGCCAAACTACGACGACACCTCCTTTTATCAATCATTGTTAGCTCACATCTCTAGTGGCCCGATCATGCTAAAGATATGGGGCAGTGATTTTAAGTGTATTTTGAATCCCCTCCTTGACAAGTCCGGTGGACTAGTACGCGGCACTTCCGCTGCAGCCAAGGTCATCTCTGACTTAGCACTGCAGTTAGACCTGGTAGACGTATGGAGGGCCAGACATCCGGAGGCAGGCGGTTTCACTCACTACTCAGCCCCTCATGATACACACACTAGGATTGATTACATACTATTAGACAGGTCGCTGCTCACCAGGGTTAGTTCCTGTGAGGTCATGCCCCGTACCTTTTCAAACCACTCTCCTATAATTCTAGAGGTTGAGATGCCTCCTCGGGTAGGGGCCCCATTTACATGCAGATTTCCCCCTTGCTCCTTACTCAACACTGCGTTCAAAGGTGAGCTAGCCGCTGCTATCACTGATTTTTTTTGCGATTAATATAGACTCTGTTAGGCATTTCAGAACAGTTTGGGAGGCGTTTAAAGTATACATAAGGGGGGTCTCCATTAGCAAGCATGCGGGGGTGTTGCGCTCCATCAGTGGTAGACTTTCCACCTTAGAGAAAAAACTTGCGGAGCTGGAATTGGCTCAGGGATTCAGCGATCCCCAGATTGCAATGACTATGAAAGATGCACTTGAGGAGTATAGCGCAGAGGCTGATGCAGAAGTTAAGCATATGGGGAAGTATGCCATTGCTAAATCGTACGGTGAGGGGGATAGGCCAGGCACCATGCTGGCTGTGTTGGCAAGTCAACAGAGGGACACAAGGGGAGTCACCGACCTAGACAGAGGAGATGGCACCATCCTGACTGATCCTTCGGAGATAGTTCAGGAGTTTTGTCGATATTATAGCGAGCTGGATAGTTCACATATCATGGTTGATGAGCACGCAGTTCTTGATTATTTGGAACATGTGCAATTACCGTGGCTTACCAATTCCCACAGAGAATATCTTATGAGGCCACTTGACGCAACTTAAATTCGCATTGCCTTGAATTCTATGCGGGACGGCAGTGGCCCGGGTTTGGACGGTCTCACGGTTCCTTTTTATAAAACTTACGTAGATCTTTTACTACCCCATCGTCGTAAATTGTTTGAGGAAATAGCAGAATCTGGTGTAATGCCGCAGTCAATGAGGGAGGCACTCATAGTAACCCTATTGAAACCTGAAAAAACTGCTCGTTTATGTGCATCCTACAGACCTCTCTCACTTCTAAAGGTGGACACTAAAATATTTGCAAAGATCCTTGCCAATAGACTCTCTCCTCCCTACACTGGTTGGCCCGGAGCAGGCGGGCTTTGTTCCGGGTCGTACACTCACTCAAAATTTGAGGCCATTTTTGGTGTCATACTACGCGTTAAACCTGAGCTTAAGGCTGCTGCTATTTTACTGGCCTAAAAGGCTTTTGATTCTGTTGAATGGACGTTTATGATGGCAGTGTTACGTAGGATGGGGTTGGGAGATGTCTTCATTGGTTTGGTTTCGGTATTTTACAATCAGCCGACCGCAAGGGTTAAAATTGGTAATTGTGTCTCACCTTCACTGTCCATTTCTCAGGGTACGAGGCAGGGTTGCCCCCTCTCCCCATTATTGTATGCCAAAGTCACAGAGCCCTTAGCGCGTGCTTTGAGGGAATATCATGGGCACTGTGGCATTAGTTTCCCTAATTATAACTTAATCATGTCTGGTTATGCGGACATGTTGCTATACGCTCGGGATCCTGCTGTCAACCTTCCTCCTCTAATTCGTGAAGTTATAAGATTTGATGGCCTTTCAGGATTAAAAATTAATTGGGATAAATCTATCATATTTCAACTCACCCCCTCGATGGTCACGTTCTACTTGGACTTCCATCTTAAATGGACTAATGAGTCGGTCCGATATTTAGGTATACAGGTTCACACTGCTTCTGACGTAGTGTTGCGTGACAACTATGGAAGGGCAATGGCTAAGCTGGAGAGTAACGTTCAGAGATGCATTGAGTTACCACTCTCTCTGATAGGCTGGGTTTCTCTATTGAGAATGGTACTTTTGCCTAGACTGTTGTTCCTCTTCACTAACATTCCTATGACGATTCCTCGTCATTTCTTCAAAACCCTCAAGGCTTTGATGGTTCGGCTGGCATGGGTGGGGAAGTCCCCCAGGGTCAAGATAGACACTCTCACCCTTCCCTACTCTGTGGGGGGCCTGGGTGCCCAGGACTTGGAGCTTTACTACAGAGCTGCTCAGGGCTTGCATGCGTATTACTGGACATATGTCCTGCACACTCTCCCACAATTTCACATTGAGAGTGTTTCTTCTGTCCCTTCCCCACTCTCCCGGCAACTCACCCAGCCTCCCATCAGACATTAGGGCGTTCTTGACTCTGTAAACTCAGTTGTTCACGCCTAGAATGAGCTATTAAAAAGGCAAGCAGGCTCTTTGCTCTACTCCCAGCTGTCTCCGTTGGATTGGTGTCAGTGGTTCTCCTTGGGCACTGAAACTGCTTTCAGGGTTGCGCTTAGAAGTGCCAGTATTATGTATATGGGTGATTTCTTCTCTGAAGGCAGAGCCCGGACGTGGGATGAGGTAGCTGCTATTGGTCAGGGTGGTGGCCCCCTAGTGCAATTTCAATATTTTAGGGCACGGCACGCTATGAGGGCGCTGTTGGGTCATGAATATTTACAGCCCTTTGCTCTCCCGTCCCTTACTTACCTTTTACACACCAAAACCCCTTACAAGTTGATTTCTAACAAATACACCATGTCCCAGGAATACTGCCGGGCCAATTTCAGCCCACCGAGGGCACAGGGGCAGTCAGACTTAGAAGTTCCTATTGATGATGGGGTATGGAGGTATTGCTGTGAAGCCACCTAATCAGTGTCCTTAAATGAGAGGCATAGATTGATTCATTTCAAGTTCTTGAACAGAACATATTACACACCCTCCCGCCTTTATCGGTACCGCCTCTGTGATTCTGACATTTGTGAGCGCTGCGGGGCCAGTGGTACTGATTTCTTCCATATGGCATGGGTATGCCCATGTATAGCCACTTTTTGGGAACAGATATTTACAGAATTGGGGAGTATTGTTGGCACTTCACTTACTCCGGATCCCTTATTAACCCTGTTGGGATATACTAAACCACAACCCAAAGGGATCAGGAAGCTCCTGGGATTGGGCCTCCTTTTGGCCAAAAGGCAAATAACTGTGTGCTGGGATCTGGGTCCTCCTCCCTCTAAATTAGGGTGGGAAGGAGATTTGATTTTCTGTAATACGCAGTCCAAAATATACAGTGAGTTAATGCCCCCGCGTAGTCGTCCTAAGAATTTTTGGGAGTTGTATAAACAGTACTTGCTGTCACGAGAGGAAGCTATTATAAACAATGTATAAATCTTCACTCTGCAGGAATATGCCTATTAACTTGTATTATGCCTTGGGAAATGTGAATGTAGGATACGTTTATATTACCTTTACTATTTTTAATTTGATTGATGTCTGGGGCTTGTAAGTTCATGTCGATAAAGTGTTGCCAGTAAGTGGCTGCTGTCTCCCCCACATGATGAAGGGATATTTTTTTTTCCCTGGACTGTTTGTCCTTATTTATATCCGGCTGACTCCACGATACTTTTCATTGTAATAATGTTGCTGAAGTTGTGTTATGTACAAGGTTGTGGTTTAATACGTTTTTTTAAAAAAAGGAAGCATGCCAGACATGAGAAGGTCACCACAAATTATGAGTGGTGTTACAAAGTTATATGAAGCGAGCCTGGTCAGGTTGGATCAGGTGGGACAAATGTGGTTGAAGCCGGGCCACCAATATCCAGCTCAGCAGTTTCACATCCAAATTAAGGAGCGAAATTGGTTGCCAAGAACGAGGTAATAGGTAGTCCCTATCAGGTTTTAGTATCATGGCTAACACTGCCTCCCGCATGGAGACCTGCAAAGACTGCCCCTTCAATGCTTCATTATATACCTCCAGGAGGCGATCCGCCAGGAGTGGAGCAAACTGTTGATAAAACTCCGCCAGGGGACCATCGTTCCCCTGACTCTTAGCCTGCTTACGGCACGGATAGCTGCTAACAGTTCCTCTTTAGTGATTGGGGCCTCAAGCACAACCTCCACATCGTGATCTAGCCACAGTAGTTCCACCATATCTAAGAATTCTCGGACAGCTTCTTGTGGCGGGGAGATTTAATTTTTATACACGTTGGCCAGGTGCATAGCCAGTACTTTAAGGATCGCCTGCTGATTGCACACTAGTTTCCCAGTAATATCCTGCATTTGAAGTGTAGGAGTTATAGCTGCCTCTCTTTTTACAAGTCGGGTCAGGAGGGCCGCTGTTTTGTCCCTCTCCATGTGTAAGTGCTGCTGATATGAAGTGTAAGTAAACTTTTCCAACCTGCGCCAAGACTCCAACAGGGCCTCACGAGCAGTGCTCCACTACCCCAAAACCTGGGGAGCCATAGGAAGGTCTGCCTCTAACTTGCACAATTTCTGTTCCTGGGTCCGTATATCCTGCTCTAACTGGTTCTCCACCCCATAGGATGTCTTTATACAAACCCCTCGAATGACAACCTTCATGGCCTCCCATTCTAGTGCCCTGCTGGAAGCTCACCCCCAATTCTCCTCAAAGTAACGCTACAGTGCATCCGAGACAGTAGCCATATAAGGGGGTTCCGACAGCACCTCCGCCATAAGTCACCACACTTGTACCACTGGGCGTTCCACAGTTCCCCCAAAACTGAGCAAGACAGGCGTGTGGTTGGACAGGTATCAAGGTAAGTAGGTTATCCCCTTCACATCAGGAGCCAGCTCAGGAGAAAGAAAACTATAGTCCAGTCGACTAAAGGTATTAGCTGCGGGGATAAGACAAGAGATCATTCTCTGTGTGGGATTGCGAGCCCTCCACACGTCATGTAATGGCATACCCTGTAGAATCTCTTTTAGGGTCAATGTTATTGGGGGTTTAGTATTAGCCTGTGGGGGCTTGTGGTCAAGCGTCCCATTGAGAACACAGTTAAAATCTCTAGTCAAGATTATCGCTGCACCCAAGTAAGGGGTTGCCGCCGCTATGACGGTATGGAAGAAGCAGGACAATCCGCATTAGGGGCGTATACATTAAGTAGACATATTTCCTGTCTCTCCAATTTGCCATGTAAGATCACGTACCTCCGCTCTAGATCCGCCACATGATGTAGGTGTTGAAAGGGAACCCATGGGGCCACGCAAATGAGCACCCCCAGTGCGAACCCCGAATAAGAGGTAGCATATAGCTGCCCTCTCCATTTTTGTCGTAGTATATATGGCAATGAGTCTCCCCACACGTGTTTCTTCGGTAGGCATGCAATCGCCTACCAATATCGCTTCAGATAAGCAAATACCCTTCTGCGTTTTTCGAAGGCTGCCATACCCTGGAAGTTCCAGGTTATTACCTTCGTTATGGGGGAAGCCATGAATCGTAGACACCCTGCAGCTCTCCCCACCCCACCTCCTCTGCCCTCCGTTTCCCCTTCATCCATTCAGATCGCTCTTGCAGCTTAAGTGTGAGAACCAGACACAAAAACAGTGAAAGCACCCCCAACCATTTCAAAATACAGACATCATATTCTGTTGCGGGGATTCTGGTCATGCAAAGAACTATGCACAGGAAACCAGGACCTCAGAGAATTGTGGTGTACCAAAAAACTCACCGCAGTACCCAGAACCCCTATCCAACTAGCATCAGTGTCTCATTCGTTCTCCGTATCATCTTGAAGCTACCAATGATTAGACAACCCAGAACAAGCGACTTAGAGTACTCTCAGGAATGGTGGGAATCAGAAACACCTTTTTGTTATTATTCTCATATCAGTCCACAACAAGAGTAATCAGAGACACGGAAAAGTTTCAAATGTTTATTTTTAACTACGTGCTCTAAGGTACAGTAGTTTGAATAACAGAAGCAGACAAATGAATAAAAAACAAAACCATCAGCATTGTTACAATACCATAGAAAATGAAGGGAGAAATCATATTAAAAATGATAGTGAAAAACAGGTCCTATAATACCTTGTGAACCACCATCCCTTCACTAGTGAACTAGTTTTATAAACTAATAGAAGGTCTCTAGGTTTGAATGGGGAACCCCATACCTCAAAGATCAGCTTAGGTGAATCACATCACAGGATCAGCTCTGCTCTCTGTGTCTGGAAAGGTTTTCTCCAAGTGTCTGAATCATGCATGCAAATGCAATAGTAAAGGCACCTGAGTTTTAGATATTTACAGCTGTGTGCTTGTTGTGTCTAGAGCGTGGGCCGATCTACCTGAATTCAACAGCATACATTGTTATTTGACCTTGACGGCTTCTGCACACAGTGTTCAGACTAAGGTCGCGGGGCACGTCTAGGGATGTGAACAACAGACCGTTCTCATGTGAATAAAAAGCAAGCAAGCAGTTTTACTTGTAATAACAGCTACCTATAGTGTCGTGTGCAAAAGCAGCAAAGTAGCAAGATGGCGTTTAACTTCTAAAGAGCTTCTGCCAACATAGCAATGTGTGCACATAAAACCCTGTCTCCACTACACCCTCCCTTGATCGGACCACGAACAGAATAGGGAAGCAATGTAGGACCGCAGAGTTCAAGTTCGAGTGAGACAGAACCAAGTTCATATATTGCCAATCCATATAATTGGTAGTGAAAGTTCGAAAAATGTGTTGGGAAAAAGTAAAAATTAAAACATCTCTCAGGGGCGGAAAACAGCCCATTATGGAGTAAAAAAAGAAAAATGGACGTGCGGAAGATGGACTACTGCCAATTTAATCCATCAACGTGTAGGCACAATATGTTGCAACTGCCTCCAAGAGGAAGTCATTGTAATGGTCAGTAAATGAGTCAGCCATCCAGTCAAGTAAAGTAAATGAACATACAAGTTCTTCAACAACCAGAGCCTCTAGCACCATCAGAGAACAACTTGCGTGTTCTTCAAGATAACTTCAGCCCAGGAAGTCATATGCTGCCGCATATATATCCCAATTCCCTAGGACTCCGTGCACCACTCCACAGGCCATAATCCCGATACCAGAACAGTCCAACTCATGAGCCACTAGGGGACTCATTAGTCGATCATAATCCGGGGCAGGAGACGCCGTGTTGGACAGGCACAAATCCAGAGCCCATTTGAATGGACAATCTAGGCAACGGAAAACAGGTTGCACGCAAGTGAAGTATGAAAACCGGAAGGATAATCCATAGGCTACGCTCAAAGTGGCCAGTGGTAATGTTCCATAGTATTCAAGCATCTGGTTGCGCAATTGAAGCAGCCAGGGCAGGCTGTCGTGTGATACAGATCGTGCAGCCATTGCGGAGCAAGCAAACCAACAGTAGCACACCAGATGTCAAGGCGAGAATTAACGGAAGCCCGCCGAAGACGCTGGAAAAAATAGAATGAAAAAATGCCAGTATTACACCAAATATTGTTTGGAAGGAGGTCACAAGGCCGGAGCCCACAACTTTGAAAAAATGCACCAAGCCAGTTGTTAACGAGGCATTGAATATAGTATGAATCAGAGCACCGAAATGAAGGGGGAGATCAGTATTTAAAAGCGCATACACCTTGGTGCGGGTGTTTGCTACGTGAAGGACAAATGTTTCACGGGAGGATGTCAGGGCGACTTCTTTTTGAGACAATGGAGCCCTTATTCTGCTCATCTTGTTGAACTCTGCTTTCAAGGTTGGTGTGGAAGGCCAGATGGATACATCCAGTCTCCCATGCGGGGGTGGGAAAAGGGCATTCTTACAACAGACTACTCGTTGTGATACAGTTACAATGTACGGAATCCCTACTAGCATCCCGCAGCATGCCTCATTATTTAAAAGCAAATAACTACCGTTAGCTAGTAACGTGAAAGTGGGTGTAATCACTGGCACAGGATTTCCCTTCAGAATGCAAGCTAAATTCGGCGCGTGAACGTTGCATGTGCCATGCAATTGGATGTTACTACAGACTACTGAGTGATCAGGTGTGGAAGTGCATTCCTATCCTTTTAAATAAACCTCTTTACCCTCTCTCAGGCACCTGTATGTAAACGGGAGTGACCAAACTTCATGCAGGAAAGCGGTACCCAATGGTTCGTATCTGCCTAAGGCATAGTGTTTCATACATGAACTGAACTTGAACAATGGAAATGGTAAAGTGATCAATCCATGGATAAACCACACAGCTGAGTTTGATTCGGCCACAGAGAATGGTAAAGTTTCCAACTTTTCAATATGCAATAATGAGTATGTTGCATCCTTCATGGACATGTACTGTTGTTTATCAGTCAGATTGAATGGCAAGAATAAAGATGAAGTGTTCATGTAGTCCCAGGGAACTTTCCCAGCCTTCAATGTTTGTAAAGTCCATGCAAACTGCATTATAGAATGCAATTGATTTTGACCATGGTATAAAACAGACATATCAGCTTGTACAATATCCACAACAGATGAAACAATATTATCTAATGTGTAAATTCTGGAAGAAAGGGTGTTAATGCCATTATCAATGACAGCAAGCACTTTTTCCAAATTTGCTTGATCAGTAGCTCTTAATCTAGAGGCAACTTCAGTTTGAGATAATTTCCAAACTTCGTTGTAAACAGCATACACCCATCTTTTGGACCTGCCACCCACAGGGCCCTTAACAAAATCATTCAAATCTACTTTGTCATTTAATTTGGACAAATTAAGTTTAACAGATGCCAAGGTGGAGTGTTGCAGCCAATTTTGACATAATTTACCTACGGAATATGTAGTGACTGAATGGGAAGATTCAAATCAGGGGTCCACTCTAACCTGTGTATAACCGGGGAGGAGACCCAGAAAACGATGTTGACAGGAATCTGAACTTTTCTGCCATATTAACCATCCTTCAGGATCTAAGGTTGAAATATTGAAGGACGTATTAATGACGAATGACTGCAATTCCTCAAGGGACAGATCTGTGTGATTAGCCCATGTTGGATAAGCGCCCAGATCAGGAATAGAAGGGGAATTAATCTTTTTAGAAGTAGCCAATCCAAAGCAGGTGGTGTGAAAAGTAGTAGAATTTAAACACAACAGGTGGTTAGGTATAAGGCATGCACGATGGAGTGCTTCTTCGCCTTTTACCTGCCATGCTTTAGAACCTCAAACAGATTTAAGATCAATGGTATCTTTCCACAGCTCATAGCCCCCTACAGCTAATTGATCCATAGAGGACTTTGAATATAGTAATTTAGTGTGGGTCAGTCTAACTTTGGAAGCTGACTTAGCAGCCATTTTAAAATAAAAGGCTTCGGGGTTAGATACACTGAAATCAGAAAAATACGTAATGTTTTTCACTAGAGTTTTGGAGCTGCCTTTAATTGGGGCTGGACAATGTTTCCATTACGTATAATTAACGACATTTCTAAATGTATTTGCTTTATGCTGGAAATGATTGCCATAGTGTTGGTAGCAAAACAGCTCTCCCTAATTTGCTGTGTCTAAATACAAATCTTCAGCATCAAAAGCAGCATAATATTTCAAATCAGAAATAAAGGCCTTTATGGCTTGGACATCCCAATCATCAGAGCGTATGTTTTGTTTCACAGCATCCACCTTAGAAACACGAAGTACATTGGGGACATTAATCACCTCTGTGGGACCACGAATTTAAAATTTTATAGAATCCCATATGATCCCACCTAACACAGGCCAGGCAGTAATATTAACAAAAGTCTGGTCTCTCTTCATGACGTGTGACAAGGAGTGGGGTGCCAAAGTTCCATCAATTAATCTAATTGTAGATCTTTCGGTTAGATAGTGTCCATTTACTAGACGGAAAAATACAACCACAAATCCAATCGACATAAACACAAAAATAGATATGAGCACCAGCCAAATGTAAGTCCAAGGCCGAATTAAAAAATGACTTTTAAACCAAACAGCAAAAAAAGAAATTTTAGATGGGACATTTGAAGTTATAGAGTTGTCAAATTAAAAACGTGACTGGTCAACTGCACTTGATTGTAAACCAGGCAACGATACATCTGTTGGATAAGTATACTCAGTATCTTCAAATGGACCACCAGCCAGTGAAGTCAATAAAGGATTAGTAACTGTATGCATCTAGATGGCAGCGTCAGGCCTGTTGGTATTTGCCGGAGCCAAAACAGAATTTTTCAACGTTGCTGGACAAGAGGCCGCTGGAGTCATACTAAGAAGAATCGGCCACTCGTTGTAGTTTGACATTGTCAATGGATATGTACCTGTTATCCTTGTGATCAGGAAGTGGAGGTAAAATGACTGTTCTTGTACCCTGCACGCCAAGCACTGGAACCGGTGCACGATAAGAGAGGCCGAACTCCTCCTTGTTCTCTACCTTCTCACGGACCAGATCACCAACTCGAGGTAGCCAGCCAACTACTGGAATCTGAAGTGCAGCATCAGTTGTGGAGGGCAAGTGTTCCTTTGCAAGACTGTCTCGGGTCTCTTGTAGATTCTGTAATACAGCAGAATGATCATCTACGTCAAAGGGTGCGGCCGACGTCGCCATGTCTAGACCAACAAGGTCCAAGACAAACATCTTTATGCCAAAGAGCATTTCGTATGGCGTCCGCCCACCCAGAGACCTTCAAGGGAGATTATTAAGTGCACGTTGAACGCTATACAAATGGGCAAACCAGTTCCTGCCAGTACCTAAAACCCTGTTAGGGATTGCTTTAAGTCACGGTTCATTCGTTCCACAACACTATTGCCCTCAGGCCGGTATGGAGACGAAAATTTGACCTGGACCCCCAAATATCTCATGGCATCCTTGTACGCCTTAGAGGCGAACGCTGGACCCTGGTCTCAATGAAGGGTACCACATGCAAAAATTCCCACAAAGACACGCAAATCCCTGATGACAGGTCGAGCATCAGCACTCCGTTGTAGCCAGACCCATAGAAAACGTGTGCACGAATCCACTGCAACTAAGATGTACTTATACGCAGTATCAGAGGAGAAAGGACCGCAGTGATCTAAATAAACACACCCCAGTGGTTTATTAGATATGTACAACTGTGTTTAAGGTGGACGCGCAGCAGTCGAAGATTTAATCTGCTGGCAAATGTCACAATTAAAGGACATAAGCACGAGTCTGGTTATACAATCTGCACCACCAGTAACGTTGTTGTAAGACAGTAACAGTCGCCTCAACGCCGGCATGGGCAGATGCCATACCTTCGTGCACGGCTGTTATCAAGTAAAGTCTGCAGTCCGCGTTGGGAATCAATCTGTCACCAACGTCGTTAATTCTCACATAGGGAACTTTATCGAGACTTAAATGATAAGAGTATTTAGAAGGGAAACCCCAAGGGTAATTATCACACTTCTCTGTCGCAGCAATTGCTACCAAGATGTCATCAACAATCTTACTTTTGGATCTTGTAACGGCTGCTACTAGATATGTTGCCACTGCTGTTTTCGCTGCTTCATCAGCTAAACTGTTGCCAACAGCGTGGACACCTACGTGTTGGTGCCCAAGCGTATGAATTACATTCACGAGCGGCAGACGTTGTTTAAGTTCTGCGACTCGAACCCAAAGCATTTTATGCTTGATTGTGCTACCTTTGGAATCACGATACTCATTTTGAGACCAAAAGAATAAATTGACGTTGTAAGACTGAACACAGTAAAAAGAGTCGCTCAAAATAAGAGTAGTCACCCGAGGATCAGCAAACTCCAGTGCAAGCACCAGAGCACGAAGCTCTGCCAACTGGGCGGTACAATCACTCAATGTCTGCGTGTGCACGACATCGGACTTTAATTCTTCATTCACGAAAGTACCAGCCACTATTGCACAGGCCGCTGAATAGCATGCTTAGATTCCGTTGCCGGTTGCGCCGAACCATCAGTGTAAATGATACAATGGTAGTCCTCAAGTGGGCGCAAGGACAGAGGAGCTGGATGAACAAATTCATACTGCAAATATTCCGGAGTCTGCAATGAGGCATCATAGATGAAAGTGACATCTGGAGACGTCAAAGATGTAGCCCATTGTATCCAACGCAGATGCAAAACTTTAGAATTTGGTACACTGGCTTTCGTAACTGCCTCTAGAGCAGGATACTGTGTGACAACCAACATGTGTTTCCCTTGCGACAGCGCTCTCTCTTTCAGAATCGCCATCTGCACTGCAGTCAAAACTTTTTCGACAGTGGAAAAGCGCATTTCAGCCGAAGTGTACAGATGTGACTTGTAAGCAATAGGGACGCCCTCATTGAACGTTAAGTACGTGAAACCCACTGCGCCAGGCACAATTCTTATTACCAGGTTTGTGTGGTTATTACGCGTCAGTAAGTATTTAGAAGCAAGAAGATCAGCCTGCAAAGATTGCAGGATAGCTGAATATTCTCGCAGCCAGCTTAATTTTGGAAAAATTTGGTTGTACCAAGGCATATAGCGGCTTGATACGCTGGGCATAATCAGGAATGTAAGTACACCCAAAATTAAAAAAAAACAGCAAAGATTGTAGTTTTTTATGGGTTGTAGGAGAGTGCAAACATGCTCACTTCTCCAGGAAGTGAGGTGCTAAACCTAGACCTTCGTTGTTGAGTTCATAGCCCAAAAACAACACTGTAAACTCTGCAATGTGTGATTTCGCAAAGTTAAATTTGTAACCGAAGTCCGCAAACATAACAATGATGCGGTCAACGCGACACAGATGCGGCCATAATTCGTCGTCTGTGAGATAGATATCGTCAACATACGAGTACGCATCAGGGTCAATGCTCTCCAACAGAGAGACTACACGTGTGGGAAAGACACCTGGACTGTTTTTGTAGCCCATGGCTAATCTTTTAAACTGTTTCTGTTTGCCGCCTGAAGTAAAGGCTGTCCATTGACTACTAATAGAGGACAGGTTATGGCTATAAAAGCCATTGGAGATGTCAAGTGTGGCCTTAAACCTTTTTCTCACGAGACTATCAACGAGGGCAGAACTGTGGGTATTCTGTACCGCACACGTCCGACAATGAGAGTTCAAATGCCGATAATCCAAAACTAGGCAGTACGACCCATCAGGTTTGGTTACAGTGAAAAGAGGATCATTCATGGGTGACACACGTTTCAATTACACCTTGAAATTCCAATTGTTCAAGGAATACTGCGACATGAGATCTGGCTTCGCGGTGCATGGAATATTGGGGTTGTGTCTGTGGCATAGACCGTAACGGAATCTCACGGCTCGGTGATAATTTATCCCACCCGACCTGAGTATGGTACAACGCCAGAGCAAGCACCTGTGCCCACTGTTCTGCAAAGTTCTGAGCTTGCTCCTTCGGCACAGTGTGCGCGAAAGATGGGAGGATTACTTCCTCCCCTCTAGGAGCGTCCAAAACGAAAGCTGGGGGCCAGTCCACCTCTGCTAGCAAAATGTCATATGTAGAGGTCAGATTTTCCCAAAAAATCCCTTTTATAGTACGTTGTATGTCACCTTCTATTAAAAGGACTATGTCATATAGTCTGTCAGGGGGAGCCACTCTAGTGTCAGCAGTTTCTACAGTGATAAATGTGTTAGTTGCTGTCGCCTTCAGATATGGACGCAGTGCTTGCCGCACTATTGCAACCACCGCTGCGCTGTCTAGCAGCGTTAGTGCCCATGTCTGGTTCCGAAGCTGCGTTCTCACTATCTGTGGCATACCTCGCTGTTAGTGCAGCAAGCTTCTTTTTCTGAAACGGGGGTCATTGACATGCAAACTCCGGGCGGGGCTGCTCACGTCCTTGTGGGGCACCCCGAGGAGAACGTTATTCAGGAACCTGAAATCTATCAGGAGACCTAATTCTAGTGCGATCATGCAATTCATACGTGCGTTCAGCAGTCACTTGTACCGGTGACGCTGGACGAGACCCCAGTTTCTGTTGCTGCTTCCCCTGTTTCTTAGTTTTCCAATTCTGTTTAGGAAAAGCTGGACGGTTGCCTTTAGTAGACGTAACCGTCTGAGTTTGCGGTTGCGCTGCTGTTTTAGCAAAAGGCTTTATGCCCAAACTATTGCGGCCAATGGTCTCATAAACCTGTGCAATAATTTTCGGCAACTGCCGGGATTTATCGACGTCGGCGACGAGACGCAGCATATTCCACACTTGAAAGTTAACCGCATCTCCCTTGACGTTAGCAAGGATGAGATCAGCAACTACGTCGAACACACCGACAAGCCTCATTCCTAACACGACCACCGCCTCCGGACCGTGTTGATCCTGAACACGCTTGATCACGGAGGGCAGTACAGTCATAGACCGTGTGCCGAAGCACTTCGAGTAGACTGCTACAAACACTTTACCCCAGATCTCACAATCAGTTACCTCTCAGACCAAGTCTTTCTGCAAACTAATGGTAAGGATCCTGTGTTTTTCCACAGGAGTAGAATTTGGAAATACCGCTTCCAGCTGGTCAAATTTCTCAGCTAGCCAATAAGGCATATCATCCTTATTCTGGGGGCGCTTGCCCATTACCGAATTAACCATGACGGGACTAATAGTAATTCTGGCCGGGCCAGCTAGTTGCACATTCACCTCCGGCAAAGTAACCCAAGAGTAAAACAGCTCATAGGGAAACGATGCATCGGCACTCACTACAAAGATAATAGACATACCATCGCCGGGCACCCCGAACTGCGTCAAAGGACACCTGAGAGGTGCACGAATATGCGCTGCAGTATCGACTTCAGCCATAAGGACACAGAGAAGAAAAACAATCTATTTTAAACCGTAGCACAAAAAGGGTATAAGATAAAATGAAACCTTTTTAATTGTCAAGCTTGAGAGAACCTATATGTTAACTATTTAGGTAGGTTTAAACCGTCACTCCCGTCATCCGGAAACAAGAGTGAGGGTGTTGTGGACAAATACAAGCACTACTACGGCGTCTCAATCATAAGACCAAATCGTTGGATGCGCCATGTTGCGGGGATTCTGCTCATGCACAGAACTATGCACAGGAAACCAGGACCTCAGTGAATTGTGGTGTACCAAAAAACTCACCTCAGTACCCAGAACCCCTATCCGACTAGCATAAGTGTCTCATTCGTTCTCCGTATCATCTCGAAGCTACCAATGATTAGACAACCCAGAACAAGCGACTTAGAGTACTCTCAGGAATGGTGGGAATCATAAACACCTTTTCGTTATTATTCTTATATCAGTCCACAACAAGATTAATCAGAGACACGGAAAAGTTTAAAATGTTTATTTTTAACTACGTGCTCCAAGGTGCAGTACTTTGGCTAACATAAGCTGACAAATGATTAAAAACAAAACCATCAGCATTGTTACAATACCAAAGAAAATGAAGGGAGAAATCATATTAAAAATGATAGTGAAAAACAGGTCCTTTAATACCTTGTGAACCACCCTCCCTTCGCTAGTGAACTAGTTTTATAAACTAATAGAAGGTCTCTAGGTTTGAATGGGGAACCCCATACCTCAAAGATCAGCTTAGGTGAATCACATCACAGGATCAGCTCTGGTCTCTGTGACTGGAAAGGTTTTCTCCAAGTGTCTAAATCATGCATGCAAATGCAATATTAAAGGCACCGAGTTTCAGATATTTGCAGCTGTGAGCTTGTTGTGTCTAGAGTGTGGGCCGATCAACTTGAATTCAACAGCATACATTGTTATTTGACCTTGACGGCTTCAGCACACAGTGTTGAGACAAAGGTCGCGCGGCACGTCTAGGGATGTGAACAACAGACCGTTCTCATGTGAATAAAAAGCATGCAAGCAGTTTTACTTGTAGTAACAGCTACCTATAGTGTTGTGTGCAAAAGCAGCAAAGTGGCAAGATGGCGTTTAGCTTCTAAAGCGCTTATGCTAACATAGCAATGTGTGCAAATAAAACCCTGTCTCCACTACAATTCAATCCCAACGACCCCCCCTCCCCCTGGGCAGTTCTGCGAACCCCCTCCCTACTTTCTGGTAAAGGCTTGCACATGCCGCCCTGCATCCCACCCAATCCCCCAACTGTAAATACCAAGAACCCACATCACCATTGCCCAGCGTGTGTGCGCATCTTCAAACCTATTCTGAGGTGTGTAGTATAACAGTCCCCCAACATTGGCGCTATGCCAGTGACCGAGTAACCGGAGGGGTGCAAGGCAGAGACCTCCAGCTCCCCACATGGGCCCCAACCTCTGAGGGGGGAAGCCCTCTGTAGATAGCAGTTCTCTTCCTGTGAAGGAATAAGTCTCCTATGTCTACATCACCCACATCGTCCCCTCCCAAAACATACCATCTTGCTCTCCCATCAGCATTGAGACCACCAGTTCACTTATCTGAGCCACCCATGCGTGACTATGCACCACTGTAGTCAGGTGGTAGTGTCTTCCAATAGGCTGAGATCTATCATGAGATGCTGGCTTGCCCCGTCTGAGTTCAGCATTGTCTCTGTGGCTTGCAGTGTTCCATCAGGGCAAAACGAGATCTGCCCCAAACTTCCGTCCTGACCGCAAGTTTTCTTCTGAGTCTGCTGCCTCCAATCCTGGGCAGGTCTGCCGGAAAGTGATGACCTGGACGATGCCGTCGAGGGCACTTGACAGGCCCCTGCCCTACCACTAGCGTCCAGCCAGTCGCTCACCTCTGCAACAGAGAAAAACAACAGGGTTTTTCCATTACTTTCGACTCACAACTTAGCCGGGAAAGGGAATGCAGTACTTCAAGTTGAGGTCTCGTAGATGATGTTTAACTGCAAGGAACGCCTTCCTCTGGTCTTGAACCTGTTGTGTGTGATCGGGATAAATTGATATGGGGTGGCCCTCGAACAGGTCCTTTGGTTCGTGTGGCTTGCAGGATAGCGTCTCTGTCCCGGTAATTAAAACATGGACAATGATGGTTCTTGGCATTGCGCTAGGTCGAGGCAAGGTACCAGCATTCTAGGCACTCTCTCAACATTAAAAAACCTTGGAAAGTCTCTTAAGAGTCAGGACCTTAACAGTTCAGTTCTACAAGAACAGTTCTGTAGAGGGTCCCTCTGCCCTCTCAGGAAACCCTACAAACCGTAGGTTGTTTCTTCGGGACCTCCCTTCAGAGTCTTCCACCTGATCATCAAGCTTTACCACCTATTTCTGAAGTTCAATGACAGTGTCCCTGAGGGAACGGACCTCCGTTTGCAGCGTGTCCACATTCTGTTCAGTGGTGGTCACCCTTTCAGATACCTTGTACAGGTCACATCGCAGCAGGTTGACATCAAAGGCCACTGCATCAATTCTGTGTACCATGTCCTCCTGGGTAGACTGGATCGCCGCCAATACGTCTGCCAAGGAAGTGGCCGCCTCCACAGTCCGCAATGCCTCTTCACTGCATCCCGCCATGTTTGCCTCCCGTGTCTTGGTGCCGTGGGGGAGGGGCTGGGCGTAGTCTTATTTTATTGGCTTGCGCTCTGGACCCCTTATACCTCACCATGGTGTCTTTGTACTTGGGTGCTAGTAATTCATGTGAACTCCATGCGTGTCCCAGTGAAGGCTCAGCCACCATTCTGCCAGTTATCCATCTGAGGCATTTAATCAGCAATAGTCCCCCTCCCATGCTTCTTCAGCCCGCGACGCTCGTAGTTCCCTGCCAGACCAGTCGCCCCTCCCACAAGGGCCTCCTTTCTGTTCCCGAAAATTAGGCACAATCCAGTCCAGTACATGTGTCCCCGCTGTTCCACAGGGGCCAATTACTTTCCCTCACAACAGATTGTACGGGGATATTCACCCACAATGTCCCGGCAGCCGCCCCATCTCTTCTGTCTGTTCAGATTCAGGGCTGCCCGCAGTGGTTACCTCCTTCTTGTGGGCTTGGGGATCGCAATAACTTAAGGACAAAATCTCACCCGCCTCTTCCGCATTACAGCCTCCGCATCTCTGTTTATGCTCCCTCTGGCAGAGGTGCCCTGGGCCAGGCGGCCGGATCTCATCGGTTGCTCCCCATCCCCGAGGGCTGCAACAGTAGGCCAGTCAGCTGCCCTCCATCCGGGACCTCGGCTGTCCCACAACCGTAGCCCCCAAACACCTTAGAACCTCCACTCAACTTCTCTTCAGCCCACACCCGCAGGCCCTAGGATCCAAGATGGCTCCAGCCGCTCTCGCTGACGGTGGTCTCCACTTCCTGGCCTCCCGAAATAATGGCACGACACCCATCAGCAGCTACCGCCCAGAGCACAGATCGGCTGTCACTTACCACCAGGTAAGCCCAGCCGGGCCCCAGCAGATATCCTAGGAGCCAGGGATAAGTCCTCACCTTCGACTGGAGGCACTGTCGCTACAGATGGCCATCCCGTCACCTCCCGCAGGCACCCAGGTCTCCACGGCGCCGCCATCACTTCCTCAGTCGGTCAGGCACCGCAGAGGATCCCCTATTCAGAGGCTCAATGAAGTACGTCCCACCATGAAGCACACTGCTGTTTGTAGTCTGCTCTCCTCTGCGGCTTGCCTCTGACGCAGAGGTGCAACCCCACCATCAATCTCACCCTTGTCGGACGTTCTCGGGATCTCACTCCTTGGAGCCTCCCCCACCCAGACCACCACTCGGTTAGTAAAATGGCGCCGTCGGCAAACCAGGCAGCCACCTCTTTGGAGCCCAGTATACCCTCCAAGCGGTCATTCTGGCTGTTCACACACTGCGGGGAAAAAGCAGCAAGGCTTTAACCGTAGTTCATGGGGTCGGAGCAGGCGGAATAATACAGGATGTTGCTGGATTTCACTGCCATCGACGGGAGCGCAGTTATAAATGTCTACTTAACCATTTTAGCAGGCCACGCCCCCAAGCAGTCCCCCACCTTATCTGCAAAGCTATTGCTTTCTGTATGGCAGGAAATCTGTTTGCTAATCTAAATGCACATTTGCTCTGTGCTTTTGCACATTTCAACCTTCTAATCCGAGACTCAAATTTCAATGCTTGAACTGTTTTCAGACTGTAATTTTACAGCTTCGTTCCTCAAACACAATCTGGTGTTACCATCGTCTACATTTGGTGAGTACTAGTATCACTGCAACTAGTTCCATTCCAACATTTTCAGTTTTCCTACAATTTGAAGCACATTATCGTTTCCACCTGCAGATGCTCTCTTTAGAACTACAGATTTGAACGTTTCGGTTTCAGAATGAAATGAACTCAGTAAATCGAGAGAGATTATGCGCAGGTGTTCCAGTTTGTATACCTATTTTAAGCAAGCTATTTTGCTTTCTAAATTCTTTTAAATTGTCCCATGCTGCATTGTCAAATTAAGCAAATAGGTTTTGCGCAGCTTTTTAGTTTATCAATGCACATAGATTTTTATACACATATTTACTAGAATTGTTGCCTTATCAATCCAGGGCTGATGTATGCTCTGCCTTTCCTGCTTATATGCCCCCATTGCATTTAATTTATTGATGTGCACATTTTCCATTTATATAAACATAATTTATTTTGCATCAATTGCACATGTACACGTATAACATTTTGTCTTATTATAAGCGCATTACTTGTTCATATAACAAAACTCCAGAAAGAGCAGTAATAGCTCCCACAGAACCGCACAAGATGTAGTAGTTGAACAATTAGAAAGGGTCGCGCTTCACCTCAGAGGGTCCTACTGCTCAGGAACCTGACCATTAAAAAAAAAAATTCCAACCAACATAGGGGGCGCTGTAAAATATCACAAACAATTAGTAGTCGATTGTGACAGTCAGAGTTGATGAGTCTTCACTGAGCCCATTAATTCAGAGGAACCATAATGTTGAATCTCAAAGATTCTTTTATTCTTCAAACCATGTTGGTTGGAATTGTTCATATATTACTATGAACTATGCTATGTAGCAGATTTTAGTGGATATGCAACAGCACTCGAGTGCTAATTCTTAAATTTTATATTTCATCATGAGGTCTTGCCTTTTCATAATAATCAGAAAAGAGTGTACAAGTCTTGTACAGACATATGCAGGAAGAGCAATGTTCACCTTTCCATGGGAGCTTCATTCGAGCTGTGTACTTCAAACATCTCCAGTAAAAGCCATGGGCTCTCAGAACCAGGCTTTACCTGCATACATCTAATCTCAGAAACACCATAATAAAGAACAAGTGCAACCTTCTCAAAGCACAATGGTCGATTAGAAACAACTATATTATCAGAAATGCAGCTGGGTTCTTTGATGGATTAGCTAGAAGGGAGGTGTTTGTTACCAAAGACAAGTTTCATCATTTAATGTTCTCAATTATTTCATGCCCTTTAAACCCCATCAATTATGTTGCGATGTAAAAAAATATATATTCTATGCTCATTTTTAATTTGCTTCCCTTAGAAGAGCTGTGTGTTGCAACAGCGTGCTCGGGGCACTCAACTTCCTCCAGTTAACTCTGACCTTCACTTGGTGCACTCTCATTGCCAAACATGTCAGCCTATTTTAAATTGAGGATTTGAGCAAATGTGACTGCACATACACCATGATGTCACTTGTTCAGCATACTTGGCAAGGTATTGTCAAAGTAGGGGGTCTTATAGGTCCAGCACAGTTTCAGAAATCTTAAGAACTCCATCTCTATTGGGCGCTGATGGTAGTACCCCATCGGGCAACCAATCAGAAGATGGGAACAATTTTACAGCTAAGGAGAGACAATGGGTCAAGATCACACTCCAGAGAGTTAATATGACTGAATATTTAAGGGCCAAAAATTCATTGAATAGTCTGATGGTAGCAAATGTTCCACATCTTATTTTAGAGGATGCCATCTTCAAGAAGGAATGGTCCCTGGTTGCAGGGAAGTGAACCAGGGATTAGCGAATATTGATTTTTAAACACCGCCAAACAGTTAGAATATGCACTACTGATTAAAATTCAGATAGTGAAAAGGGCCCTCAAAACAGGAGTATTGATAACAGCTTAAACAAAAAAAACTAGCTGAAATAAACAGTGAAATCACCGAAAATAAAGACTACCTGATGAAACAAAAGAATACCAAATTACAAAAAAGCAAAGAAATTTGACAAGGAAAAAGTTTACCCCTATCTTAAAGAGGATTACACCCCCACTCGAGTGGCCAATTACTCAGATGAAAGTCAGAGCTCACGTAGGAGAAACTCCTCATCAAATAGTAACTCAAGCAATGAGAGTAACGGTAGCAATGGGCCAAGGAAAGGACTCCATCCATCTGTCTTTGGATATGGTATGCCTACATACCACGGATCTCCTTATTAGCAACTCCCAATGTTTCCACCAGGTCAACAACAATTTTATCCTCATACTCCTAGCCCCTCATTTTTAGGCTGGGGTAGAGGAAGAGGTCAACTAATACTGGTCTCTTACAGATCTATCGTTACCAAAGGTAAGTAACTTGTTCATCTGAAAGAGACTATTAGTTATAAATTCCTTACCTTGGAATAGATACCCGAGCAATACCAACCCCGGAGGTGGGTCTGCGAACTAAGTTAACACCAGAAAATCCTAGAGAGCTGAACGACCAGAGAAGCCGTCTCTCCGGACTTGACTATCCAGGCAATAATGTTTAGTGAACATGTGCATTGATGCCCACGTGGCTGCCTGGCAATTATCACAGAGGGGGAATCTACGTCCTAACGCAGTAGTGGCTGTCGTCGCCCTGGTGGAATGGGCGCGCAGTCCTACCAGAGGCTCCTTTTTCGCCAAGGAGTAACAGATCTTAATACAAGGATGATCCATCAAGAGATGGTCGGTTTTTGCGCATCCTGACCTTTCTTGGCACCCACATAGCCAACAAAGAGTTGATCGTCCACTCGGAATTGTTTTGTGCGATCCAAATAAAAGGAAACACACGTTTTAGATCCAGATGGTGTAGTCTCTCCTCCTCTTTGGAAGGATGCGGGGTGGGAAGAAAGTGGGCAAAGTGATGGTCTGTCCTATGTGAAAAGAGGTACCCACTTTGGGAAGAAAAGGAGGTTTAGGTCGAAGGACAACCTTGTCCGGATGGACAGCAAGGAAAGGAGGTTTAGAAGATAAAACCTGAAGCTCACTCACCGTGCGAGCTGAGGATAACGTAAGTTAAGACCAGATTCAAGTCCCACTGGGGCATTACGAAAGGAATAGGAGGAAAGAGGTGAGTAATGCCCTCAAGAAACCTATTTACAATAGGGGATTTGAAAAGAGAAGACTGATCAGGAAGGCGAAGAAAGGCCAAAATGGCCTAAAGATAGCCTTTAAGAGTGCCCAGAGCAGAGCCCTTCTGGGCCAAGAAAGAATAAAGAGGAGAACCTCAGAAATTGGGGCAGTAAGTGGATGCACAGCCTTTGCTGTGCACCATGCCACAAATTTGTTCCATCTACAGATGTATACAGTTTTAGTGGAGGGATGCCTGGCTGCCATGATGACGTTACAGACTTTGGGAGGAAGGTCAAAAGCTGTCAATTGGTGCCGCTCAATTTCCACACAAGGAGGTGGAGGTTGGAAAGGTTCGGGTGGAGGACCACACCATGCTGCTGCGACAGAAGATTCTCCCGAAGAGGCAGTTTGATTGGAGGATCAATGGCCAGGTTAAAGAGCTTGGGATACCAGACTCTTCGTGCCCAGTCGGGTGCCACAAAAATGACTTCAGCCCGGTCCCGCTTGATCTTCTTCAGCACTCTGGGCAGAAGTGGTATAGGCGGAAAGGTGTATAGAAGACAGAAATTCCACTCACTACGGAAGGAGTCGCCGAGCGAGGGCCGCCTTGGAAATTACAACACGCAGAATTGCTGACATTGCGCATTCTCTTTGGTGACGAACAAATCTAACCAAGGCTCTCCCCACTGCTGAAAGAGCCCTTGCACCACTTCCGAGTGAAGAAGCCATTTGTGATCCATCATGCATCGGCGGCTGAGTTTGTCCGCCCTGGCATTCAGAGAACCTGCTAGGTGTTGAACCCCCAGGGACATGCCTTGCTGTTCCAGCCACATCCAAAGGTGAAGAGCCTCTTGACACAGGGTCCACGACCCCACCCTGCCCTGTTTGTTGCAGTACCACGTGGCGGTGGTGTTGACCGTGAACACCTGCACTACCCTTCCTTTGACAGAAGGAATGCCTTCAGTGCCAAACGAATTGCCCGGAGCTCTAGAAGAATAATTTGGAGCCCAGACTCTGCCGGAGGCCAGAGGCCTCTGATCACTGCCTCTCCCATGTGGCCGCCCCATCCCAGGAGTGACGCATCTGTTAACACTGTGATCTCTGGTTGGGGATGGGAGAGGGATTTGCCATTGACCCAATCCTGGTTTGTTAGCTACCACTGCAATTGATGTGCAGTGCCCTCCGAGATCTGGACACAATCGGAAAGATTCCCCTGCTGCTGCGCTCACTGAAACTCCAGGTCCCACTGTAGAGCCAGCATAAGCCACCTGGCATGATCCACCAGCAGGCCATGAGGACCAGCAGCCTCAAGGTCATGCTCTCCGAAACCCGGGATAGAGGCTGAAACATCGGTATCATAGCCCGATTATCCTGGACTCTCTGCTCAGAATAATAAGCCAGAAACTGCACTGTATCCAGAACTGCTCTGATGAAAAGGAGCTTCTGAGAGGCAATCAGGTATGACTTCGGCACATTGATAGTGAACCCCAATGAGTGCAGGGGGTCCGCCGTAGTCTGGAGGTGGGAAACGACAGCCTGGGGTGAGCCCGCCTTCAACAGCCAGTTGTCGAGATAGGGGGAAGACTGGAACCCCTGATCTGCGCAGATGAGCTGCAACCACCGCCATCACTTTCGTGAATACCCGAGGGGCGCTTGTAAGGCCAAAGGGGTGCACAGTAAGCTGAAAATGCTCGTGGCCTACCGTGAACAGTTGGAAACGCCTGTGGGCTGGCCGGACGGGGATGTGGAAGTAGGCTTCCTGCAAGTCCAACGCTGCCATCCAGACTCCATGGTCGAGGGCAGACAGGACCTGAACTAATGTCAACATTTTGAACTTCTCTTTCTGAAAGAATTGGTTGATGTCCCTGAGATCGACGATAGGACACAGGTCTTTGTCCTTCTTGGGTACCAGGAAGTAGTGAGAGTAGCAACCACGACCTACTTCTGGGACAGGAACTCGCTCAACAGCTACCTTGGCCAAGAGAGCCGTAACTTCCTGACGGAGAAGGGACAAGTGTAGCTCCATCATGTGAAGGAGTGTGGGTGGCATGGAGGGTGGGGTAGTCTCAAAGGGGAGGGAGTAGCCCCTTCGTACTATCTGCAAAACCCACCACCCCAACGTGATGTTGTGCCAGTGGGGAGGTGATGGCGGATCCTGCTGCCCACTGGCAATTGGTGGCACTGAAAGGTCAGACTAGTAAGGTTTGGAGGCTGCTGTTGAGGGGGGCACTGGTAGACTGGCCTGCCCGCTGCCCTGAGGGATAAAAAGTAGATTTCCCGTATATAAGGGGTATCGGACTCATATTATGTTAGCATGATGCATCTATAGGTATACTCCCTGTTTGATATATATGCTTTTGCTTGGAGGAAATTCGTTTATTTCCTCCCTGTATATCTATTGCTGAAAGAGTAGGCCGAGAACCATACAGACGCCATCTTCTGATTCTATGCTCGAGCACGGGCCGTGATCATGTGTTGATCACGTGCCGTTGTCAGGCCCCAGTTCAATCTGAGTTATTGGTAGCAGCTGAAGGTAGGCTGTTTTACTCGACTGTTCTAAGACTCAAGGTCGCATCAGGCTTTGGGGGCTATAAGCACATTCCTGGAGGGGCCGCGTCTACACTTTCAGGCACCAAGACGAAAGGGAGTCACCCCTCCTGACCTCCTCAGTAATAGATAGTCAAGCCTTTGTACTGATCTGATGTGTGCCATATATGGTCCTTCCCTGGAGCTCGAGGGCCAACTGGTATTTTTCCTTTCGCAGTGATTGTATGTGTTGAACCGAAAAGTATATAACCTCATGTCTGAATACGGGCCAACAGTCTTATCGGCTCACCATATAGGTGAGGTTCAGAGAGGCTCCTCTATAGAGTATTTTGTTTAATAAACGATTGAACCTTCTTCACTGCCAACTGACTGATTATTTGGTCATGGTATTGGGACTATTGGTAGGTATAGTCCTTTAGTTTATTTTTATGGTACATCAGTTGGAGACTCCGCCGGGACTCCATGACTGGGTCGTCCTCCCCGTAAACGGGTAGTAGGGACAAGGGGTAATTTTGGTCGAGCGGGTAGACGGAAAAAGGATCCTTTGAAATTTAGCCATTTTTGGTATGAACTTACTCCGCTCTCACGATCAGAGTATCCCCTGCTGCTAGTGACCCTTCAACTGAGTCCTACGGGCGTAACCCAGGAGCTGACCGTGTTGGTCTTCAGGAGTTGGCAGTGGAGAACACGCGATTGTACCTGTGTGCACCAGGTGAGTGGAATTGTTTTGATGTTCTTGGCATAAACTGTTGAGCAGTGTTTTTGAAGCAGTTAACTGTGTAAATATTTGGTGGTCAGTGTACCACTGAGAATCTTGGGGGGGTCTGACGGGGAAGCATTGTGGTAGCTGCACGTACAGATGCTTCACGGACCTTTTGTGAATAATAGAGACGCCTATCGGATGCCCGGTGTGGCACGTGTGGTGCGCACCCAGCCGGACTGCTCTCGGAAAAGTCTGTGGCTGTACCTGGGTAGCCTTGGGAACACATCTGAAGCGGTGCTAATGAAGCGGGCGTAGTCAGAATAGTCCCAAGAGTGAACCAGGAAGGCTGCAGGATGGTCTGTAGGTCGGTCGGTGGTTATACCGGTCTGACTGTCTCTTGGTAGTCTTTGGACTGATTGATTTTGGTTTGTCGGTCTTGGAATCTGAATTGGATTGATTCTCCACGAACAGGAGTCGCCGGGCTCTGTTTTTTGTTTGAAAAGACGTTGTTTTGAATATCTTTGTATGTATATGCATATTATTGTCTTGTGTATGTTTGAGGTTGTATGTTAATCGGAATGTTTGAACAGGACCATGTTTGGAAGTTTATTTTTATGATTGAATGAGGAACTCGTGACGACAATAACCATGCCGTGTTTTAGCAAATTGAGTTGTTTTGGATGTTGTGGCCGCCCTAATGATATGCGTTTGGCTGAAAGTCAACCTTCCCTGCCGGAGGGCAGCCCAAGTTATGATATGTATGTAAAGTATGGTATTACACCTCTCTTGTTTAATACACTATGGCATAAATATACTAAAGATAATGTGGAATTACAATGGCCCTTAACCAGGTCTTTTGATGAGAAAAAGATAAATTTTCTGCAGGATCGATTGTTTTCTAAACGTAGTTGACAGTCAATGTTTGACTCCCTAAACCTGTGGCAGAAGAAAGCAAAGCGTAGACGTATAAGGGAGAAGAAAGTATGTGGGATGAAAGGAAATCAGACGATTACGCAGAAAGCTATAGTTTATGATAAAGCACGAACTGAACAAGGGATTGATTGTGCAGACAGACAATTTAGATTGCAAGTGGATAAGACCTATGTGGCTAGGACTGAAGCGGAAGATGAGATAGAGTATTTATTGGATACTCGTCCACCTCCGCCTTATGCTCCGCAGCATGTATATCCTGTTGTTCACCCGATTCTAGTACAGGCCCCTTCAGCTTCCGCCCCTGTTGATTCCTTTTCCCTTGCCTCTCCGGGAATGTCCTCTGTTTTGTCTCCTTCAGTGTCTGAGACGGCTACTTTGCCTGTTACACTGCCGTCTTCCGTTATGGCCACAGCTGTTTTGTCTCCCCCCACCCCTGTGTGGACCTCCCTTTCTGCAAGCACAACCCTATCTCCAGCTGTTTCGACTCCATTTCGTGCTCCGGGGGATCTCAACGCACGGAAGTTGTTTATCCGTTCGACTGTAGGACCGACTGAGAAACAGATGATTGCGGATCAGTCATCCCAGTGGATGCGACAGCCTATTTACACTATAACTGACATATGGAACACGCTTCGAGACTATGAGCCTGTTATGCAGCAGCATGCCTTGAAACACATGGCTGCACGTATCATTACTCTCTGGGAACAGTGTTTTCCAGGAGGGATGGCCCCTCAAGTGATGTATGACATCCGGGACAGGTCTCATAAGTCTGAACTCAACCCAGATGAAGTGTATAGAAATGTGGAGGTTTTATTAAATTATTGCGCACGGATGCATCAAAAGTGTCCCTCGTGGGACTCTCAGCATCCTATGCGAGAAGTTCACCCTGAAATACCGGAACTAAAGGATGACCATGGCGTGGTGACTAGACTTCATGTAGAGGCCCGAGGGCTGAAGCAATGGGTTTATAACCCCTGGAAGAGGAGTGACGTCCTCTTGCTAAAATCACAATTACCCGACACCCGTAAGAATCCCACGGATTATTATAAAGAACTCACAGAGGCGGCCTCCTCGGTCGTTATGACCTTAGCTGACAGAGCTATTTTTTGCATTATTAGTTCCCGTTGACGTATGGCGTCAGGTGCATGATCAGGACCATGCTCAAGAATTCGGTTGAACATGGGATCAGATAAAAGATTGGGATAAGGATCGTAAGCCTGGGGATAAGCCGAGACCTGAATTATTGGCATTACCTGGCCGTATTATCACTTACATGCATTCCTTAATTCCGCCTCGTATGGTGGATTGGGACAAATTGACTGCATGCAAACAGAAGAAAGATGAAAGTGTTTCTGATTTTTCCTCTAGATTTGAGGGCGTATTCATTGACTTTAGTGGACAGGATTTATCGCTGGAAGGCGGTATACGATTATTTGTTAATCGTTTTGTGACCAATTTGTTACCAGAAGTCTCTGCACGGCTGCAAGCCTCTGAAAGTACCTGGACCACTTCCACGCCCTCTGTAATATTGAATATGGCCCAATATTACGAACATAGAGAAAATGAGAGTAAGGATAAGACGGAAAAGAAAGCGAAGGATCTTAAAACACGGGTGTTGTTGCAACAAGTTGCTCAAGGACGAGACAGAGAGAAAGGCGGTAGAGGGTTTGTCCAGAGGGGGGCGGGAACTGGACGAGGCAGAGGGCCGGCTGTCGTTTTGGGAATAAACCAGTGTGCTTATTGTAAGGAGGAAGGGCATTAGCGATTTCAGTGTCCGTTGTTGCTCACCCAGAACAGGGCTATGAGAAGTAGAGGAAGAGGTCGGGAAGTGTGGATCGCAGTGATATGCGATGAGAAGAGGCGACACAAGTTGGACAAGAAAAGAATTATTTTGATAATCCAAAAGGTAGGCAGTATTATAATGAGGAGTGTGAAATGGACGCGACCGAAGGGTGTGCTTATACATAGGATAGCCATGGACAGAGTGAGGGCCAGGTGTCAGTACCCGTTGATCAGCAAGGACCTTATGTAGAGGCGCATTTGATGAGGACATCTGAAAAGTTTTTAGTTGATACGGGTGCCATGAATAGTTCTATTTCTCGTTCCCTGGTCCCAGGGGCTGCTCTGTCCGGGCACAATAATGTTTCGGTAGGATTCTCGGGAATTCCGGTGGTGAGCCCCATCTCCAAACCTATTCCTTTTACAATTGGTCCTGTTACGATAGACTCCCCTTTTTTTTTTACTTCCCATTGTGGCGAAAATTTGTTGGGCTTGGATTTGTTGAAGACATTACATGCTAAGATTCATTGTTCACCTGATGGCGTTTACTTGACTATTAATTCCCTTGGGAAGCATACTTTGCAGTGTTTCACTAAAAATGAACCTCTCCCTCCTGAGTTTGCTGCTATTCCAGCAACATTGTGGGCCACTGGTGACAGATGTAGGATTATTAAAGATTCCGCCCGTTTCTATTACTTTGAAGCAAAATGCTCGGCTTCCTCGTATACCTCAGTACAAAATCTCTCCGGCAGATGAGAAGGCTTTGCTCTCCATCATACAAGATTTGGTAAAAAGGGGTGTGGTAGAAGAGACAGCTGCTAATGTGTGCAACAGCCCCATTTTGCCTATCTTCAAAAGAGCCCCTGTTGGAAGCGATCCCGACTATACTGATACCCATCGTTTGGTGATTGATTTGCGTGAAATTAATAAAATAGTGGTGCCCCAATACCCTGTGGTTTCAGACATCACTACTATTCTCACCATGATTCCTCCTACTGCTAAATATTTCTCTGTGATTGATTTAAAGAATGCTTTCTTTAGCATTCCGATTCATCCTGATAGCCGTCATATTTTCGGCTTCTCATTGTCTGGTCGTAGCTTCCGGTTCTGCTGTGCTCCCCAGGGGTACACAGAGAGTCCTAGTATTTATAATCAAGCTTTGATAACATTGTTGGATGATTTGGTCTTGCCCCCCGTTAATGTGCTTTTGCAATACGTAGATGATTTGTTAGTGGCTTCTGATACCGAGGAAGGTTGTAAGAAGGCCACCGTACTATTATTTTCTCATTTGGCTGCTAATGGCAATAAAGTCTCCCTTTCTAAATTTCAATATTGTCGACAGGAGGTGACCTATCTCAGTCATCTACTGTCGAAGGCGGGGAGGAGACTAACCCCTGAGCGTGTGACTACCATTTTTAATATGTCTGTACCTCGTACTCAGCGTGATGTCCGTGCATTTCTCGGCATAACCTCTTACTGTCGCCAAGGGATCCCTAATTTTTCCCTTCTTACCAAACCTCTTCTGTATCCAACCACTAAAGACGTGCATGAACCTTTACCCTGGACTGATGCTTGTCAAGATGCTTTTGACTCTTTGAAATATGCACTTTGTTCTGCACCTGTTCTTGGTACTCCTGACTACCGAAAACCTTTTGTGCTTTACGTACACGAGGTGGACGGTTGCTCGCTTTCTGTGTTAACACAAGGATTTGGTGGTAAGCAGAGACCTTGTGCTTATTTCTAAGCGGTGTTGGACAACGTCGCCAGAGCACTTCCTAGCTGTTTAAGAGCTACTGCTGCAGTTGCGGTGGCTATTCGACAGTCGGAAGGGCTCGTTCTGAACACTGACCTTACAGTGATGGTACCGCACGCTGTGGATACATTATTGAACATAACAAAGACCCAGCACCTTACGAGTGCGCGTCTTACTGGATACGAATTGACTTTGTTTGCTCCACATATTACGATTAAACAATGTGCCACTCTGAACCCTGCTACGTTACTACCCCTCCCTTCGAATACAAAGAACAATGATGTTCATGATTGTATATTTCGGACTGACGAAGAAACAAAGGGACGGGTAGACCTGACTGACACTCCTCTAGCTGACCCTCAAGGGAAGTTGTACGTCGATGGCTCTTGTTTTAAGTTACCAGATGGCACAACAACTGCTGCATATGCGATAACTACTCTTCATACTATAGTTGAGGCTTCTCGCGTACCCCATCAGTCAGCACAGGCGGCTGAATTAGTGGCATTGTTTAGGGCCTGTGAGTTGAGTGAAGGACAGAGTAAATATTTACACCGACAGCCAGTACGCCTTTGGCGTGGCTCATAGTTTTGGTCGACTGTGGGCAGAGAGAGGTTTTCTTACTTCTCATGGTCAGCGAATACAGCATGGCCCCTTGATTTTGCGATTACTGACAGCATTGACGTTACCAAAAATAGTGGCTGTAGTCAAATGTGCACATAAGGCAGTGGTTGATGCAGTGGGGAGGGTAATGCCTTTGCCGATCAAGTAGCTAAGGAAACTGCGAAATCCAAATCGACCTCAATGTTTGTGACTAGCTCTGCTAGGTGGGTGGCTGAAACAAAGATGTTTGATAATACCATGGAGAGTGTCTGAGAAATACAGAAAGAAGCTACCCCTATTGAACTGGCTCACTGGAAGAGCGAATTGGGAGATTAGATGCAGATGGTTGTTGGATTGATCTGACAGAAAAGCAGCGGTGGCTATTGCCTAATGCATTAGTGAATGCGGTGGTGACAATGGCACATGGTGCAGCTCATATTCGGGTGAAAGGTATTTGTGCATTATTAGATCCTGTATGGTACAATCCCAATATTTCTAGGACCGCTGCTCATTTGGTACAATATTGCATGGTTCGCTTACGCATAATCCAGGGAGCCTGTTCTGAGTGGAAACTTTGCACCCCCATCTTTGCCTTTTGAGGTGCTTCAAATGGATTATATCCAGCTGGAGTGCGTTTACAAATTGAAGTATGTCCTGGTCGTGGTATGCGCCTTCAGTAAGTGGGTGGAAGCCTACCCAACAAAAGAAAATACTGCTTTGGCAACGGCAAGTGTTGGTAAAGGAGTATTTCCCTCGCTACGGATAGCCTCGTGTGATCTGGAGTGATAACGGAAGACATTTTAATGCAGAACTCATCACACATATATGTAATGGACTACAGATTAAACAGAAATTCCATGCGGCTCGACACCCCCAGTCCGCTGGGTTGGTCGAGAAGTATAATGGGATATTAAAGCTCAAATTGGCCAAAGTTCAAGAAAGTACGGGATTAAAGTGGCCAGATGCTCTGCCGTTGGCATTAATGTCAATACAAGTTACCCCACATTCTCGTTCTAGTTTGTCTCCGTATGAGGTCATTTTTGGGCACCCTGCTAATGTTTGGGGCATCCCGAGACCCAGAACGTTTCGTGATATAGAATATTCTATGCTGACAGACTACTTGTATACTTTGACTAAAGATCTTCGTTCCATTCATCAACAGGTCTCAGCAGTTTTGCAGACCCTGCCGGAGGGTCCTGGACATCGCTTGGAACCAGAACAGTGGGTTCTGGTCCGTAACTATCAGCGAAAATCCAGCTTGGATCCTCGTTGGTCTGAACCGTTTCAAGTCTTGTTGGCCACGCAGACGGCGGTAAAGGTGAACGGCAAGCGACACTGGATTCATGTGTCACATCTGAAAAAACTACCCCTCCCGCTTCCATATGATCAGCAAATCCAGGACGGGGTTCTGACTCAGGAAAGTAAGCGAGTTCCTCGATTCATCACTTTTTCTGACGCCCAGGTAATTGGAGAAGGGCAAGGAGGTGTACCAGGCTCGGAAGGGGCTCTGTCATCAGCACAAGTGATTGCCCCAGATTCTGTTGTTCCTACAGCTAATCCAGAAGCTCGCAGTGCCCCCGTTTCACTGGATTCGTTATCCTCTGTTTTGTTCTCTGATCAAGAAGTGCCTGGCCATACTCGGTACAACCTGCGGCCCAGAAAGCAACACGGTACACCAGGTGAACATGGTAGGAGATAGGGAGAGACTTGAGTGATAGGGTACAGACCTGTGCTATGAATGTCTGTTAGATACGCTTCTGGTGTACTGAGCAAGACACTGGACTGAACGCGCTGAGAGCCTTGAACATTTGTTTGCTCTGTTCAGAAAGAAAGACTGAATTTCATGTTCAAAGGGGCCCAGGTTGTGTTTTCTTCAAGAGTAGTGTGAGAACATAACTCCACCGTGAGAAGTTGTTTTTCTATTATCTGTGATGAACGATAGGAGTCTGCCTTTGAGGCTCTAAATGGACACAGGAAAGAAGCACCCTCTGGCAGGTTGGACTGCATTGCCCTAGTTTATTGTTGGACTTTTATTTAGCATGTATCCCTTTGCTCGTTTTGTTCCTGAAGAGGAACGTGCTTTTGTACCATGCTATTTTCCTACATATATGCCTGTTTTTTCTAGTTGGACCAATCGTGTTAAAATTGCATTTATAGCTACTATAGCAATATTGCTAATTATATTATTGGGAGTATTCATATATTTAGAATTTCGCCACCCTATGCATACTGTTTTAGGAACAACTACCCCACCTCCGGAACATGCGTTTCATACTTTAGCCCCTCATAAGGAAAGGCATCATCAGACCTATGTGAAAAACGCATTCATTGAAATGCTTCATCAAGGACACAGTGCCACCAATACTACAAATTGCTGGGTTTGTGTTCTCTTACCATCTGTTATGCACAAGCACGACTTATTTATATCGTTGCCTTTGTCTTATCTGGGAAGTTGCGAGGCTTGGTTCCAATTGCTTTCTATGATGTATATGCATTACACTGTGGACGCTCCAAGGTTTTCAGAGAAGGATTATGAAATGATTTTAGCATATATTGAGGTTCATCAAGGATTCAACCCCGAAGGGAATACTGAAGAGGGAACCTTAGATCCGAATGCTTGTATGAATATGTATATAACGCATGAAAATACCACTTGGTTGAAAAATGAAATTTTGGACTTTGTTGAATTCAATTTCACTCAATATTATCAACACTTTCAGGACCGTAATGTTACGGAAGATAGGGCTATTCCAGTGCCTATATTAAATAGTACCGCTGCGTTTTGTGTTCAAGGAGCAGGGTACATATCAGTAGGAGAAAGCCGATGTAATTACACTTATCGGTTGCGTACCTTTAGCAGCCCTCCATTGTTAATCCCTCCTAACGTATATTTTGTCTGTGGAGAAAGTGCCTATACTTGGCTTCCGCGAGGTTGGACTGGACGTAGCTACCTGTCCTTCCTATACCCTCCAGTCTATATTGCCCCTTCTAATTATCACAAGGATCATCGACTAGATAAACGTAGTGTGCTTAGTAGGAGAAATAAAAGGGAGATAGATACCACCGATATAGATCAGACCGATACTCCACTGCAGCATTTTACCGACAATATGAAGGGAGTGTTACCCTTTTGGGGGCCTATGCTTACTAGCCGAGAAGAACCACGTTTGTCTAGAGTAGTTGAAGGGGTAGTTCACACTACTGCAGGAATACTGACCAATATAACAGTAGAGCTACAGGCGACCAGAATCGTTTCGCTTCAAAACCGTATGGTTTTGGACGTTATCTTGGCAGGTCGAGGAGGAGCATGCCGTGTGATCTGCAGCTCTTGCTGTGTTTATATTCCTGACTCTGCCCCCTCCGTTCATTTAGCTATACAGAAGCTACATCGTTTAGCTTCTGATATACATGTAGAAACTGGTACATGGTCTCTCTCTGGTTGGTTTTGGGGTTTGCTGTCTACTTGGGGATGGAAAAGTTTGATGGTGCTGGCATGTATAGCCGGTATCATATTCACGTGTTGCGTTTGTGTACAATGTGGACCTGCATGTTGCTCCTATTGCGCGACAAAACTCACTTCTGTGTCTGGTCCATCCCCAACAGCAGTAAAAGCTCAGCTAGTTCAGCAGGAGCTAAAAAACTTAATGCAGATTGATGAGAGAATATTCGAAGATTGAACTGTTTTTGTTAGCTACATCATGCTAAAAGGGCCGTTCTGAGGGATAAAAAGTAGATTTCCCGTATATAAGGGGTATTGGACTCATATTATGTTAGCATGATGCATCTATAGGTATACTCCCTGTTTGATATATATGCTTTTGCTTGGAGGAAATGTGTTTATTTCCTCCCTGTATATCTATTGCTGAAAGAGTAGGCCGAGAACCATACAGACGCCATCTTCTGATTCTATGCTCGAGCACGGGTCGTGATCACGTGTTGATCACGTGCCGTTGTAAGGCCCCAGTTCAATCTGAGTTATTGGTAGCAGCTGAAGGTAGGCTGTTTTACTCGACTGTTCTAAGACTCAAGGTCGCATCTGTCTTTGGGGGCGATAAGCGCATTCCTGGAGGCGCCGTGTCTACACTCCCAGGCACCAAGACAAAAGGGAGTCAACCCTCCTCTCCGCCTCAGTAATAGATAGTCAAGCCTTTGTACTGATCTGATGTGTGTCATATATGGTCCTTCCCTGGAGCTCGAGGGCCAACTGGTATTTTTCCTTTCGCAGTGATTGTATTGTTGAACCGAAAAGTATATAACCTCATGTTTGAATAAGGGCCAACAGTCTTCTCGGCGCACCTGATGGGTGAGGTTCGGAGAGGCTCCTCTATAGAGTATTTTGTTTAATAAACGATTGAACCTTCTTCACTGCCAACTGACTGATTATTTGGTAATGGTATTGGGACTATTGGTAGGTATAGGTATAGGCTCTGTGGCAACACTTGCACAACCGGGTCCCACACAGAGTGGGTGTAACGGCCCATGAGACATGCGGTGTTCACTGACCGCATTCCTAAGCTGGTGGAAGAAAACATCTTCTTCCCAAGATGGTCCAGCTTCTTGGATTCCCTATCTGGGGAAGCAGTAGAGAACACGCCTTTGGACATTGAGGCTCGGACCATCAAGTTCTCGGGGGTAGGGTATTGAGAGAGGAAAATTGGGTCGCCCGGGCCGGGCTTCGGGCAATAATCCTATCCATAGAGCCCCTTTGCTGGGCTTGGATCAAGTGCCCAGAAGGATGTCTTTGAGGGCCTCATTGAACGGCAGCAGAGGCTCTGAAGAGGCCGCTGCCAGCTGAAGCACCTCAGTCAAGAGGTCAGTCCTGACTACCACAGTAGGAAGCTCGAGGCCCAGGGCCTCAGCCGCTCTACGCAGCACCACAGCGTACGAGGCTCCCACCTCCGTGGCCACAGTAGGAGTAGAAAGCATACTAAGGTCTGGGGAGGTATCCAGACCACTGGCCTCATCCAACTCCTCTCTCCAGTACCGCTCCTCAAGCTGGTCTGCCACAGGGTCAACAGACCCCTCACAGTCCTCCTCACCCTCCACTGGCAGTCACTCAGGGCGATAAGGAACACCAGGGTAGAACAGTGGTACAAAAGTACCAGTCGGCACCAGTTAACGCCAGTCTGTGTCAAAGTCGAGGGGAAGGCCGGGGTCGATGCCAGCCAGGGACATAACCGGCGTCGGAGCTGGCAGAGGAGTTGTCAGAGGAATCTGTGCCGGAGTAGGTGTTGGAGGTCAACCGGCACCAATCCGGATCCAGGCCTGGATCCCTGGGGGCCCTGTTGCCGGAGCCGCCGGCATCGAAGACCTAGAGCCTCCAGCCGAGTCCGTGGGACCCGAAGGCAGAATCGGGCTGCCCAAAGATGGAGTGAGGGCTCCGTAAAATGCACGAAGCTGGGCAGGGGACACTCTGGCTCCCGGGAAGGGAGGGAAGCTCAGAGCCGTCCCAGTAGGCTCCACGGGGGGAGCCAAAGTACGACGATGTTCCATGTCCCTTCGGCCGACGGACGGGGAGAAGGCAAAGAGCGACGGTGTTTCTTCGCCCTTTTTTTCTGCTACTACTTACCCGATGACGAAGACTTCACGGAGGAATGATGGTGGTGACTCCGGGACCTGTCCCGCAACCTCTCTCTAGACCGGGACCTCGAGCGGCGCGGAGTGGACTGCTGGGCCTCCAAAGCTTTTGGGACCACTTCCGCAAAGACTTCGGGTTCATGGCCCAACAGTCGGAGAACGACTTCGGGTCATGGTCGCGCCCCAGGCAACAGAGGTGCGGGTCCGTGACCGACATCAACTTGTGTTTGGTAACATAGCACAATGGCAATATTCATGGGTAAAGCGATGTTAGAGCGAGAGACCAGAAACCATATACAAGAAATATATAGACTGTTTATATAAATGCATGAATGGTGAATGGTACCCCAAGTGAATGTAGAACCTACATATCAAATTAGTGACAGATTGTGACATACAAATAAGTTTCACGAATGCAAAACGACCATAACAGGAATAATAAATGATTAATCGAGGAGGAGCCTAGCGCGCATCCAAGATGGTCGCGTGAGCACAGGGCTCCCCGGACCCTCGCTGCTCCTCGGAATTTATCCTGAGATTATCCTGATATAGTTTATGGAATCTGGAAGATGAAGGCTGGCTGAACACGGATCTCCTTTCAGAAATCGAATCGGACCTGGGAATCCTGATTTATCGTGGTCTGAACTTTTGGGACCCACCCGACGGCGGTGCCCGGTGTGAGGGCGAACTGTGGAGCCGGGGTGTAATTGAACAACAGCGGCGACAGCGCTGTGCCAGTGGTCGCTCCATCACTTTCGGTTTCACTTTTGGACTTTGAAGGGGCTGGACGGCGGAATCGCTTGGTGTGGCTGGGTGTTTCCTAGGCCTCTGCGTGAGGCCTTTGTCTCCGCCTGCTACTAGTGTGCCCATCGCCTTTGGTCCCCTCGCACCGCTATATTGCGGACTCTGGTGAGGCGCCCGTCTGCGGTGCCGGTGCCCATTCGACCCTTGATCGGCGGTCCCCTTCGGTGAGCGTGGCCCAAATGGGGGGCAAGGGGGGCCCCGAGGGGCGCAAGACTAAAGCTTCCCTCCGCGGGGGACCGGTCCAGGCGAACAACATGGACCGCTACACTCATGGCAGAGGGTCCCCTGGAGCGGCCGGCGCCCCCCCAGACGCCGCCGGTGGTGGCACGTCCGTCTCTCCGGAGCTGTCCCTGCAGGACATCATGGGCGCCATTGATGGCATCAGGGAGACCATCGCCACGCAGTACGAGGCCTTGGCCCGTAAAATCGACACGGTGGCAATCGATGTCACATTAATTCGGGCGGATCTCTCTAAAACCAACGAGAGGGTTCAAGCGCTCGATGTGCGGACTTCTACCCTCGGTGCGGATGTGTTGGACCTGCAGACCACTCTTGGCGACATCAAGATGGCTAACGATCAGATGGCCCGGCGGCTGGAGGACTTCGAGGGACGAGCCCGACGCAATAACATCCGTGTCATAGGCGTACCGGAGTCCTCCGACAACCGCCCGGTTGACCTCCTGGTTGAGGAACTCATCCTCCAACAGCTGGCCCCCGCTGGCCTAAGTAAGTTCTTTGCCGTGGAGCGGGCCCATCGAGTTCCGGGCGGTCGACCGCGGCCGGGGGCCCCCCCCGAGGCCTATTGTAGCCAAACTTTTCCACTATAGAGACCGAGATGCGATTCTGCAGGCCTCACGGGTCCACGGCCCGGTTCGTCATGAGAACTCGTCAATTAACTTTTATCCGGACTTCACCCAACTTGTCCAGAAACAGCGGATGGGTTTCCAGGGGGTGAAGCGTCGTCTCCGTGACCTGGGCCTTAAGTACTCTATGCTTTATCCCGCAAAACTTCGAGTGGAACATGAGGGTCGGACTGCCTTTTTTGACTCTCCCGCGACTGTGAGTGACTGGCTGGACTCGCTGCCGGACAGGGGTGACCGGCCTGGGCCCTCTGCCGGTACCGAAGGTGACGGGTCCCCTTTGGAGTGACTTTTGGTCCTTGACTTTGCCATTTTGCACTGTTCGGTTGGGTTTTACTTCTTTTGTTCATTTTGTCTCACTATGACCTGTGTGGGGGGCGGGCGGGGACGGGTCCCTTTCCTCCTCCGGGGTCTTTCCGTAGAATGGGGTTAGTAGGGCGACAGGCACACTGCAAGTTGGGGTGGTTTTTTGGACCGCAGGGGTGCAGGGTGGGGGGAGTTGGATTCGGGGGGGGGGTTGGGGGGTGGGAGGAGTTGTTTTGCTGTGTGTTTTTTGTTTTCAGGGCGAGGTATTGATTTTTGTCCAGTTTCGGGGGCTGTGCTACTGGCTGGGGGACCTTTGATCTACTGGAGGGGATGGGGGGGGACGGGTTGAGGTTGATGTCATGGAACGTCAATGGGTTGGGGGACCGTATCAAGCGGGGTGTTGTGCTGCAGTATTTGCGTCGTCTGGCTCCTGATGTGGTGTTTTTACAGGAGACGCATCTGGTTGGTAATGTTTGTCATGCAATGAACAGGGGGGGATACCGCCTCGTGGCTCATTCTGGTTTCACCACAGGTTCTAGAGGGGTGGGCATTCTCCTGCGATCCTCACTTCCGTTAGACATCACCAGGGTAGTCTCGGATGATAGAGGGCGCTATGTGGGTCTGACTGGGAGGTGGGAGGGGCAGTCCCTTTCCTTGATCTCAGTTTACGTCCCCCCGGGCCTCCAGAACTCCACCTTTTCGGACTTGGGTCGAATGCTGCTTGAACTTCCCGACAGTCTTTTGCTTATGGGCGGGGACTTCAATTCGGTGCTTTCGGGTGACCTGGATCGTCACCCGCCCAGGGCCCTCCCCGCTGCCCAGGCATGGCTCGGCGGACTATTGGAGACCTTCGGTCTGGTAGATAGTTGGAGATTGATGCATCCGACACAATGTCAGTACACCTTTCAATCTGGGGCGCATGGGAGTCTTTCCAGATTAGACTATTTCCTTATGCCCGCGGCCCAGACTGCTCGGATTCGAGAGGTTAGGCACCTGGCGCGGGGTATCTCTGATCATTCCCCGCTGTGGCTGCTCTTTGACACCGGGTCGCGGTCTGCAGGGCGGATCGCTCCCATTAACCCTTGGTACCTGCGAGACCCTACAACTCGCGACAGCTTGGTCAAGTCGATTGACCAATACTTCCTTGAAAACGAGGGGTCGGTGTCGTCCGCAATGTCCCTGTGGGAAGCCTTTAAAACCGTGCTCCGCGGACACGCCCTCTCCCAGATAGTGGTGGCTAAGAAGATCAAGAGTGAGGCAGTGGTGAAGCTGGAGGCTGACATCTCTGGGCTGGAGTCGGCCTTGGAGGCGGGTGTCACTCCGGACGGGCTCCATGCCCTCAGCTTGAAGCAGTTTGAATACAGGTCTCTTGTTACTGATGCTGCCAAGACTATGTATAGGGAGCAGCAGGGTAGATTGTATGACGCCGGGGACAAGGCGGGTAAATTGATTGCTTGGCTGGACAAGAAGGAGAGAGTGAATCGTGTGGTCCCGGAGCTTCGGGCCTCGGATGGAGCGTGTGTGACTGAGCCTGGTGAGATTGTGGAGTGTTTCGCTGACCACCTCCGGGCCGTGTACTCCCCGGTGACGGATAGGGATGAGGAAGACTCTCGCCTTCTGCTGCGGGATATTGCTTTGCCCGGCCTGTCCGTCGAGGACCGTGAACAGCTGGACACCCCCTTGTCCGTTGACGAGATTGCCACCGCGATTCGGTCCCTTCGCTCTGGCAAGGCTATGGGTCCCAACGGCCTGCCTATTGAGTTGTATAAGTTGCGCCCTGATAAAATCGCGCCTTTCCTCCGTCGTATGTTCCAGGAGTCCCTCGAGACGGGTTCCCTTCCCGCCGACCAGCGTCTGGCTACTATAGTCGTGATCCCCAAGGAAGGTAAGCCACGAGACCGCTGTGCCTCCTACAGGCCTATCTCTCTATTAAACGCCGAGCCTAAGATACTGGCTAAAGTCCTCGCCAATCGTTTGCTGAGCGTTATCTGTGATCTGATCCATCCTGATCAATGCGGCTTCATCCCTCATCGTAACACCGCTCTTAACCTGCGGCGTCTCCACGGCGCCCTCGCTAGGGCGGAGTACCTCTCCGAACCAGCCGTACTGGTTTCTTTGGATGCCACGATGGCCTTTGATACCATCGAGTGGCCATTCCTCTGGGCTGTCTTGACCAAATTCGGCTTTGGGGAGGGATTTCTTGGCTGGGTGAAGCTTCTTTACACTGGACCAATGGCGCAGGTGGTTGTCAATGGGCGGGTCTCCCGGCCTTTCGCTCTCGGTAGGGGTACGAGGCAGGGGTGCCCGTTGTCCCCTCTGCTCTTTGCTCTCGCCTTGGAACCGCTCGCTGCCTGGCTCCGCTGGGAGCCCTCGATCAGAGGGATCCGGTGGGCCCCGGGCTTCGAGGATCGGGTCTCGTTGTACGCGGATGATATTCTTTTGTATCTCACCTCGCCGCGGCAGTCGCTTAATGTTCTCTTTGATGTTCTTACTTCCTTTGGGAGAAATTCGGGTTTGACGATTAACTGGTCTAAATCCTGTGTCTATCCTATTTCTGGTGGCCCTCCTCTCTTGCCGCCTCGGCTTCCGATCCAACTATCTCTGTCCGGCTTTAAGTACCTGGGGGTGTACGTCTCGTTGGACCCGGCGGTTCGCTATGAGCAGAACCTCCTGCTTCCACTTCGGCGTTTGAGGGAGGATACGGCTCGGTGGTGTAAGCTGCCCTTGTCCCCGCTTGGTCGCGCAGCACAGTTTAAAATGATGTCCCTTCCCAGATTCCTTTATGCACTTCAGAACTCCTTCGACGTCATTCCGGTGGCCTACTTTCGGGAGGTGGAGAGCCTGCAGAGGAGACTGGTATGGGACGGGCGGGCGCGTATCGCTCTGGCAAAGCTTACTCTCCCCTGGTACGACGGGGGCATCGCGCTTCCCGACATTAGAAGGTACTATTGGGCCTCACAGCTATCGGCCATTAACCATGCCACGTATGCGCCTGGCTTGAACCCGGCGTATGAGATGGATAAATTCCTGCTTCCCGGCGGTGACTATAATAGGGCGCTTTACTCCCGCTCGGCTGGAAGGACCCTCACGGGCCCTACTAAGATTGCGGTAAGGATCTGGAAGGCGGCTAATGTAGCCATGGGCTGGAGTGAGCGCTTAACATGTGCCACTCCTTTATTTGCCTCCGACCGACTGGGAAGCCTCTGGAAAACGAAAGGCTTTGAGCGTTGGGACACGATCGGTATTAGCAGAGTGGGAGACCTATGGATCAAGGGCGCGGTTAAAACCTTCGCGGCGCTCCAGAGTGAATACGAGCTTACTGAAAGGGAGTTCTTCCGTTACGCCCAGGTTCGGCATGCCCTGCTCTCGGTCTTTGGGGTAGGGACCAAGGTCCCGGCTTCTTCGCCCCTCGAGGACCGCATACTCGATGGTCACGTGCCTGACAGCACTATCTCTCTAATTTATAAAAAACTTATTAATAATCGGGCTGACCTCTTAGTGCGTCTTCGGGAGGCATGGACGGGAGATGGGGTGGAGCTGGACGACGAGGACTGGCAGTCCGCACTGTCGTCCCCTAAGGAGGTGGCCATCCCGGCCCGTCTCCGTCTGGTCCAGCTGAAGATTCTCCACCGGGTTTACGTGACGGGTCCCCGTTTGGTTTCGATGGGATTCTCTGACGACGGGCTCTGTAAGCGGGGCTGTGGACTTAGTGCCACCTTTCTCCACATCCTTTGGGAGTGCCGCGAGGTGGCGGAATACTGGCGCCGGGTGCATGTGGTAATGGGACAAGTCACCGGGGTCGCTCTGTTGCCGGAGGTGCGTCGCTGTGTTCTGAATGTCTGGGAGCCCAATGATTATAACGCGGCCCAGACTCGGTGGGCGGCCCTGGGGAACATGATTGCCGAGAGATATAGCGCAGCTTTGGGGTTCCCAGCGGCCGCCCACCGTGTCCGTATGGAAGGAGAACATGGACTGGTGCATGTTCAGGGAGAAGACTGTATGTGGCTCGTGGTAAACCGGGGGCATGGGGTAGAATCTGGGGGCAATGGAATCAGTATCGGGGAAATATCTGTGCCCCCCCCCTGGTGGACACTTCCGAGGTTGCCTTGTCCCCCTGACCCTTGATGGTTCCTTGCGTATTTGGACTATCCGAGTGTAGACCTGGCTCTCCCGTGACCCCCCCCTGACCTCTTAGTCCTCCTTTCCCTTGACCGCCATCTGGTGGTCGGATGTAGGGTCCCCCTGCTGTAGTCTGACGCCCACTTTATGTCACTACGCCTCGCCTTTTGTTTTTAGTTGTTATTTATGGTAAATGTATGTATCCTGATTCCCTTAGGAGTATCCGGAGCTCCTGTAATGGGCTGGGGACCATCGGTCGGTTGATGACTTTAACACTGTGTGATCCGTTTTGATTCTAGCGGCCGGCCCTGGTGGTTGTAGGCCCATGCTTGTATCCTTTTTTCTGTTCAATAAAAACCTTTTAAAAAAAAAAAATAATAATAAATGATTAATCACAGCCTTCAAGTACAATGGTAGGGGCTAGTGAATGGTTTGCTTTAGGAAGTATAAGCTTACTCTCAGCATTAGTGGTTGACAGGCCCCCTGCCTGCCTATGCCCTTAGAAGTGCCACTTGCCTGCTCTTAACTAACAGCATGATAAGAACTCTACCGCATGCTGTACACATTTAACTTCTGTATATGATTATTTCTTTAAAGGTTGGTTATGTTATAAGGTACTCCACATTTAGGTTCTTATAGTGCTTGGTATACTGTTTCCTCTAATTAGGATTCCAACCACTGTGTAGATCTAACCCCATCGTGTAGTTCCTATAAATCTTTATAGAATCTGCACGTTTAGACAACATAAACCAAGGGATTGGAGTCCAGACTGATTCCAGACACCCCCTCAGGATATGTTCGCCTGTAGACCAGCTAGCGCACGGTGCACTATAGCCCCACAACCCTACCAAGGAGCGAATAGTTTCTGGCAACTATCAAACATGACAACCCTGACCCCTCAGGGATCGTGTAAACAGTACAATACCTTTTGTTCAGTTACTCGTGCTCATTTTCCCTCAGAGAGATACACTGAAAAAACGGTGGGGATGTTTTCAATAAACATTTATTGAACCAGCAACATTCTAGTATAGGATACGTGTGCTGCAACAGCAGCAACCATGAGACAGAAACAGATGTATACGATTACAAGCACTAATAGAGTAAATAAAAGGTAGGATCCTACCATAGTGCCAAAACAGTAAATATATGCAGGCATTTAAGTACATGACAGTAATAATGCGAACTCTTATGATGCAAACCCTAACTAGATGTACCTAAGTGTACCTAGAATGCATGTAGGTGTATAGCCAAGAATCCCCTTAGGATAGAGCCAACCCCATTACCAGATATGGGAGAGCGAAAGACCTCGTCTTGGTCTCGAGATGGACACCCCGCGAGGGATGTCAGACCACTGTGTGCTGGAGTGTCTGTGTGCAAGGACCTCAGTGCGTCAGCATTACAGTCTTTCTCCTCAGGTTTGCACAGAAAAGATGTAATGCTTATATACCCAAAAGGAACAGTCAGGGGTCCTAATTCGATGTGTCATGTTACTGTGGGCATGTCAGCCGAAGAGGACGATAGTGTTGACCCTTATACAGAAGGTGGAAATCCTGCTGTGATACTGAGAATCCTCATGCATAATAAATGAGTTTAGTTTTCGGAGAAAACCACACAATATTTATGCAGCGCCTAACTAGGTAAAAGGTCAGCACCAAACCTGTTAAGTGGAACAATGATTGGACAAATGTAGGTAAAAGGTAGTGCAACTACCTAGGCCAATATTGGGGCACATAACACTTGATTTATGGTCCTGATGAATTTCTAACTGATCACGTGTGTGACAAACGAAGCAAGAAACATGTTAACCTCTTAGTAGAAGCAACCACAGAACATTATGCAACTGGTTTGGGAGTTCTGTTTTTAACTAGACAAAAAGACTCGCCGAATAAAATCGTTTTAGAGTACTACCTGGTCTATTTTAAATCATTTTTATCCACTCCAAACACCAAACACATCCAGCTACACCTCACGGCCCTACACTTGCACTTCACAATACAGCTTGGGAACAAAAAGATCTCCGTTAAAGAGCCTCTTTTAGGATGCCCATCAGGCATTGCAGTGCTGGCCCGCCGAGGAGCAAGCCCTTTGATGAAGCATGACACCCTCTTGGGTGTGTGAGGACCCTAGTTTCAAAAGGAGTAGACCCCGTTCTACTCTTTGGATAAACGTACACCGTCCAACCTGTAAATTCTTTCTCTGTACCGTTAACAAACTACATACCTTATTGACGTAAGTACTTGACAAAGTTACAAGCCCTCAAATTGTCAAGACTTGCATATAGTTTTTTTAGTAGGCACCTGGACACCTAGCCTCCAGCTCCTGCTAGTTCCTTACTGATCCTGTGACATCGTAGCTGCCCGTGTTCTCGCTGGGTTGTTCCAGACCGTTCTTCCCACCAACAGAAACCCCGCCCAACCCAGGACCTAATTAATGTAGGCTGCAGCAGGCACACCTCTGGCATGCCAAAGGCAAACCAGTATGGGCCCGTCTTCCTCGCGCCCAGCGTCCCCCCCCCGAAGATACACGCATGCCAAGCTCTACATCATTGTTGAGCTGTACATCATCGCCTCCAGATGTCGCAACAAACACTGCTACTGCCAGTCCCACACTCCACAGTAGGACCGTTCACCTGCAACCCCTGCCCACACACCCTGAACACACCACAGACACCACCTGAACAACACCAACTTGCATGCTCCCTTTTCAACACACACTAACTCTGCAAGCATCCGACTGGATTTTGGGACCTCTCCACCACCCTTGCCCCAGAAATAGTCTTCCTCACAGAGACCTTGCTCAATCTCCATATCCATCCCAGACATAGCCACAGCGATCCCCGACAGATATAAAATCACTCCCCAGGACCGCAGTGACCTAAATATCTTCCTCAGCGACCTAAATTTCCACGACGACCCCAACAGCAAAAACACTGCACTCCTCCTAAACAGTATGAGCAGGCTCGGAGTGACCCAGATCGTCAATGACCCTACACACACCGCAGGACAAACGCTGGACCCGATTTTCACCCCCCAGCAACAACATCAAATAAAGCCATCTCACAGAACTCACATGGAGCGATCACTTCATCGTCCACTGAAACATCTTGCATCTTGAGCTCCCGCATCACCACCCCAAAAATGACCAACGCTCCCCACCGGGGAGACCAGCTGGGCAAGCACCCTCAACAACTCTAACCCTGCTAACGCCACCAAGCTCGAACATCAAGTGAAAAACTTAAACGTCTGGATCCCCAATTGCGCAGACAGCATAATCCCCATCAAAAGCAACATCCAGAGAAAATCCTCCAAAAAAGGCCATCTGGGAGATCCAAGAACTCAGAACAGCGGAACGAGATAGCAAACAATTGGAGAGGAGATGGTGCACCAGCAAGGACACCGGACACCTCCAACAGGGCAGCCTTCAAGGCCTCCCTCAACATCCACCATCGCCTGCTGAGGGCAACAAAGATGACAGCTCTTGTCACAAGTATTGAAACCAGAGCCAACAGCACCAAGGAACTTTTCAACATTAAGGAATTCTCCAAACTGGCTGCCAGTGAAAACACCACCACATCCTCACAGGAGATGTGTGACAACCTCATTCACTTCTTCCACAACAAGATCACAACCACATAAAGAAACTTTGAACACCAACCCACACCTATGAACTTCGACAGATGCGCCACCACCGTAACTGATACGAACCACACACTGGCCACCTGGAACATCCTCTCCACCCAGGACACCACCTCGATCATGAACTCCATCCAATCGGGAGCTCCCACAGACTCATGCCCGTACCACATCTTCAATCTCAGAAACCAAAGGATCGGCCACGAACTCACCACCCCCCTCAACACCTCTATCATCAATGCAACATTTACCGACACCTGGAAACATGCCAAAGTCAGACCACTACTGAAAAAACCCTCAATCAACCCCAGCGAACTCAAAAACTACTGGGCAATCTCCCTGCTCCCATTCCCAGGAAAGGTACTGGAAAAGTTCGACAATCAACTCATGACACGTGGAGCAGAACCAGCTACTCAACGCCACCCAATCCGGCATCTGCAGCAATGACAGCACCAAAACTGCCCTGATCGCAGCCACCAAAAACATCCGAACCCTCCTCGACCGAGAAACAGCAGCTTTGATCCTCCTCTACCTCTCACAATCCTGCGACACCGTATCCCACCACACGCTGATTGAAAGACTTCACCACATCGGCATCCAAGGGGACGTGCTCAGATGGATCACTTCCTTCTCACTGAAAGAAACCGGGGCTCCACCTCCCACCTGCAAACCAAGAGAGATCACCTGCGGTGTCCCCCAAGGTTCATCCCTCACCCCACACTCTTCAACCCATATATGACTCAGTTGGCCAACATAGTCAGATCCCATGGTCTCAACATAATTTCCTACCAGATGACACACAACTCATCAACTACCCCACCACCACCAGAACCAACTTCCACAGATGCATGACAAATGCCGCTGACTGGATGTAGAACAACTGACTGCAGCTGAACACAGACAAGACGGAAGTACTGATCTTTGGCAACAGCAGCAACACATGGAACGATTCCAGGTGGCCATCAGACCTAGGACCCGCACCCACTCCCTCCAACCACTCCAGAAACTTTGGAATCATCATTGACAACAAGCTTACCATGAAATCACAGATCAAAGCGGTCTCCTCTGCCTGCTTCCTAACTCTGCGCATTCTACATAAGAACTTCACGTGGCTACCCCTACACACGACACGCACTGTGAGAAGCTCTCATCACCTGTCGACTGGACTACGGCAATGCATTCTACATAGGAATCGCCGCACACCTTTTACAGAGACTCCAGACCATGCAGAACACCGCAGCCAGACTCCTCCTCCACCTTTCCAGGCTAACGCACATCACACCCAATTTCAGGCAACTCCACAGGCTCCTTGTACAGAAGACATGCCAATTTAAGCTGCTGACCCGCACACACAAGTCTTTACACACACAAGGACCTGCCTACATTAACCACAGCCTGAACTTCCCCTGTCCAGAAGACTACGCTCTGCCTCCCTTTCACTTACCCATACTCCCGGCAGCAACCAAAGCAGGAGTGGAAGACACTCCTTCTCCCACATTGCAGCAAAGATGTGGAACAGCCTCCCCAAGCACCTGTGGAGCATCACCTCACAGGTCTTCCAGAAGGAATTTGAATGGCCCTCAAGCCCTGGCTCTTCGAATAAGGCTTAGGGACCTGCAATCGGGTGATTAGCCGAGCTTTATAAATCCCAATTGATTGATATAGCGCTACCGAGGCACTGAAGCACACTTTGGCGTATAGCATGCTACTCCGGAACCCAAGATGAAATAGTGGATTAGTAAAGGGAAATATATATTGGTATTGCGAGTGGCGGGTATGTGAATGGATGAATAGAAGAAAGAATGGATAGAGGACGGAAGAGCTTAGATAGGGTTATTTGGGAATTCACAGTAGTAAACAAGGTTTGGGATGGGTCAGTGTAGTGGTTTGGGGAGACTAGTAAAACATAGGGTATTTGAATTAATTAAATGATGCCAAAACAACAAAAAGCCAATCTGTAGAACGGGAGTTATGAGTGTTTAAAGTCTATAATGAAAACAGCGCCTAAAGGCACGAAGTGCCAGCTGCGGGTATGTGGTTGCAATGCATAAGGACTAAGTCAAAGCTTCAGGCTGATCGCAGTGGTTGGGTACGAGATCAGGTGCGGGCTGCTGGGAGTTGTAACTTTCGTTCTTGGTGCAGGGGCTGCAAGGTGATGTGTCACATTGGGTCATTTAAGTCACCAAACAGGAGCAGCACGGTGCTGCAATGCAAGGCTCTGCGTCGAACCCAATGACCCGTCCGTCGATCAGGAGCTACACAGAGTTTTGATGTGAGGCCCTGAGTCATTCAGAGCAGTTCTGCTTCAGTTCAGGTGAAGTAGTCAACTAGGATCTGTAAGGAGCTGCGATGCAAGGACCTGCAACGTTGTGCACCATTCTGTAAAGTTGCAGCCAGGAGTTGTGAGGTGCTGCAATGTGAGATTCTGAATCAGGTATATGCCACTATGTGTCGGATCTGGTGAAGCCACTGACCAGAAGCTGCAAGGGAATGAGATGAGAGGCCCGCTTCTTTCTCCACTGCGCCGAGTCAGATCCAGTGAACCTTGGAGTCAACTTCTGGATCCCTGGGTTCAAGCAAAGCGGTTCTAGTCTTCCTTCTTCAGACAGCAGGGTAGACCCCCTGTATCTTCTCAGGTCAAGGAATGTTCTGATTTCAGGTTCCAACAGTAGTACCTTAATACCCAGTGTTAGTCAGTGTGTGGGAATGGGGGGGGACCACCCCCTTGTCGAACTCAAAAATGGCTTTGGTCAGTTCTTTCCTTTCCTAAGGGTCTGTCTACAGCCTGGTTGCTAAGAAACCAAAAGGGCAGGGGCTTAGCAAAGTGTGAGCTGCATTTGCCAGGGACTGGGCAGGCATCTTTTGAAGTCAGGAAGGGGCTGGGTACAGCTCTCAGGCCACTCTTTGAAGCACAAGAAGGGGCTTGTACAATGACCTGAACCATTATCCCCTGGAGATAAACACTGTTAGAAATGGGGGTCTCTAGTTGGCAAGGGCTTACACCTTTGTCCGAGTAGGGACCCTTCTTCCTAGTCAGAATAAGGTTGTTACACTCCTAAAATAACCCCTGCTCACTCCCTTGGTAGCTTGGCATGAGCAGTCAGGCTTATCTTAGAGGCAGTGTGTAAACAATTTGCACATAACCAACAGTAATACAGTGTAAGCAATAGAAAAGAACAGCACACCAGTTTAGAAAAATATCCAATATTTACTTAAGACAAGACCAAGAACGATACAAAATCCACAATACAGTACTCAGAACTCTTCAGTTATCAAAATAACCTTTAAAAACAGTTCCTTGAAGTCCATAGCTCCCTCTGGGGCTATCACGGCATCTTGAACAAACAAATCCAAACAGTTCTGGCTTACTGCGGCGTCGCGGGCCAACTAAGGTGTCGGGAAGACCCGCAAAACAGTACCTTTAGAAATGCAAGGCCTCGGCAACCTCTTGTTGAGCTTCTGAAAGTACGGCGTCCGCAGGCGTCGGTTCTGGAGGTCGGTGCAGGAGTCATCAGGCCCTTGAAGTCACATACGTTGCAGATCGAACTCGTGGTTGAAGTCAGGAGCGCTGGCGTCAGCAGGCGTTGGGGGCTGAGGTGCGAAGTGCAGGGGTGAGGTGCCCTCAGGTTGCGGTGTGAGCAGCGGCTCGGTGGCGGCATCAGATGGCGTCGGTGAGACCAGGGTCACGATGCGAAGTGAATGCGGTGCTCGTCGCGGTGCTGGCAGGTAACGGTGCAAGCAGCGCCGTCATCGTTGCTGAAGCGCTGTAGTCGGCTGACGAACTGGAGTCGATGGCACCGGCAGGCCAAGGCTGTGGTGCGGGATGAGGGCGGTGCGTCGTGTAACTTTACGAGCGGTGCCCTCAAACCATGGTGCAAGCAGCAGCGTCTGTTTCGGCGTGGAGCGTGGTTGTGGATACCAAGGCAGCGTCGTGAAGAGAAGCGATGCAGAGTGCGGTGTCCACAGGTCGCGGTGCGAGCAGCGGCTTGGTGGTGGCGTCAGCAGGTGTCGTCAGTGAGACCAGGGTCGCGGTGCGGCAGTGCCCTCTGCGCTGCCTTCAGGACATGGAGTCGGCAGCGGCATCGTAGACAGCGTCTGGTTGCTTTTTATTCTGTTGCAGCACAGAACACACATTCCCCACTGCTGAGGGCATAAGAACTTGAAATCTTTGCTGTTCCTGAGACTTCTTGAACAGGGGACAAACTCTACCTCAAGCCCTTGGGGAAACTCACAAAAGTAGATTGCAGAAAGTTCAGTCCAGTCCTTTCACTGCCCCAGACAGAAGCAGCCACTGAAGGCCAACACAGCAAAGCACACAGCAAAGTGGTAGTTCCTCCTCACAGCTTCTCTAGCTCTTCTTCTTGGCAGTCTTCTTGGGCCAAAAGAGTTCTAAAGTTCAGGGGTTTGGGTCCCAATATTTATACCACAAAATCCTTTGTCCTCTCAGGCAGAGAGTGTCTGTGCCCAGCCAGAACCAGTTCTGCCCTCCCTGGTGTGGCTTTCTGGCAGAGGTGGGGACGGCATTGTCAGAAGCAGACCAGGCCCATTCAGGTGCAAGGAAATCTCCTCCCCCTACTCCAAATGCAGACCAGGTCTATTCAGCCCTTCCCTGACCCACCTAGACTATCTGGAGCCTCTGCTGCTCCCCAGCCCTTGTCATCCAAAACCCAGTCAACCCACAAACCCAGCAGAGGCGTGCTGGATGGCTGAGCAAGAAAATACCTACTATCTAAATATGGTCTTTTACATCACAGAATGTAAAAATCACCTTCACTAAAAGATGCATCTTTAAATTCTGAGTTCAGGCATACTAAACTTTATTTTCCTATCTTGTTCCCAGGGCCAGTTATGTTTATAAGAGGTTATAAACAAACTCCCCATTCTGTCATATAGGGAACAGGTAGCCTTGCAATAGTGAAAAACGAAATTGACAGTAATTCACCATCAGGATATGCCACACACACCAGGGCATGTCCTACCTTTCACATATACTGCACCTACCCACAGGCGTACCTTGGGGCTACCTTAGGGGTGACTGACATGTAAGAAAAGGGAAGGTTAGGGCCTGGTCGACATGGCAGTACCAGACAGCACACAGACTCTGCAATGGCAGGCCCTAATTACATTTATGGGCTGTTTGTGTGGGGGGCACAATCCAGTGCTGCAGCCCACCAACAGCATTTGATTTACAGGCCCTGGCACACACTGTGCACTTTACTAGGGACTGACACATAAATCAAATAGGCAAATCATGGAAACACCAATCCATAACACATTTTACAACAGGAGCATTTGCACTTTACCACTGATCTGCAGTGAGAAAAGTGCGCGGAAACACTAAGTCAGCACAGATCCAAATCCGGAAGGTTAGAAAGTAAAAACTGAGGGGAAACACGCCAAAAAGATGCCAAGTCTAACACATGTCCCCTCCAGCTGAAAGTAGGGAGAACTACCCAACCTCCTGGGAGTTTTCTTGATTAAGGCGGAAGAACCTGTACAGACCATCTGAGTTGGTGTGTTCTGTGCCACGGCGATGTTCCACCGTAAAGTCTATTCCTTGTAGGGAGATGGATCACCTCAGCAGTTTTGGATTCTCACCCCTCATTTGCATCAACCATCTGAGGGGCCTGTGGTCTGTCTGAACCCGGAAGTGAGTCCCAAACAGGTAAGGCCTCAGCTTCTCTTTCTATGGCACTCCACCTCTGTTCCCTGGGAGGTAGTCTCCTGCTAAGGAAAACTACAGGCTGGTCTAGGCCCTCTTCGTTCAGTTGTGAGAGCACCGCTCCCAAACCATGCTCTGAAGCGCCAGTCTGCACGACAAATTCCTAGGAGAAGTCGGGTGCCTTGAGCACGGGTGCCGTGCACATAGCGGCCTTCAGGGCATCAAAAGCCTTCAGGCAGGAGTCAGTCCAGATCACCCTCCTGGGCTGCTTCCTGCCAACCTCCTGTATTATCTGGTGAGACCTAAAAAGGCTCTCACCTCTGTCTCGGTCTTGGGGGGGTCCCAAGCCAGAATGGTATCAATCTTGGGTTTTAGGGGCACCACCTGGCCGCTTCCTACCTGGTGTCCCAAGTACACCACAGAACCCTACCAGCTCTAGCACTTACTGGCCTTGATCGTGAGGCCTGCCCTCTGCAGAGCCCATAACACTTCACTGAGTTGCTGAAAGTGTTCCTCCCAGCTGGAAATGAACACTGCGATGTCATCCAGGTATGCGGCACTGAAATCCTCCAGTCCAGCCAACACCTGGTTGACCAAGCTCTGAAAGGTGGCAGGGGCATTCAACCCAAAGGGCATCACCCGGAACTGGTAATGTCCTTCTGGGGTTGATAATGCTGACCTTCCCTTGGCCCCATCAGTTAAGGCAATCTGCCAGTATCCAGACGTTAAATCAAATGTGCTGAGGAACTTGGCAGCTCCCAACCGATCAATGAGCTCATCAGCTCTGTGGCTGGGGTGCGCGTCAGTCCTGGTAATGGCATTGAGCCCACGGTAGTCCACACAAAACCACAGTTCTGGAGTGGCAAAGGGTGCAGCAGCCTTTGGGACCCAGACCACTGGCCTGGCCCAAGGACTGTTGGCTCCATCACCCCAAACGCCAACATCTTCGAGACCTCCTCTTTGATGCTGGCCCTGACCCGGTCAGTCAAGCTGTAAATCTTGTGCTTCACAGGAGGGCTGTCACCGGTGTCAACGTCATGGGGACACCAGTAACACCTGGGGTCAGAGAGAACAGTGGGGCAAACTGTCCCAACAACTGGTGACAGTCACTCTGCTGCTCTGGGGTCAGTGTAGGGGAGAGGATCACATCTTCCACTGACCCATCGTGCTCCTTGGTAGACAGGAGGTCAGGGAGAGGTTCACTCTCCTCTTCCACCCCATCATCTGTCACCAAGAGCATGCTCACTTCGGACCTCTCGAAGTGGGGCTTGATGCGGTTCACGTGCAGGACTCTCAAAGGGTTCCTTGGAGTCCGCAAGTCCACCAGTTAGGTGACATCACTTTTGCACTCCACCACCTCAAACGGCCCAGTCCACTTGTCCTGCAGGCACAGGGTCAGACTGATTTGCATATGGCCATGTCTGAACTGGGGTGATGGAGTGAGCTAAAGAATGGTGATGGATTAAACCCAGATCAGTTGACTGGGGGTGAGTGCTTGATTTGCTCAAACGCTCCGTCCATCATCCTCTTTGGTATCGCTTTGTACGCCCTAAGCTGGCAGGGTATGCCCAGACGTGGGTCCCTTGCTCACTTTGTCACTGGATTCAAGATAACCTGGCTGATGAGGGTTACGAACCCGAAACCGGTCCCAGGATGCTTGTTTCCAGGAAAGACATGGCTTGGCAGTTCGGGCTGGACTGTTCCCCATGAGGCACAGGGTCAGACTGATTTGCATATGGCCATGTCTGAACTGGGGTAGTGGAGTGAGCTAAAGAATGATGATGGATTAAACCCAGATCAGTTGACTGGGGGTGAGTGTTTGATTTGCTCAAACGCACCGTCCATCATCCCATTTGGTATCACTTGTCCTGCAAGGCACAAGGTTCCACTGGGGCCATGACCCACACTTTTTGCCCAGGTTGAAAATCGACCGGAGTGGCATTCTGGTCATACCACTTCTTCATTTCTTCCTGGCTTGCTTCTAGGTTCGCCTGAGCGAGTTTCCTTAATCGGGCAGTTTGGTTTCTGAAGGCCAGCATGCAACTAAACAAATCCTGGGGAGTTTTCCTGGGAGCTGCCTTCCAGCCTTTCTTCACCATACTCTGAGGTCCTCTCACAGGGAGACCATACAGAAGCTCAAAGGGACTGTCCATAAGAGACTTCTGTGGCACCTCAATGTACGTAAAGAGAAGGCATAGCAAGAGGACGTCCCACTTACGCCTCATGGGTTCTGTTAAACCCTTAATCATGCCCTTCAAGGGCTGGTTGAATCTCTCCACCAGATCGTTACCTGGTGGATGGTAAGGAGTGGTTAACTTGTAGGTTACACCACACTCCTTCCACAGGGATGTAATATACTTTGATATTGAATTAGTCCCCCTGTCAGAAACCACGTCTCTGGGGATACCCCACACAGGAAACCATCCCCATTAAAGCCCGGCCCACCACTGGCGCCGTCGTTGTCCTGAGAGGGATTGCCTCCGGGTACCAGGTGGCATAGTCCACCAAGCCCAGGATGGAACTGTTGCCCATGACTGTCTTGGGATCCAGTGGCTCCACAATATCCATCCCTACCCTTTCAAAGGGTGTTCCAACAACTGGAAAAGGTTGGAGAGGAGCTTTGACCTTCCTCCCACTCTTTACCACTTGCCTGGCAAGTTTGGCAAGACCTGTAATGTCCATCTGACTGCCTTCGCATTTGGGGTGACAAATGCAAAAACAACAGTTGCATTTGGGGCCAGCAGAAGTGGGTGACAAGCCTGTCAAAGGTCTTGTCCCACCCCAAATGTCCTGCCAAAGGCACGTCATGAGCCAGACCCAGTAGGAAGGTCATGTTGTGCTGGGGTACCACCAGCACATGGGCTGACCCAGGTTCAGCAACCTTAGGCTCACTATACAGGAGACCATTCTGCCAGTAGATCTAATGTGATCCAGACTGATCACCAGCTGCCTGGTCTGCAGCCTGCCGATGCAGACCCTCCAGAGAAGGGCACTCTTTCTGCTCCCTGCAGAATTCCTCTCTGGTGGGACCCCCTTCTTGCTGCCAAGGGTCAGCTCAGATGTCCCCCAGTTCAGCTACCTCCTTCCCTGTAGGCACTGGGGGCGTCCCCCTCAAGGTCCGCTGGAACTTCAGAGGCTGGTTTCCCGCGTCCCTTGCCCTTTCTCTTGGCAGGGACTTGGGCCACTGTTTCATGCTCCAAGTCCTTCTGATCACCCTTTCTGGCCGCCACTGACAGAGTAGACACACATCCCCACTCTGGCAACCCAAGCATCTCCAAGTGAGACCTGAGCTCAACATCCTTCCATAAGGACTGCTCCAGGTCATTAACTAGCAGACAATCTACAGGCATGGTAGGGCTCACAACCACCCTCAAGGGACCTGAGAACCCCCCCCCCCCCTTCAAAGGGAATCGGCGCTACCATACAACGGCGCTCCGAGTTATCTACAGCAACTACTTGGTGGAATGTCCCGGGAACTACCTGCTCCTCAGAGACCAGGTGACACCAAAGGTCACACTGGCTCCAGTATCTCTGAGAGCTTCTACCCTTTTTCCATTGATGGTCACCCAAGTGCTGTATTTCTTTGTGTTAGGGGGCACCTGGTTTCCTCGGACCATCTCACTGTCCTCTAGTGAGGCGAGGGTAATTTCTGTGGGTTCCTCACTCTTCTGTGGGTAGCCCTTCTTCCCAAGCGCTACACTAACCAACACCTTGGACTGCCCACCGGTGGGTGGCTCTGCCCCCTTTGGGCACTTGGGGTCCCCCTTCATGTGACCCACCTGGTCACATGCAAAACACTTGCGGGGAGCGGTCTCTGCAGGCTATCCTGAAGAGACCAGACCTTTCTCGTCTCCTGGGCGATGGGAACCCTTACCCTGGGTATTAGTTTGGGGCCCTTTAGAGAACACCTGTGCTTTACCCTTGTCCCCCCACTCCTCAGCTGGGGACCCTGTCCACCTGATCAGCAGTAAGAAAAGTGCGCGGAAACACTAAGCCAGCACAAACAGTCAAAACCGAGAGGTCAGAAAGCAAAAACTCAGGGGAAACCCGCCAAAAGATGCCAAGTCTAACAAACACCCTTCCCACATGCAAGGCCATTTTGTCCCCTGTCTGGAGGGAATACACACTACACCACACGAGAGCCACTAACAGTCATGTGGCCCTGGACAGTAGCAGAAAGGCACACTTTGTTTAGTAAGAAAAAATCCACCTTTCTAAAAGTGGAATTTTAACGCAAGTTAAAATAGGACTTTACAATTAAATAAGATTTAACATTTCACTAAAATGAGAGGAAGAAGCATTTTTCAATATGCTCCTATACTGAATTTATCACTTATTAAATGTAATATGCTAAACTAGTGTTAGACTATCGGAGGCTAGCCATGCTATAATGAAAAACTACTTTAGGGTTTTTTCACTGCCAGGAAATATAAAAAAACTTAAAACAGACATGTCCTCCTGTTTAAAAACAACATGCACCCTGCCCAATGATTTTTTAGTACCTACCTTAGGAGTGACTTCTAAGCATTAAAAAAGTCCTACTGGCAACAAAAATGGGTTTGGCAAAAATATAGGGCAATACAATGTAAAAGATGGTCAATTCCAGCACTCCCACACTATCATTCTCTAGAACGCAACCTGAAAATGTTGAAGTCCAGTCAATGATGGTAGGAACTTGGGAAAGGGGGCGGGAGGAGGGGGGACTCTTCATTGTGATACATAGTGGGGTCATCGACGCAGTGTCTTGAAAGAAGGTGCTTTGACGTTTGTGAGAAAACATCTCACTGAGCGCAGGATTAGAATTGTTTTAAAAGTCACTGTGCTGGAGTACCTGAAAGAAGGTCCCTAAGAATCCAGCAAAAAATGGGCCATTTCTGAAGCAGGCATTTGAACGTCCGAAGCAGCTGGGAGGAGACGACAACATGAGATGGAGCTATTGCGCTGGTGCACTGTGGATTAAGGGAGGAGTCACACCAGGTACTGTTACATGTCTAAGCACAGCACTAGATGGCAGGAGTATGCGAACATATAATCACAAAACCTACAAATAAACAAGTTACTTATCTTCGATAACACCTTAACTGGTAGACTATATCTAGCTGCAGATTCCTTACCTTCGAATTTCCCCAGGCATCAGAATAGATCTGCAGCTGCCTTGCCCACCAGTAAGTAGTGTCAATCACCTTTGCCTGCACCGGAAGTGAAGTCCGCAGCACCTATAGAGACTTCACCTCCCTGACATCAGTTACTTTTCACGACTTTCCACGCCAGAAGCATTGAGCCATGAGGAACACGGACACTGGAATGGATTAACTAGGGCACTGAAAGGGATCAGCCCTGACCCTAGAAATTTGGTAAAACCAACAGTTGGACAGAATGCAGAACAATGTCATACATTCACCCCAGTACAGAGATTTGGGCCGAAATCCATCATTTTTTTGCTCACCATGCCATTCCAGTTTGAACCCAGCCATATGCAAATCGTCTTGACCCTGTGCCTCATGGGAACAGTCCAGCCCGAACTGCCAAGCCAGGTCCTCCCTGGACTGGAACCAAGCAGCCTAGGACCGGTTTCGGGGTTTCACCCCTCTTCAGCCAGAATAGCTTGATTCCAGTGGCATGGAGAGCACGGGACTCGCACTCAGTCCATCATCCCCTTTGGTATCCCCTAGAAATTTGGTAACAGAGCGGGGAGGATGGGTGGGTCGGTAAGGAACCTGCAGCTAGATATAGGCTCTACCAGATAAGGTGTAACTTGTTCATCTGATAGAGACTTCTAACCGCAGATTCCTTTTCTTCGAATAGATACCCAAGCAATTCCATCCCCGGTGGTGGGTCTGCAGACCAATTTCACACAAGGAAATCCTGCAGGACCGAAGGAGTGAAGTGCCTAACCCTAGGGACCTGACTGTCTAGACAGTAGTATTCGGTGAACTCTAGCACAGCCTGCATTTCACTTGCTCTACGGGCAGATGTATTTGTGATCAAGAAGGCCTGTTTTTAATGTGAGAAGCCCAATTGGGAAGTTGTGGAAAGGCTTGAAAGGAGCACACATCAAAAAAGGGAGAACTAAGTTGGGGTCCCATTGAGGCAAAACAAATGGTGAAGGGGGAAAGAGGTGGATGAGACCCTTGAAAAACCTATGTACAATAGGGGATTTAACCAAAGAGGGTTGGTCGGGCAACCGCAAATAAGCAGACGGAACAAAGATATCCCTTAAGAATGCCCAGAGCAGACCCTGCTGGGCAAGGGAAAGAATAAAGTGCAAGACTTTTGAAAGGGGAGCAGAAGGGGGGTTGGGGACGTCAACAGATTTTTCAGCACACCATGTCACACATTTCTTCCGACAGCAGGCATATACCACCTTTGTGGAGGAACGCCTGGCTGCCAAAGGAAAATGCTACTTACCAGGATGCATCTGTTCTTGGCATGTAGACCTGCAGATTAGTATACTTTTGCATAGATCGCCATCTGGTGTGGGGCTCGGATGTTTGCACTTTGTTTTTGTCTTGAAAGAAGTCTTTGTAGTCACAAGGTAGGTGACTCCTCCCTAGCACGATAGTGCGCATGGGCATCGACTCCATCCTTAGATTGTTTTTGCCACGCAGGGTTACGATGGAGTAGTAAGTAGTAGAATGAGATGTCCTTTTGTAATGTATCTAAGTAAGGTAGTGCTGGAACAGATGGAGGTATCCGGGGAGGCGGGTGGGCGTATGCAAATCTGCAGCTCTACATGCCAAGAACAGATGCATACTGGTAAGTAGCATTTTCCGTTCGAGGCATATGAGCTGCAGATTGAATACTTTTGCATAGACTATACAGCAGTTAACTCTTTAGCGGTGGCTACCTGTATCTGTTGCAGTGGTTTGAAAAAGTGTTCTTATTACAGCCTGGCCCACACTAGCTTGTTGTTTTGCCTGTACATCTACACAATAGTGTTTTGTGAACGTGTGTGGTGTAGCCCAAGTTGCTGCTTTGCAGAGGTCATCTAGGGGAATGTTTCCTAAGAATGCCACGGAAGCCCCTAGATTGCGTGAGGAATGAGCTCTAGGGGGAATGGTTAGTGTGCGTTTGGCTTTGATATAGCATATTTGGATGCATTTAACAATCCACCTTGCAATTCCTACTTTTGAGATGGGATTGCCTTTATGAGGTGGGGAGAATGCCACAAAGAGTTGTTTGGTCTTTCTAAAGGATTTTGTCCTTTCAATGTAGTAGAGTATTACTCTTTCAACGTCTAACGTGTGAAGAGCTCATTCTGCCACGGAGTCTGGTTGAGGGAAAAACACTGGGAGTTCAACAGACTGGTTGAGATGGAAGGCAGATACGAGTTTGGGTAAAAATGTAGGGTTAGTCCTAAGAACCACTTTGTTTTGATGGATTTGTAAAAATGGTTCTTGTATGGTTAATGCCTGGAGTTCACTAACTCTCCTGAGAGATGTGATTGCAACCAAAAAAACTACATTCCAAGTGAGAAACTGTAGTTTGCATTTGTGGAGAGGTTCAAAGGGGGGGACCCATGAGGGTGGGACTCTGGATGGAATTATTCTTTTAAGTCCTTCCATAAAAGCTTTGATAGCGGGCACTCGAAACAAAGACAAATGTCCGTTTTGGAGATAGGCTGCTATGGCAGCTAGATGTAGCCTAATAGATGTATATGCTAGGTTACATTGTTGTAGATGCAAGAGGTAGCAGATAATGTTCTGAATAGAAGCATCTAGTGGATTGATTTTGTTGTTTGTGCAATAAAGAACAAATAGTTTCCATTTTGCTGCATAGTATGCTCTGGTGGTAGGGCGTCTAGCTTCTTTAATGATATTCTTATAGAATGGCGGAAGATTTAGGTAGCCAAACTCTAAGACCTCAGGTGCCAGATCGCAAGGTTGAGTTGATTGGGATCTGGATGTCTTATCTCTCCATGGTCCTGAGTGAGAAGCTTGGGTGAGAGACGTAGTTTTTGATGAGGAACTACTGGTATTTCTAATAGGGTTGTGAACCATGGTTGGCGGGCCCATGTTGGAGCAACTAGGATCACTGTGAGGGAATGCTGTTTGAGTTTCTGAACCACTAACGGAATGAATGGGAGAGGCAGAAAAGCGTAAGCAAATTTGCCTGACCAGTTCATCCATAGCGCATTGCCTTTGGACAGTGGGTGTGGATACATGGACGCGAAGGTTGGGCATTTTGTGTTTTGGTGTGTGGCGACAGATATATTTCTGGGTGGCCCCACATGTGAAAGAATGGAAGAAGACCTTGAGAATGAAGTTCTGCTGTGTCTGACGACTGAGCAGATCTGCTATCCGATTGTGTACACCAGGGAGGTGTTCTGCAAGGAGATGTATGTTTTGCGGAATGGCCCATCTCCATATGCTCTGAGCTAGGTTTGAAAGCTGCAGAGAGTGTGTTCCCCCTGTTTCTGTATGTAGTACATTGCGGTCATGTTGTCTGTACGGAAAAGGACAGCTTTGCCTAGGAGGTGCAGTTGAAATGATTTTAACGCTAGGAAGATTGCTAACAATTCCAGGAACTGCCACCCTTTGGAAAGGTTTTGTGTTCCACCTCTGCAGAGAGCGATGGGTACGGGTGTCCACCAACACCGGATCCGTTAGCTGACCTTGAGCCTGGTTCCACTGACGTGCCAAACATTCTTGTATGGGACACATTTGGAGTCTTGCATAAGGGACGAGGAGAATGAAGGAGGCCATCATCCCGATTAATTGCATGAACACTAGCGCTGGTAGTGAGTGTTGAGGCTGAAATGATTGGATTAGAGCCTGTATGCTGCTTATCCTGACTGGATTGGGATATGCTAGAGCTTTTGATGCGTCTATTGTAGCCCCTAGGTATTATTGTATGCTGGACGGTTGGAGATGGGATTAGGCGAGGTTTACTGTGAATCCCAAGCTGTGAAGCAGCTGGATTGTGTTGTGTGTGTGTTGCACACAGCTGCTGTGTGATTTGGCTTTTATGAGCAAATCATCCAGATATGGGAAGAATAAGCGGTCTCCTTAAGTGGGCTGCAACTACTGCGAGGCATTTGGTGAAGACTCTGGGTGCTGTAGTGATCCCGAATGGGAGGACTTTGAATTGGGAGCGTTGACCATCTACCACAAACCTGAGATATTTTTGGTGTGCGGGGTGAATGGGAATATGGAACTAGGCGTCCTTTGGATCCAGAGTGGAGAGAAAGTCGCCCTGTTAAAGTAGTGGGAGCACCTGTTGGAGAGTGACCATGTGAAAGTGGTCTGACAATGTAGAGGTTTAAGCGGTCTGAAGTCCAGTATGGGCCTGAGGGAGCAGTCCTTTTTTAGGATTAGGAAATACAGGGAGTAAACCCCTTGGCCTTGATGAGGCAAGGGGACGGGTTCTATTGCATGTTTTTGTAATAGAGAGAGAACCTCTTGTTTGAGCATTGTTAGATGTTCTGAGGACATGGGACATTCCCTGGGAGGAATGTTTGGGGGGGGGGGGGGTAAAAGTGAGTTCCATGCAATAACCATACTGGATACTTTGTCTTACCCACTTGTCTGTTGTGATGTAATTCCAGACAGGTAGGAACTGAAAGAGACATCTCCCGACAGGAGTGGGATAATCGGGGGGAAGTGCAGGGAAATCACTGTTTAGCGGTGGGGGGGGGGGTCCAGCTATTGTTGCCACGACCTCTCCCTTGATTATGTTGCCTCTGTAGCATCCCAAATTGTATGCTTTCGGGATGTTTGAGTGAAGCTCTTGTAGGAGGAAGAGGGATGCTCTGAACCCATGGTTTTGGAGCCGGCTCTGTAGAAGGAGCGGCGAAAAGAGCTTCTAGGGGAAGGAAACTGTAAGCCCCCATAGACTTAACAGTTTCTGTATCCTTCATCTTTTCTAGTGATGTGTCAACTGCGGGGCCGAAAAGATGTTCCTGATCAAACGGTTGATTTAAAATAGCAGTTTGAACCTCCTGCTGGAAACCCGGAGCCAAGCGTGTCTACGCAACAAGACGCTAGTATTAATTGCGGGAGATGCGGTATCGGCCGCATCGAGCGCACATTTTATTGAGGTGTTGGTAATGAGTTTGCCCTCCTGGATAAGGTCGTTGGCTTTTTGTTTGTACTGGTCAGGAAGGTGTTCCATGACCTTTTCAAGCTCGTCGTACTGAACCCTGTTGTACCTGTCCAATAAAGCTTGGGCATTGGCGATCCGCCAATAGTTTGCAGCCTGCGACGCAATACGTTTCCCGGTTGCGTCAATTAATTTGGATTCCTTATCAGAAGGGGGAGTGTCGCCTGTACTCTGAGTTTGCACGCTTGCGTGCGTTAGTTACCACAAGGGAATCAAAGGGACTCGGACCTTTGATGTAAATTGGGTCATTGGGAGCTGCCTTGTATTTTGTATCCACCCTGGGATTGAGAACCCTGGTTCTGACTGGGTCCTTAAACTTCTGGGGCATGTTTTAGCAAGCCTTTTAACATTGGCAGGGTGCTTGAGGTTTGCGAGGGTGCGAAGGTTTCCAGCTAAAAATATTCATCTAAGGGGTCGGAATGTAAGGGGACCCAGGGTATTGAGCAGCCCTGTTGATTAGTTGCGCGCACCCAGGGTTGTCATCTGGTGGTGACGGCTTAGATGGATAGAGATCCGGATCATTATGTGGGTCGGGATCTGTATTGTAGACACCCCAAGTATCTACGTCATGTGGGATGTTATGTGAATCATCATCCCCATTTGGATCTATATCTCTATCTGTGTCATCCTCACTATCTGATGGTTGAGGTGAAAATATAGGTTGAAGGGGAGTGTTGTGGAGAAATCAATAGATGTGGATTAACTGGAGGGGGAGAAGGAGGTGGGGACGTATTAGTGCCCATGTCCTGTTGTTTGAGAGGTATAGCAAGTTCTTCTGCAGTGTCCAGTTTCCTCTTTTTGGAGGCTTGGTGACTAGTTTGCCCGTGTTTGGATCAATAAACAGTTTTTTGATTTGTAATGATCAAATCAGGTGCAGGCTGCGTGGGCAAGGTGCTTTTGTTCAGTGTCAAAGATTTTGGGTCCGAACCTTCTTTGGAGGGAGTTTGTGAAGCTTTCCATGGGGTCTTACTCTTTAGGATTTTGCGGCTCCTATGATTTTTTCGAGTCAGAAGCCTTTTTCGTCTCCGAAGATTTCTTCGGTTCCGAGTGTTTGTCCTTGCTATGTTTCGATACCGAGGACTCTGGCATCGAGCCTGTCTTTGGCATGGACAAGTGTTTGACTTGTTGCTACCGTGCAGAGGAAGACTTTCCAGCGCCGGAATGGGGTTGGCTCGAGCCGGAAGGCTTATGTTTAGATTTCATAGCCGGGCCCGAGGGTGGGGCGTCTGAAACATGTTGCCGGTGTTGACCCGAGCGAGAGTGTGAGAGTGTTACCGGAGCCGAAGGTTTATTTTTCGGGTGGGGGGTTTCGGTACTCACAGACCGCTGAACCGGGATGAATGTCTCCTTGTCGGAGTCGTCTGCTTCGGAGATATGTTCTTCATCACCTGATTGTTCCGGCTGGATATTGGGGTCTGCTTCGAAGATGTCCGGAATCGAACTGCTTCCGCAAGACATTTCGTGACGTCGAGCCAGACTATCACGGATGGTTTTCTTTGACCTGGACGATGCACAGGCCTTGCAGTTTTCATCTCCGTGCTCGGGGAGAGGCAGAGATTGCACACCTCATGCAAGTCTGTGTGTGGGAACTTAGCACCACACCCGGGGCATTTTTTGAAAGGAGTCCTTTCCATTGACTGCAGGCGTGGTCGGCACAAAGAGGCCCAACGACCAGCGTCGAAGATCGAGGTCGAGGAGTTTGTTTTAAGATGCACTCGAAAAGGGAACCGCGATCAAGACAATACCATCGAGTGGAGAGGGATTGCGTGTCGTAGGGGGATTTGAAACCGATATCGACCCAGAGCGCAGCAATTCACATCTGAACCCGATGGCAGAAAAAACAACCTAAGGATGGAGTCGATGCCCATGCGCACTATCGTCCTAGGGAGGAGTCACCTACCTCGTGACTACAAAGATTTCTTCCAAGACATAAACAAAGTGCAAACATCAGAGCCCAACACCAGATGGTGATCTATGCAAAAGTATACAATCTGCAGCTCATATGCCTCGAATAGGACATTACAGACTTTGAGAGGAAGGTTGAAAGCTAGCAACACCCGCTGCTAAATCTCCACGCAACCAGGCGGAGTAGACAGGTTTGGGTGGAGGACCCTCCACTGCTGATGCGACAAAAGAGCCTCCCAAAGGGGCAGCCTAATTGGAGGATCGATGGCCATGCTCAGAAGCTCATGATACCAGTCTCTGTGCCCAGTGTGGAGGCACAAGGATGGCTTGGGCCCAGTCGTTCCTAATCTTTTTGAGAACTTTGGCCAGGAGTGGTATGGGCAGTAAGGCGTACAGGAGGTCTGTGCTCCACTTGAGACGAAGTGCGTCACCGAACAAGTACCACCTTGGAAACTCAAACGTGCAAAACCGCTGACATTGCATGTTCTCGACGGAGGCGAAAAGATCTAACCAAGGCTCCCCCCACTGTTGATAGAGACCTTGTGCCACATACTGGTGGAGACACCATTTGCAATCTGCTAGACAGCGGTAGCTGTGCTAGACTAAGGGTCCATGACCCCACCCCAACCCTGCTTGTTGCAGTAACACATGGCAGTGGTGTTGTCCGTGAACACTTGCACTAGCCTACCACTGATGGAGGGAAGTAAGGCTTTCGATGTTAATGTGGAGTCCAGATTCCACAGGAGACCAGAGCCCTCTCATACCACTTATGGCCGTTTCATCCCAGGAGTCAAGCATATGTTATTACTGTCAGCTTTGGTTGGGGGAAGATGGGTCTGCCACTGAACCCAATCGTGATTCGTAAGCATGGTGAATTGAAAATGCTTGTGACCTACCGTAAACCGAAGATAAAGTCAGTGGACAGGCAGGATGGGAATGTGGAAATAGGCGTCCTGCAAGTCCAAAGCTACCGTCCAGTCACCTGGGTGCAGGGCAGACAAGACCTGAGCTAGAGTGAGCATGCCGAATTTCTCCTTTTTGAGGAAGTTGTTGAGGGCCTGTAAATCAAGAATAGGACGAAAGCCCTAGTTCTTTTTTGGGGAACAGAAAGTAGTCAAAACTGTAACAATGGCCTACTTCTGGCATCGGAACTCTTTATACCATCCGCCTTCAGTCGGTCGTGAAATGGTGGCATGGAGAGAGGGTTTGTTTTGAAGGGAACAGAGTAGCCCCCTTCAGAAGATCTGGACTGTCATTGCGGTAAGTGATGGTGAATCCTGCCACCAACAGGATGGCCATAATCGTAGGGAGGGCTTGGAGGCTGTAGCTGCTGGGGCGGAACAATAGGAGAAAAAGGCAGACTGGGGGAGATGTGGGGCCCACGGACTTGGCAGTAGCCTGGAAGTCGTTAAAGCGCACAAGCGCCGAATATGCCTGGTCTCCGAAGAGATGGGTGCCATCGAAGGGCAAGTCTATAAGGGAAGTTTGGACATCCCCCCCAAAAGCCAGTTGTCCTCAAGCAGCCGTACCCCCTCAGGGCCACTGTGGAAACTGCTCAGTCCAGTGGGTCGCTCGTGTCGAATCCAGAGCGAACTGCGAAGTTTGCTGTGTCTCTCCAGTCAGCAACAGCCTGGGAAAGGATGGCATGTGCCTCCTCTGGGACTTGTGGCAGCACCTTCCTCAGTAGTATCCCAGAGTGTGGGAATAACGGCCCAAAAGGCATAAGGTGTTCACAGCCCGCAAAAGAGTGCAAATTCTTGAATTGCCTGTCCGGGGATCTGTAGAGAATGTGCCCCGGGAACATGAGGCTGGGATAGGGTATTGTGTGAGTATGTTTGGGTCCCCCGGGATGGTGGTGGCAGGTAACTGAGGGCAGGTCAAGGACGTCAGCTGCCCTCCACACCACCATTGCACACAAGCCTTTCTCCTACATAGCCATGGTAAGGGGAGAAAGCATACCAGTATCTGGAGAAATATCGTCTACTGGCTTTACTCAGTTCCTTACACCAATACGTATAAGGGTCCTCTACGTATAGCTAGTATTCTGCAGGATCCAGCAACCCCTCCCATTCCTCCCCGAGTCCTAGCCCATGGGAATAGGGCTCAGGCTCGGATCTAAGAATCAAAAGTTCTGTTGGCATTGCCCATCCAGCTCCGTGATGGAATCAGGGATCACAATGGGGATGGTGCCGGCATTGGGACTAGGAAGGCAGAGGTAGTACGATGGGTGCCGGTCCACAAGTACGAACAGATTTCTAAGGGCCCACCAGGGCTGGAGCTGCTGGCGTGGAATCAGATGGGAGGGGGGGGGTTTTGGGGGGGGGGGGGGGGGGGGGCTTTGACCCAGCGGGGCCAGAAGGCATGTAGACAGGGTTGGGCTACCCAAAAAAAACTCCTTTGGTTGGGTGGTGGGGGATTAGCCGCTCCAGCAGCCAGAAATACGGAGAGGGGTGGAGTCGGCACAGGCTCCGAGGAACCAGGCCTCGAACGCCAATGCATTCTCGTTGCATCAGTTAACAGATGAGGAGAAGCTGGAGACCGATTAGACTTCTTACTCTTCTTCTTGTGCCTCTTACCTAAATAACCTGACGACTTGGGGTGGGATGACAACTACTTCGGGCACCGAAAACTGTCCCGGGACTTTCCCCAACACCAACACCTCTATTTTCATGGAGTCACATGCTGGGCCATCATGACCTTCAGGGACCACTCCCTCAAAGCGTTTGGGTTCATGGCCCAGCAATAGGATCACGACCTCTTGTCATGGTTGCGCTTCAGTCACCACATGCAGACGAGAAGCAGGTCACTCACATACATCGGGCAGTGCAGGGCTTAAAACTAATCTTCCTTGATGACATCCTACCACACCAGTAGGAAAATCTCAAGAACTCTTGACAAACTATTCTCGGATCAGTGCTGGCTAGCACGGAAAGAAAATAACTAACGTCAGTGCGCTGAGGTGGCGCCTATATAGGGGCCGCAGACATCAATTCCGGCACGAATGACAATACTCGTGGAGCCACTTGATGCCACTTACCAGGGCGTAGGAGTAGTCCGCACGAAAAATATTTTGGATCCAATCTGATGCCTGGGAAAATTCTAGGGTAGGGAATCTGTGGCTAGAAGTCTCTATCAGATAGGTTATTACTCAAGGGCATATTTAACTTACAACCAAACTGAACATGGCAAAGAAATTAACAACTGTTACGAACTATTCCTATATTTTCCAAAACCTACTCTTGCAATGCTCTGTAAAGATGAAGTAATCACGAAAAAAATCTTTCGTAAATGGCTGAAACGTAGTGTCTGATGGTGTAGCAAACACCTTAAAAACCTAAAAAGATATGGTATAAACATTAAGACACAAGTCTGCATCAGTCATGTCCTATATACAATCTACCCTTGCTACTCCTCACTTGATGACAGCAGTGCCATTCTGTGCATTTGCTCACAGTGCTTAGCCGTGGCAATGCTGTTGAAATGTAGCAATGGGAAAGAAAAGCCATGAATCTTTTGTTACATACATGTGCTTTACTCTTCCAAGGCAAATTAGTAAATAAAACTAGGTACTTTGGACACAGGTTTCCCAAAATTGACCAGTGGCAGTTCCAGATCCAGTTAATTCCTTTATTCATTCTGAGAAAGCCTTCCAAGTTGAGTTCCAATTTCCCAAAACAGTAACCATAATATTCACATAGAACATTTATGATACATTTCTTTATATCCACTAGGTTTCTAGTCTTTCCTTTTCTTTTTTTAGTTGGATCCTCTAGTTCTCTCTCTGGTTCGGCAACTATTTGATACTGGTTGATAATGTGGAAGTACACGAATATTGGTTTACACTATTGTTCAAAGAAATACTCCCCCCGCACCCCTCAAAACCTAAAATCTGTGACTGCTGTCAGTACATTACTCAGAGAAACCTCTTGTTATTTTTATAATAGGACTTCTCACTCAGGCCTGCTCGTACCATGGGATGTTGCACATTTCCCTCTTTATCTCTCCTAGAAAACCTGCCTGCTGCATTTTCAATTTTGGCATGTGATCCTGTTTCTATGAAAGATTAATGGACCATGATGAAAGACCTCATCCTGCACAATTTTAAAGGATTAGGAACACCCCAGGCCTATTAAGGATCAAAAACATCAAATTCGCAGTAGAGACTTTGTTCTCAGGCCCTTCCCCCAATAGAAATGAGGGGAAGGACAATCCCACACAGTGTGCATGTAGCAATGATCTACGAAAATGAATTTAGCAAACCTTATGCTATGGTGACAGCTACGGCAACACTTACCCTAGTCCACAGCTCCTTGGTAAGGAAAAAGAAAACGTACTGAAAAAACATGCTCACCATGTAACAATGAAGATATTTAACGTAAAAAATATGGAATAAAATACATTGGCTAAAATAGGCATCTTAAAATAAATGTACTGGACAGTAATTATGTAAGAAAACATTTTTAAGCCTTTATTTACAAAAGCTTTAAAAACAAATATCCTCCATTCTGCAAAAGGTTTTCTTTGTGTATTTAAAAGGGTTACTCAGTTGCAAATGCTGTAACTTAATGAAACACAAAAGAAGATAAAGTACTAAGCCATTGATCAGTTTGGAAAACAACCAGGGAGACTTGCCAAAAGAACAGTGTTTTAGACCCAGGTGACCAAGCCAGCATGCTATACTTGTACTTTCTCAATAAGCATTCAATACACCCCTAACATGAGAGTTTAGGTGGTACAACGAGACACAAATGGAGGGCATATGAGGTGGAATCCATCTCTGTAGGCAAGTATTATCTAACTATTCAGGACAAAGATATATTCCTTCAGAATTGCTCTGTGTGAAAACAGTGCATGATCAAAAAAAGGTACTTTACCACAGTAACTGGCAAATCAATATGTATAGGTGTTTGTGTGTGAGTGCATATATGCGTGTGTATGTGTGTGTATAATATGTATACACACACACACGTTCACACTCATACATACCATACATTTGTGTTATGCCTTTTTGCCAACAACCCAGTCAGAAAAACAAAACTGCCATTACAATCCTTGGACATTTTCATTGGCTACAAATTATACTGCGTGTGTTGGACAGCAAATTTTGTAACACGTCTTTGCAGCAACAGGAATTTATCTTCTAAATTTATTCAGTACACAGTATAAATCATTATTGGGGCTCTTACCATAACATCATGGACTTGTGAAGTCCCAAAATCAAGCACATAATAAATAGGATGTTTTCAAATAAAAAAAAATATAATTAGGGTAAGCACTACAGGAATAAAAGCTAATAACAGAATGGAACGAAAGTAGTTGTTCGAGCCCTAAAGTGACATGGTCCTGAGACCTTGAAGCTCGTAACAGCATGGTACAGCAACAAAATCTTGGATAAGATGAAAAGTGAAATTCTCTTAAGTGCTTCAGTTACAGAGCATCATAGCAGATGAAGCTGTCCTGCGCTTGCTGAGTGTGTGGAAGACTAGTTGATGGCAGGTACTCGACTTCAGGTGCACTATTTATTGTGTAGGTAGTGATTCTCATGAACACAAAATGTTTTCATAAAGGGATGGATGAAGCTCCACGCGTTCCACAACAGAAATATGGTCTGACTTTACTGAAGATGGCAGACATTTTTTTCCTAGCTAAGAAAACCAAAACTTCAGATAAAACAGAGGAGGATCGGAGTCACTCTCTAAAGTGCAAAAATTGATGGTCCATTATCTTGAATACCTAAAACTCTTGCATACTGAAAGAAATAAAGGAAACTGGAAAGGCAGTTGGTTCAAGTTAGCTTTGGACGAGGACTGAGACCTACTGGGTACATTTCTCAGGGCACTCCCAATTCAACTCTCCCCTTTCTTCTGCCACACTAGTCCCACGGCTGTTACTTTACAGATGGGCTGAGGTTCAGGCTGTATGTAACCCAGAACGTCTTCTGCCTCCATGTGGAAATCTGGGTTCGGAATGCTCGGACCACAGAACACAAAAAGGCAGAAAATAAAATGTGCTGAAAAAGCAAAACAAGCATCATTGTTCAAGTGATTCAACCAGAGATAAAACATATGTACAAGCTAGTGTAAGTCAGGAAAATCCCTTCTCCCTTTCATGTCATGACTGCTGCTTGTTGGCTTCTTCTTCGTATGCATTTCCTGTGCCATTTTGTACATATGAAGAACCAGAGCCCAAACCATACAAATGGCCGCAATATTTGGCATCGTCAATATGATCTTCAAAAAACATCTAAAAAAAAAAAAAAAAAGGAAAAAGAAGTCACTTAAAATATACCTGCAATAAAAATACCATTTGGCGAAGTTAAAGCTAAACAAAAGAAATATTTTGGAAGGTAGGTTTCAGTGTGATAATGTGTTTGGTGTTTAGTATATCAATATTTTGCCAGGGCTCTGTAACCTATCCATTCACACACTTGCTGCAACACCACTGACTTTACTGAGCCCCTCTGGACTACCATACCTCTACGGCGTTTTATCGGTCTCTCTAGCCATCTCAAATTCGATCTTCCTCTGTATCCTTTAGCAATATCGCTATACCTGTAGCTTTTTAATCCAATCTATCTCAACCACCTTTCCTTCTCTCCTCAACTCTCAATCTCTTTATCTCAATATTTCTCTAATTTCCCTCTTCACTATAATGTGTGTCACAATTTTCCTGCAATCGCTCGCTCTTAATTGAACTCTTTCACATTTTAACTCTTTCAGTCTATACCACTGCTTTACCCCCATCACTCCATCTATCCACTGCTCCATTCATACGTCTTTTACAAAGTGGGGTCCCTCTAAAATAAGTGTTTCACCACTCAAAAACGACATTCCAAAAGATAAGTTCAGCAAACAAAATTGCAAAATCAAGTGAAAGAAAGTATACCAATTTTGGCAGCGATGTGCAACATTCTGTGACTCAGTAGTATAAAGATTACAATCTGTGACCAAGGGTTTGGTAGTCCACTTAATGAGACAATGCTGGTTCAGTGTCTTCCCTGCCACACTCTCCTGAAAGAGGAGGAAATGCATGGCGGCTTTTGGCACTGTGTCAGTTAAGGACAGGATAGCCATTCATTGTGCCTCCGCTAGGCCCCTGGGCATGAGGCTTGGAAAAAGGATTTCCTTGAAAAGGAGGCGGCGGATAAAGAGCACCAGAGTCCGAGGAGGATCGATCATTTGACAGAGTGTCTGGTGCGATGGGTCGCAATGCTTACTAAAGTGATTTATTCCAGGAAGAACAAACTACCCTGAAGTGGAAGGTGGGCTTTGACGATTCCATTCCTAAATTATACTGTGTCAGAATACACTCTTTGAGCTGTGGGAGCTGGGGGGGGGGATTGGCGAGGCATGATGTATGACGTCATGGGTGTCGATATTAAGGGGAGACAATGGGCTGCGATGAAGTACAGACACGTATCCCGATGTTTGTTTCAACTGGTTTTTATTTGTGTGCTTTTTGGTGGCAAAAAAAGCCCACAAAAAAAACATTAATTACATTTACTCAAAAAAAAAAAAAAAAAAGCAATGACAGCCATGTAATGTTTGGTTCAATTGGATGCATTTAATTGATGTGGATTTTCCTTTAGCAGCTTTAAAGTTGTATGTTAAAACTTGGCAGTTGGGCATGAGCTGGTCATATGTATTTCCTTTCGGTCTGCAAACTTCAGAAACAAAGTAAAAGCCCACAAAAAATGTTCTGACCAGCTGAAATTTCCTAGTGTTAACCAACATCACTGAATACAAATGGCAAATATTTCTCAAAGAGTTCATCTCACACTTGATCACCAACATCAATCTGTTCACAAACAAAAGCCAGTTAACAACCCAAAACTTAATGAAAAACACTGTACAAATAGTAGTCCTGCGAGAAACGCTTCCCCGAGTAGTAGCATGTTTTAACACTGTGAGGAAAGAAGACAAAAAGCCACATAGCGTGAAAGAAGATCCTGCATTTTTAAGCACAAGAGCCTTTGGCCTGCCCATTTATATAGATAAGGAATATGCTACTTACCAGTATGCATCTGTTCTTGGCATGTAGAGCTGCAGATCTATACACTTTTGCATAGATGGCCATCTGGTGTTGGGCCCGGATGTTTGCAGTTTGTTTTTCTTCTTGGACAGTCTTTGGAAGTCACGAGTTTGGTGACTCCTCCTTCGGTCCGTACTGCGCATGGGCTTCGGCTCCATCCTCAGATTGTTTTTCGCCAGCAGGGAAAAGATGGAGCGTAGTGATAATAGTGAAGAAACCCATGTGTGTTGTATCTAAATAAGATAGCCTGGAACGGATACAGGTAGCCGGGGAGGCGGGTGGGCGTGTATAGATCTGCAGCTCTACATGCCAAGAACAGATGCATACTGGTAAGTAGCATATTCCGTTCGAGGCATATGAGCTGCAGATTATACACTTTTGCATAGATTATATAGCAGTACCCAACCTTAGCGGCGACCACCGGTATCCGTTGCAGTGGTTTGAAATAGTGTCTTTAGTACAGCCTGGCCCACACTAGCTTGTTGTTTAGAGTGCACGTCTACACAGTAATGTTTTGTGAAGGTGTGCGGTGTTGACCATGTGGCTGCTTTGCAGATGTCATCTAAGGGTATGTTCCCTAGAAAAGCCATAGAAGCCCCTATCTTTCTTGTAGAGTGGGCTTTAGGTGGAACAGATAATGTTCTTTTTGCTTTTTGATAGCAAATTTGTATGCACTTTACAATCCACCTAGCTATCCCTGATTTAGAGATGGGGTTGCCTTTATGCGGTGGAGAGAAGGAGACAAACAACTGTTTAGTCTTTCTGAAAGGTTGCGTTCTTTGTATGTAGTACAGTAAAGCCCTTTTAACATCAAGTGTATGTAGAGCCCTTTCCGCAACAGATTGGGGTTGCGAGAAAAAACCCGGTAATTCCACCGATTGATTAAGATGGAAGGGGGAAATGACCTTGGGCAGAAATTTTGGATTTGTGCTAAGTATCACCTTGCTGTGATGTATCTGTAAAAAGGGTTCCTGTATAGTGAACGCTTGTATCTCACTAACCCTTCTAAGGGAAGTGATAGCTATGAGGAAAGCTGTTTTCCAAGTGAGGAACTGTAGCTCACATTTATGCATTGGTTCGAAGGGCGGACCCATTAGCCTTGTAAGAACTACGTTTAGATTCCATACAGGGGAAGGTGGTGCCCTGGGTGGAATTACTCTTTTAAGGCCTTCCATAAAGGCTTTAATAGCAGGCACTTTGAACAGTGATAAATGCTGTCTGTTTTGTAGGTAAGCAGCAATTGCTGCTAGGTGTAAACGTATGGATGAATATGCCAGGTTACATATTTGAAGATGGAGCAGATAGCATATGATGTGCTGTATGGATGCATCTAAGGGGTCGATTGTATTGTTACGGCAGTAAACAACAAATCTCTTCCACTTTGCGGCATAGCATGCTCGAGTGGTAGGACGTCTGGCTTCCCTGATAATGTTCATGCAATCAGGGGGAAGGTTAAGGTATCTAAATTCTAAGATTTCAGGAGCCAGATCGCTAGGTTGAGCTGAGCTGGGTCCGGGTGCCTGATTTCTCCATCGTTCTGGGTTAGGAGGCATGGGGACAGGTGCAGCTTTTGGTGTGGTACCACTGAGAGCTGTAGTAGTGTGGTGTACCACGGCTGCCTGGCCCATGTTGGAGCTACCAGAATGAGTCTGAGGGAGTGCTGTTTTAGCTTCCTTACCACTAATGGAATTAGCGGGAGAGGTGGAAAGGCGTATGCAAATTTGCCTGACCAGTTCATCCATATCGCATTGCCTTTGAACAATGGGTGTGGGTATCTGGCGGCGAAGCTTGGGCATTTTTTGTTTTCGTGGGTGGCGAAGAGGTCTATCTGAGGATGCCCCCACTTGTGGAAGAACGGGTGAAGAACTTGTGGATGCAGTTCCCATTCGTGCATTTGCTGCGTTTGTCTGCTGAGCAGATCTGCCATGGTGTTTTGTATGCCTGGGACGTGTTGTGCCAGGAAAAAAAGATTTTTTGTGGAATTGCCCATCTCCATATGCTCTGTGCTAAGCGGGAGAGCTGGAGAGAGTGTGTCCCCCCCTGTTTTTGAATATAATACATTGCAGTCATATTGTCTGTGCGAATTAGGACTGCCTTGGCTGAAATTTGTTTCTGAAACGATTTCAGGGCTAGAAAGATCGCCAATAACTCCAGATGGTTGATGTGGAGTAACCTCAGTTGTGGCGACCATAGACCTTGCACTGTGAGGTGTAATAGATGCGCTCCCCAGCCGGAGAGCGATGCGTCCGTTGCTAGAATCACCTGAGGAACCGGGTCCAGGAACGGTCGCCCTTTGGTTTGTGGTGTTCCACCACTGCAGAGATCGAGGAGTGCGGCCGTCCACCAACACCAGATCCGTCAGCTGACCCTGGGCCTGGTTCCACTGGCGTGCTAGGCACTCTTGGAGTGGACGCATGTGAAGTCTTGCATGAGGCACTATGAAAATGCAAGACGCCATCATCCCTATTAGTTTCATGAACACTCTTGCTGAGAGAGAGTGCTGAAGAAGGAACTTTTGGCGCAGGGCTTGCATGCTTGCGATCCTGGCTGAGTTGGGATAGGCTATAGCTTTTGAGGTGTCTATAGTGGCACCGAGGTATTGCTTTGTGTGAGACGGTATCAAGTGGGACTTTTGGTGATTCACCGTAAAGCCTAGCTGGTGAAGTAGTTGTATGGTAGCGTTTGTATTTTGTACACACTGGTGGTAGGACGCGGCTTTTATGAGCCAGTCGTCCAGGTAGGGGAAGACGTGAATGTTTTGTCTTCTGAGGTGTGCTGCCACTACTGCCAGGCATTTGGTAAACACCCGTGGTGCGGTTGTGACCCTGAAGGGGAGAACCCTGAACTGATAATGTTGGCCGTCCACCACAAATCGGAGGTACTTTCTGTGAGCAGGGTGTATTGGGATATGAAAGTATGCGTCTTTCAGGTCCAGTGTAGTGAGAAAGTTGCCCTGATGGATGAGTGGGAGAACTTGCTGAAGAGTTACCATATGAAAATGGTCTGAATGGATGTATGCATTTAGAGGCCGGAGGTCTAGAATGGGCCGTAGGGTCTCGTCTTTCTTCGGTATGAGAAAGTACAGAGAGTAGACCCCTAGATTTTGCTGATCGACGGGTACCTGCTCTATCGCGTGTTTTTGCAGGAGGGAGAGTACCTCTTGTTTCAGAAGTGTGGTATGTTCTTGTGACATCACACGGTGTCTGGGTGGAATATTTGGGGGGGGGGGGGGGGGTAGAGGTTAGTTCGAGACAGTATCCTGACCGAATAATTTGGGTTACCCATTTGTCTGATGTTATGGCCTCCCAGTTTTGAAGGAAGTGTTGTAGTCTGCCCCAGACCGGAGTGGAATGGTCTGGGGGGAGCGGGGGAAAGTCATTGTGTGGGCGGTGTGGCAGAACGGGCGGTGTTGGTTTTGCCCCTGCCTTTATTATTGTTTTCCCGATATCCACCTCTTTGGTAGCCCTTTGAGAAGGTATTTTGAGGAGGGGACTTGTAGGAAGTGGAGGCGTTATCGGAAGAGTAACCTCTGGCAGAGCCTCGAAAGGAGGAACGGCGAAAGGAGCGTCTAGGGGTTTGTGATTGCAGGGCTCCCATAGACTTTGCCGTATCTGTATCCTTCTTCATTTTTTCCAGGGCTTCGTCTACTTTTGGGCCAAATAAGTATTGTTGGTCAAAAGGGTGGTTTAATATAGATGCTTGGACCTCTGGTTCAAAGCCTGAAATTCTGAGCCAGGCGTGACGGCGAAGCAGGACACTGGTGTTTATAGCCCTGGACGCCGTGTCTGCTGCGTCAAGTGCACATTTAATAGAGGTGTTGGTAATAATCTTTCCCTCTTGTATTAGCTCATGAGCTTTATTCTTATATTTTTCCGGGAGATGCTGCATGAGAGCCTCCAGCTCATCATAGTGCGCTCTATCGCACCTTGCTAGCAGCGCCTGCGTGTTGGCGATGCGCCACATATTGGCAGCTTGCGAGGCAGTGCGTTTGCCTGACGCATCTAAAAGCTTGGACTCCTTATCAGGTGGTGGAGCCTCACCAGATGACAGAGTTGGAGCGCTTCCTAGCTGTGGAAACCACTAGTGAGTCTAGGGGCGCAGGTCCTTACAGGATCCGTGGGGGCTGCCTTGTACTTCTTTTCTAGTCTGGGGTTTAAGACCCTAGCTCTAACGGGGTCTTTGAAAACCTCTGTGGCATGCTTGGTCACCCCTTTAAGCATGGGTAGTATAGCGGTGGATTTATCTGCTATGTCAAACATGTCAAGTAGGAAGTCTTCCTCAACTGGATCACTGTGTAATTCCACCCCATGGTAATGTGCCGCCCGTTGTAAGAGGTGGTGGAACCCCAGGGAGTCCTCTGGTGGAGATGGCCTGGATGGATAGAGATCATCCTGAGGCACATCTGGGACGTCGGGAATGTGATAATCCTCCCATGGGTCAGGTGTTCCCGGAGGAGTGGGGTCCTGCGGGGCATCTGTGGGATCATAGAATGGATCTCCATGGTCATCAGGGTCTGGAGACGGGGTTGGAGACCGATGAGGCAAGGGTGGAGAAGGTGGGGGCGGAGATGGAGGGGGTGGAGGAGGGGGAGGAGGTGGAGGAGGAAGAGGAGGAGGTGGAGGTGGTGGGGAGGGTACTCTGAACGGGGATGTGGCAGAGTCCTTCCGTTTTGGTGGTGGAGGAGGAGTTGGCTTGTCCAAAAGTCTTTTCTTGGAAGACAAAATTAAATGTCCAGTCCTGGGATCCTTAGTTAAAGTCTTTTGAAGAGGATCCGGTGTGAAAAGCTCCTCCGGCACCGATTCCTCCATCGGTGCCGATGTTTTCGGAACCGAAGGCTTCGTCAGTTTATCCGCGCCGTGCTTTCTCGGGGTGTCCGATTTTTTGGTCGGCGCCGAGGCAGGCTTCGACACGGAAGCGTCGGTGCCGAGGGATTTGTGTTTGGTCGGCACCGAGAGGCCAGGTTTCGACACCGATGGCTTCGGAACGGAACTTGTTTTCTTCGGCGCCGAAGAATGTTTGTCGGCGCCGCTGGGAGGCTGGCTCGAGCCCGAGCCGCCAGGAGACTTGTGATGCTTTTTCACCGGGCCCGAAGGTGGGGTGATGGAAGCAGAATGCTTGGCTTTCCCTAGGCCCGGAGGCGAAGGGGTAACCGGAGTCTCTTTCGGTATGGGCGCGGGAGGGGGTAGAGTACTCACGACCCTCTGCGCCGGTGTGATCTCCTCCACGTCGGAGTCGTCGACCTCGGAAGCGCTGACGACATCTTCCTCCCGCTCGGTGTACTGCTGTCCCGAAGCTCCGGTGTCTTCTCCGAAGATGTCAGGTGGAGCCGAGGTCGATGAGTGCGCCATGGTGCGTCGAGCTCGTCGATCCCGAATAGTCTTTTTCGATCGAAAAGACTTGCAGGCGGGGCAGTCTCGGGTCTCGTGTTCGGGAGAGAGGCAGAGGTTGAACACCTGATGGAGGTCGGTGTGGGGAAATTTAGACCCACATTTTGGGCACTTCTTGAAGGGAGTCCTTTCCATCGGCCGAGACCGGAGTCGAGACAGGCCCGAAGGCCGCTGCCGATGTCTGGAATGGAAGAAGTGCCGAAGAGAGAGATGAAGAAGTTGATTCCGTCTAAAGAATCTCGATGGACGAGGATTTTTCGTCGAAGGTCGAACTGGAAAGGTTCGAAGCCGGAGCACGAAGTATTACATCCGAGCCCGATGGCGGAAAAAAACAATCTGAGGATGGAGCCGAAGCCCATGCGCAGTACGGACCGAAGGAGGAGTCACCGAACTCGTGACTTCCAAAGACTGTCCAAGAAGAAAAACAAACTGCAAACATCCGGGCCCAACACCAGATGGCGATCTATGCAAAATAGTATAATCTGCAGCTCATATGCCTCGAACATATAAATCCCTGGCTTCGGGTCAGTGAAAATATCCAATGATAATAGGACCTACAGCCACGCTCAACTGGCCTACTCAAGGCAGGGCAGAGTTAGGGGAAGGAGAATTCTTGCCTCACCACCAGCGTGCATAAAAAAAATGAAAATACTCCTAAGCACTGCTGAGTGAACCGGGAGTTCAGTCTTATGCCTTTAATGTTTCTTACCTGTCAAGGGGTTGGCAGGGAGGAGTTGCAGTAGGTAGTATGCTATTCTGGAACCGAAACAGGATTAGTGGGGAATTAGTATAGGGAAATATGAAATTAATTTGTACGGTGGACATGCGAGTCTGTTAGTTCGAATGAAAAGGATAGTGGAGGGATAGTCGAGAGAAGAGTCTAGAAAGGTTTTTGCTCTAACGCAGCCAACACGTGCCCCGCAACAACCACGACCCCAGCAGGGCCAGATACCTGCACAAGCGGCGCAACACGAAAGACACCCAGTCCCTCTGACGTATCAACTGCCGACCGAAATCTTTACATATAGCCTGGTACAATAATCCGCTGTCAGTAAGTTCACCAGAAAGGATTTTAAAATCTGGTATTATCTCAGCTTGAAGTTCAATTGTACCATACAGTCTGAGCCAAGTATCCCGGATACGGGTCAGTGTCTGCTCACTTCACGAAAAACATCCAGTTCGGATTCCAATTAAATATTCCAAAATGGAGCACAACAAGTCTCCCATAGCTTCAGTGATACGCCAGGAGGACTGGGCATCCCCCGCACCATTCCGCCTGCACAGACATCCAGCCCCGACAGTCACGACCACTACGAAAGACGTGTTGGCCAAACTGGAACAAAGCAGCCCTGGCACAACTCCAACCATAACGTTCAAAATCAAGCACACCGCTCAAAGACCGGCTTCACCCATGTTCTCACCAACAGGTAGCAGGATCAGAGGGCAAATGATAATACTCAGGAGCCTGTGTGTGGACTTTACTCCCCTGGCCTAGTCTGGGGCTATTTAGATGACTTGGGCCCAGTCTATCATGACTTTTCTCAGTACTTGAGGCAGGAGAAGAAATGCTGCGGGAACACATACAGGGGGCCCTTGTCTCATCTCTCTTGGATTGGGTCTCCTAGTGACTTTTCTGGAGGAAACACCAGTGAGTATTTAGGATACTGCTACCTTAAGAGTTGCAAACAGACCTAACCAGGGCATCCCCCACTCACTGAAGATACCCCTTGCAACCTCGGTGTGGCGACGCCACTCGTGTTCCGTCAGCCGATATTTGCCAAGTTCATCAACTCTGGTATTCAGAGATTGTTAGATGGCTGTCTAGCAGAAAGATATTCTGCTGGTCCTGCCACCTCAAGAGATATAGGGTCTGCTGGCACAGGATCCAGGACTGCACTTCGGTCTACTTGTTGGAGTACCATCTGACAGTTGGTTTTGTCTGTGAGGACCAGTACCAGCCTCCTCATTAAGGACAAGAAGATTTTGAGGGCCAGAGTGATCGTCTGAAGCTTCAAAAGGTTGATAGATGGTTTTTCGCCAGAGCCCAGAAGCCCCTGATCGTTGCCTCCTGCAGGCGACCCCATTGCCCCAAACCCACAAGTGTTGCATCTGTCATAACCAGGAAAAGTCTGGGTGGGGAAGGAAGAGTGGATCCTGCTGCAGGTTAGGTTGGTGCATGTCTGATACCACAGAAAATTGTGAGTAGTCTCCACTGAAATCTGGCTGGAGGTGGAGGCCCTGATGCTGGGCCCACTGAAAGCCGAGGTTCCATTGTAGAACTTGTGTATGCCATCTGGCGATCAGAACGAGCAGGATGCATAAAACTTGGAGTCCAATCAGCCTCAGAGTTATCCTCACTGAGACGGAGGCTTGAGCCCGAAAATCTGGATCATACCCTGAAAATCCTGAATTAGCTGTGGCAGTGGAAAGGCTTTTAACACCATCATGTGTAGGAAAGCTTCAATGAAGGGGATCTTCAGCTTTGATGGAAAACTCAAATGTGTCAGAAGTGAACGTCATTCAGAAGTGGTCTGTGTGTGATGGAGGTGAGTCCAGCTTACAGAAACCAGTCATTGACACACAGGAACCACCTCTGAAGGTGGGCACCCACCACTGCCATTACTTTCGTGAACACCAGAACTGCAGATAATTTGCTTTGGACTGCAGGATAGAAAATGTGTCCTGCAAGTCCAGGGATACCATGCAGTGATGTGTGTCCAGAGCACAAAGAATTGAAGAACAGTAAGTAATCTGAATTTATCTTTCCACAGAATGACATTCAGTGGGCGGAGTTCCAGTTTAAACCTTCATCTTTGTTCAATATGAGTAAGTAGGCCAAATAGCACCGCTGTTCCCTCTTCGAATCCGGCACACACTCAGTGCCACCTGACCAGCAGAAAGTTAACTTCTTGCAATAAGAAGGCGGAATAGTTTTCTGTCAGTCTGATATGGTCGGAAAATGGGTTGGTAAAGAAATGAATATCACAGTGTAGCCCCTATGAATAATTTGCCAGATTCACCTGTCTAAAGAGATGGATCTCCAGGCAGGGAGGAAATGTTGTGTCCTGCCTCCTACTGAATGAGTATAGGCCTGTGAAGGCAAGTTCAAGTGGCTTGATTGCTGGAGTGAAGGAGAGGATGTGTTAGACGAGAGCTGTTCCTGCTTGAGCGGTCTGCCTCTGACGCCACGATGACCTCTGCCCAAAAGGATTGGGCCTACCATTGCTGCACAGGTTGGGAGTGTTGGTGATGACTGAAAGGTGGCTGGTCTAGACCTGCAAACTTCAATAATAAAATTAGTTGTGAGGCCGATGCCTTGGAGGGGCGGGCTTAATGCTGAGAACTGCCCAAAGAGGCACTTCTGCTCCCTGCTCCAGTCCCCAAGTGGTCTCTTTCTCCTCTCCAGAAAAACAAATGGTTGTCGAGGCTGGAGCTGAAGTCCTGGGCTGTTTTCACACCTCTTTACGGCTATCGGCTGCTTACAGCCTCCAACTGAGAGCTGGAAATCCAATGAGTGCACCGGTTTCCAGCTCACCAGACCTACCACCATGATATCAGCTCTTCCAACATGTAACCAAGTGAAGTGAGACAATGACGCGTGACACAGTCACACCATGGGTGTTGGCAGGGCTGCTGGCCTTTGTCACCTGGCCACAGAATGACTGAAGGCTCAAGCAGAGGTTCATGAGAGTCTGTAAGAGCGCTGTTGAATGGCAATAGTGGATCCAAAGAGGCTGGAACTGCTTGAAGGATTGCAGTTAATAAATTTGCCTTTGCTTAACAGTAGACCGTGACAGTTGTTGCCAAGGGTGGACAATAAACTGATGTTCAAATGGTGCCCCCGATTACTCTGTTGGTGCAGTAAAGCTTTCTTGAATTCCACTATTTGCTGCAGGGTCGACGAAAGAAGCCCAGGTAATACTGGGTGTGCTGGGACCAGATATACGTCAAAGTCCTAGTTAGACGCTGCTTGTGTAACACATTTATGGTGTATCTTCGCTTTACGAGAAGACTTCCAAGCTGGAACAGGACTTCACTTGTGACTGATTCCATGAACAGGCTTGAAGAGGCCCAAATAGTAGGAGAGGGACTATGTTTCGACCACGACCTCTTAATTTTCTGAAACAGTTTTGCTCCCGCCTCTCAGATTGCCTATTTAGGGATACTTAGACAGTAGTTTGAGTTCTGGCAGACCACAAGCACAAAAGCAAATGTGGTGCGGGTCTATAAAAGACATCTGCTTAATGCAGTTGCAGCACAGTTTGAATTCTGACGCTTTTTGGGGGAGGAGATATATTGAAGTCTTCAGAAGATTGACTAGGTTAGGAGTAAAGCTCACGATTGTCATCATAGGGCACGGAAAAAAAGGAACTGGCTCTGCATGCAGGGCTGGCCCTTATTCAGTCAGCAAATTTGAGGGAAATACAGAATGACTGTGGAGCCACATGGCACCACCTTATTGGTAAAACAAAGCGAAACCAAAGGGGATGATGGAGTGTTGAACATTGCAAGCACTTAACCCCAGTCAACTGGATCTGGGTTTAATCCATCATCATTCTATAGCTCACTCCGCCACCCTAGTTCAGACATGGTAGCCCGGACTGCCAAGCCATGTCTTCCCTGGACCGGAAACAAGCATGCTGGGACCGGTTTCTGGCTAATCAGCCGTCATCAGCCAGGCTAGCTTGAATAGGGGTGAGTGCTTGCAATGTTCAAGACTCCGTCCATTATCCCCTTTGGTTTTGCTTTGTTCGCCCTAAGTTGGCAGGGTATGCCCAGACGTGGGTCCCTTGCTCACTTTGCCACTGGATTCAAGCCATCCTGGCTGATGACGGCTGATTAGGCAGAAACCGGTCCCAGGATGCTGGTTTCCGGTCCAGGGAAGACATGGCTTGGCAGTTCGGGCTGCATGTACATGACTTTTTAGATGGAACACCCACCGTTCTTTCGTGAATAGCAACTGCTGCGCCCAGTGGTTGTTTGCTGCTAATATTGTCCATCTAATGTAATCTGGGATATGGTTGATGTTTGTAAAATGTGTCAACATCTTAGTCGTGATGTGTTTACACCGGATGTTGCTGCGGCGTTCTGTTATTCTTGATTTGATGGGTCTGGTGGTCATGCCTACATATCAAAGGTCACAAGGGCAGGTTATGAGATGAGGAAAATGTTACTCATCAGTAGACATTTGCTCTTGGCATGTAGAGCTGTAGATGAACATGTTTTGCATACTTCTGCCATCTAGTGTTGGGTCCGGATGTTTGCTAGTTGTTTTTGTTTGAAGAAGTCTTTTCCAGTCACAAGGTGTGGTGGTGACTCCTTCCTGCGATAGTAAGCATGGGCATTGACTCCATTGTTAGAATGTTTCCAGTTAGAGGGTGAGAATGGAGTTAGTAGAAGAGAAAGAGATGACCAAGCGTATGTATGTAATAAGTAATTAAGTAAATAACTAACTACAATAGGTATATGTACCCGGGGAGGCGGATAGACAAATGTGAATCTACAGCTCTACATGCCAAGAACAGATGTCTACTGGTAAGTCACATTTTCTGTTCGAGGCATGTGAGCTGTAGATCCCATGCTATGCATTGACTATACGGCAGTTTGTTCCCAAAGCGGTGGCTAACCAGTAGCTGTTGCAGTTGTTTGAAATAGTGTCTTAAGTACTGCCTGGCCTACATTAGCTTGTTGTCTTGCTAACATATCTACACAGTAATGTTTAGTGAATGTGAGCGGAGTAGACCAGGTTGCAGCTCTACAGATGTCTGCAATAGAAACATTCCCTAAAAAAGCCTTAGTAGCCCCCAGTTTGCGGGTGGAATGAGCCCTAGGGGTGTTGGTAATATTATTTCTAACTTTGCATAGCAAGTTTGAATATATTTTACAATCCACCTTGCAATGTCAGGTTTTTTAATAGCAATGGCCCTTATGCGTTGGAGCAAAGGCCACGGATAGTTGCTTTGTGTTCCGAAAGGGTTTTGTCCTTTCAATGTAGTAAGTAAAGCTCTCCTAACATCCAATGTGTGAAGAGCCCTTTCTGCCGCTGAAAATTGTTGAGACAAAATAATTGGCAACTTATATGAAAGGCAGAGACTACTTCTGGTAGAAATACAGGATTGGTGTGAAGAACCACTTTGTCTTTGTGTAAGAGGATAAAGGGTTCTTCAATAGTTAATGCCAGTATCTCCCCTACTCTCCTCAGCTATTTAATGCAATGAGGAAAGCAACTTTCCAAGTGAGAAATTGTAACTTACATTTGTATAAAGGTTCGAAGGGTGTACCAATTAACCTGGTAAGGACAATATTTAAATTCCACGCTGGTGCAGGTGGAACTCTGGAAGGAATTACTCTTAGTCATTCCATGAATGCTTTGATGACCGGCACTATGAAGAGTGACAAATGCTGTTTTGCAGATATGCAGCAAGATGTAGTTGTACGTATGTGTAAGCTAGATTTGAGCATTGTAAGTGCAACAAATAGCAAATGATAGGGTTGTGAACCATGGTTGACGGGCCCATGTGGGAGCAACCAGGATCAGTGATAGGGGTGTTTGCCTCCGCTTCCGAGCCACTAATGGAAGGAAGGGGAGAGGAGGAAAAGCGTAGGCAAAGAGTCCTGACCAATTTATCCAGAGGGCATTGCCTTTGGACAATGGGCGAGGATACATGGCAGCGAAGCTTGGGCATTTTGCTTTCTGGTGAGTCACAAACAGATCTATTTCTGGAAAACCCCACATCTGAAAGACTGGGAGAAGAACCTGAGGATGTAGTTTCCACTTATCTGCTGAGCAGGTCTCCTATCTTATTGCTTTCTCCTGGTAGATGTTGTGCTAGGAGATAGATGTTTTGATGAATGGCCCCTCTCCAAATGGTCTGTGCGCGGCGTGACAGTTGGAGTGCGTGCCCCCCTTGTTTTTGTATATAGTATATTGCGGTCATGTTGTCTGTACAGACTAAGACAGTTTTGTGTAGGAGGTGGGTCTGAAAAGCTTTGAGTGCTAGGAATATTGCTAGCAGTTCCAGCTGATTGATATGAAGTTCTTTCTGACTCCAGAGCCCTTGAACAGTCAGAGTTTGGAGATGTGCTCCCTAACCGGTTAGTGATGCGTCTGCTGTTAGCACCATCTGTGGAATTGGGTCCATGAATGACCGTCCTTCGGACACGTTTTGTGGGTTCCACCACTGCAGAGAGTGATTGGTGCAGCTGTCCACCAACACTAGATCTTTTAGCTGACCCTGTGATAGATTCCACTGACGGGCTAAGCATTCCTGAAAGGGACGTATCTGGAGTCTTGCGTGTGGAACTATTGTGATGCAAGATGCCATCATTCAGAGCAACTGTAGGATTACTCTTGCTGGTCTGAAACTGAGACTAGAGCCTGAATATTGTTTATTCTGGCTGCACTTGGAAAGGCTAGGGATTTTTGAGTATCCAAACTGGCCCCCCTGTATGTCTGAGACACGGAGGGTTTTGGATTTGTCTAACAGATTGACTGTAAAGCCCAGACTGTGTAAGAGTCGTAGAGTACTTTGTGTCTGTTGGAGACACTTTTGGTACGAGCTGGCCTTGATGAGCCAGTAGTCCGAGTAGGGGGAAGACATGTATATTTTTTCTTTGCAGGTGAGCTGCGACTACTTCCAGACATTTTGTAAATACTCTGGGAGCAGTGGTGACTCAGAACAGAAGCACTTTGAATTGGTAGTGTTGTCCAGCTACCATAAATCTTAGGTATTTGCGATGAGCGGGATGTATTGGAATGTGGAAGTATGCGTCTTAAGTCCAGAGTGGATATAAACTTGTCTTGTTGTAGCAGAGGAAGCACCTGAGAGTGACCATATGGAAGTGATCTGAATGAATGTATAGGTTTAATTCTCGGAGATGTCTTATAGAGAGAACCGTCCGTTTTGGGAATCAGAAAGTATATCAACAAAAGGAGGGATAGATGGGTAAGTTTAACGAGGTCCAGTGTACATACCCAAGCGACTAGTAAGACAAAAAGGGTACAGAGTTCCTCAGGTCAGTTAAGAACAAATAATGATTTCAGCAAAAAGTTTCGTCTGTCATGAAAAAGGGGGGGGAGACCCTTTAGTTGGAACTAGGGCCCTCACACACCCAGCAAGCTAGGTGTCATGCTTCATCATTTGAGCCTGCCCCTCGTCAGGTCGGCGCTGCAATTCCTGACGGGCTCCCAATATTGGGGCTCTTTGGCGGGGATCTTCTGTTCCTGCCGAAGGGTGCTGTGGGGGTAAGGGGCCCTAGAATGTGTAGATGTGATGTACGGATAAAATAGGTACTGTTAGTCCACAGGAAATGTGTTTAATAAAGTGGTAAACAGCCTAGTTAAAAAGAAAATGAGGTGGGGATAGCTCCTAGTGATTATGATGCTAGTTGTGTATGCCCTACTCTCAGAAGGATCAACATGTTTCTTGCCCTTTAAGCCAGTAATTGGTCACGGCAATTCGTCAGGATCAGGAAAACATAAACTATCTACAACAAGGTATGTGTGTTTTACATACCCGAAAGGTGCTCAGGAGTCACCTATGGAAACATTGGAGACAGAAAACACATGACAAAACTGTAAAGATAAACAATACATACATAACAACTTCAGCTGAAATCATCGAGAGTCTCATAGGGTGAAGCTCTCAGGGTGAGTACTGGAAGGTCTCGAAGGACAGAATAAATCAAACGACAAGACTGGGGGCGGAGACAGAGCGGAGGTTGTAAACTCACCTCTTGCGTTAGCAAGGCAATCTTGCAGCAGTCTCCGGCGGGTAAAAAAGGACTCCTAACGTGGGTCCTGAAGTAAAAAACCGGGAGGAGCAGTTAAGAAACCAGGGATGGACGAAATTAAAAGTGACATGGTCAGCCCGGCAATCCATGCGGTAAGAGCAGTGTCGGAGGGTAATGACAGCCTTGAATATCAAAAGATGCTAACATGAGCGATTAGGTGTGCAGCCATGGTGACCATCATGCTCAGGGGCCAGGGTGTATCGCCGCCCAAAAGTAGTCAATGAGGTCAGTAACGGGTCGCCACGAGAGACTCAAGAGCAAAATAGGGGGCGACCGCCATCGCCCCTGGTAGAGGATGGGTCAGAGCAGGACGTACTCGCTCAAGCTGCCAATGAAGTCATGGAGGCGTCACGAATCCCCCTTTAAAAATACTCAAACTCACCTTATGGAAGACGGCTTGGATGAACCCTGATGCACTCACCTGCGTCAAACGACGCGTGGGATGGAAGACCTACCCCTACCGCCGGACCTGGGATGGGTTCCGAACGGAGTCGGTGTTCGCCAGATAAGGATATCGGGAGGTGTGGAATGTGTCACATGACTAAGGTAATCACAAGCCCATTGGTCGGGGAGTGTAAAGCGGGTCAGCCATGTTGGAACAGGTAGAGAGAGCAACCATCCATATCCGGTATGACTCGGGAAGTGATACTCAGTGGGTTGGTGTGCTCACAGGGATTGGTTACCAGAGCGGTTGTATCAATCCCATTGGTTGGGGATAGAGGGCCGGCCATGTTAGAGCAGGTGGTGTGGGGAAACTATCGGCATCCGGTCTGAATCAGGAAATGATTCTTCGTGGGTTGATTTACTCACAGAGTTGGTTGCCATGGCGATATATTTAAAGACAGGCAACGGGTAGGTGGCCAGACTAAATGCCACGGGTAACACATGGGAATGTGGAAAAATAATAAAAGCGGTAGTGATGGGGTTCGCGGGGGCCGTGATGAAGTATCAAAGTCCCACAAAATTGTACGGGGATGTAACCAGTGGATGGGGGTCTAAAAACAGAGCGGCAACCATCCGCATCGGGGACCGGCACATAAAAACACACAGAGGGAGGCACATAAAAAGAAATAGGATACCAATATAGTGTATCTATTTTTAAAGCAGTGGAAAAGAGATCTAGATGGTTCGTGATCTGTTAAAAAGGTCTATTTAGTGTCCAGTGGAAAGTATAGACAGTATACGCCTGCCCCTTGATTTGTAATGGTACCAGAAGAGATTGAACCTCTTGTTTGAGTAGGTGTATTTGTTCTGGAGATAGTTTGTGTGTTCGTGGTGGAATGTTTGGAGGGTTGTTGGTAAGATCCAGGCAATAACCAGATTGGATAATTTGTAAAACCCATTTGTCTGATGTGATGGTATTCCAGACTGGGAGAAATTGAGTGAGACATCCCCCGACAGCTGTTGAATGATCGGGGGAAGAGGAGACAAGTCACTGTTTGTAGCTAGGGAAGTACGGGTGCGTTACCTTTCCCTCTTCCTTTGACATGGTTTCCCCGAAATCCACCTCGAAAATAATCTCTTGTAGAGGTGATTGACTATTACCTCTATGTGATGTGGAGGACCCGTCAGTAGGCATGGTGTTTGAGCCTCCCCTGTAAAAGGAGCGGCGAAAGGAACCACGATCGGATGGTGTTTGTAGAGCTCCCATGGATTTGGCTACCTCAGTGTCTTTCTTAATTTTTTTTTAATGAAGTGTCCACTTCAGGACCAAATAAATGTTCCTATTGAAAGGTAAATTTAAAATGGAAGCTTGAACTTCCGGTTTAAATCCCGACACCCTGAGCCATGCATGGCGTCTGAGAAGGACGCTGATGTTAATAGCGTGTGAAGCAGTGTCTCCTGCGTCTAGAGTGCACCTGGTTGAAGTGTTGGAAGGAATATGCTACTTACCAGTATGCATCTGTTCTTGGCATGTAGAGCTGCAGATCTACACACTTCTGCATAGATGGCCATCTGGTGTTGGGCCCGGATGTTTGCAGTTTGTTTTTCCTCTTGGAAAGTCTTTGGAAGTCACGAGGTCGGTGACTCCTCCTCTGGATCGTATTGCGCATGGGCTTCGGCTCCATCCTCAGATTGTTTTTCGCCAGCAGGGAAAGATGGAGCGTAGTAATAACAGTGAAGAAACCCATGTGTGTGTATCTAAATAAGATAAACTGGAACAGACACGAGTAGCCGGGGAGGCGGGTGGGCGTGTGTAGATCTGCAGCTCTACATGCCAAGAACAGATGCATACTGGTAAGTAGCATATTCCGTTTGAGGCATATGAGCTGCAGATTACACACTTATGCATAGATTATATAGCACTCCCAACCTTAGCGGCGACCACCCGTATCGGTTGCAGTAGTTTGAAATAATGTTTTTAGTACAGCCTGGCCCACACTAGCTTGTTGCTTAGTTTGCACATCTACACAGTAGTGCTTAGTGAAAGTGTGCGGTGTTGACCATGTAGCTGCTTTGCAGATCTCATCTAGTGGGATGTTCCCTAAGAATGCCATGGAAGCCCCTATCTTCCGTGTAGAATGGGCTTTAGGAGGAACAGATAGCGTTCGTTTTGCTTTGTGGTAGCAAATTTGAATGCATTTTACAATCCACCTAGCTATCCCTGATTTTGAGATGGGGTTGCCCTTGTGTGGTGGAGAGAAAGAGACAAACAGTTGTTTGGTCTTACGGAAAGGTTGTGTTCTCTCGATGTAGTAGTGTAAGGCTCGTTTGACATCTAGTGTGTGAAGAGCCTTTTCTGCAACGGTCTGTGGTTGCGAGAAAAATACTGGTAGTTCTACAGATTGGTTTAGGTGAAAAGGGGAAATGACTTTAGGGAGGAATTTTGGGTTGGTGCGGAGAACGACCTTGTTATGATGCATTTGGAGAAAGGGTTCTTGAATGGTAAGTGCTTGTATCTCACTGACACTTCTAAGGGAAGTGATGGCTACAAGAAAGGCGGTTTTCCATGTTAGGAATTGTAGTTCACATTTGTGCAGAGGTTCGAAGGGAGGCCCCATTAGCCTAGTGAGAACTATATTTAAGTTCCACACAGGTGAGGGTGGTACTCTGGGGGGAATTATCCTTTTAAGGCATTCCATGAAGGCTTTAATGGCAGGTACTCGAAAGAGTGATAGTTGTTGCCTGTTTTGTAGGTAAGCTGCAATAGCTGCGAGGTGTAGTCTAATGGACGTATAGGCTAGATTGCACCTTTGTAGAGTAAATAGCATATGATGTGTTGAATGGACACGTCCAGGGGATTGATGTGGTTGTTATGGCAATGAACAACAAAGAGTTTCCACTTGGCGGCGTAGCACACTCTAGTGGAAGGTCGTCTAGCTTCTTTGATGACGTTCATACAGTCAGGGGGAAGATTTAAATACCCGAATTCTAGGATTTCAGGAGCCAGATCGCAAGGTTGAGTTGAGCTGGGTCCGGGTGTCTGATCTCGCCATGGTTCTGGGTTAAGAGGCATGGTGAGACGTGTAGTTTTTGGTGCGGTACTACAGAGAGTTCCAGCAGTGTGGTGTACCACGGTTGTCTGGCCCACGTTGGAGCTACTAGGATTAGTGTGAGGGAGTGTTGCTGTAGTTTGCGCACCACTAATGGAATGAGTGGGAGAGGCGGAAAAGCGTACGCAAATCTGCCTGACCAGTTCATCCATATTGCATTTCCTTTGGACAATGTGTGTGGATATCTGGCGGCGAAGCTTGGGCATTTTGTGTTTTGGTGGGTGGCGAAGAGGTCTATCTGTGGGTGCCCCCACATTTGAAAGAACGGGTGAAGAACCTGCAGGTGAAGCTCCCATTCGTGGATCTGTTGTGTCTGTCTGCTGAGCAGATCCGCGACAGTGTTCTGGACTCCTGGGACATGCTGAGCTAGGAGAAAGATTTTGTGGGGTATGGCCCATCTCCATATGCTCTGTGCTAGTTGAGAGAGCTGTGGAGAGTGTGTGCCGCCTTGTTTTTGGATATAATACATGGCTGTCAAGTTGTCTGTGCGGATCAGGACTGCCTTGCCTGAAATCTGTGTTTGAAAAGATTTTAGGGCTAAGAAGATTGCTAGTAACTCCAGAAGGTTGATATGGAGTAACTTCTGTTGAGGTGTCCATGTGCCCTGCATGGTGAGATGTAATTGATGAGCTCCCCAGCCGGAGAGCGATGCGTCCGTTGTTAGTACTATCTGAGGAACCGGGTCCAGGAACGGTCGACCTTTGGAAAGGTTTGTGGTGTTCCACCACTGCAGAGAGCGATGGGTGCGACCGTCTACCAACACAAATCTGTCAGTTGACCCTGGGCCTGGTTCCACTGGTGCACCAAGCACTCTTGGAGAGGACGCATCTGGAGTCTTGCGTGAGGTACTATGAAAATGCAAGAGGCCATCCTCCCTATTAATTGCATAAACACTTGAGCTGGAAGGGAGTGTTGTGCTATGAATTTTGCAAGTAAAGCAGGATGCTTGCAATCCTGGCTGGATTGGGGTAGGCTGGCGCTTTCGAGTTGTCTATGGTAGTGCCGAGGTATTGTTTTATGTGGGATGGTTGTAGATGGGACTTTTTGTGGTTGACCGTGAAGCCCAACTGGTGAAGTAGTTGGATTGTGGTGGAGGTGTGTTGTACACACTGATTGTATGAACTGGCTTTTATCAGCCAGTCGTCTAGGTATGGGAAGACGTGAATGTGTTGTCTTCTCAAGTGTGCTGCCACCACTGCTAGGCACTTGGTGAACACCCGTGGTGCTGTTGTGACTCCGAATGGGAGCACTTTGAATTGGTAGTGTTGTCCGTCCACTACAAATCTGAGGTACTTTCTGTGAGCGTGATGCACTGGAATGTGGAAGTACGCGTCTTTTAGGTCCAACGTTGTGAGGAAGTCGTTTTGGGAGAGAAGCGGAAGTACCTGCTGAAGCGTTACCATATGAAAATGGTCTGAGTGTATGTATGTGTTTAGGGGCCGGAGATCTAGAATGGGTCGTAGAGTCTCGTCCCTTTTTGGTATGAGAAAATATAGGGAGTAGACCCCCATATTTTGTTGGTTGACAGGAACGTGTTCTATTGCCTGTTTTTGTAGGAGGGAGATTACCTCCTGCTTTAATAGCATTAAATGTTGTTGTGACATTGGGCGGTGCCTGGGTGGAATGTTTGGGGGGGTAGATTTTAGTTCTAGGCAGTAGCCTGACCGAATTATCTGTGTCACCCATTTGTCGGAGGTGATGGTCGCCCAGACAGGAAGGACATTTTGGAGTCTGCCCCTGACCGGAGTGGGATGGTCTGGGGGGAGTGGGGGAAAGTCATTGGGTAGGCGGTGTGGCAGAGCGGGCGTTGTTTGTTTTGCCTCTGCCTTTATTATTGTTACCCCTATAGCCGCCTCTTTGATAACCCCTTGTGAAGGTGGACTGAGTGGGGGATTTGTACGAAGTGGACGCGTTGTCTGAGGAGTAGCCTCTAGATGTACTTCGAAAGGAAGAGCGGCGAAAGGAGCATCTAGAAGGGTGTGACTGTAAGGCTCCCATGGACTTCGCCGTATCCGTGTCCTTCTTCCTTTTTTCCAGTGCCTCATCCACCTTTGGTCCAAATAGGTGTTCCTGGTCAAAGGGGTGATTAAGGATGGAGGCTTGTACCTCCGGTTTAAACCCTGATATTCTTAGCCAAGCATGGCGACGGAGGAGGACGCTGGTATTAATGGCCATGGAAGCCGTGTCTGCCGCATCTAAGGCACAGTGTATAGAGGTGTTAGTTATAGTCTTACCCTCTTGAATGAATTTGTTGGCCCTAGCTTTATATTTTTCAGGGAGGTGGTGCATTATGCTTTCTAACTCATCATAATGTGCCCTGTCATATCTGGCCAATAGCGCTTGGGTATCGGAGATACGCCATATATTGGCTGCTTGTGACGCAGTGCGCTTTCCTGATGCGTCCAGTAGCTTTGACTCTTTGTCAGGTGGTGGTGCTTCGCCTGACGCCTGGGAATTTGTCCTTTTGCGTGCAGTGGACACCACTAGGGAATCTAGTGGCGCTGGCCCTCTGATATAGGAGGGATATGTGGGGGCAGCTTTGTATTTCTTGTCTATGCGTGGGTTAATGACCCTGGCCCTAATTGGGTCTTTAAAAACTTATTGCGCATGCTTTACCACTCCTTTAAGCATAGGTAATATGGAGGTAGACCTATGTGTGGTATCAAATGTGTCGAGGAGGAAATCTTCCTCCACGGGGTCGGTATGCAAGTCTACCCCATGATAGTGTGCCGCCCTTTGAAGCAGATGGTGGAACTCTAGTGAGTCGAGCCCGAGCTTGGCTTGCTTGGCTTCTTCACCAGGCCCGAAGGTGGGGTGTTGGAAGCAGTATCCTTGGTTTTGCCTAGGCCCGGAGGCGAAGGTGTGAGCGGAGCCTTTTTCGGTGCCGGCAGTGGTGTGGGGGGGGGGGGGGGGATCAGTACTCACGACCCTCTGCGCCGGGGTAATGTCCTCCACATCTGAGCCGTCGGCCTCGGAAGCGCTGACGAGGCCCTCTTCGGTGTGCTGCTCTGGAGCGTCGATGCCTTCTCCGAAGAGGTCGTCTGGAACCGTCGTCGAGGAGAGTTCTTCTGGCTCTTCGGTCCCGAATAGTCTTTTTGGACCGGAAGGACTTACACGCCGGGCAGTCTCGAGCCTCGTGTTCAGGGGAGAGACAGAGATTGCTTACCTCGTGGAGATCGGAGTGGGGGAATTTGGACCCACATCAAGGGCACTTTTTAAATGGAGTTCTTTCCATTAGCCAGGACCGAAGCTTGGATAGGTCCGAAGGCCACAGTCGACGACTGGAACTGAAGGTCCGTGCCGATGAGAAAGAGCGTTGAGTGGGGGAGATAGCGATCGAAACAATACCGCGGTTTGGGGTGAGGATTGCACGTAGACCGTCGAACTGGAAGTTGTTCGGAACCGGAGCGCGAAGCTCACATCCGAGCCCGATGGCTGAAAAAAACAATCTGAGGATGGAGCCGAAGACCATGCGCAATACGATCCAGAGGAGGAGTCACCGACCTTGTGACTTCCAAAGACATTCCAAGAGGAAAAACAGACTGCAAACATCCGGGCCCAACACCAGATGGCGATCTATGCAAAAGTGTGTAATCTGCAGATCATATGCCTCGAACATAAGCTTCCCTTCCTGGATGAGGTCATGAGCTCAAGCTTTATGATACTCCGGCAGATATTGGATCAGTTGCTCTAACTCATCATAATGAGCTCTGTCATACCTCGCCAACAGTGCTTGAGTGTTAGCAATGCGCCAATGATTAGCTGCTTGCGCGGCTACTCTTTTGCCTGAGCCATCTAGTAATTTAGATTCCTTATCAGGAGGCGGGCTGTTTGAGAATTAGCTCGTTTACGAGGATTTGATACCACTAAAGAATCTAATGGAACCAGACCCCTGATGTAAATTGTGTCTGCAGGTGCAGCCTTATATTGGGTCTGCAGGTGCAGCCTTATATTTTTATCAACTCTAGGTGTGATAACCCTAGCTCGCACTGGGTCTCTGAATACCTAGTCTGCATGTTTCAACATACCCTTAAGCATAGGTAATGTATGTGTAGTCTTTTATGATGCACATAGTGTCTCAAATAGAAAGTCTTCCTCAAGAGCCTCTTTATGGAGCTGTACTCCATGATGCCGTGCAGCTCTATTAACTAACTCAATAAACCCTACATTATCTGTGGAGGAGAAGTCTTAGATGGATATAGATCTGGATCGTTATTATTGGGCTCAGTGTTATAATCCATCCATGGGTCTGGACTATTGTCCTGTGGCACATCCCGATCTTTATCTCCCTATTCATTCCCATCCCCATCATCTTGATAATCTGGGGATTTTGACTGAGGTGAATTTGTGGGTGTTATGAGTAAGTTAGGATCAATAGGTGAAGAAGGTAAAAAAGGAGGTGGGGAAGTGTTAGTACCCATACCCTTTCTTTTCAGAGGGAAATGAAGCGAGACCTCAAATTCTGGCATCCTTTTTGCTGGCAGCTTTGCATAAAGGTGTCCAGTTTAAGGATTAATCACAAATAATTCTTTTTGTTTGGGGTCCATGTTGGCAGGAGGAGCATCCAAACGAGGCTCTTTAGATGGTGGAGGAGCGGTTTTCTCTTTAGGGGCAAGAATTTTTGGTGCCGAAGATTTCGCTGCAGATGATTTTATAGCCAAGGTTTTCGGTGCCGAAGATTTCGGATCTGAAGGTTTCGGTGCCGATGGGTTTGAAGGATCACTTGGTTTGAACTTCGGTACCCGAAGGAGGCCGACTCGGTCCTGAGCCTGAAGGCTTTCATACATGTTTCGGTGCCGAGCCCGAAGTGGGGCGTTCAAAACTTTATCACGGTCCCGACCTTGGCCCGAAGGCAGAGGAGGGACCGAAGCCTTTTTAGAAGACACCATTTGGGGCAGGGAAGTATCTTTACTCACAGTACGTTGACCCTGCATGATGTCCTCTTCGATGTCAGAGTCTTCCTCGGACACATAGATATGCTACTCTTCGTCCTCGGCTCCCTGCGCTTCGGAGATTTCTGGGTTGTAATGTTCTCCGTAGATATCTGCAGCGGAGTCGCTGTGTTGCTGGTACATTTTGTGATATCGAGGCAGACGGTCATAGAGCGTCTTCTTTGGTCTAAATGATCAGCAGGCTTCGCAGTTTTCTTCGTTGTGTTCGGGTGACAAACACAAATTGCACACCTCATGCAAATCGGTGCAGGGGTACTTAGAGTGGCACCCAGGGCAGAGTTGGAATGGAGTCCGTTCCATCTACTGCGAGGTGGCCCAACGGCCTTCCACAAGACTTTCGATTGGAGTTTTTGGAGGCGAAACGATACGCGAGGGTGGGAATATGCGATCGAGAAACAATACCATCGAGGGTAGTGGATTGCGCACCGAGGGGAACCGGAGAACGGTGTTGAACTGGAGCGCAGCAATTCACGTCCGAACTCCATAGCGGAAAAAAAAAACAATGGAGTCGAAGCGCATGCGCACTATCACCGAAAGGAGGAGTCACCACGCCTCGTGACTGGAAAAGACTTCTTTGAACAAAAACGTCTTGCAAACTTCCGGACCCAACACTAGATGGCAGATGTATGCAAGCATGTGATCTACAGCTCACATGCCTCGAACATAAAATCTCTTGTATTACATATGGTATGTCCTCTTTGAACCCATGGGCGATTTTCCCAGAGGTTGATCTCTTTGCTCATTGTGGTCAGTTTGCATTTACAGATGGGTAATATCCTTTTATCTGAGGTAATCCCCAGAGTGTCTGTTGGTTTGTTTTCTTAGTTTTGCATGGGCATGTGTGGACCAAAATATCTCTAAGATTTTGTGTCCATTTGAAAGCAAACCTGGGGCTTGGGATGTTATGGGGTTCACTTTTAAGAATTGGCCACTGTTTTCTTATGATCTTCTGGATCTTGTTGGTTGAAGGTGTAAAGGTAGTTACACAGGTAAGTGGATTATGCGTCTCTTTTTTCAGTGTCTTCAGTAGGGCATCACAATGATTATTTCTGGCTCTCTTGTATGCTTGTGTGACTATTCTCTTCGGGTAATCCCGAGAGGTCAGATTAGCGCAAAGTTCTATTGCTTGGACATCGTATTCAGGAAGGGTATCACAACTGCGTCTTAACTGAATAAACTGGCCATGAGGGAGATTATCCCCAAGTGCCTTTGGATGATGACTCCCGTAAAGCAGGAGAATGTTGTGGTCTGTAGCCTTTTTGTAAATGGTTGTTGATAATCCATCCTCACTCCGGGATATCAGCAAGTCTAGGAATGGTACAGCTTGCTTCGACGTGGTAGGGGTGAAGTGCAAGTATGGATTGAGACCGTTGATCCGTGCACAGAATGTTTCGCACGTCCTCGCCATGCCACAGGATCAAGATATCATCAATGATTAGTTTTCACATTCTGATGTTGCCACAGTAGGGGTTGGTCTCTGCAGTGATGCTTGTTTTCAAAGTCAGCCGTATATAGGCACGCTAGGCGCAAAGGTGTTCCCCCATAGAAGTGCCCTGTATATGGTGATATATTTGATCCTTATATTTGAAGAAGTTTTCTTTTAAAGCTAGAGTCACTAATTCTACAATGAAGTTGACTGGGGTTGCTGACTCCCAGTGTCCATCACCTCAATGGTAGCATCTTGAGGGATATTGGTATAAAATGCCTTTACATCTAAGGTCACTAGTAGATCAATTTCTCGTGGATGCTCCAAATCTTTGAGCAGGTTAAGAACATTGGTAGTGTCTTTGAGGTACATGGTTGTTTCTGCAACCAAAGGTCTTAGGAAATGGTCACAAAATTTGCTGAGTGGTTCCAAAACAGAGTTGATACCGGAGACAATGGGGGGTCCTTGTGGTGGTGTGGTCCCTTTGTGAATCTTCTGTAGTATGTAGGAGTATGGTGTTTCGGGCGTAGAATTCTTGAGAAATTCGGACTCTTGTTTGGTAATCCAACCCTCTGTACTTGCTTCAGTAACCAGTTCGGTGATCTTGGTGGTAAGTCAGGTGGTCGGATCATTGGTGTGTGGGTGATAATATTACTCATTCGAAAACTGTCGTAGACATTCCTCATCATAAGCAGATGTTGACATCAAGACTATTTTGCTCCACCCTTATCCGCTGGTTTTATGATGCTTAAATCTTCTATAAGACTTTGGATGATGTTCCTCTCTCTAATGGACAGGTTGTTAATTCCAGTGGGATGTATAAGGGTCCCCACTTCTTTGAGTACAGCTTTCTCAAAAGAGATCACTTCACAGGGTACCGTTGCTGCCGTTGGTGTGAATCTGGATGGTTTTCATAATCCTGTGTCCTCAGAATCAGTCTATGGTTTGTCCTCGAAGAAGGCACGAAGGCGGATTTTCTGGAAGAACTAGTGTAACTCTCCATGGAGACGAAAATTGTCCAGGTGAAGGGTCTGTTCAAAACCTAAACCCTTTTCCAAAGTGGTCACTTCTGTGGTTAAGACCCTGTCTGAAAGATTCACCACTAATTTGGCTATGTTGTCATGGTGTGGCTCCTCAGCCGCATCTGTGGCTCTTGTTGTTGCTGAACTGTCTTGTTGCTGCCCCTTCTTCTGCCTTTTCCTCTGCCCCATCCTCTGTTGAAAAAAGGAGGCGGAGGTAAGGGTTGTTGGCACATTGGGATATGTGGTGGCATCTGATGCATATGGGGCCAAATTGGAGGTAGGCCTGGGAATTGGGTCATGTGTTGATGTCCATGGAAAGGTGCAAAAGGATAGTTGGATAGTGGTGGTCGGATCCTACCCAGTCTGTTATTGTTGGTCCCCCAACTTTCATCACTGGAAGTGCTGCTGAGTTGTGCTTCCTACTGGATGTCACTGACCCTTTTTCTGAGAAGAGGTCGCTACCTGTGGCCCGGTAGTCTTCCTTAGTGACTGGGTAGATTCTTTCTCTGTCAAATTTCTTTATATCTCCTTATGTTCATTCATCTCACCATTTACTTCCGCCAGTCTTGACTTTAATGCTTATCCCTGTTTTAAGTGCATTCTCCGCTACGGTGATCCTTATTAGTAAAGCATCTGATAGTCGTTTGGCTGTATTATTAATTAGGACCAACCAAACATTGCACACTTGCCAAGGCTAGATCTATTGGGTTCGACAATGCGTGTTTAATGCTCACTCCATCACCTATTTACACACCAATATCTTTAGAGATTAAAGCTGTTCTTCTCTGCCAAAAGAAGAGCCCAGACACAGAGGTAGTTAGCTATACAGTGTTAATAAATACTGAGGATGCTCCAATGATGCACAAATATTAAACTAAGCAAGTGATTCTTCCTCTGGCAAAAGGGTATATTTGAAAATTGCCAATCTGCAGAGGATGCAGGTTGTACAATCCCTTCATGCCTCATGGAGGTGCAGAAGTATGGTACTGAGGCACTAAATGACCTTCACCAGTTTCTGGAAACTAGGGAGCTACTGAGGGGACACAAACCCTCCTGCGCTTGGTGGTACAGAAGCCACAGGCACTGGGAAGATGTAGACTCAATTTTGAGGCAGGGTGGCAGAACATCGATAGGTAAAGACTAGGCCTGGGCGGTAAATTCCGTTCCGTTCACGGAATTTACGGAATTTGGGTAATTTCGCGTTTCGCGGAGAACGCGAAATTGCCCAAAAATCTGCGTTCCGCGACTTCGCGAAATTTTTTGCTTGTTCGCGTTCTCAATATGCGTGTTCGCGAGATATTTCACCCCGAGCACGCAAACAGCGATCGCGAACAGGAAAAAAGTATCGCGAACAAGCAATTCCGCGTGTTCGCGGAATTTCTGCGTGTTCGCGGAGATTTTTTACCGTTTCGCGGAGATTTGCGTAACGCGATTACGCAAATTCCGCCCACCCCTAGTAAAGACTGACATGTCTTCACTGATGAACAGGATTAAAGCAAGGGTTACTACGTGCCAGTGCTGCAAAGCTAGAAGGAACATTATTTTGGTGCCTACTACACTTGTAGCAGCCAAATAATGAACAACTGGCAAAGTCACAATGACGATAGGCATTGAAAAAAAAAAATAGAAATCGATCTGTTAGACAGAGGCAGGACTCCTAGCTTTTAGTAAATAGTACTCTCTATTTTAATTATGTAATCATTCTTGCAATAATGCCCTAGGTTTCCCCAACCTCATTATACTGTGCCAAAAAAGTATTTTCTTACCACTTCATCTTCTTGGCCAGCATTTCTAGATTAGCTTTGGGACTGGTTTCTTCAGAGGTTGTTGCAAAGCTTTTCCTACATCATAGTTACATTTATGTAGTGTATTAAGAGCATGCCTTTTGTCAGAGCTGTGCAGCATCACCAAAAAGCTTTGACAAAGCAAAGAGGTACCAAAAGAGAGAGCTATTGACATTGCCAATTCTCACTCTATTGTCTATCAGTTGTTTAGAAAAAGCAGGAACTGGACTTAGTTGAGTTAATAAGTGTTAAATTATAAAATCATACCATGGCAGTGAAAGGACAACGTATACATTAAAAAGAGTGAATCTGATGATGCGCCAACAAGGTGAGACACTCAACCTCAGGATGAGGAAAGCAGACAGAAAAGGGAGGAGGCAGACAGGCTGGCTGTCTCCTACCGGACAGAAAAGGCTAGAACCAGTCCAAATAAGAGGATCTAATTATAGTGATAACTCTGGAATGGTAACTGCCAAATACTGCAGAAGATTAAAAAACAAAAAAAGCTAGGACACGCTACCATTTAACATGATGTCAAGGTCCGTCACTAGGGCAGTTTGAGTACTGTTGATTGGCTGAAAACCCAACATTGGGGGCGTGGGGGAGCAGGGCCCGCTTTCTTTCTTAAACAAGAAAGATGCTACTTTTATGGGCGCACCAAGAAAACCAGTCACGAGGAGGGAGAGGAATAGAGAGTTTGGCAGGGAGCTAGAGCAAGGATCGAAGAGGAGCTTTGCATTCTGAAAGGCAGGCATAGGTCGAAAGGAGAACTAGAATGAATAGTCTTAGGAGTGCTGTTAACATTATCACAGCCATGTTTAAGGCCTTTATTAGCTGCAACAAAGTCTGCATTTGCCCAGCCTCAAATGCCTCGAAAGCAGATTGAACTTTCATACTTCAAACATATAATACTACAGCTACTCCTACTGTTAGTTTTCTCTAATCAGACTTTCTTGAGAATTTTATATAGAAATTTGAGATCAACAAATGTTCTGTTGCTCTAACCAAACACCAGTCATTTTCTTTAGCACACTTTTTAAAATAATTTTTACTGATTTTTATTTTAACGTTCATGGACATCAGGGCAGTTGAGGGTTTACACGTATAAAGGTAATGCATTTAGCACAGAATTGGAATATTACACATCCATAGTATATATGCAGTTATTAACATCATTTTATCATTCTGTTGTACCACTGTTAAAAAATGCAAGCATTACAAACTAAAATCAAACTTGATTATTAATGATGTATGCTTTATGAATTTGCTGAACCAACCCTTGTTGCAAGTTACTATTACATCCATGATTCGTGGTGGTTTGATGTGTGATGGATTTCCCGACAGAGACATTAGCGTCTATGTGAAAAGAGAGACTGAATGGTAGCTTAGCTTTATCAGTGAAGGAGTGCCATTTACGTAACTTGTTTCGTCTGTTGCTGAGCGTGGAAGAGGGTCTGTGAGGCTGGAATGACAGAGCGTCCAAGCGTGACAGCCCCGGCTAGGATCCATCTAGTGGAAAAGTCTGTAGCGGAGCATCACAATGGATATCAATTCTACATGGGAGTGTCGTTTCGATCAATTTTGGTGGAGTTTCGATTCTACATATGTTAAGAGAATAAGTGTTTGCAGGGCATGTGTGTGTAGTGTCCTGTAGCTGTGCGTGCTCTGCAATCAGTGCTTTAAGATCTGTGAGCCATATGAATGTGAGGGGGAATAGGCTTTACTTCCATGACATGGCAAGTCTGCGTTTGGCCAAGCCAAGTGCCAGATACAAAAATGTGTTGATGTTTCCGCCCGGTTGTGCGTTTGGTTATTCCAAACAAGTGCAGCGCCTATGCTGTCACTAAAGTCTTGGTGGCTTCAGATAAAGTGGCTGCCACCTCATTCCAATATGTTCTTATGCTCAGGCAGTCCCACACCATGTGAAGGAACGTAGTTTCGAAACTATGGCAGTCCAGGCAAAGGTCGTAGGAACCCTCATACATCCTCGCTAGTCTGTGTAGGGTTAAGTAGGTATGATGGAGGTAGTTCAATTGTGTGCATTAATTGATATTTTTGGGTGGGACAGGGCTGTGCCCATTATTTATCTGTTAGTGTGGTTTCGAGTGCAGTATCCCAGTAGTCCCTTAGTGGGGCCATGAGGGTCGCGGTATCTGAATTGTGTGAACTGTATAGCATGGTCATTGCTCTTCTACCTCTGTAGTGTGTTAGTAGCATTTGGAGTATGTCAGAGGTTTTTGGTTCATCCTGCCCGGCAACCCACATCTGGAACAACTGTTGTATTAGTGATGCGCATAGTAGGAATGATCCAGGGGATATTCCGTAGTCGTCTACAAGTGTTGCAAATTCACCACAAACTGTAGATTTGGCAAATAGGTCCCCCCCAAGTCCCAAGTCCATCAGAGAGCCCTTCCTCCATTTCCAGGCAGTGGATTCCTACTTTTGAGTTGGGAATTACCCCTATTGGTAGGTTTGAGGGGAGTGCGTAGTTCGTACATATCGGGTTCAACAGCTGGGTGCTGTGGACATTAATATGGTTGTATCACACATAGGGGGGTCTAGAGTAGGACTATGCTACAATGTAGAGTTCTAATCCTATAGTACTACTGAATTAATGTAACTCACACGATATATAGGGTAGCAGAAGGGAGAAAAGGTAGAGTAAGAGGACACAGGGCACAACAAGGTTGTGGACGAAAACCCTCACTCACCCGAGGGTGACATGCTTCATCATTGGGTTCCTCTAACACACGTGGACCGCAAGGTACCCCGTGTGGGCTACAACTTTACCCAAGGGGGAAGGAGCAGGAGTGCAAAGCACGTGTTGGATCTACCAACTCAGAATGGTAAGGCGGGGCAGAGTGCAAAAAGAAGAGTGAAGAGTGATTTAAAAACGACCTACATAGGAGCAACAACTTTATTCTTCCTTCCATCTGTGGTAGTGGTTAAAAAGCAAGTGAATAAATAGGGTTAAATATATACACCCTATTAGTCGGTCAACATGTTTCTGCCTTATCGACAATTAAGTTCTGGCCATTCGTCAGGACCTGTATAATTTAGTCACTCTGCTAATGGAGGTGCATAAAAAATAAAATATATAAAAGGTACTTAGGCCTCTATGCTTGACCAAGGGTATATGTAATCAATGTTGTTGGTCAGAAGGCTCTAGACATCGTTATGTAAATTCCCACTCAACTGTCTACAGAGTCAATCACCTCTGTCGGTTTCACTAAAACACCGCTCGGGTTCTCCTAGAGGACTCTGGCGGGAGACATTAATATGTTGTCAGGGTGCTTCGGGATAGCCGTGTTTAATCTGTTCAGCCACTCCAGGACTGTTGTAGGAGTATTATGTGGTGCCCATTGCACCAGTTCAGAAACATTGTGATTCGCCACCACCTCATCGGCCATTGCAGTTGTGCAGCCGCATAGTATCTCTCATAGTTAGGCGCCCCAATCCCCCATCTGTAATTGGGGCGTAGAGTTTTGTGAGGGCTACTCGGGCTCTAGACTTGCCCCAAATTAAGGATGTTAGGATTGATTTCAGATCTCTGAACATTTTGCTCGGCAATGGGGCCTCAAAGTAGTATAATGGGCGTGGGAGTAGCAGCATTGTGGATGTGGCTATGCGGAGAGAGAGAGGAAGAGGAAGAGAGAGAGAGAGAGAGAGAGAAAAAGAGAGAGAGAGAGAGAAAAAGAGAGAAAGAAAGAGAGAGAGAAACAGAGAGAGAGAGAGAGAAAAGAGAAAGAGAGAGAAAGACAGAGACAGAGAAAGAGAAAGAGAGAGAAAGAGAGAGAAAGAGAGAGAAAGAGAGAGAGAAAGAGAGAGAGAAAGAGAGAGAGAAAGAGAGAGAGAAAGAGAGAGAGAAAGAGAGAGAGAAAGAGAGAGAGAAAGAGAGAGAGAGAAAGAGAGAGAGAAAGAGAGAGAGAGAGAGAAAGAGAAAGAGAGAGAGACAGAGAGACAGAGAGACAGAGAGACAGAGAGAGAGAGAGACAGAGAGACAGAGAGACAGAGAGACAGAGAGACAGAGAGAAAGAGAGACAGAGAGAAAGAGAGGTGTAGCTCCATCCAGAATGTCATGGAGGAGCGAGCCCTAGTAGTTGCCTTTCCAAAGTTGCCTCCTATTACATCCACTTGTGAGTGGTATAGTATATTTGAACCCATAGGTATTTAAAGGAGTCATATGTCCAGGTGGGAGGCGCCCATTGTTCTAATGGTTGAGGGATCATCAGGAACAAAAGGGACTTCTCCTACTTAACTTTGAGGCTAGAAGCACGCCCAAAGGATTCCAGTAGAGCCATCAGGTCAGCTAGTACTGCTCGCTGTCCTTGGACATAAACAAGAGCGTCGTCTGCATATAATGAGATAACATGCCATTGGTTATGCACTTAAATGCACCCAGTTCACTGCACGGGCAAAGATAATGGGTGATAGGGGGGCACGACTGTCTGGTGCTGCGCCTGATGCAGAACAGGTCTGAAATAAAGCGACCTGTCTTTACTATATGACGCACCACAGGTGAAGGTAATCTAATCCATTTAAAAAAACGTGGGGCCAATGCCATACCGTGCTAGTACCATAGCCAAACACCCCCATCCCAATGTGTCGAATGCCGTCTCACCTTTACGGGGAGGGAGAGAGTAGTCACCCTCTGCTCGAGGCGGTTGAGCTGGGTCGAGGTGACCCGCAGAAGACACGGTACTCACAGTGGATCACTTGGATGTAGTGTGGACGACTCCAAGCTATTCCTGCTGTTCTTTGTCAGACTGAGAGGAGAATTCTGCCTAGATGTTCGGAGACAACTGCGTAATTGCTGGTTCCAATGGCCGAAGCTGCTCCGCCTGCTGTGCCTTGATGTCCAACCCACCCGAAAATAACAGGGCTGTCTTGTTCCTGGTGCTGCATCTTATGGGCCCACCTGTGCTCCATTTGGTGCCGAAGGGTCTTTTTGGACTGAAAACGAAGGCAGGCCGAACATGTGGTTATGTCGTGTTCCAGGGAGAGAAAGAAGTTGCAGACTTTATTTTTTTTTAAAGAAACCTTTATTACACAATAAAATACATACAAGGGCCTACAACCACCAAGGCCGGCCGCTACAGAGCCCGAGGGCCCGCAATGCAACGCAACACATTCAAATGAACCAGAAGCGAAGCTCCCGGCAGTTCGCGAGCACATGCAACAGGCCGTGGCCATAGGCCAAGAGCAATCGGAAAAAACTGTTTCATTTTCTATTAAATACAAAACACACTCAAGGCAATGAGAGTCCAAAATAGCAGCGTGCGCTTCCCAGGACGGGGGACAACGTACAGTGTCCGAAGCAGTTCTTGACAGGAAGTGGTAGTGGGGGGGACAACGGAAAGACAAAACATGGCACACAATCCCGCAGAATGCGTGGCTAGGGGGACAAAGCAATATCGACCTCTAACGGCAGAGGCGGGGTGCAGATATGTCCACGATATAAATTCCATGGACCCCATACCTTCGTCCACTTCCCAGGCTTGCCTCTCGCCACATACACCGTCTTTTCCCTAAACGTACACCAGTCCATATTCTCCTTCCATACCGCAATCGTGGGCGGCCTCGGGGAGCCCCACAGCTGTGCTATGTTACGCTTAGCCACCATGTACCCCAGAGTCACCCACTGCGTCTGTGCCACATTATAGTCATTCGGTTCCCAGACATTCAACAAACACCTCCTAGCCTCTGGCAACAGAGCAACGTGCGTGACCTCCTCCATTACGGCGTGGATACCGTTCCAAAATTGCACAACCTCCAAACATTCCCATAGGATATGAAGAAAGGTGCCCGACAGGCCACATCCACGCTTACACATTCCATCCCTAGAGTAACCCATACGTAGCAAACCGGGCCCCATGACATACACTCTATGGAGGATCTTCAGCTGTACAAATCGTAAGCGGGCCGGGATAGCCACCTCTTTCGGGGAGGCCACCGCCGATACCCAGTCCTCATCGTCTAGTTCCAAGCCGTCGCCCGTCCATGCCTCCTGGAGACGGATCAGCAAGTCCGCGCGATCATTAATAAGTTTTTTGTAGATCAGAGAGATAGTGCTGTCAGGCACATAGCCATCCAACACTCTATCCTCCAGCGGGGAATATTCGGGGATAGCAGCAACGTCCGGGAAGACGGAACACAGCGCATGGTAGACTTGTGCATACCAGAAGTACTCTCTATCATTTAATTTGTATTCGGTTTTAAGCATTTCAAACGTTTTGAAAGACCCCTTTGCCCAAAGATCACCCACCTTACATATACCAATCATATCCCATTTCTCAAAGCCTTTAGTTTTCCACAAACAACCCAGCCGCCCAGAGGCATACAACGGCGTCGCCCGAGTCAAGCGGTCCCTCCACCCCATCGCAGCACTCGCCGCATGCCACACATGTACCGCGACCTGCGTGGGTCCTGTCAACCGCGCATCCGGGGTCACCGAATACAGCGCCCTATTATAATCCCCACCCGGGAGCAGTAATTTATCCATCTCGAAGGCCGGATTTAAGGCAGGACCGTATATCCCGTGGTTCACCGCCGCCAACTGAGACGCCCAATAGTATCTTTTAATATCGGGGAGGGCGACCCCCCCATCGTACCAAGGGAGCGTCAACTTGGCGAGAGCGATCCGCGGCCGCCCGTCCCAAAACAGTTGGCGCTGAAGACCCTCCACCTCACGAAAATAACGGGCTGGCACGACATCTAGAGTGTTTTGCAAAGCGTACAAGAAGCGAGGTAGCGACATCATTTTAAACAATGCCGCCCGTCCGAGCGGCGAGAGCGGAAGTTGTCGCCACCTCGCGACGTCGGCCTTCAATCGCTGGAGGGGAGGGAGAAGGTTTCGCTCATAGCAGACCGCGGGATCCAGAGATAAAGATTCCCAAATATTTGAACCCCAGTGTAGCAATCTGGATAGGGCAATCCCGCGGCAGGAGGGGGGCCTCGCCCGACAGGACGTAAACACATGACTTGGCCCAGTTGATAACCAGGCCAGAGTTGCGACCAAAGGAAGTCAATACATCCACCAATACAATTAGCGACTGTCGGGGAGAGGTAAGATACAGAAGGATGTCATCCGCGTAAAGGGAGACACGGTCCTCAAACTCCGGCGTCCATCTAATGCCCCGCAGAGACGGCTCCCAACGCAACCAGGCGGCGAGAGGCTCCAAAGAAAGTGCAAAAAGATGGGGTGATAACGGACAACCCTGCCGCGTACCTCTCCCCAGTGCGAAGGGAGCCGACACCCTACCATTCACCACAACCTGACCCAATGGATCAGCATACAGTAATTTTACCCAACCAATAAACTCAGGGCCGAACCCGAATTTCGCCAACACGGCCCAAATATACAGCCACTCCAAAGTGTCGAACGCCATAGTAGCATCTAAAGATGTCAAGATGGCCGGCTCACGTATAAACTCCGCTCTAGCAAGCACGCCGTGCAACCGCCTCAAATTCAGGGCGGTATTCCGATGGGGTATAAAACCGGACTGATCCTGATGAATCAGGTCGCCCACGACCCGAACCAGCCGATTAGCCAATACCTTAGCCAGAATTTTGGGTTCTGCGTTCAACAGCGAAATGGGCCTATAGGAGGCGCAGCGATCTCGCGGCTTCCCCTCTTTGTGTATCACAACTATGGTGGCGAGACGTTGGTCAGGGGGAAGGAAGCCCGCCACACGTGCCGCGAAAAACATGTCCCGAAGATACGGCGCTATCTTATCAGGACGCAACTTATATAGTTCAATGGGAAGACCATTAGGACCCACAGCCTTACCAGACGCGATCGAGCGGCCAAAGCGATCTCATCTGACGACAACTTCGCCTCCATCAATATTGCATCAGCCTCCGATAGGGTTGGCAGTGCGATGTCTCTAAGCAACAGATGAGAATCCTCCTCCGAACGCACAGACACCGGAGAGTATACCCCGCGGAAATAATTCGCGAAGCAGTCAACAATCTCCACAGGGTCAGTCACACGCACTCCATCCATTCTCTCCACCACGGGCACCACCCTGCTCGCTCTCTCCTTCTTATCCAACCAAGCAATCAACTTTCCGGCCTTATCCCCCACATCATACAGTCGTCCTTGCTGCTCTCTACTCATCCCTTTAGCGGCATCCGTGACGAACGCTCTATAATCTGATTGTTTGAGGCTGAGAACGTGCAATTTCTCATCAGTAACACTCCGCGCCAAGTCATCCTCCATTTCAGCTATTTCAGAATCCAGGCGAACCACCTCTGCTCTCCCGCACCTCTTAGCATGGGAGATAAGTGACAAGGCCTGCCCCCTGACCACCACTTTATAACCCTCCCATAGGGAGACAGCGGACGACACCGACCCCACATTATCATTGAAGTAGTGATCGGTGGACTTGACCATCTCCGCGCGGATCTTAGGGTTACGTAAATACCAGGGGTTAATGGGCGCTACTCTCCCCTCTGCCTCAGGGACAACCTTCAGTTGCAACCATACAGGGGAATGGTCAGAAATACCTCGGGCCAAATGACGCACCTCTCCAATCATCCCAGCTTGGATCGCCGGCATAAGCATGTAATCAAGTCTCGAGAGACTCCCATGGGCCCCCGAGTGAAAGGTATATTGCGCCTGTCCCGGGTGCATCAATCTCCAGCAATCTACAAGCCCCAAAGTGTCCAGAAACCCACCCAACCAGGCCTGAGCCCTAGGGAGATCCCTGGGGGGGGGCGACAGTCCTCCAACCCGGATACAACAGCGTTAAAGTCACCCCCCAACACCAGAACCCCCCCAGGGAGTCCCAGGACCAGACGCCCCAAATCAGCAAATGTAGCCGTCTGTAACCCCGGAGGCACATAAACAGCAACGAGCGAAACAGTCCTACCCTCCCATCTCCCCACCAGTGCCACATAGCGCCCCCTATCATCGTGAAGCACCTCGTCCACCTCCAGTGGGAGAGAGGCCCTAACCAAAATGCCCACTCCCCTCGAGCCAGAAGTGAAACCAGAGTGAGCGGCAAGGCGATAGCCCCTCCTATTTAGGGCATGGAAGGAGTTCCCAATCAAATGTGTCTCCTGCAGGAAAACAATGTCGGGCGAAATCCGTTTCAAAAACTGCAACACCACCCCGCGCCTGTCCCCCAATCCATTCACATTCCACGAAAGGATTCTCAATCCCCTACCCCCCACCCCACTCCCGTGCATGATACCCACATCCCGGAAAGCACAACCCGGACAAGTCAGCAGATAACTTCACATTGCCTTGCGAAACAAACAAACAGTCCTCAACACCCCCCCTCCCCCACAATCCCCCAACCACAACTCCCCCCTCCCTGCACCCCTGCTTGAGCCCAAACAGCCCCTCCAACTCGCAGTGTGCCTGTCGCCCTAACATATACCACCAAAAGAACCCCAGAAGGAGGAAAGGGTCCCAATAAGCTCCCCACAACCACCAAGCATCTGAAGGGCATATTGTGCCAAACTAGAGTCCAGTTGAGCCAAGGTACAAAATGTCACCAGTCTAGTCCATCACCAGGAACCAAGTTCTAGTCCTGCTGCACCAAACCCTCTGCGCCATCCGACCGTCCCGGTCCTGTCCCCGAGGCAGGGCATCCAACCAGTCTCCAACCGCCTCCGGTTGGTCGAAGAAGTGTGAGTGACCCCGGAACTCAACCCGCAGCCGAGCCGGGAATAACATCGCATATTTCAGCTCCATGTCCCTCAAGCGCCGTTTGACGCCCAAAAATCCCAGCCGTTGTTTCTGGACCGCCTGCGTGAAGTCCGGGTAAAAGCTGATGTTAGAGTTCTCAAACTTCAGCGGCCCGGCCACCCTCGACGCCTGAAGGATAGCATCCCTGTCCCGAAAGTTAAAGAGTCGGGCGATTATAGGCCGCGGGGGAGCACCCACTTTGGGCGCACCACCCGGAATCCTGTGGGCCCGCTCCACCGCGAAGAACTTGCTCAGTCCCTTGGGCGCGAGACGATTGATCACCAGATCCTCCACAAAAAGATCAGCAGCAGAGTCCTCCGATCTTTCCGGCACTCCAATGATACGGACATTGTTCCGTCTAGCCCTGCTTTCGGAGTCCTCAAGTCGACGGTCCGTCAGGTCACTGGCTAGCCGCAACCTACGGACCTCCGTCTGTAGGGCAGCCACGTCCACAGTTAGGCTCGACGCAGCTTGAGCCAAGGAGTCGACCCGCTCGTTAGTTTTGGACAGGTCTGCCCTGACCAAATTCACATCGATCAGGACCGCGTCCAATTTATGAGCCAGGGTATCAAACCGCTGACCCACAGCAGTCTTCATCTCTTCAATGGCGCCCATAACGTCCTGCAAGGTCAATTCTGACGATGGGCCCGAGACCTCTTTGGACCTCTCAGGCGATTTATGCGAGCCACTAGGGGATCCCTTTGTCTGCGCAAAACGATCCACGTTGTTGACCTGAGTATAGGCTCCCCTCCGGGTTGACTTGGGTTTCGACTTGTCTCCGTCTAGTCTCGCCGCCATCGTCCGGAGGCCACCACGATTGGCACCCTCTGCACCAGGAACAAGGACCAGGTAGCTAATTCGATTGAACACAGCAGTCGCAGACAGGAAGCCCGTTTATAGTCCGAAAGTCAGGCCAGACACTCCGCCATCCGCGCTCCTCTGAAACACCAAAGTCCCTCAGCCGATATCAGAAAACAAACTTGAAAACGAAAGTGAAAGTGCGGGGTACGTGGCAGGTCAAGCCCAGCCTGCCGCTGTTGTTCACTTCGTACCCGGGCACCTCACCAACTCGAGATCGGGACCAAGGCAAGAGCAGGCCGCAAACTTCGGAGCGCAACCATTCCGGTTCCAGGCGTCCGATCTGAATTTGGAAAACGGGTGGCACCTCAGCGCAAGTTCATCAGCAAAAGCCCGTCAAATTAACCAGGATTTAGTCAGGATAGACGTGGGAGGTTGAGGAGGCCCTCGAGAGCCGTAAGCCTACGCGGCCATCTTGGTTGCACGCTAGGCTCCTCCCCCAAGTTGCAGACTTGATGGTGATTAGTCCAACAGTATTTGGAGTGGCACTGTGGACAAGAAGGTTCATGGGACGGAGCAAAAGCACAGAAAAGGGCCTGGGGCTCTAACTGTTGGGTACGGAGGATTATAGCCTTCTAGTACCATGATTAGTGATGTAAATTGGACTGATTGTTGTCGAAGTCGTTTGTGATGCAATCCAGGGTCAAAAAGATGCAAAGAGAAGGCCTGAAGAACTGTGCTGTTCATTTTGAACATGGAGCCCCGTCAAAAAACGTCTGGAGCAGACGGCAGAAAAAAAACAATCCAACAATAGAGTCTATGTCCATGCACATTCCCATACATGGTAGCTGGATGGTCTCTGGCAGGGAAACCTTGCTTCCCCAACCTCAGAAGTGAAATTTGATAACTCATTCCATGACAGAGACCCCATATTTAGCTTCAGATTCTCCTGTACCTTGTGACTCAAAAGACCTCTTGTAAGAAAAAAAAAGAAAAAAACAACAGTCAGAGCCCAAAGCTAGATGGAAAGAGTATGCAGAGCGGGTGTATCTATAGCAACACATGCTACAAACATAATTTATACAAGGCCCATTTATAGCTATCTTGTGAGGGGGCGGGGGCAGAGGCAGACTTCCAATGTTTGGTATTGACACCCATAGGCTGGGGGACAAATTATTAAGATGTAGGAGGCACTCAGTAATTTTTTGGGGAACAGAAGACTCAGATCACCCTACACTCCTAGGTTATGTGACCTCTCAAGAGTTTGACATCACAAACATTGCAAAGAGGGGACTTTTCCACAGAAACGCAGGGTTGAAGTACACTCTGTGCATGTACTTGAAATGGATTAACTGTTAAGACTGCTAATTCCATAGCTGATAACTTTGCCTCACACCAATCAGAGCCTCTCCTCCATTAACCTATGTAGGGCATTGCACATTAGGGCTGCAAAGACCTGTGAAGTGGTCTTCCTCCCTAGCGGGCAGATTGTCAGTCTCACTTCTGGCAGGCTATATTCCGGGAGGTCTCCTCATTAGATTTGATGCCCCTCTAATGCTGGTCTCAGTTGGCAAGATCTAAAAATTTGGAACTCAAGCATATTGAATTATTTGGCCAGGCCGAGAAACATTTCATGTGGTCATGCTCCCACACATCTCTGACCCTGGATACTCCTATAGCATGCCCTTTCAATTGTTCAACTTTTGCTCACCACGATCCAACCCCAAGTGGAGTTTCTTGGGGGTCATCTGATGGCTCCAACTCCTGGGAGACAGTTTAAATATACAAGGACAAAAAGGAAAATAAAAAGAAAATAGCACTGCCAAAGGAAAATATTGGCCCATCATCTGTCACCTAAATTTACTTTTTAGGTGGATGTGCACATATGATTAGGCAAAATGCCATTATTCACCATTCAAGAAAGCCAATGATTTAAGTGAGCTGATCCACTTCCCTACGCAGTATGCTATGGCAGGCAGAACCAAAATGTGAATGACACTTGAACAGAACAACTTCAAAGGGAGAAAGGTGACTCAAACAGCCTTTATGTTTGTAGACATAGCCAAATATTTTTTAGTTCTATTGTTTATTACATAAGGTTGGAGAAAAAGCTAAAGTAGTCACACAGCCTCAAAATGAAAAATACAGACAAATTTGTTACTGAACCATATAAAAGGTCAGTAAAAAGGGAAATATATATTTTTGTGTGCAACCTTGCTACTATCTGCTTTGGGAGGACTTACAAGTTAGTACAAGTCACTACTGTGTTAGCAAGATATACGATGCAAACCTGAATAGCCTACACAAACTGACACTATTAGTAAAGGTAATCTCCTTCAAAGTGACGGCTTTAGAAGCATCACCAAATTACAGATATCGGTTATATCCTATATTATGTGTTAAGCTCTACCATTTCTTTTTCTATCTAATAAGCTCACAATGTACTTACCTATTGAAGTCATGGGGCTTGCATATCTTCGTCTTGTATTACTTACATTCTGACTCTAGAATCTCTTGGTGCAGCGGCAGTCGGAGGATAGGGATGTTATGTTTGGTTATGCAGATCTGTAGAGCGGACTATGAACTGGGAAGGTATATTGGTGCTGAGCAGTGGGAGTATAGCCACACCTAAGGCCTAATGGGACTACTCAAAAAGCCAGGTTTTCAGCTTCTTGTGGAATTCATCAAGTGAGGAGGAGGATCTGGTTTCCGTCGCGTGGGATTTGTGCAAGTAGGAGTCCGGATGACCAGAAATATGCAGTCTGATGGGCACCATAACACCATGCGTTTTTCTTGGAAATAAACCTGCAGTATCAATACTTAAAGGGCGTACAGGAGTGTCAATTGTTTTTTTTAAAAAATTTACACTGAAAAGCAAAGCACCCAGATCAGCACTCTGAACATTGTATCCAGTGCATGAAGAGAATGAGGAGATAATACTGGATTTATACTTGCATCAGGAATACAATGCACTACACAAGGACTACAAAGCGGCCTTCACCGGCATACTACTCACTCAGTCATGGAAGACTGAATATACCATGTATTCTGACTCATATGAGTAGATTTGAAAGAATGATGTTGGAATAACTTTTCTGTACAAAACAGAGTAGGCACATTTTTCCAAGACTTTCAAGTCAATTTAAACTTTGTTGTCTCCAAAAGCGCTATCACTTGCCCCATCCAACTGTCAGTAAAAGTTATCAGGTTCATGAGGCGGTAAATACTGATCTTAAACAACTGCATCCTATCATGCAGAGGACTCATTTAAAAAGAAATCCACTGACTGATGCGGTCATTCAACATGATCAGAAATGGTAGGCCTTAGATTGGATGAAAGCTCAAAGAAACAGCGGCATCAATAGCAACTATAAGCTAAACGGAAAGCTACTTAACCTGTTGTATGAGGTCCCAACATTACGCAGCTTTCATCCAATCTAAGGCCTACCATACTTTTCTGACTCCAACCTTCTTTCTGGAGACAGACAAGCAGGAAAGACCACATCACATAGAAACACAACATGCTAAAGTCTAAAAGTAGAGGTTGCAGGGTTCAGACTGCCTATTGTGCTATTGAAAACAGAAGTAAAACTACCAAAATGGCAAACTTTAAATTCCTTTAAGGCCACAGCATACAATGCACCCATCTCGAAATAGGTTGAATGCAAAACAATCCAGGGGTTATATTTCCTGCACTAGCCCAATTCCACATAAATACCATGATAATTGAATTATCTGAAATGCCTAGAATGTGATGTGAACTATCCCACATCGGGGGAAAGGCTTCAATAAAATCCAAGTTGAGTTCTACGTCATAGAAACTCTCAAACTTGTTGTGGACATAAGCTTTATAGAACCTTTACAAGTATGGTTTAATATACATGGTGTATATCCATTCCTTAAATAGAGTAGGGAAATAAAATGCATATACTTCTCTCATTTTGAAAAAGGCCATTCCAGTCAGTAGCGAATCTGATCCTGCTTGATGTTGCGGTCCTATCCGTTCGAGTTCCAGCTGCTCTGCAACTTCTTGCAATCCACCCTAGAGAAATTAAACAAAAAAGACAGATCAGGCAACCAAGAAATTATGCTCATTAAAGTGCATCCTAAATGTGCCACCCCAAAGAACTTTGCTAATTCGAATCAGCATTTTTGCTTCCGATTACATATAGAAACCAATTAACATAACAAAACCTAATCTTGTTACCAAAGAAAGGATTATCATTTAGGATATGCAATTATTACCGCACAACTATGGCCATGAAAACTTGATATAACACTCCTCCAGGAGCGAGTCGTCTATCTCAGCATTATGCTGATCAGGCAAGATTTAAACAACCATGCTTTTAACATTTTAAAATTCAGGAAGTTGGGACAAGTACAAATATGCAGAAGAGCAGGTTGGGTCCGGTATAAAGCCTTGTGCGTTATGCAGCAGAGCTTAAAAATTGCCAGCTTTAACATGGGCAACTAATGAAATCTTTTTTAGTATGGGAGCAGAGGGCGACTGGGCTGGTAGATTGCAGAATAGCTGAGCAAGTGTTCTGTACAAGTTGTAGTTTGGCCAACAAGGTGTTGCCCGCTGCTAGCAGCAGTGTGTTCCAGTGATCCAGGCAACTGACTATAGGAGCCTGGACCAGGGTTTTCGTAGAGGTGGGTGGGAGCCGGGGAAAACCTTTTTTTTTTTTTTTACAGCATCATTGTGGCAAAACAGATGCCATATGAAGCATTAACTTGATCTCACATGATTAACGTTTGATCTATTTTTACTCCCAGATTTCTCTCCACTTGCTTGGGAGAAGGAGCTGGGCAAAGTTGTTCTGCATCCAGTCTGCAGGTAATTTATAAAATATATAGAACAAGATTTCCAGCGAGTACGCGCCGTTGTCCAGCATAGTCTAATAAGGCTTTTTGATAAAGATTTATACCCAACAAAAAAACCAAAAAAAAGAACTAGCCGAGTACTGTTCGCCGGCCCCCTATTATGACGTCTATCTCTGACGTTGAATAAATAGGCAGTCCCAGCCGCATAGTCCATCTTTGATGTTTGCCGCGATCGGAAGACGCGGAAGTAGCTGCCCGGGAACGTAGATCGTCGGACTTCAACAGGTACGTTCGAGACTGATCGGGGAACCGCATGCCGAAACTATCCACTCTAACGATTAGGCACTAGAGATACGTTGCCATTAGTTAAACTAACTCTCGTTTAAAAAAAACTTCGTGGATTCATAACGTAAGACCTGGCCGGCATGTTACACTCAAAATAAACGCTAATCAGCCAATTGAGATTTTTGTTCAGGCGGTTACTACGTGACTATGCCACGAAGTATATATATCCTTTACCATGTTCTTTCGCTTGGTTAAAAAACAGTTGAGGTCTATTTTGCTAAAAACGTGATAGTTAAGACACACGTGTGTACATTTTTTTCATACACTCGTTTCTATACACAGCCACGAATTGATTGTACCCGGAGCAGTAAAAGAATCCTTAACAGCTCAGAATTGTTTAACATAAGGTGAGCTATAAATCAAATTTATTATATTAATACAGAATAGACGCAATTAATAATGGGTACACGACTTCGATTAACCAATAGGCTTTGTCATACACAACCCTAGCGAAACTAAATGTAGTTCCCTCGTTTGTAGGAACAAAGCGACCTACAAAGAAGCACGCAGTGAGGAAAGTAAACAAGATGTCCTTTGCCCACACCCACGAAGAACTTTGAAAGGTATCTTTAAGAATTTTGATACTAACTGTGTAGACAGATGAAGAGGGGAGTCAAAGTTAGAACCCTCCATTTTGAAGCTCCATTTGGGAGCTTCAAATCTACAGGAAAAGAAGAGATAGAGTATGTTCAAAACTCATTGAACGAGATACAATAAGTGTTTTATTATTCCTTTGACAGCCCAGGGAAGTGCTTAATCGAAAAAACCATTCCCGCAGGAGCGCAGCAAAACCAATTAGCAAGCCTAGTGCGCTGGTCGCACAGGTGAGTTTCTCAAAAACCTAATGAGATTTCATCACTAAGTCTTCCTACTAGTGTGGAGTTAAAGTATGAATGATGAGTAATGGATCAAGTGATTAAATGGAAACACTCTTGATGCGGGCTACGTTGCTTTATAAAACCAGAGAATTTAGATAATATGATTATGGTTATATATCCATGAGGGTACATTTCTTGTTTGTACGAAAGAATGAATAGTTAGAAAACTGTAGTTGTCGCATAAACGTGAGACATGATATATATGTTTTAGACTCCTGTTTTTTTAAACAAAAAAAGGGGGAAAGAAAACATCATGTACATTGATAGTAAATATTGTTTTTCATTTGTGCCTTAGGCAAACGTTCATGGATAAGGAGATTCCATTTCTAATAGTCCTGAAGAAGGAGGTCACAAACTTCGAATAACCTCCGAAACGCGTCGATGCAATTCCGTTGTGTTAAATTTGGAAGGGGGCATACAATACCTGTGTCAAATGAGGAAGTTAACCCTTATTCAATTGTTGCCCATAAGGTTTCCGAATTAACTGGCTTATGACAAATTGACTGTCTTTTTTCAAAATCTCCTTGATTTGTGCTTTTGTTTTATTCAGTATTTTTTATCTAACTTGTTTTTAATGTGTCTTCGTTTTATTTAAAAACTAATGCATTTTTTATGATCTGATTGTGGTTAAAGAAACTTTGTGAATCAAATAAACCATTTAATTGATTCTTTATAAATTGACGTTGCCTTGCATTTAAGTGTTCCAATAGAATGAGTGATTTTGTGAATACTTGACCTTGGTAGTTGTTACCAATAACATGTGTGAATGAATTAGCAAACATTGGATTCGAAAAGGAAAACATTTTTTACTTCACAGTTTGTCGGAGCTCTATTTCCTTTTTGAGAATACAGGGCCCCTCTCTTACCTTGTTTTAAGTATGCAATTCTCCTCATACAGTGCGCAAATTGGTCTTTCACCTTTCAACTATGAGCTTGCAGTAATTCCTGAAGGTCAGGTTGGTAATGAGGTGATGCTTAATGAGGTGATGCTTACCAGGACAAATTTAGAAGAGGATTTGAAGTCTGCACCTATAAACATGTAGGTGTTCATTTATCTCATCTTATGGCACAGTCAGTCAACACATTGCTGGCCTTGAAAGATACATGAATACAAAATAAATTGTTTCTGTAGTGCGCGCTGCAAAACAAATGCAGAAAGAAGTGCAAAAAAACAATTGATGGACAGAATGCAGAACAATGTCATACATTCACCCAAGTACAGAGATCTGTGCCTAAATCCATCGTGTTTTTGCTCACCATGCCATTCCAGTTTGAGCCCAGCCATATTCAAATCAGTCTTGACCCTGTTCCTTGAGGGAATAGTCCAGCCCGAACTGCCAGGCCAGGTCCTCCCTGGACTAAGAAGTAACATCTCTAAGGAATAGTACATCCTTAATCTGCATGCAAGCAACGGGGCTCGGAGGGGAACTCATCATGATGGAGGCACAGGAAGTGCAGTGAATCACAGTTATCCAAACATGAAATTCGGAGGCTATGCAGGTCAGCTACTGCCAACTGCTGATGGCAAAACAAGCATGTGTAAAGCTGGAATATTTCATCCTAAAATACTTAAGCTAAATAATGTAGGAGTTTACTGATTCTCAATGTCTTGTTGCCAACGCAGGAATTTTGGGAAATGTGTTCTAATCTAATGAAGGTGAATGCTCAAATCGGTACATGGTGCTGTAAGAAATGCTTTGTGAAGGGCAATACTTGGGGACTTAATATGAGTTGGGCGGTCCGATCGACTGCCAAACCCACAGTGAAGGTACAGCTACTTCTGCACTGGTGTTTAGACTGCCCTATTACAAGTAGGGCAGTCAGACCGCCTTGGCACCGCTGCTGCCCCCAGGGATCCGTGATACCTGGCAGTCTTGCAGCGGTCTGAAGCCCCCAATATGCTGGGGGTGCCACTGCATCACCGTCAAGCACATTATGAGTTTCCTCACCGCCACAATTTTCATGGCGGTGAGCCCACCATAAAAAGTGTGGCGGCGAGGAAACAAAGGGGGCCCTACAGGGCCCCCTCTTGCGTCTGCGCCAGGGGATGCATGCAGGGGGGCGCATGTTGAGCCCCCTTGTATGCATGCACCACCAGTTCCTGCAGGGCATTGGCTTGACAGTCCATGCTCTGCAGTATTTCCACTGAGATGCCTTGCTATGGATCACGTATGAGCATTAGCATTGCACCGCTGTGAGCCAGCCACTACAGAACCGCCCGACATGGATTCCAGTTGAATTTCGGCAGGCCATCTCAATATGACTTTGGTGTTGTGGAAGTGGGGGCTAGCGTGGCGGCCCGCTGCGGCACCTCCAAAGTCATAATAAGGCCCAAAGTCAGTTATGTGTTCCCGGATACAGTTTCTGTATTCCAATTTTTAAGTGTCTTACTGTGCCCCCATGTAGGTTTTGTTGTAAGAGCACTGGATATTTTGATCACATAGATACTACTGCAATTCATACATTGCTTGATATTCACTGATACTCTTGTATGGCTTGTGAAGTATTTAGTTTTGCTCAGTCCTAATTCGCACATCGAGAAATTATACAGTGTAGAATCCAGTCCAGAAATTTGTAGGGATGGTTCTTTTTTCCACATACTCCGATCTACAAAGGATTTCTTTCAGGTTGGTACCTCTTCGAAAACCCATGCGACGGGTTAGGTAGCATTTTTCTTTTTTGTTATGAGGGGTGGTTGGTTATGAGTGTCTAATATTTTGTAGGACTCTTTATGCGATGATATACACTGTTGAAGTTGGTTACGCATTTTACTGGCGTGCCCTTTGATTGTCCTATTTACCATAGTCAATTAAGAGGTCCTTGTAGGGTTTTATAGGCATTTTATTGGATGTTTGATCAAGTTTAGATCATTCACTGCAATTACTTTTTGACCGCAGATTCTCCTTGAGGGATATCTTGTATGGTGGTTGGATGGTGGCAAGTGGTTGCCATTAGTGTTGTGCAGGCAGCTGTTTCTTTCTAGGACATTTAGTATTTGATTCGCCTTCATGTAGATAGTGAGGTCTAGGAAATCCATCTGTTTTTGGGGAAGTTCGAAGTTATCCTGATTTTCCATTTGTTGATGTCCATCAACTGAAGGACTCTCTTAATGCAAGGTATAGGCCCCTGCCATAAGTAAAGTATGTCAACTATGTAGCTTCCCTAAAAAATGCCATGTGATGTATACCTACTGCAGCCTTGAAAAAGTCCCAGGCCTGCATGCCACTATGGCGAAAAACACATTTTGGCTTTACTTCTGGATAAACTATACACCATGAAATATCAAACGGAAAATAAATAAGCACCTTTTTCTTCAACAACGATACTTGTTTTTGTACAAATTGTTATGTTGTAACAACCAGTAGGCTCTGTACGCTCATACTGAATGCCAGCATTTTCACAAACACTGAATGCAATACCCTTTTTATTGGTGGGCAAGGGGGACATACCCAGATATGGAAATGTAACAGCACAACCTCAGAATTTAGGGTACTGACGATCCAAAGGGTGACCTTCAACTTTTTCTGCTACACAATATAGTCAACCTAGGCAAATAAATTTGGTTCAACCAGGTCACAAAATTTTAGAGGCCTTGTCATCAAGGAAAACTTCACATTGTCTTTTTAAAGCAGCCAAGTTACTCTAAAGTCTCAAAGTGCATTACAGTGCCAACTGCAGCAGTTCATATTGAGGGGCAAGTCAGAAAAATAATCGTAATCATGAACCCAAGCTACTTACATGGCTCATTGTGGTAGAAAGTGGATGTTTATGAATTAAACGAGGATACCCATGAAAGAAAAGTAGAATGAAAATAAGATAACTCAGGGCAGACTGGGAACCAGAACAGAACCTCATCTACTTTGCAAGGAGAAGGGAAAATTGTTATATTACTAGAATAAAGGTAAATTGCTATTGTAGGAAAGCCAATACTAGCCAAAAGGAGTTTGGAAACAGACTTAACATACTTGAGTACTAATCCTAGAGTCCGAATGCGAGCAGTCGTAACTGTCAAAGATAGTATGTAGCAAACTATCAACTATTTAATCTTATATTATTTAGAGAAGGCTAAGACAATAAAGCACCGCAGTTAAAGCGGTTTATTTTTTCCACATAGCTGGTTTAGTAAAGTGGGTATTCAGGACCGCTTTTGATTTCTAAAGCACAAATGTGATCTCTAAGATGAATCCGAGGGATTTGAGGAGTACATTGAGAGGAGATATCACTTGATTTAATTGATAACTAAATATTCTCTTAGGGATGAAATATCAGGGAGTTCTCAAGATCACAGGGCTGGATTCCAGCAAACCGGGCTTGCTGAAATTATGTCTAGGAGGAATGATACCTTCCAGGATAGGTGCTGGAAGACGGACCTTAGTTGAATTAGAGAGACCATTAATTTTGAGAGGATTGTATTTCAAGGACGGGAAGACCTTCCCATCAGGTTCGCATTCTCTAAACCCATAAACAATCCTTAAGCAATGGTATGGTTAAAAAGATGTGGGTAGGTATACAACATTCCTCTATGATCGAGATATGTAATAATTTGTTGATGCTCAAGGAAAAGTTAACTCTTAACAGGGCAAGCTCATGACAGAAATGAGCTTATACAGGGGAAAGGAAAATGTTGCTTCCTCTGTAAGCACCTGTTTGTGGCATGTAGTGCTTTAGATTCACATTCTGTGCATAATCCTGACATTTAGTGTTGGGCAAGGATGTTTTCTTCAAAGAAAATCTTTTGAGTCACAAGGTATTATGACTTCTCTTGCTGGTAATGGGCATTACAACTCCAATGTTAGATTGTTTTCCATATGGTGGGTGAGGATATAGTGTTAAGCGAAGCGTAGTATAAAGATATGTCCACGCAAAGAGAAAGTAAGAAATATTAAATTGACTTCAACTATCAGAGGCACCCGGAGAGCTGGGTGGGCCAATGTTATTCTACAGCACTACATGCCACGAACAGATGCTTACTGGATAAGTAAAGTTTTCCATTCAAGGCATGTGTAGCTCTAGATACACATGCTTTGCATTGACGGTAAAGCAGTCCTCCCAAAACAACAGTGGCTAGCCTGTGGAAGTTGCAGTGGTTTGGACAAGTGGACGTAGGACTGCCTGTCCAACACTACATCCACACAATGTTTTGCAAAAGTATGTGGTGTGGACCATGCAGCTGCCTTACAAATATCAGCAATAGGGATATTTCCAAGAAAGGCCATAGAGTGGAATGAGATCTAGGAGGGATATTCAAGGTCCTTTTAGCTTTGGCATAGCATGTCTGGATGCACTTGAAAATCCAGCTAACGATGCCCGATTTAGAAATGGCTTTCCCTGTATGGGGTTTCAGAGAAACCAACAACAAGCGGTTGTGTTTTAAAAAAAAAAAAAGATGTAGTTATGTCAATATAGTACGAGGGCTAGATTAACATCTAATGTATGGCGGGCATGTTCCTCAACTCAGTCGAATAGAGGGAAAAATTCAGGAAGTTCAATAGATTAAGGTCAAAATGTGAAACCACCTTTGGGAGGAACTTAGGGTTGGTGTGGAGTACAACCCTATGTTTATGTATTTGTAAGAAGGTTCTTTTGGGAGGGAAGGGGGAGGGGAGAGATTTATATAGTGCAAACTCGACCAGAAGGTACCAGAGCACTTTACATGAGCACCAGTTGTGTTACAGACGGACACATTAATTTTATTACACACGGGGAGATTAACTGATTTGACCAGAATCACAGGATGTTGAGCGTCCCAGCAAAGACTCGAGCCCGGTCCCCTTGGCTGCTCTAGTCATTAGGCCACATCCTCTCCTCCAAGGTCAATGCCTGAAGCTCACTTAAACGTTTAAGGGAAGAGATGGCTACTAAAAAAAAAGTTACCTTCCAGGATGGAAAATGGAGAGGGCAGGAGTGGAGGGCCCAATAATCTTGTTAATACAATGTTAAGACTCTGGGGCTGATGGGACAGAGGGAAAAAAACCTCTTATATGACCTGCCATGAAGGCTTTAATGAGAGGAATTCAGAATAGGGAAATGCATTGCCTGTTGTGGGGATTAGCAGCTACAGCCGCAAGGTGTAGTCTTTGGGATGCGAAAGCTAAACCAGAAGTTTGTAAGTGAAAGATAGCAGACCAGGTTTCATATTTTGGCTGCTAAGGGGTCAATATGTTTTGAATGACAGTAATGAACACATTTTTTTCCATTTAGCAGCGTAACTGGCATGACACAAGGAGCAGGCAGGCGCGCCTCCTTGAAAATGTTTATGCATTCTGGTGGGAGATTATGGTATCCAAACTCTAGGACCCCAAGAGCCAGATCGCAAGGTTGAGAGACCTGGGATCCATGTGCCGGATTTCTCCATGGTTCTGGGTGAGAAGGTCCTGTCTGCTAGGGAGTGTCTCTAGTGGGTCCACTGCGAGTTCGTGGCAGGGTAGTGAACCATGGCTGTCGTGCTCATGTGGGTGCCACTAGTATGAGTGTGAGAGAGGTTTAACTAAGTTTTCGAACCACAAACTGAAATAGGGGGGAAAGAAGATGAAAAGTGTAAGCAAATATCCCTGACCAGCTCATCCATAATGCATTGCCCTTTCACAGGGAACTTGAAGGTGAAATTTTGGCATTTAGTGCTTTCTGCTGAGTCTGGTAGTCCAAAACACGTAAAGTAGTGGTGTAGAACTTGTGGGTCGAGCTCCCACTCATGGACTTGTTGCCGCAGCCTGCTGAGAAGGTGTGCAAAGCGGTTGTCCACTCCCAGCAAGTACTCCACCAAGAGGTGGATCTTGTGATGAAGAGCTATTTTCTAAATGTTTTGGGCTACGTTAGAGAGCTGAGGTTATCAGGTGCCCCCTTGTTTCTGAAGGTAATACATGGCTGTGATGTTGTCCGTCTGGATGAGGACTACCTTGCCAATGAACTGCTAGTAGTTCTAGGTGATTTATGTGGATTAGTAGTTGATTTTATGTGGATTAGTAGTTGAATGTGATTCCACTGAACTTAGACTGTAAAATTTTGTGAATGCGCTTCCCATACCGAGAGGGAGTTGTCAGCTGATATGGTGCTCAGTGGAACTGGTTCTAGGAATGGCAACCGTTTTAAGAAGTTGTTGGTGTTCCACCTTCGAAGACAGTGGCACGTTTGAAGGCCGACTAATATTAGATATTGCGACCCTCCCCTTGAGACCATAGGTGCGCTATGCACATATGTAATGGACACTTGTAACCTGGCATGAGGTACTACTGTGATGCATGAGGCAATTTTACCTAGGAGGCGCACAACTATCCTGACTAACTTGTTGATTTGGTTGAAACAGAGGAGTGAGTGCAGGAAAGGATTGTATCCTGGTGGTATTTAGGTAGGCTATGCCCATCTCTGAATTGAGTATTGCCCTTACAGGAGGTTAAATCTGAAGGGGTTGGAGATGGTATTTTAAAGCGTTGATGGTAAAGCCTAGTTCGTGAAGTAGGTTGATGGTGACTTGCGTATGTTGGTGACATTGTAGAGGAGTGGTACTCTTGATGAGCCAATCGTCCAGATAGGGAAAGATGTGGATGCCCTGTTTTGTTTAGGCGAGCAGCCACCAACGCAAGGCACTTGGTGAGGACCCTAGGTGAGGTACTGACTCCGAGAAAGAACACCTTTAATTGGCAATGCTGTCCGCTTAATACAAATCTGAGGTACCTGCAATGTGCCAGATGGATTGGAATGTGGAAATAGGCGTCCTTGATGTAGAGCGTGGTTATGAAATCGCCATGTTGTAGTAGCAGGATGACATCCTGAAGAGTGACCATGTCAAAGTGCTCTTTTAGTACAAGTAAGTATAGTGAGTAAACAACTGCATTCTGTTGATGGCTAGGGGTGTGTTCTATGGCTGCCCTTTGCAGGAGCGCTTGGACTTCATCCCTGAGTAACCTCTGGTGTTGTTGGAAGAGTTGTGTTTTTAAGGTGGAACATTGGGAGGTGTGGAAATGAGCTCCAGACAATAACCATGTTGGATAATATTCAACACCCACTTGTAGGAGGGGACTATCTGCCAAGTGTGAAACAACCCTTGGAGACTACCCCGAATGGTGTTATAGCATCGAGGAGAATGAGAGGCAAATCGGGGCTTATTGGTGGTGGCAGATTCTTTGGAGGATCCGCCTATACCTCTGCCCTTTAAATGGTTTCCTCTGTAGGAGCCTCGAAGAGAAGCCTGGGAGAGGTGCTTTGGGCTTGTGGCCACTGGTATAATGTGGAGGTTCAGACGGAGGGGGATTTTGGGACCTCCAAGGTATAATAAGCGGCAAAAGGACCCGCGATGGAAAGGGGTTTTAGGGCACCCATTGCTTTTGCCGTTTCATTGTGCTTTTTAATTTTTTCAAATAAAGTATCAGCCTTTGGGCCAAAAATATGTTTCTCCATTTTAAGGTAGATTAAGGAGATTTTGCTGGACTTTCGGTTTTAAACAGGAATTCCAACGTAAAAGGGCACTAGTTAACAGACCTCAGCCCCCACCCCCCAACGGCAGTATTTGCAGCATCTGTTGCACAACGTGTGGTGGTGTTTGAGGTCTGCTTCCCTTCCGAGACAATCTCAGCCTCTCTTTTTATGTTCATCTGGGAGCTATTGAACGAGCTCCTCCATTTCTTCCCTATGGGCTTGGCCATATCTGGAAAGTAGACCAATGGACTTGGCAATCCCCCAATGATTTGTCAATTTTGCAGCTACCCTTTAGCCTGCAGCATCTATTTTCTTACTCTCTTTGTCTGGTGAAGTGGTTTGAGTGTTGGCCGTTTTTAGTGCAGTAGCTACCACTAGACTCAGGTGGAAGCTGACCCCTGATGTAATGTGGGTTTGCTGGGGGAGGTCTTATATTTCTTGTCCACCATTGGTTTAATAAACCAAGTTCAAACAGGGTTGTGGAAAATGTCTGGGGTGTGACGGGCCACTGTCTAAGTATGGGGAGGTACTGAGCCGACCTTTGTTTGAAAGAAAGGGTCTCAAAAAAGGAAATCTTCCTCCAATAGCAAAGTATGTAGATCCACTTTATGGAAGTTGGCAGCCCTACCAATGAGGTTGTGGTAGGAAGTTGTGTCATCGGGAGGAGAGGGTTTTGCAGGGCATAGGTCAGAATCTGTATCAACTGGTGGTTCAGTATCATAGGTATCCTAGAGATCATCCTGTGGTGGGATGTCAAAGGTATCCCTATTGTCTGGTCCCCCTGTATCTGACTGAGGTGACCCTTGATGCATGTATGATATAGGATCAGCTAGAGAACCAGGAGATGAGGAGGAGTGTTGTGGTAGAGGTAGGGGTGGTGGAGTAGTGAAATGTAAAGGGTTTGTAGCCTTGTCCATTTTCTTTAGCTGATTTGGTGAAGGCACAACGTACAGGGCTTCTTTAAAGGACAACTGCCCTTTAGATGGTTGAGCTGCAATTACAGGTCAGATACTTACCCACCCTCTTGGATGTAGATGGATCATTAAGTGTTTGACAGGTGTCTATTTCTTCTTGTAGTCTATGAAGAATCGGTGTGACGGACCCCGATACATGGCCAACCTTGTTGCTGAGCTCCGATGTAGAGGTCTATCTTCTGGGCTCTGACAGCATTTTTTATTTCAAATACAAAGTTGTCAGCTCGAATCTGAGGCGGAAGCTGCCTATGCCGAAGTACCCGGCCGCAATGGTTTCTTCGGCGCCAAGCCAGGGCTGGGAGTTAGACTGTCTTCAGGCCAAGGTCAGCACTGACCAACAACTGCAGACATGTCTCTGGCGCTCCAGAGTAACTGTTAAACCCTTAGCAGAGGTTTGCTCTGCGTGGGGTCGGTGGCGAAGTGGGGGGTACAGTACTCACAGCTGGCTGCGGTGGTGGGAGAGCTTCCATTTTTGATCCGTCATCGGGGGGGAGGGGGGTTGGTTCGGGAAGGAAGGTACCTTTAGACGCAGCAGACGCTTGCGCATGGTATTCCCCCTGGATGTCTTGAGTTCCGAAAAGGTCCGTTGTGTCTTTTCTGCTTCAACGTGACATTTGGAGTTGTCCAGCCTGACAGTCACAAAGAGTTCCCTTTGACAGAAAGGAGCTGCAAGCATCACAATCAGCCTTGTTGTGCTCAGAGGAGAGAGACGGATTGCAGACCTGGTGGAGATCGGTCCAAGGGTATCCTGCGTGACACAGAGGACAGCCGCGGAAAGGCTTCCGTTCCATAACCATGTGAGCATGGTGGGGAGATATGCCTAAAGACCAAAGAAGGCCCCAAAGGGCAAAAGCCCACGAGGCCCTGAGGTCGATGAAAAGCACCAGATCGATTCAGGATTCGTTCATTAGAAAGGAAAGGAAATAAGGACACAATCGATAACAATACCGACTGAGGCAGGGCCAGTGTAGATTGAGAACAGTGCACTACAACTGTGTTGAACGGGAGCACGGGAATACACACCCGAACAAGACGGCGGAAGAAAACAATCTAATAATGGAGTTGATGTCCATGTGCATTACCAGCAAGAGGAGTCGCCGCAGTACCTTGTAACTCAAAAGACTTTCTTCCAATAAAAACAACTTGCACACATCTGAGCCTACCACTTGATGGTAGGATTATGCACAGCATGGGTATCTACAGCTACACAACTCAAACTCTGCTGTGACCCGCATCAATAAACTGACAAAAGTTTAAATTCAAGGCAGAATGTGAGCAAGTCAACTAGTCACAAGACTGAATTAAAAATAATAATTAAATAATAGTGTTTGAGACACAGGTAACTACAAGAAAGCACAGAGGAATCAAGAGCCAGAGAGAGGCCTGGAAGGTGCTTTTATAGGTGAAGCATCTTCAAAAATTCCTAAAGTTTGCATTAAAGGAACAAAAGATGACATTGTCCAACTTCTGAATGGTCCTATTTGACTATCATATAGAAAATCCCTCACTGAAGGTCTGAAGCTAGCTCCTAAAACCACAAAGAGATCTATTCCATCATCAAGGAGTTCACCACCCCAGAAGTCACAGCCAACTCCATCACTCCATTCCAGGAACTCTGAGTCAACTTCTCAAATGTCTTTCACAGCAAAATTAAAAGGATCTACAACTTTGGAAGGCAACATTGGGGAGAGGATGAAGCCTTGCGGTTAGAACGGTCGACCTCGAAGCTGGGGAACAAGGTTCGAGTCTCGGTAAGGTTGCTTAACATCCTTTGATTCTGGGCAAATCAGGACATGATTATCAAACTGCCCGCCGCCTACCTAGACACCCACCTAGGAAAACACCACTGCAGTTATGAAAACAGTCTACTCTGGGGCTCCAACAAACCCCTGCACACATCATATCTACCACTTAGGAAGTCCTCTAATTGGCAAAGACCTCTCCCACACATCATCAACTCCTCCATCGAATCCGCCCCCTTCCCCGAAGACTGGAAACATGCATCAGTCATGGACCTCCTCTAGAAACCTTTGGCCAGCCCCAGCGAAACACACAACTTCTGCCCTATCTCCCTGCTCCCGCTGCCAGCCAAAGCGATAGAGAAGACAATCAACCAACAGCTCACCAACCACCTGGAACCTTCTCAACCACTCCTAGTCTGGTTTTTTAAACAACCATAGAACAGAAATAGTACTTCTCACCATCACAGACCAAATCTGAACCCTACTTGACCGAGGAGATACAGCCGCCCTCATACTGGTGGGCCTCTCCACTGTGTTCAAAACCATGTCACACTCTAGCCTCATCAAAAGACTTCACGAAAAAGGCATCAAAGGACCAGCCTTCCCTCAAATGGATATGATTCTTCATCACAAGATTAACATAATGAGTCAGACTCCCACCATACACATCAGAGGCCCAAGGGCTTGATCTGCGGAGTCCCCCAGGTTCATCTCACAGTCTAACCCTGGTCAACGTCTGTGTGACACCTCATCATCAGAGCACACAGCATATCCATCATCTCCTACGTTGATGATACCAAACTCATGCTATCAGTGTCAGACAAGTCCACCTCCGCCAGGACCAACTTCACTGATTGAATGACTGGCGCTGCCGAAAGTACGAAAAAGAACTGCACAAACTCAAATCCAACAAGACAAAGTGCTGATCTTCAGGAACAGATACTCTAAGGACTCCAAGAGGACAGTGATATGCAGGAGGGGATAGAGGACCGCCACTCGGCCCAAGCCAGATGCGGTGGCCAACCCTCACCGGTGATCAAATATGCGCTTGCTGGAGAGTGGCTCCCAAGCCTCGGGTCCCGATTAGAAGGTGTGCAAGCGAGCCTAAAGTGCAGGGCCTCTCCTGAGACCTGGGCTCCTCCTGGGAATTCTTTATATAGCGCAGAGTAAATGGCGATCGCCTCTCACCGTTGCGTGAAACTCAGGTCGCACTCACCCAGTAGTCGCAGCCGCACTTGGGCTGCGCACGCAGGTCAACTCGCCACGCAGGGTCCGGTATAGCAGGGCCCAAGCCACACTGTTTTTGGGGCAATGTGTGCGGGCCGGCCCGTCACGGCAGTCTGCCTCTCTTCCGCCAACTCCCCAGGCACCAAAAGTCAGCATGTAGTTCCAGGCCCAGTGCACTCCCAGATCAAAATCCGGAGGCGAGTGATCACTGCAGGCAGACGTGAATGATGCACTGGGCACTGCGTGGCCGGTTGGTGGATCGGCAGACCCACCCCGCTCTCGCACAGTCACCGGGTCACAGCTGCAGGCTCCGGGGTGTGGTCTCGCCAGGCAGGCTCAAGACAGGCGCTCTGCTTAGGCCCCACACTGTTTCCACCAAACGCACCGGGGGGGGGGGGGGGGGGGGGGGAGAGAACAGGCAACGACAATCCCAGCAGTCTCATCCATAGTCTGGGCCCCATTCCTCCCTGCGGGGACGAGCAGATCCGGTCAGCAGTGCCAGAGACCCCACCGGCTCCACCACCTCGCCAACTCCGGTGTAGGCCGCACCACTGAGGCGTAGCAGGCCCAGCTCATGCACAACGTCTCCACGCAGCACCTAGTGAGGTGACCGGGGCACCGGCAGATAGCGCTCCGCTAGTGCTTTCAGATGCAAGGCACGAGCAGTGATTTTTTCGTTATGCTGTCAGGAATCCTACCGGATAGTTACAATGGCTTGCCGGAGCAGGATGCAGCCATCTTGAGCACCGGCAAGCTCCGTCCCTGCAGACTCCAGTTCATAACATTATCATGCTAGTGCTTAGGTAATCAATCAACGCTTACCTTTACTTTGCTACTTGGGCAAAAACGTGAATATTTAATATTGCTTTATGAGGAAACTATGTCAGAATATTCTAAGCAACATTCTGCCAGGAGTAATACTTTGATGTTAAGGTAAAAGCTAAACGAGCATTGGCATACCCAATAGGTCTCGCCTTTGGGTCCTTATAAGTGTTCTGTCAGTGCTCTCAGCGTTGCCAATGTTTTTAACCTATGTTATAGAGCATTGTGGGTGCTGTGCAGCATGTTGAAAAGTTATAATAATAAAGTATTACAAGTATTTTTGGTACCTTGTATATAACCAAGAAGATATTATGTACAACTGAATGACCCAATTAAAAAAATTATGACAGTGTAAAGGTGGTTAAGAATCAGGATATTGAAATGCAACTATGATTTTTCTGTGATTGTAATTTCTTACGCATAGCTTTGAACGCAAATTGTATATTATTATGTTTTCAACCGTGTAAAGCGTTCTGACGTGTACAATAAGAGGCTGGTGCTATAGAAGTCCTCAAAAAATAAAGGCATGGCATACATCTTTGAGATGCGCTGCTGTATCTTGCAAACTCTTATTTTGCGTCAATGCTTACACTGTGACAATAAGTGCGTTGAGAACAGTCCTAAAGGTTGACATCTAAAATCGAAAGGAAGTGCACGCCTAGACATTTTTTTTTCTAATCTCCATGCTGTTTTTATGGGGTAGATCAAAGGTGCGAGCGAGATTTTTCTGAGATATAATGTCTGCGTTTGGTGAGCCCCGATAGGGGTGAGAAGTGGCCATGAATGAGTGCCCCGTATGTCTGGCCAGCAGCGTGGAGCCTCAGTAAACAGCCGGGTGACACGAGCACAGGGCGCGTCAGTCACAGGCGCCCTACACAGCCTACGCACCAGTGGATAATAGCGCTCTAACTTGAGACTTTAAGCAGGGCCAGATAACCTCATCTCACATAATGTCCGAGTGTTAGCTGCTCTGTCGTGCGGCCACTTCAAAGGAAAGAAGTGCCTCACGGCCCTTCCCCTCTTAAGCCCACTTGTGCATAGAACCAAAACTATGTCAATTCCCTAATATCAGTAGGAAGTAGAGCGAATGGGTATTATGACTGTCAAGGTTCCTGCTTTCAGTTGTACGAGTAATGCGTACAACTGCTCCAACGTGTGGTGAATGGGGTGTTGTACCCAACTAGTGCTGTTTATTGTGTTGTATTTCTTTTTCGGATCACTAAATGGTTTTGCGTAAGAAGAATCAATTGATTTACCTCTTCTAAATCGAGGAATCAGATATAACATTTCAATTTGTCAGATGCTTCTTTGATCGGGAAGGGTCCTTTTTAAAAGCTTTTATTTACATCTTCCAAAAATTAAACACAGGTTCCACATGAATGTGAAGAATTGTCCGAAGAACAGCGTCCCGCGGCGTACCACGTTCTGCAAGTGGTGTGCGCACGCTGTAAGGGTGCCTGCGAGTGGTGCGCGTGCTGCAAGTTAGAAAAAACAAGGAATGCAGCTGCCACCCTGCACGCCGCTGCTCGCTCCCGCAAGCAAAACGCTGTAGGAGTGAACCTGTGCTAAAGAGGTGGGACATGCGCCCGCCTTTAGCAGGCTACAAAAACAAAATGAAAAAGGCAACAGCCAACCAAATGAGTGGGGGGTGGGAGGGTGGCGGGGGAGGCAGACCCACAAAGATAAGTGTAGCGTGATTACAAGAAGCCTCGCAGAGCAGCGCATGCGCGCTGGCTCAAGCTCAACCTAAAAAGGACTCTGCACTCTTTTGTATTGTGTCATGTCAGAACTAAGCTTCTAGAGCAGTTTGCAACTTTGGGCTAAAGCAAAGACCAGGAAATCAGCTGACCTATGCTCTATAGAAAGAAGCTTAACATTTTGATTTACAAAATAAAAACTCTAAAGAAAAGTGTGAACTCTTGAAATCAAGTAATTTTATTTAGTCATTTTAGCCACCTGAATGACTTTAGTAATTTATTTTTAAATCGAAATTGATTTACTTACAACTGGCTTAGATAGTATCTCACATTCATTAAACCATTCTAGAATAGTAGCTTGTAACAAAGATTTACTGACATACAATAATTGAGAAGTATGGCATTCCCACAATAGGAGGTGTAGAAGACATTTTTGTAACAAAATGTATATCTTCCTAGTAACGAACCCCATCTAACCAGTAATAAAAATCGGTTCAATCAATCTCTTTTTACTATTAATAGAGGCGTTCTAATGACTGTAACTAAATGTTTTGGAACATTAGAGAAGTAAAATTAAAGAGTTAAAGCTAAAAATGAAGAGCACTAAACAAGACTGTTGGTGTTAAATGCCCAATAAAACAATCTGAGGGTCGGCCATTGTAGTCAGAAAGCACAAGCAACTACAAGTGAGCTATAGTACACAGTTAAGTGAACACATCCATACAAGTTTAATGCTAATGGTAATATCCCCATTTCAACAAACTCAAAATGTAATTTCTTTAAAATGTCTACCTTGAGGTTTTTGCAGCTCTTCATGAGATACTTCACATCATAGATTATAGGGAAAAACAGTCGAAGGATTTCAAAGAAGTCTAATTCTTCTTCTGGCAAATTGGAATTGGTCAGGATTTTGATGAGATAGCCAAAATCATACCCACTGCAAAATCATTAAAAGGAAATCAAGTATTAGCTTTCATTACATGATTTCATTTTGAGTAAAGTTATGGAGGAAGATGGGAAAATACTTTATTTCAAATTGTAGTTCTTAGTCGGATACTTCATTAAACCCATAAAACAAAGTAAGCCAAAACACATTGACCTCCCCTGAATAAAAATGTCACCGTCTAAAAATATTTTGTTGAACACGGTCTACCCAAGTGCAACAATTTCTATACATTTCTTTAAAATAAGTTCCAATCAAATGTAAAAGATTAAACCAGTGACTAATCAGAATTGTTAAACCCAGATTACATGCAGGTAACGTTTAATTCTCCATTATGGATTCTTTTTAGAGTACAGAAGCATTGAAAAGAATAGCATGATCATTAACAGTAATATCCTACGCTAAGGCTACTCCAGTGGAGAAAATTACCGACAAAGAAGGAAACTTGTATGCACAGGGGCTTGGTCCATGTGTGTGTTTGCTATAGAGCAAATACCCAAACAAAAAATTAAATTACCTCGAAGACGACACTGCAAATTTCAATGACCATAATGTTACTGAGCAGACCAGTAGTTTTTTCCCATAGGTCCTGTGACATTGGATGTAAGACTACTTTAGAGGAGTCGACTGGCTTTCTGATAGAATCAACTGATGCATAATATTATCCACCTGACTGTGGACTGTACAGCAGAGGCTAGCTACCCTGTGTGGAGAACTCAAAAAGTTGTCTAGATAGCATACTCTCTTGTTCTCATGTGCATAATCATTTGGCTCCACCCAGGCCCTGGTTAGCAAACATGAATCTATCCATTTCTCTATTTTGAGCACTTTAAAAACTGTGATTGCTTTACCAACAGTAATTCAGTTCTTTATTATGGACACTTTCGTTATTACTTTCAGTTCCTCTTTAAATTATTAAAAATCCTGCTCCCTGTGAGATTTTGGCTGTTAACTGTTGTGCTGTATTTCAGTACATCAGCTTATATTTCACTGCCATCCTGTTGCTAAAGAATTCTTCTAGAAATCCGTTGAGTGGACATTTCTGGCAACTTCTGTTTTTTGGAACAGGGTTTCTTCGAAGCCAAATTTAAAACCCATACCCAGCTTCATAGTCTGCACTACTTTCATCTACTCTCACACCATTTACACCACCTAAAATCTATTTTGCACAACCTGGTGGTAGATCCTTTTCCTATTTGGAATCTACATACTTTTTGGCACATTCCCCCTATATTCTCAGTCCAGCTTCTTTAGGTTCTTTAGGTTTGATTATCAGCATAAAACCTATACCTTTAGCCTTCCTCTGTAGTTAATGGTCATGCTGACATCTCTTTCTGGCCATGTGTGTGCCAAGACACACAGTTAGCACTCTATAAATTCTTAATCTACATTGTCATCAAGGGACCAAAGATATAATTTTTTTTATCTAGGGTGTAAAGCACTCCCAGTCGCAAGCAAGGCTGGGAAGAGGTAAATTAAATATTGTTCAGCTTAGGTTAAAACCTCAGATGGCACGAGGGCGGAGGGAAACCTTATTATGGAATACACTGCAGGGAGGCATGGTTTTCACCTCCTGCTGAGCGATGTCACAGACAACAATATACAGCTTTCAAAGAAATGATCACATCCTACAATGAAGGAGATGCTGTTGCTGAACACCCAACATTATTTTCATTTGGGACGAATTAGGGAGACAGCAGAGACACATGTGAGTTAGCATCAGTTTTAATTCTCAGTTGCTCCACTGATTTTCAAACCATTCCTCTTAACGTGTAGCCATACTTGAACAATTAAAAATAAAGGATGCCATTAATGCTAGTAAAGATATGATATGCCTGTCAGTATGTTGAGCATTTGTAAGGAATTACTCAATATGTGCCCTTAAGAATACATTTTGCGATTTAGGTTCAATACCTTCCAGGTTACTATAGCCTCTATAGCAGGGTGGATATTGACTCTGCTATATCTGTAGCCAGATAATAGCCAGGTTTTTGAGGGTTGCCTAAAATAAAGTATGCCTGTAATAGATGTTGCTGTCAAACTAGTCATTGAGGAAGTGATAAACCAATGTTGTTTTTTTCCCCGAATTGAGCCACTAGCTCTACATCAACTTCAATAAGGTGTGTGACACTTAAATTGGGTTCAAACCCTTTGTTAAGGGAGTGGTGATTATAGGCAATCCACAATATTAATTGTTGTATTTCTTGAGGATGCTTGTTAGTGCTCGATCTTCCGTATAGAGACTACAGGACTGCTTCTTACAACTTCATGCATATGTCATGGCTTAAAATATTCTGGCAGTTATTGCTCATTTGAAAATATTCCTCTTCAAAACAGCCTTTGGTGGGATTACAGAAAACTGTTAGTCTTTCCTGACAAAAAGATTTAAAGAAAAGGAAAAAGAAACCGGTTTCAGATCTCAAATTACACCATGGATGCATAGGAACCTGTCCAGTGCATTTCACGAGAACAGATACATTCTTACCCACAGTCTATTACTATTTCCCTCCTCTAATGTTCAAGGGTTGCAACGAATTTCAAGCAAGCATAGATAACTACTCACTGTAGGCAAGTGCCCCTTTTTGACCTAGTCACCCATCACTTTTTACCTGATAATTGATGTAATTATGACAGAAGTGCACTGGGTTCCTGCTATACAGGTGCCCAGTGCCTGATCTCTTTCCCTAAAATGGAGCAATTGTTCCCCCAATTGGCAATACCTTTAGCATCTCTGTACGTCCCTAGTAGTTGACACCCCTAGAACAAAGGGCCTGGGTACTAAAGAGCATATATTGTGCTGCCCTTAGGGCCCCTCACTACATCTCATGCAAACTGACATTGCAGGCTGCGTGATATGGTGCACACAAAAGTGAAGACACAACATGGCACACAGGCAGACACTGCATGCAATATATCCAAGTCACCCCAACACATCCACATCCCTAAGGCAGGGTGCATTATATTACATGTGTGAACATATCTGCATGAGCAGATATAAACGATTTGATGTCTAACTTGATTCATAGACATTGCAAGTGAACAGGGAAGCCATCTTAAGGACATGTACTGGACACTAGCGAATGAGAGTTTACCCAGCTGTGTGATGGCTTCACTGAAACCCAGGATGTTTGGAATCAAACATCTTGCACTAATAAACCCACGATTCCTGTGATGGATTTGTTAATACATGCACCAAAGGGTACCTTAAAGGCACCCCCTGAAAACCTACGAGTCCACTAGTGTGCTGGCTGACTGGTCCAGTCCAGCCTGCCACCACAGACACGCGTCTGACCCCCTAGGAGGTAGGAGCCCTGAACTCAGAGGTCAGGAACAATGCCTGCTCTGGCAGGAGATGTTTACACCTGCTGCCTTGGACCTTGCCCCATACTTATCTTAAGTGCAGGAGATTGATCCTTAAGTCGATGTGAAGTACCAGTATGCAGTGTATGTCTTTCCTCCATACGATAACACAACTGCTTCAGAAGCTTTTTTAAATCTGTAAAAATTCATAACTCGAAACATACTTACCTGATTTAGATGATCTAGGTGCCTAAAGTTATATACAGATAAGTTTTATTTTTATAAATTGGGGCGGACCTCCGTATTGAGTTGTGTGCATCATATATTGACTGTGTGTGTACTGCAGATGCCTAATTTTCCTTTCTGATAAGCTGAATGCTTTTCGACCACACTACCCTAGGTAAAGCCCCTGTACACTCGTAAGGGATTCCTGGACTCTCTACCCAGCATATCTCTTTTTGGTATAGTATATAAAGAGCCAGCTTCCTACCGTCATGCATTCCACTCAGAAATCCTTCTCCTCAGAAGTTAAGGGTGACACACAAATAACTTTTTTTCAATTAGAGTTTTGCAAAGGAGGCCAAATTTAGTTTCAGATATACAAGATGGGTGCCTAAATCACGTGTTTGAGTCTCTAAAGCTCAATTCAATAAAAAAAAATACTCCCTGCTCTGTAAGTATCTATAGCTTTTAGGGCTGTAGATTTACATGTTTTGCACACTCCAGCCATCAAGAATTGCGTGTGCGCAGTACAGGTTTTTTTTTTTTTGGGTGTATATGTTTTGGTTTCAATTTGAATTTTGATCCCTACCTGAAATCCACTATGCGTCAGAACAAAGACTTCATCTCAGATTGTGTTTCCCCTAAGAGTAAGCAAGAGAAAGTGGAGTGAAACTGTATAGGTCTAGTTTGGAAGAAATAATGTGTGTAATGTACAGTATCTGAAGCATAAGCTTGCATCAGGGGAGACAGGAGAGCACATATGAATCTACAGTGCTACAAGCTACCAAGTGAGTATTTGCTTTGTCTAACAAACGGATTTTGTATGCTCTACATTACAGCCCTCATTTCATCTATTGTGTGTAATGCTCTTTCTGTCACTATTTGAGGGAGTGGAAAGAAAATAGCAAAGTCAAGTGTCTGACTGATTTGGACTGGAAAGAAAACCTTCAGCAGGAAAACAGATTGGTTTTGCTAATTTGTGTCAGTGTTCCTTTGAACTTTTTATCCGGTCCCTGGAGCGAGGTGGACCCACGGCCGCAGGAGCGCCATAAATTCAAACGCGAAACCCAGCGAAGCGGGAGCCTCTTGCTACTTGTGTCAGTGTTCCTTTGAACTTTTTAGCCGGTCCCTGGAGAGAGGTGGAGCCATGGGCGCAGGAGCGCCATAAATTCAAACGCGAAACACCGCTGCGCGGGACGCAGTCCGGGGCGAAGACTGGGCCAAGACGGGCCCGTCTGAGCCCATCAGAGGCTAAAAGAGGCTGGGCTGAGCATTAACGACTGGTTGTAAAGACAACTTCCAACTGGTACTATTATATACGGCCTTATATTGAGGCATAACTACGTATGTTGAGTTTCCCCGTTGTTGTAGGCCATTGATGCTTCTCATGTGGGGGGTTGTGATGTACGTTGCATCTTGAACAGGTTCAATTTCTGGTTTATATAGGAGAGTCTTGTGCTACTGTGTTTCAGGGGTTTATTCACCGCTTTCCATCAACCTCTATTTATTTATTTTTATTATTTTGTTTTTTTAGTAGTGTAGGGAGAGGCGGGTTAGTGTGGTTTAGCGCCCGATAATACTGCAACACACGAGCCTGATTAAGCTGAAGGTGAAGGTGATAGGATTAGGCTTTTTATATTAAGTCAATTCCTGTGTTAGATCAGCTGTTGTAATCCTTGGTATCTTGGTACCGTCATAGTAAGGGTTGTGCAGCATGAGTAAACGTAAGCTCGGAGCATGAGTGGGGGTTGCTGGTACACTGGACGCCTTTCTTAGTAGGGCAGAAACAGTATTAATACACGAGATCCAACTCACTGAACGAAGGTTATCATTAGATCCCCAGCCCCCCCTCACTAGTACAGTGTCTTTGACTCATCCCTTGCTTAATCATACCGATGAATTAATTTCCCATCATAGTTTTCACAGTCAGCATAGTCACTCTTCCCCCGCACATGTAGACTCCCTTGTAGAATTACCAGGGCCACCCACATCTTCCAGTCCGGGGAGCGGTCTTCGACAGTCAAAGACTACTAGAGGGAAGAAGCCCAATCAGGCTAACCCCTGTGAACCACCTTTAAAAAAAACGAAAGGCGCGAGGCCCATTCAAACCCATCATTCAGGCTTCTAGATTAGTTAAATGCAAGAGTGCTGTCACGGGAAACACTGGTAGCCAGTCACTTATCAATTCGCCAACTAATGTGCAAATTAACTCATGTCCCACTTTAGGTACTAGTGACCCTCCCCAACGGCTAAATGAGGATGAGCTTTGTTTACAGCTGGAAGCAAAACTCTCTGGCCTGCTTGATCCCCTCTTTCTTAAATTGACATTGATAGAAGAAAGACTTACTAAATAGAGCAGGGAATTCTCAGCGTTTCCCTTAGTAATTCTGGTGTTCAGCTAACAGGCGGGCCTAACACGCATACGGCAAGGGGAAGTGATAAAGTTCCTAGGGGTCCCACTATCAAACCACATAGTTCCATATGTACAGTAGGGACAGTTGCAGAGTCTACCCGAACGAATCACCCCCTCTTCCCCCATGGCATGGATCCATGGCACAGGGTTAGGAAGGGGCCACCTCCATTTTTTGGGCAATCTGGTAATTCCGTCCCTATAGGCAACTGCTTTGGAATCCTTGCTTCCTTGGAGGATATTGATTGACTCAGTAGATCTGGTTACTCTGCTACGAATGATGCCCATGTTTGTAAGGGAAGCAGGGTGCCTAATTTAGATGTACATAAACATGTTGAACTTTTCCAAAATGGGGTTGACATGGAGCCAGGGGTTAGGCCCGAATGTGGCAATAGTTATCTGAGGGATGAGTTACAGACTGGGCTGGAAATGAGATTGGCAGTTGAGAGTGAGGGGGGTATTACTAAAATTCATCCAGTAGGACCAACCTTACACAACATAGAATCAGGTATGGAAGCTCTGGGCAACGTTAAGGTACCCATTGCACTAGTAATTCCTAATGCTACAGCTCTGGGGAATTTAAAATTCAATCTATCTATAGTCTCCTGGAATATAGCGGGTTTATCCGCAAAACCCCCCTCATTAGAGTGGGCAGCCTTTATTGAAAATCACGATGTTTGGCTATTCCAGGAAACATGGTCTCTAGATCCAATCTACCATCCTGGGTTTTTAAACTTCTCCAAGGGAGCATTGGGGGGACAGAAAGGTAGAACTATGGGTGGGCTTACCTGTTGGATTCGACAGCAAGCAGGTATTAAGGCCGAGGAAATTTAGATTGATTGTCCAGATATTATGATTATACGGCTTCAGCACCAGAACCAGATATATTGATTATCAACGTTTATGCAAGGGGAAAGTCAGGTGGTAGAGGATCGAATACAGTTACCATCCTCAATATTTTTATTGGCAATAATAGGGGTTGCAGCAACTTGATAATAGGAGGAGACTATAATTGTTCCTTTGAACCCCTAGACCAAGAGGACGGCAACCTTAGTGCTGCGAAGGATGCTCAGTGGAACATCCCGCAATTAGATTTACGCCCAATTAAAAAATGGACTGAGGCAGCCTTGCAGCTTAAAGGGATGTGTCTGGAACGGGGTGTGAGGGCAGTCAATGGGAGGACCCAATCAGATAAAACTGCCACCCACACCTTTGACAACGGTTAGAGAAGTAGTTGGATAGACTATATTTTTATTAATTTAGAATTCTGGTCATCCTTAGTGGATATGGAAGTACAGGAACGGAATGAAAAGTGATCACAACCCTCTGGTGCTAACTCTCCAGGTGCTGGGTTTACGCATCCCCAGATACCAGCCCGCTGAGCTGTCTTCAGTTGGTGTTGTGCTCACTAATGACACTAGAAGAGTTAGATGGGCCATGGTCATAGATAATGATGGAGATCTTGACCAGATGAAGCTATTGGTCGCTAGTTCGATAGCGTCTCTTCAATCCTGCGACTCCCAGGAGGATATTAATGCAATGATTCTTCAGGTACATAATGATTTGTTTACGGACCTTAAAAATTCTTTATTAAAACTAGTAAACCAAGGAAAAAAAACATGCCTTAGTCCACCCTCTTGGTATAATAAATCGTGTAGAGAGGCGTACAAGTTACTTTCGAGAGCAATTAGATCTAGAGACATGGAAGTTATTAAAAAGGCAAGAGCTGAGGGGGCGTGGCTAAGCGCCAGCGAAGATGGCCGCTTTAGTTCGAGCTCCGCCGGAGCGACGTCTTTCCTCATAAAATCTGGCCAAAATCACCCATGCAGAGTGGTTACGGGGTGGGGGAATCTTAAGGGCGACCTGCGGTAGGAAATCCTTTGCACCGGGGACCTCAGGACGCCTCCGTGGCGAAGATACGGTGGGCGAGTTGGGAGGCGCCCGGGAGCAGCGAGGAGGCGGGCAGAGAAGCAAACGCAACGCCCCGGCGCGGAGGCCTGCCGCAAATCCTGCGGCCTGAACTGTGAGACCCTGTCGGCCCTGCGTCGGAGGCGGGCGCGGCGCCTGTGGGTGCCGGAGGCCGGGACCGGCTCTAGGGGGCGGGGCGCCGCCTTCCCCGTGGTGGCTGAAGCGGCAGCCCGGCGGGCCCGGACGACTGAAGCGGCAGGCTCTGAGGGGCAACCACGAGGCAGCTGGTTCTGTGGACGGTGGGGGGCGCCCCGACATGTGGAGATGACCGGGCCCCCGGAGCCGTTTGCTGACCCCTAGAGCCTTGGTCATACACAACTTGCGGGGGTGCGAGCTGCTGAGTGAGGTGGAGGATCTGTGCGGCATGCCTTTGGGGCCCTGCAGAGCCGCGGCGGGGATTGAGCTGGACCGCCCCACGAGATATTTGGGCCTCTCCTCCACCGGCCTTTTTGAGTGCACTCAGAGGGCCCGGGACCCTGTGGTCCGTGGAAGCGTCCATCCCACCAAGACCCGAAGGGAGGGCTACGCACCCGGAGATTGATCCCGGCCGCCCCTGGGCAGGGGAGCCAAGTATGGACGTGGCAGAGTGTGTGTGAGGCGGCCGTTGGCGAGGCGAAACCACTGCACTACACCCGTTGGTCCGCCTTCGGGCTGTCTGTATGGGTCCTGTCGGAGAAGGGGACCCGAGAAGTGCGCGTTCATTCAACTCCCCCCCTCTTCCGGACTGACCAGGGGGCATCCCGGGGGCGGCGGATTGGTTTCAGTGGGGCAAGTGAGAACGATCCTTGTGAGGTGGCGCGGTGTTGCATGCCATATGGACAACAGATTTACATCGTCTCTGGGAATGGCTCTGAGGTGGGATAAAAGTATCAAAGTGCTTAGCTGGAATGTCAATGGGTTGGGGGACAAGCTTAAGTCCAATTCCTCAAAAGGCACCTCCCAGATATTGCCCTATTGCAAGAAACACACCTCATCGGGATCACGTGCCAGGCGCTTAACAGATGGGGGTACACACTGGCAACGCATGCCGGCTTCACATCGGGGTCCCAAGAGGTGGGCATACTGGTGCGCCGTAACTTTCCAATGGTAATTGAACACACGAAAACTGACCTGCTGGGCCGCTATGCGGTGCTCACGGGAAAATGGGCAGGTGGCACGCTTAACCTGGTGACGGTGTATATTCCACCTGGTCTCCAGAGTCAATCCTATCAGGATCTGGGGGAACTCCTTCTCTCCCTCCCCGGAGGGCAGCTCTTAGTTGGGGGGAGACTTTAACGCAGTAGTGTCAGGTGACTTAGAAAGACACCCACCGCGGAACATTGCACCGGGGCAAATGTGGCTCTCCAACCTGCTGGAGGCGTATGGGCTGGTGGACCTTTGGCGCCTTCGCCACCCCACTCAGCTACAATATACATTCTTCTCGGGACCACACCACACATTCTCCAGTATAGATTACCTCCTTCCTCTCTTGCAGCACGACACTACGGTTCAGGACGTCAAACACTTGGCAAGGGGTATATCGGACCACTCCCCGCTGTGGACGCATCTAACAATCGGGGAGCAGAGGGTGGGATGTGTGGTGCCCATAAACCCCTGGTTCATGCGTAACCCCGAAATTAAGAAGGCACTCACTCGGTCAATAGAACATTATTTCACTGACAATGTAGGGACAGTGGTGGCCCCAATTTCCCTCTGGGAAGCATTTAAGACTGTATTGAGGGGGAAGCCCTCTCAAAAAAAAAAAATCGCCGGACAGCGTAAGGTGAGGGAAGCGCAGATGCTTACAATGGAGCGGGATCTTCTCGCACTGGAAGGAGAGGCGCAGGTGCATGGGACCTTAAAGGCCCAGCATCAAATGCAGTTGAAAGCCGCTGAGTATAAGGCCCTAGTCACAGAGGCTGCCAAGACTCTAGCGAGAGACAGAGGAGGCCGGCTATACGACCAAGGAGACAAAGCGTGTAAATTAATCGCCTGGTTGAATAAAAAACAGATGACACAGAGGGTGGTGGCAGAAATCCGTTCTGAGGGGGCCTCCCCCCTAACCGAACCACAAGAGATAATAGGCGAATTTGCTGCACATTTCAAAGAAGTGTACAGCAGAGGGTCGGACCGGTCAGACGAGGATTCCGCTGCGCTCCTAGAAGACATCAAGCTGCCCATGCTTACTGAGGAGGATCGCGAGACTCTGGACGGCGACCTCACCGTCGCCGAACTGGTAAAAGCTATTAAGGACCTGCGGCCTGGGAAGGCCTTGGGCCCCAACAGCCTACCTATTGAGCTGTACAAGCTCCGGCCCGACTGCCTGGGCACGCATCTCAAAAGTATGTTTGAAGACAGCAAAGCGTTGGGGAAGCTACCAAGAGACCAACGCATCGCCACGCTAGTAGCTATCCCCAAAGAAGGGAAACCCAGAGACTGCTGCTCCTCCTACAGGCCAATATCGTTATTGAACGCTGAGCCTAAGATACTGGCTAAGCTCCTTGCAAACCGGGTTAAACCAATAATCACCAAACTGGTCCATCCCGACCAATCGGGCTTCATGCAGCATCGCAATACAGCCCTTAACCTGCGACGGCTCCACGGTGTGATGGGTCGCCGCCACATGATCCAGGAGGATGCGGTCGTGGTATCATTAGATGCCGCTATGGCATTCTATACGCTGGAATCGCCCTATGTGATGGCGGTCCATAAAAGATTGGGCTTTGGTCCCAACTTCGTTGGGTGGGTGCACCTCCTCTATACTGAGCCGTTGGCCCAGGTAGTGGCGAATAACAAGAGCTCCGAGGTTTTTGCACTCGAAAGGGGGACAAGACAGGGCTGCCCCCTCTCACCCTTGCTGTTTGCCCTCTGCCTAGAGCCTCTGGCAGCCTGGATAAGACAGGATCCTTCAATACGAGGACTGAGATGGACGGAGGGATGGGAGGACAGGATTTCGCTATATGCAGACGACATCCTGCTATACCTTGCCTCCCCCCTCTAAATCCCTCCGGGTGGCCCTAGACAGCTTTACTAGCTTTTGGAAAAACTCCGGCTACAGAATTAATTGTGGAAAGTCATTGCTTTATGTTTTGCACGGCACCCTTCCCTCTATTCCGCGTGGTTGCCCGATCCAGATAGCCACGGAAGGGTTCAGGTACCTCGGAATCTTTATCTCCGGTGATGCAAAACTACGCTTTGAAAATAACCTCAGGCCACCTCTGCAGAGGTTCCAGAGGGATACGGCAATCTGGAAGAAGCTGTCGCTGCTGGGTTGTGCGGCCCTTTTTAAGATGATGGCGCTGCTGCGGTTTTTATACGCGCTCCAAAATTACCCGGACCTGGTCCCACACAAGTACTTCGTAGAAATAGAGGCTACTCAGAGAGACCTTCTGTGCAGTGGCGCACCACGCATAGCTCTCCCAAAACTTACATTGGGGTGGTACGATGGTGGTATAGCACTGCCGGACATCCGTAAATATTACTGGGCAGCGCATCTCTCGGCTATTAACCAGGGCACGTACGGCAGTGGGGATGATCCTGGGAATGGGATGGATAGGTGGCTCCTCCCCGGGGGAAACTTTGAGACTGCACTCTACTCGCGGCCTAATAAGTTCCACCTCACGGGGCCTACAAAGCACTCGGTCCAACTGTGGCACATTGTGAACCGGAGGCTAGGGTGGGCTGACAAACTTACGAAGGCAACCCTGCTCTGGGTGTCAGAAAGGCTCGGGTCGTTGGGTCGCACTAAGGGATTTCGCAATTGGGACCTGATCGGGATATCCCATATAGGGGACCTTTGGGGATCCAGGGGAATGGTGACCTTTGCCTCCCTACAGCAGTCCCACGAGTTGGCACACTCGGAGTTCTTCCGGTACATGCAGGTTTGGCACTCTCTCCAATCGAACATTCCACCAGGGACAGCACTCCCGGAATCCTCCCCCTTAGAGGATAGGCTGCTTGACGGCTACCTGCCGGAAAGGGCGATATTCCTCACATACAAAAAACTCGTACATCACTCCCTGGATCCACTGCGCTCCCTCAGGGGGAAATGGGAGGCGGACGGCCTGGAAATTGATGATGAGGAATGGAGGGAGGCGCTCTCTTCCCCCAAAGAGGTGGCGATATCGGCAAGGTTGCGGCTGATACAGCTCAAAATATTACATCGGGTGTATGTCTCAGGCACCAGGCTAGTGTTGATGGGGAGGGGTGCAGATGGGTTCTGTCGGCGACGTTGTGGGGAGAGGGGGACATTTCTTCACATAGTATGGGAATGCCCGCAAATCCAAACATATTGGGCAAAGATACAGGATTGTATGAGCGAGGTTTGGCGGGTAAAGTTACGGCCTGAAACTAAGCGGTGCCTCCTGAACATTTGGGAGCCCACGGACCTATCGGTAAAAGGCAAACTGTGGGCAACGCTGGGGCTGGTGATTGCAAAACGTAACATAGCGCGCCTATGGGGGGCGGGAGCGCCCTCACTGGTTAGTGCATGGAAGAAAGACGTGGACTGGTGTATGCTGCAAGAAAAGATAGTGTATGTTTCGAGGGGGTGCCCCGGGAAATGGGTAGCGGTCTGGTCTTGTTGGAATGCATACCGCGGTAACATCTGCGAACCTCCCATCTTCCCCCCCGCCCCCTTAAAGAAATTTTAACCCAATAATGTGATGGTACTGTCTACTCCGAATATGCTGTCCCATATCAAGTTACAATAATCTCTGTGAGTCCAAGGATGAAACACTGTATCATCAAGTGAAAACTGTGAAACGACCAACATGATTATGTTTGTTAATAAAAAGATTTAAAAAAAAAACAAAAAAAACTCCGAGATGTGGGACTCGCATTTCGAGGCTAAGTTTACTGCTTCTATTTGTAGCAACGACATCTTTCAAATGCCCACTCCAACTATTATTTTGCACTTTACTAGTTTAGAGGTTGCTTCTGTCCTCAAATCAACCCCGAGCGGCAGGGCCCCAGGACCAGACTGCATACCGGCAGACCTGTTTTTGCATGATAAAGAAACATGGGTAACATACATTCAGATGCTTGCAAATGCAATAGCAACTGGTGCACCACTCCCAAATACTTGGCAGGTGCAGAAATCCTTCCGATATTTAAAAAGGGTGCTCGTTCCCTACCAGGCAACTATAGGCTGGATAAGCCTCATTGATTCCATCCAAAAAATTGTTGTTAGACTAGTGTTGTGTAGAATTAAGTATTGGATTGATGAAATGAACATCTTGTCCCCCTTACAGGCAGGGTTCCGCTCTCACACTAGTACCATAGATCAAGATTTTAGATTTATGTTAATCTACTGGTGGGTTGTCATTATCGGAGTAGGCACAATCTATGCAGCGTTCATTGACCTTAAATCTGCTTTTGATTTGGTCCCTCGAACCAAATTATTGGTTATCCTAGTCAAACTACACAATTGTAATTATGCACAAGTTCGTTGGGGTATGCAGGGGAATGTTACGGACAGGTTTCTGGTTTTAAAGGGGGTAAGACAACGGTGCGTGTTAACTCCCACCCTGTTTTCTTTATTTATTAACAGGGCATTTCAGTATTTTTCTACTTAACACACGGATGCTCCCACACTGGCTGGTATGAAGATACCCTTGTTCATGTTTGCGGACGATACTTTGATATTGTCAAAAACTCAGATAGGGTTACAGACCGCCCTATCTCGTTTCGAGGTATTTTGCCGCGATAATGAGCTAGAGGTAAATGTGGAAAAAAAGAAGTTTATGGTTCTCCACAAACACAAAGCCATTAAAGGGAGAGTTTTTATGAATAACGTCCTTCTTGAGCAGACAGAAGTTTTTACATATCTTGGGGATTACACTAGGCCGGAGATTAAATTGGAAGCCCCAGATAGATTTGTTGGTTCTCAAACACGCTCAATTAGCAGGTGTCCTTATCAAAGGACAGAGATTATCACAGACAAAGCCCATTGCCCCTGCTCTAAAGATTTATAATTCTAAAATCAGCTCCTCTGTATTGTATGGTGCTGAGCTTTGGGCTTTGAGGATTTGTCATCCCTTGCTGTAGCACAAAACAAATTCATGAGATCCTTAATAGGTGTTCCGCAATCAACACCACTTCTGCCTTTATATCTGGATTTGGGTTGCAAAGCAATTGAGGAAATGGCACGCTTTCTGCCGATTGCATTTTGGCGAAGGCTTGGGACCACACCATAGTTGTCCCTGTATGCTAAAGCACTGTATGAAGTAAGGGGGGGAAGATTGTCCACGCAGAATTACATGGCTAAACAAGATTAAAACCACCTTGATTGATATGGGGATGAGTAGTCTGTGGAACGACCCAGTCCATAACCCATTTCCACCAAAAAAAGTGTATAAGGCAGCATATTGGAATATGGTTAAGATTAAGCGCTTTTCATCCACAATAAGGTCCATCATGTCTAGGCGATCTATGGAGCTCAAACATGATACCGAGTTTGAAGCTTATTGGGAAGTGATCACTAAACCTCATGACAGGAAGCTGTACCACCAATTTAGGGTGGGTTCCCTCCCTATAAAAGCACTTATAACAAGTTGGGATACAGCGTTGGATGATAAATGCTCTTCATGTCCAGCACAGATCGAAACATTAGCCCATATATTGTTTGTATGTCCTGCTATAAACATCCTAGAACAACATGGCTTAAACCTGTTTGCCTCAATATGGGCACTAGATCAAGTATGGAGGCAATAAGGATCCTTAAGACTAATACGCAGGAACCAATAGTAATTGCAGTTGCCAAATTTCTGAATTGGATGTGGGTTATTTGCGTCAAGAATATGACACATATTCTTGCATTTAAACCGTGCGATACTTAGTGTGTAAAGTATTTGGATCTATGATTCTTGGTAGGTGTGTGTATATATATATATATATATATATATATATATATATACACACATACACTTAAAAAACCATAGGTTTCACACATGTTATAGTTAGCTGGACATTTCACTCGTGAAAAACCATTGAAATTCCCCCGTTATAGTTAGTGCAGGCAACTGTAACTCGCGCGACCGCAATCCTCTGCTGATGACGTCAGATATTACATCACTGTATTTAGACACTTATTTACCCAGGTCTTCTTCCATTAATTTTTAGCTATACATATATTACAAATATTTTTTTTTTTCAGAAAGACATGTCATCAGTGATGTAATATCTGACGTCATCAGCAGAGGATTGCGGTCGCGTGAGTTATAGTTGCCTGCACTAACTATAACGGGGGAATTTCAATGGTTTTTCACAAGTGAAATGTCCAGCTAACTATAACGTGTGAAACCTTTGGTTTTTTAAATGCTAATTCCTAACTATAACGTGTGTGAAACCTATGGTTTTTTCAGTGAATTTGTACGGTTTTTTAAATGCTAAGTTATGTATTTTTTTTTTTTTAAGGTTTTTCACTGTGCGCGTACCGAGCGTTACGCAGTTCGCTGAAATTTTCCGTTTCCACCGTACGCGCACGCTACGCGTACTCCGCGATTTTTCGCAAAACAATTCAAGGACATTTTGGCCCTTGGGGGTCCTTCTGGGACCCCCTGACTAAGGCTAGGGGGTCAGGAACTGTCCACCCTGCCCCCTTTTCACGTTCTCCACCTTTTTTTTTTCACCCCCTCAGACTGCGAGAGACAAAATGGCGGCCGACACTTCCTGGTTTCGACCGATTTGAATGTTTACTAAGATCTAACAACCAATCAGAATCGCGCTCGCGCACGGCAGCGTGCGCGTACGGTAAGTTTTACCGTACGCGCACGGTGCGCGCTTATAGATATATATATGCTTTTAAATGCTATTTTCTCAGGAAATACTGAACAGATTTACACCAGACCTGCAAAAGGCACATCCCTGACCTGAGGACTACCTCTCTGCCAAATTTCAAGTAATTCTGTTCAGCCGTTCGGGCTGTAGCTTGGACTAAAGGTCCTATGGAAAAATGCATGGGGAGAACGCGTTTTGGGACCCCCCCCTTTTTCTCAGCCCCCGCTTGACGAATCCCCACGAGACTTTCAGGGAAGGAGCGGAGCGCCCCACCTATTTTGAAAATTTCGCGAGGATTCGTCAATCGGCGCCAAAGTTATTCCAAATAGAATGTTGCGGATTTCCTATGGAAACACGATCCTAACTAGAATATATATATATTTATTCAATCTACTGGCAGTCGCCAGTAGAAAGTTATAGTTAGGACCTATCGTCCATAGGAAATCCGCAACATTTTATTCCCAATAAGTCTGGCGCCGGTTGACGAATCCTCACGAAATTTTCCAAACTTTTGGCCAGCTCCGCTCCTGAAAGTTTTGTGGCGATGCGTCAAGCGAGGGCCGAGAAAAAAGAGGGGTCCCAAAACGCATTTTCCCCATGCAATTTCCCATAGGATCTGTTGTCGCAGCTACTGCCCGAACCGCTGAACGGATTGACACCAAATTTGGCAAAGAGGTAGTCCTCAGTTCAGACTCGTGCCTTTTGCATAAATGGTGTGAATCCGTTCAGTAGTTCCTGAGAAAATTAGAGTTAAAAGTACATAAATATCTATGGCCGCGGAGGATCCGCAGACCGTACACGCACCCTCCCGAACAGAGCACGCTGAATGCTAATGGGCTGTCGAGTGTCTCTCTACATTCGAAACCAGGAACTGTTGGCGGCCATTTTCTGCTTCGGTAGAAGCGAGGCTGAAGAAGCCAGGGGAATAAGTGTTTAAAACATATAAAGGGGGCAGAGTGGAAATACTCTGACCCTCTAGAGGTGCTTAGGGGGTCCCAGAAGGAACCCCCCCTTTTTTTTTTTAAACGGCGAAATGCGCGCACGATGCGTGCATCCTACCGCGTTGGATGCACGGATTCTCTCACAGTGGGTTCGCGGATCCAAGGGAAAAAAAATGAAATTGTTGGGAGATAAAGATTAAGCTGAAGTGTTTTGTTCCTGAGTGGCTCTAAAAAGAGCCGTTGTGTTCATTGAGAGTTTTTGGTACTTATAAGTAAGTACCTATACAGAGTCTAAAGTTGTTGGGGAAGACTCTGTTTCCTTCATCAGTAAAGTGTACTCCATCTCTCCTATACATCTCTTGCATATGAAAGCGCAGATTGTTATTGTAAATGGACCCCATTCTGTAGTCTCTGAGGAAAGCAGAAACAGGTTTATTAACATGTTTCCTAGCTTTCTCAATCTGTGGACAAAAATGATCGGACCAGTTCCATTTCTGCCTTTGGCATATGTTAGAATACACAAAGGCAGTTTTAGGGAAAAGTGAAATCAGTTCTGCAAAGGTGTCCTTCATAAGCATTTCCAGACCTACCCCAGTCAAAGTGCCTAGGTCATTGCCACCACAGTGCACTATTATGGGGTCAGGGTGTTGGATTTGCATGAAGGATTTAAGCAATGGCATCAATTGGTGCCACTTTAACCCTCTCTGTCCAATCCATTTAATGTCTACATTTGGCAAACCTAGCTAGGTCTTTGTGAATGCCTTTGTTTTCTGCATACGTTTGGCTCCAGAAAATGTAGCGGTGTCCCACAATCCACACTCTAAGCATCTTGTAAGGAGGTCTGGATGCACTCAGATGGACTCTGTAAATGAAATGGCAGTTTGGAAAGTAAGATGTTTCTAAAACTGTGGCTAAGATGCAATTTTGAAAAAAGACAAGAAATCATTGGTTGTTTGACAACCTTCTACACTGAAAGGTAGGGTGTATATTTCTGTTTTTTAAACGCATGATTCTTATTGGTTAACAAAAACTGATTGTAAGGAACATTATATATGACAAGCTGATATGTTGAGAAGTCAAGCACACTTGCTGTCTTGATAAGCAACATTGTGTGTGCTGAACTTGTGACCTGTTTGCTCAGTACAGTGTTCCATGACCTGTTTCTATGGTAACGGGCCAAAGGCAGATTGGGGGAAGGGTTGAATTTTATGTCATTTGGAAAGGGTTGAAATGTTTAACCAATAGAAATGTGTGTTTGCTTTTGAATTTATGTGGGAAGGAATGTGATTTGATGTTTACATGTATATGTGTGGAAAATGAGAGGGAAACTTTGCCATTCTTTGGTTCTGCTGACAGGTGCACAGTGCAGAGATTGTGTATAAGAAAATCTGGTGTGTGACTGATATCTGGTGTGTGACTGATATACTTCTTAATCTACAAAACATCTTGAAAGGTGAGTTTATTTAATTGTGAGGGGATGTATGTAGACTATTTTTATTTTAATCAGACTAATGTATTTCTTCTGCTAAAGTGCAGGGAGTACTTTTTTTCTCTACAATCTTAATGACAGAGTGTGTGCATGTAGAAACCATTTTGTGATAAGGATTTGTTTTTTTTCATGTGTTTGTAGACAGATAACTATGCAGTTTTTATATTTTGGTAGAATTAGAAACCAGTCATTGTTTATGAATTTGTGAAATGAGTTATGTTTCTGCACTAAAATGTAGTACTCCTTGTAGATGGAGAAATGTGTTTTGGTATAGTGCAAGGAATAGTGTTGTTTGTCTAGAATCACACAGAGAGCCTGTGTGCATTTGGGAACCACTGTGAGAGAAGCATTTAGTAACATCTTGTATTTGCGGACAGATAACTCTTTTAAAACCTGTCATGTTGTCAAGTTTTAGAAGCATTAGAAGCCAGTCATTGCTTATGCGTTGATTAAATGAGTCAGGCTTTGACACAAAAGTGCAGTCTTGAAATATGTACATTGTGTGCAGTTACCTTACCACTTCCACTGTAGTGAATGAGTTTTGGTAAACTCCTAGGGATAGTGTTGTTTGTGTAGAATCACACTGAGTCTGTGTGCATTTGGGAACCACTGTGAGAGAAGCATTTGGTAACATCGTGTATTTGCTGACAGATAACTGTTTTAAAACCTGTCGTGTTGTCAAGTTTTAGTAGCATTTGAAGCCAGTCTTTGCTTATGCGTTGATTAAATGAGTCATGCTTTGACACTAAAGTGCAGTACCATGTAGTATTGTCTTCACTGCACCAGAACTGAAAATTTAAAAGTTTTACCCAGGCACTGTCCTAGAAGTAGTCTGATGATTTAGTCAGTTTCCAAGTACTTATGTTGTGAACCATTCATTACCAAATAGACTGCTTCAAATGTCTATGCAGTATGCATGTAGTTCTCTAACCACCTACACAGTTGGTTTTCAGACCTTCAATTCCCTAGTCAGTATCCATACACTTCCAGGAAACACCCTGTCACTCCCTTTGCAGTCCTCTAGTGACCCATTCAGCACCATGTACTAATCCATTCACTGTGCCAAAACCCAAACACTTATAAATTCACCAAGACACTCTCTTTCCAATACTCTAATGATTAAGTCACTGCCTAAGTATTCATGCACTGAGCCAGGCCTTAGCACATGGACTGCTTCAAACCCCTATGCACTATGCATGCAGTCTTCTAACCACCTAGACACTTGACTTTCACACTTTCAATTCCCTAGTCAGTATCCATATAGTCCAGCAAACATCCTGTCACTCCCTTTGCACACTTCTAGTGACCCATTCAGTACCAAGTATTATTCCCTGCGCCAAAAGCCTACCACTTATAAATTCATCCAGGCACTCTCCTTGTTGTAGTCTAATCATTCAGTCAGTACCCAAGTACTCATGCAGTGAGCCAGGCCTTAGCACATGGACTGCTTTAAATGCCTATCCAGTATGCATTCAGTCCTCTAATCAGCTACACAGTTGTCTTTTACACCTTCAATTCCCCAGTTAGTATTCATACACTACTAGCAAACACCCTGTTACTCACCCAGTGTGTCTCCTTTTAGTACTGTAATCATTCAGTCAGTTAGCATGTAGTCTTAGTGAGGTAGGCTTCAGGGCATGAACTGCTTCAAAGTAGTATGCACTATGTATGTAGTGTTTTAACCATCGTCACACTTGTGGTTCAGGGCTATAGTTTTAGTCCGTTTTTATATAAAATGTGTTTGTACAGTAATGGAGTACTGTAAATTTGAAAGTTATTAATATACATTTATTTGTGATTCTTTTTTGCAGATACTGTTTTTCAACGTTAAAATAGAGAGATTATGCCAGAAAAAGAAAAGAACAGAGACAGGAGGATTATTTGAAGAAACATCAACCACAAGTATTGAATGAACAAGATAATGTGGCTAAAAGGGAAAAATCTTCTGGTAAGATCACAAAGCAATTTATTAAAAATGTTTGTGGGAGCAAACAGAATGTAGATAATGCTGCAACTTCAGAGAATTTTTCAAGTAAGAAAAAAATTCAAAATAAGAGGAAAAGTAAAAAAGCAAATGTTCAGTCAAAGTGGATAAAGTATGGTAAAAGAAGACAAAATCAGTATAAGTAATTACGCAAAAAAATATTTTACAAGAGAGTAGTGCATAATTTGCTGAAAGATGTGAAGAAATATAAAGAGCTTTATTTTATAAAAAGAAGCATTGTGGAAAAGGCTTTTGAAGTAAAAAGATAACTGTTTATTTTAGTGTTAAACAGAATTCGATCACTAGACAAACCAATATATGTAATGAAGGCCAAAAGTAGGAGGAAAAGAGTTATTAATAAAAAAAATATATATTTTTTGGGGAGAATGGAAACAGTTCTAGTTCAGAGCCTTTTTTTTAATGAAGAGAGTTATTCACTGAGTGAAAAATTATTGTATGCAGTTGACACCTGTGGTAGAGGTTATGAGGTTAGTGATGGTTGTCCAATGGAGAAAGAGAAAATGGTTGAAAGAAATGCAGATGAAGTGATAGCTGATTAAGTTTCAGTGAGACGTGCTAAAAACCCTGTGTACACTTGGGATTGTAGTAGTGTTTGTAGTGTACGACAGGAATCTATTGAAAAATTATGTAGTTTTTTACGATCCTATACTAAAAAAAGTGTAAAACAAAAGATTAAGCTGTTGTAAGGACTAGACCCTTGCAGAGTGAGAAAACATAGTGGTTTGCAAGGTCATTCTCTGGCTTGTCTTTCTAGGAAAGTTTGTGAAAGTATTTTTCCCCATTTCAGAATGCTGGCAGTACATCGTACTCAAATGCGGAAGTTAGTGAGAAGGTTGTATTATGCAAAAAGTCCAGCACTAAAGTTAAGTGAGTTGAACAGTGCTCTTTTACGTGGGTCAGTTTCAGATGTGAAGCAGGTCTGTGAGGATATTGAGTTTTGTTACTTTGGGCCTCAGCAAGAGAGTGAAGAAACTGACACATTAGTAGAACAAAATGTTGAAGACCATGTAGACCCTGTAATTACAGAAAAATTTGAGGATGAAATCACAAAGTTTAAGGTAATTTCAGGTGAAAGACCAAATGTTTCTTGTATTTGTTGTCGGCGAGGGTCACTATAAAAATCAGACTAGGGGTGTCAATCTGTATTTAAAAAGTGAAATAGAAGATAATGATAAGTGGATGGAATTTGCAACTTATTTGTTGGTAGAGGATTGTTTTGATTTGGGATGTGAGCAGCGTATTTGCAAATATTGTTATAATAAATTAGATGAGAATAAAATGCCTGCTAGAGCTGTTCATAATAATCTAGAGTTGGTTGCTATTCCTCCAGAGCTGATAGATTTAAATAGTATGAGTCTATTCTGATACCATGTGTTCACCCGTTTCAGGCTATTGTTCGTATGGAGCCCAAAACAAGTAAATTACCTCCATCAGAGTTGCAAAGAGGATTGAAAGGAAGAGTTGTGTATTTACCATTAGATTTAAGGAAAAATATTGAAACTATTGGTGTAGATCATGCAGAAAATGAGCCACTAGTCATTCTAGTTAATGGTGTTCCTACTAAGAATAAGAAAATCTGGCAAGAGTTAGTGGATGTTAGAAAAGAGCAAAAGGCATCATTGCATCTTTTAAAAAATAATGACTACTATAGAAATGTGTTTGTTGGAGAAGAAGAAATAGATTTAGCAGAAGATAGTGAAACATTAAGTGGACAAATTGAAAAAATGGACATGTCCAGATGTGAAGAGATCTATGAACATTACAGTGTACATCCACTTCATTCCAAAGAGGTGATGGGGAATACAATTGAGTTGTTTCAAATGAAAAAAACGACAGGAAGTCCCATGAGTGTATGGGAAGAGAGCTTGGAAGCTTGTTGTTTCCCGCAGTCGTTTCCCACAGGAAAAGGTGGACGATATGATGAACGTCCTGTGCAGATTCCTGCATCTGAATATCGGACAACAAGATTATATGCAGAAGATCCAAGATTTCGACAATGTATCCCTTATATGTTTCATCTTCTGTTTGAAAGTGACTTGTCTGGATTTTCATATGCAGTAAGTCACATTTTAAAAACTGGAATGCATCTTCAAAATGTAACTGTAAAGGATTTTATGGATAAAGTGCATCAGAGACATGATCATTTAGAATCTCTGTTGATTAATCTGATGGCATGTCAGTGTGGGACTAATGAATATTGGTACCGTCGACATGGAGAACTGAAATGTATGCTACGGAACTTGGGAACTCCTACATGGTTTGTTACACTAAGCTGTGCTGAGTATGCTTGGGATGATTTACTTGAATTTCTTCGAGCGGCAAATTCCAATATAAAAAATATTGAATACAAGACAACTGGAGAATTGTGCTCTTTGGATCCTGTCAATGTATGCAGATATTTCAATCATAGATTTGAAGCTATGATGTCTTTCATCTGCAATAAAAAGAATCCTCCTCTTGGAGAAGTTGTGGATTTCTTTTGGAGAAAGGATTATCAAGCAAGAGGTGCTCCTCACATACATATGTTGTTATGGGTCAAGGACGCCCCGAAATTTGGAACAGATTCAGATGAAACTGTTTTGTCTTTCATTGAAGATTATGCTACATGTGCTCTACCAAATAGCAGAGAAGAGAAAAACTTAAAACAACAAGTCTTACGATTTCAAAGCCACAGGTGTGGAAAATACTGTCGACGGAAGTACAAGTCAAAGGATAAGTTCTATAGCAAATGTCGTTTTGGATTTCCACGTCCTGTATTATCCAAAGGAAGTGTGAACAGTTTTGTCAGCTGTACGACTTACCATCACAAGAAAGTCTCCGAAAAACACCTACAACTTAAGAAGAAGGGAAGAATCAAAATACATAAATGACTACAATCCAGTTATTTTATCCATGTGGAACGCTAACATGGATATTCAGTATGTTGCGGACAATTCCATTGCTGTTGCTCGATATGTAACGTCTTACATCACTAAATCAGAAAAGACTGAATTGAAAGAAATGTGGGAAGAGATTTCTCACGAGAAAACTATAAGTAAGATTTCTCACGAGAAGACTACAAGTAAGAAATTATACAGTTTCAGATTGAAGATGTTATCGCATCGTGAAATTGGAGCATATGAATGTTCAGATCGGTTATCATCTGCAAGTCTATATTCCAAAAGTAGAAGAATCATTTGTGTAAGTCTAGGTCTTGAAGGCATGCGAAATCGGGTACTGATATCTGTTCAAGAAATTGAATATTTAGCAGAAAATGACCCTGAAAGTACAGATATTTTGAAAACCAATATGTTGGACACATACTATCCAAATAGAAGTCATCCTCTTGAGAACATGTGCCTCTATGAAGTGCTGCAAAACTACACTTTTAAACGGAATATTACAGAGCACATCAACGATGGAAAATATGGAGTGATTGGTTCTGAAGGATGTTTGGTGAAACAAAGGAAAGGAAATTTAATTAAATCACAGAAAACTGAGTTGCGACACTGGTGACAAAAGGAAATTTTACTATTTAGCACCTTTTGCAAATGTTCAAACCATGGCGTTCTGAACTGGAATTACTTGGATATTTTCCCAGCTATGAAGATTCATTTAATGCTTGTAAAGATAGCATACAATGCAGTACTTTCGCAAATTATGTCAAAATGTTGAATAATGAAATTGAACAAGAAGCTATAATTGCAGCTGAGATTGCTACAGACAGTTCTCAAGACAGTCAAAGTTCTGCTGCACTGAATCAAGATCCACTAGGACAACCAATTGTTGAAAAGGAAGCAGCGATTGCAATGAATGAGGTGGAAACAGCAATGTATCAAGCACAAGAAGATGCTATACAGTTAGGAAACTTGGAAGAGCAACTAAATGTTGAACAGAAACAAATATATCAGCAAGTGAAAGAGCAGATTGACCATGGATTACTTCATGAAAAGAGAGTGTGCTCATGTACATCATTTCAACCTATCCGAATATATGTGAGTGGTCAAGCTGGAACAGGAAAGAGTTTCTTAATTAAAGTAGTTATCTGCAAAAAACAACTGAGTCGCATTTGTCTTGTGTTGTCACTGCTCCAACTGGGTTGGCAGCACATAACATTAAGGAATTACTTTACATGGTTTACTAATGCTGCCAGTAGAGCATGAGAACAAACTGGAATACCACAAGCTACCATGGTGAAGCTCGTTCTGAAGTTTCAAGAGTGCTGAAGAAAATGAAACTTCTCATTATTGACTAGGTGAGCATGGTTTCAAACTTGATGCTTGCCTTTGTGCATTTAAGAATGCAGCAAATTCTTAAAACTGAGTATGACGTGTTATTTGGAGGAAAACATACCATAGTTTTTGGAGATCTACTGCAACTGACACCGGTAAAAGGACAACCGGAATTTAAAACACTTGCCCATGAAGATACCATTAAGTCTCTTGGCAGTGTTGGTAATGTGAACATTTGGAGTAATTTTGAATACAAAGAACTGACAACAAATATGCGACAGGCAAATTATGCTGAATATGGAAGTATTCTTCAAGATATAAGAATTGGAATTCTTTCAAAAAAAGGGAAAGAAGCTTTGGTGATTCGATTACTTTGCAATGTCTTTCCAAATGAAAATGCAGTTCCTGCAAGAGTGTACGTGGAAATTGCTAAAAATAAGTCAGTGATTTGCTTAATGCGAACACTGCGTGAGTGTTCAATATTCAACGAAGAATTATTAAAATTGGAAAATGAAGAAATTGTAAAAATGGAAGCCATCGATAAAATACTACATGAAGGAATCACTATTATTTTGACGGGTAAGTTGAGATCAAAACTGAATTGTTTAGAAAAAAAATATCTAAAACTGCTGGTTTGGAAAAGACTTGGGGTGGGCGGAATTTGTGAAATTCACTTTCGTAAATTGTTGCGAAAATGTTAAAAATCTCCGCAAACACGCGGAAATATCACGAAGATGCGCAAGTTATTTTCCCGCCCGTTCGCGGTACTTTCTGCGTGGTCGCGGCTCGCCAACTTACCCATGCGGTTGCTCGCGGGGGCGGCCATCTTGTTTTCACTTGTCTCACGGTGCATGATCACGAAAAGAAAGACGTGATCGCGCAACGCATGACGTTACTGCGGGCGCGAACTGTCGCGAGACAGCGCAAATGGCTACCAACAATCCGACATCTTGTGGAGAACGCGACCGGATCGGGAACGCAGGGATTCAGGTAAGGCGATCGCACGCACGCGAGAAAGTATTATTTTACAGCGCGAGCAAGAAACAAATTATCGCTAAGCTGCAAAATGCGGAAATGTTGACATTTTCGTGCTTTCCGCGGAACGCGAAAATGCCAAATTATCGCAATTTCCGCGAACGGAACGGAATTTTGGCCCAGGCCTAGAAAAGACACTGTATGCGTGTGTAAACTGTCGGGTAATTTTAAGGCGTAATTTGGATATAGAGAAAGGTTTAGTTAATGGTGCATAATGGGCAAAGTGGTGGATTTTGTGAATTATCAGAAAAAAGAAGGAATTGAATTTATAAAAATTTAATTTGATCAGATTGATGAAGTTAAAAAAATTGATCGTTGTTCAGTTCGTTTTTTGCTTGTTAAAGATTTATATGTCCGTAGGAAACAATTTCCATTTTCTCTGGCATATGCAGTGACTATTCATAAATTGCAAGGATTAAGTGTAGACAGTGCATTGGTGAACATTGGATCTACCGTATTTAAAGAGGGTATGGCATATGTTGCTTTGTCGCGAGTCAGAACATTATCTGGTTTGTTTTTGATTGATTTTGATGAGACAAAGGTTACTGCAGATGCAAACTGTGTAAAGGAGTAGAATAGGTTAAGAAGGGTGTATGCTCCAAATTTAGGTCAATATCCTGTATTTGAAAAGCGTATGGGTTGGTTGAAAAAGAAGGTTAGAGAATATCTGTTCTGAAGGTATCAAGAAAAGAACAAGATAATGTTGTGATTGCAGGTAAAAAGAAATTGGACACTGTTGGAGAGATTGTTGGTTATCAGTTTGAAAATAGTTCTGGTGTCAACTGCTATGCTAATGTAGTGGTCAATGTTTTTTTTTTTATCTTGAAGGTTTGCAAGACCAATTTATGGAGAATCTGCAAAAAAGATTTTGTTCTCTGTTGCATTCTGTTTATGAAAAATTGAAAAAATCTTTTGGATGCGTGTTCTGGTTCTACACAATTTACACAAAATATCCAACAAGATGCTCAGGAATTTTTAATGTATATGCTTACCATTTTTGAAAATGAAGGTGTAGAAATAGAAAATATTTTTGGCCTTTCTTACAAATGGGAACATTATTGTGAAAATTGCATGTATACATGTAGCACCAATGTAGACACAGAGATTTCTGTATTTAACATTACCAGACTGTAAATCAGTGTCTTTCAATAAATTAGTTAAAGGTGCAAATCAAAACATGGAGTGTAGCCAATGTAAATCAGAAATGTTATCCACATCATTTTTAAAAAAAAATATGGACAATATATAATTTTAATGATGCAATGTTGTACAGATGATGGAAGAAAATTGGATACTTTAATAAAGCAATTTGTAGCAACACAACTATCAATATCAGGAAGGACTTTTGTAGCAATTGCAATAATTTTCCATGATGGTCCTTCCACCACATCTGGACATTACACTGCCTATCTAAAATGTGACAAAGACTGGACACTTTGTAATGATGCCCAGTTGGTTTTCAAACAACGTTTGCCTAGTGAATTACCAAATTCCTACCTAATATTTTTAAAGCCAAAGTTTTAGGAAGATAATTGACTCTCTGAGGAATTTTTATTACAATTTAATAGGACTACCATTGGACAATTTACATAAAGAAGAAGTACAAAAATACCATTTGGCCTCAAAGAAAGGTATATTTTTTGAATTATGGACTTTTTGGTGGTCATTTATTCGGTGATTATTTTAATGCAGCAACATTTACAGTTTTTATAAGTTAAAGTTATACAATTTTATAATCTGTAAGCATTTCATATATGTATGATTTGTATTATCTGGTATTTTACTGACAAAAGTATTTTGTTGTTTTTTTAACAATCTTTCTGATTGTTTTTTTTTTTGCCCGCTGTTAAGTGATGAGTATGATTGAAATCACTATTTCTAGTGAAATTCAATATATTCTGAGAACAGCAAAAAGGGCAAACAAATTACTTCGTGGAAATTATGTTGTGTTGTATATTATTACATGTTATACATTTTTTTTCTTTTCTTTCACAGATCCAAATTTTAAAATAAGCAATTTTTAATAATTTAGATTTGAACGAAAATGTGCAAAAAATGTGTACCATTTTTTATTCCTATTACTGTGAAGTTAAGTTTAACTAAGTCTCAATATGCAGAATGAGAAGGTCTGCAAGAAGCTACAAAGTGGAAACATATTTCTAAAAACACTGTTTAAACCTATGTAGATTTGAAATCTAACCATAATCAGATATCATGTGACCTGCAAAAAAAGAGATTTGAGGGGGTTCATATTATTTCCTATTTTAGCTATTGAAGGACCGCAATTATTTCAATCATTCTTCTTTGAACATCTTTGCAGATAAAACTCTGTGCTTACTTTTATCATTCGCAAGGAATTTTAAAAAAGGAAATATGTCACTTTTTGTAACATAGTTATTGTGTAAGATACTGTTTCATACTTACAAAGAGAGGAAAAGACACTCTGCACTTTTTATACTCCATGTAAATACAACCTCATCATGCAGACCACTTTGCGTTGATAGGGTGTTCTAGAAGTGTTGTTGTGTGTGATTGATAACAATACGAAACCCTGAGGTCTGTCAAATGCTAATAGGGTGTGGAAAACCACTACAATAAAGTTAAATAAAGACAAAAAAGTGTGAAACAGAACCTATAACTACGCCCAACAGAAGTATCTTTGGGCATTTCCCTTAAAAGGTGAAATCCCTCACTCACCAAAGGTGACATGCTTCATCATTTGGGATTCTCCTCCCAGAGGAAAAACCTGGTTCCTCTGGGGGCTACAACCCCCTCTGTGAGAGGGAGGAGCTCCGGGATGTTTTGAACGTGATGTTGGAAATACTAAATCCACAAATGTAAAGCTAAAAGTGTGAGTGAGGGCGCAGCGCAAAAAGAAAGATTTGTGATAAGTGATATTAAAACTAGCTCAGGAACGCACATTTTTTTATTAAGGAACGTTCTTGGCCAGGATTAAGATACCGTGCACCAGCAGTCGCAAATTCTTAAACCGCGGTGATAGAAAAATTGGTCAACATGTTTAGCATATTAATCTGTTTTAAGTCTCGTTTTTATTGACTTTATGTACAGATACTATAAGATTAATAAGGATTGGGCACCTCTGTTTACAATGTGGCTAGCTCACATCAGCAAATTTTGCACAAAAACGGAACACGACTTATTTCCTAAATACCCCTGTCTGCACTTTAGTCCATACCAAGAGGTATAATTTGAATATTATTTCTAACCTCATGAAATGGAAAATGTGTATTGTAATGAATTGCAGGCTCCGTGTATCAAGCAACTGGGTGGATGTTTTTAGAAAAGAAAGCCATTCCTACGCTTTATACACAATTTGCGTATTTGCACAACTTAACTGGACTTTAGCACATTACAAGGCTGTTAATATGCGAAATGTATATTATTGTGAAGATAAATATTTTTAATTGATAAAATATTTCTTTACATGTCCTCAATTTGGCGCCACAGTATCCTAAACTCAGTCACATGGTTCAGTTTGAAAATTAGCACTGACACTTTAAAAGTTGTGGTCTGACCTATTCACATTGTCATGGCGACATACTGCACAAAATAAATTAATGTGCACCTATCCTATGGTCCGTGTCCGTATGTGCTGTGCTGCTGCTCGACTGCGGAGTTGGTGATATAACAGGACCGTATTGACCTGCTATGCAACAAAGTTAATTACACAGTGGTCCTCTCTCTCTCGCTCCCTAAACTTCCAAAGAAGCACACTAGCACACTTTCCTCATCAAATGTAAAAGCCACAGATCGAATACCACAGCCACACAACTTTGATTGTTACCACCACAACCCTAGTTATTCTTTTTTGATGTATCCTCAGGTGCATTATTTCCTCATTATTTTGTAACAATATGGGGATCACTTCCCTTTTTCACCTTTGTGTCTTTGCTTTTACATTCTTTTCTGGGATGGAATACAAGTTGAACTTCCAATACAGTACACATGATGAACCTATGGGCAGACTATGGAGAAAGAACCTGTAAGGTGCCACTGAAGGAGCCTGCGGGCAGGAAACTAAACCACTGAGGTGCATGGAAAGTAGCCAGTAATGTGCTGCTGAATAGGCCTGTGGACTGTGGTGAAGGAGACTGCGAGGTGATGAGGAAGGATCTGGGAGGTGCTGAAGAAAAAACTTGTGACTTTTCTGCGATGGAGTCTGTGGGTTGCAAGTGCCCAGATAGCAGCTTGACAAATATCAAAGACAGGCACTCCACATCCTAGAGCAGGGGTAGCAGACTTGGCTCGGGTGGAGTGAGCCTGCAATCCCTTAGGGGCCTGCTTCTTTGCCAACACATAGCACATCTTGATGAAGAGGTCTATACACCAGGATAGAGACCTCTTTTCCACTTCATTGCCTTTCTTTGCACCCAAGAACCCCACAAAGAGCTTGCCCGTCCGATGGGCTTTGGTGTGATCAATAAGTTCCGCGCTCTTTCGCGGTCCAAACAATGAAGTTGAGAATGTGATAGAATGCCCGACACAAAAGGTAGTCACAATCTTTGGTAGAAAGTCTGCTCTAGTTCTTAGCACCAATTTGTTCTGAACAAAAGTGGTGTAAGGTGGCTTTACTGAAAGAGTACAAAGCTCATTCACGCAACAAGCTGAGCTGATCAGGCAGTAAAAAACGGTCTTCAGGGTGATAAAACATGGGGGAAAGATGTAACGGCTTGAACAGGGTACACATAAAAGAAAGGACCAAATTAAAGTCGAGCAACGGTCATACCGAAAGCATGCAGTGCTATGTCAGGAGCCTGGAGCACTTATCAATAAAAGTCTATACCAAGATCTTTAATAGTCTGGTAAAAAGAATTTGAGTACGGAATATATACTTGGATGCAAAAAAAAAAACCAAAATAAAAAACCAAGCAATTCAAAACAGGATTAGAGAATCCGAGCTTCCAGATATCAAAACTATTATTTGATTTGCTCAACATTATTGGGTGCAGCTAGAGAACTGGGATACTGCCAGTTCAGAACAAACTAATCAGTCCGAGCACACCGCCCAAAAGGACTTGTGTACAATTGTAGTCTCAAAACGGCACTAAACTACGCAAGACAAGCCTAGGTTTTCAGAATGGAGTCTCTATCACACCTAGATCATGGATGTAGCAGAGAAGAGCACAAAATTATGACCAGCAGCACCATGGCAAACAGGTGCTACGAAAGGTCACTACCATATAGTCTGAATGATTATAAAACGTGCAAGGCCACCGGTCAAGATGGTGGTTAACATGTTTTTCACCAATACGAAACAATGTCATGGACGCATTTTTTGTGGTGGATTTTTTTGTCTTCACTTCAGGGACACACACTAGAATACAATGCCCTTCTTTATTATAAGTTTGTAGAGACCACTCTTTTCCTACAGACAAAGTAGAATTGTTATTCTGCGTCTCTAGCAGAATGTGATAAAACACCGGTCTTATCATTTAGGTTTAAATCTTTTTTTATTAATGTTGCAAAGGGCATGGTAGGACACAAGAAAATATATCACATATTGCAGTAATTGAAAAAGAAATAGAAAACAGGCAGGAGAACAAACCCAACCCCCCTTCCTCAACCCTCCCTCACATTCTCCCTCTCAAGGCTCTTCCAATGTCCTTCTGGTCCGCAGTCCCCACCGCATTCTCAGGGAACACCCAAGCGTTGCATTATCCCGGCCTTATTACTGCCCATCTGCCCGATGTCATTCGATGTAGATGGAGTGGGCTCCCGTGGGGCCTCTAGGAGTCGTAGCAGGCACAAGTACTGGGGGCAGGTAAGCTCCCTCATCTCTGTACTGAGTAATGTAAGGAAAGGGAACCACATCTCTGGAAATGAAGCTCCGTTACAATGCAGTGTAAGGGTTATGCATTCCATACCCAAAACGAACCAGAGTCTGTGTAACCGCCCCTAATATGTGGGTATCTTATGTGTTAAAATGCTCAGCAATGCCGCCCCCAACGATATGCCCATTTGCTGTCCCCTACGGGACTTCAGGGAAAACATAAGCTTATTGGGCAGGCCCAACACAACATACGCCGGGAAGCGTGGTATATGGGTGTTTAAGTGGCAGTCTGTGTTTTATTATTTAAACAGTGTTCGTGTTGAAGTCGGTGAGAGGCATTCCGCACCGGAGTCATCAGGAACACTGTAGAAAGCTGCAAATGAGATATAGACCTGTAGGCTCCAACATTGATCCTAAGAAGGAAGATAGCTGCCAAAGCAAAGATGTGTGCAGGTTTGCACACTGACACAGGGTGCAATTGTTAATGCACTGAGCCCAGCTTCTTGAGCCATTACAACAAAGTATTGGGTTATAGCATTTATTTTATTTGGTGAGTTTCATATGGCGCTGGCTAGACCCGAAGGTATCAGAGCGCTTTACATAAGGAAAAAGCAAGTTGCAAGTTACAACATTTCCCATAAATTACAGAAGGAATACAAAGTCAAGACAGGAGTTACTAGCGAACACAAAAGTCAAGATCCAAAAAGAACAAGAGAGCTGGAAGTTCACATGGGGGGCGGGCGGGGAGGGTGATGCAGCTACACCGGGAATCGGCCATGTGGTTTGGGTTTCGCCGGGTTAGAATGAAGATCATGAAGTGACCGAAAGTCCTGAGTCCAGAAACGGGAGGGTGGCGATGATGAGGATGGCATGATAGGAAAGGGCTGCCATCTTACAGTAGCTTCACTCCTGCATGTTGCTCCTCTCCTATACGGTGGGGTCCAAGTCAGGGTCAGGCACGTCTCGTCTTGGGCGCCATGTTGAAGTCAGGCAGGGCTTATCTAGATGTCTGTGCTGTCATCTTAGCCCCACCCCCAAGTCCCTACGATTCAATTAAACTTGAATTTTCCCCACAGGCTAACCTCTTCCTTGTAGGGGGGCCGCTCGCAATGGCAGTCTGTATTCCCTGCTGGCCGTGGTCACGAGGACTCAGGCGGGTGCTATCAGCCACGCATTCAATCCGTTCACGCAGAGCACTCACTTCTTCTCCGCTTACCTGTGTGAGAAAGTGTCATCTTTCTTGCATGGTATGCCCCCACTTTTTGCTGAATTGCTGAATGTACTTTGGCAGGAGTCCAGGGCACACTCAGTCAATCAGGTGCCCAGGGCCTATGTTCCTTCCCTAAAAACCTCAAACCCAAATTGGCAAACCCTGGCCACATGTCAGCCCCTAGTAAATGGTACCCTAGGTACCCAGGGCCTTGTAACCTGGGAAGGCCTCTAAGGGCTGCAGCACTCATTGTGCCACTCTTAGAGGCCCTGTACCCTAAACACACACTGCCCTTGCAGGCAGAGTGTCTGGGTACAAGACAAAACAAAGTCGACATGGCACACATCCCTGTGTGCCATGCCCACCACCTACACTGCCCTGGCATACATCAGCCACCCCTCTAGCTGGGTGCCCTATGCCAGTGGTGTGGGCACAGGAGCACGAGCCCTTTGCCCCTACAGTACCCACGTCCATTCCTGGGCACTGTAAGTGCAGTGCTGCCATTTAAGAGTACATGGTGCTGAGAGCTCGTCAAACACGAACTCCACAGCACCATAATGGCAACACTGAAGACTGAGAAGTTTGGTATCAAACTTCTCAGCACATTAAACCCGCACCGATGCCAGTGTGGGATTAAATGTACCAAGCACCCCAGACGGCTTCTTAGAGATGCCCCCTGAAACCTAACCTACAATCCACGTCTGGTCTGGGAGGCTGCCTAGGCTGCCACACAGCAGACATGTTGCTGGACCCCTGGGTAGGAGAGCCCCTGCTCTCCTGGGCCTGCAACAATGCACATCCTGGGCGAGGTGCTGGGTCTCCTCCCCCAGGATGGACAGGGGGAAGCTTCAAAGGCCACTGTGAGCTTCCCCAGGCCACTTGCTGCCCCCACTCTGGCGGGAAGCCTGGCCGGAAACCCCAAATAAGGACAGGGGATGTGCCAGCCTGCCAACCCCACCCCTCAGGTGGGGGAGGCGAGGTGAAGCACATCTCCGGGCGCTCGCCATCCTGAAGATGGGAGGCCCTGCCCAATCAGGACTAGGCTACTGCCCCCTTCCCACAGGAGAGTGGCAGGATAGGGGGTGTACCCACCCCAGGACAGGGACCCATTGGTCCCTGCCCTTTACCTACCTGTAACATCCCTAAATCTAGTATTTAGGGGCACCCTGAACCTTCCTTCCTTAGATTCCAAAAAACAAAGAAGAGCAAGAAGACGACCTGCCGTGCAGCAGCTAAGAAGAGGAAGACACCAACTGCTTTGGCCCCAGCCCTACCGGCCAGTCGACCCTCGAACCTGCTCCTGCTACAACCCGGCACCTCTTGTGGCCAGCTACCTCACAAACCCCGGAGGACCTGGCTACCTTTTGGCTCCAAGCACCTGGGACTCCCATGAGCAGAGGCTCTGCTCAAAACTAGCTTCTAATCCCTGGCATCAGCCCGGAACCTCGAACCCTGCACACTCTGCACCCGCCAAGCCTGGCCTGTACCGGAGTGAACAAAGACCCCGAGGACGTCCCCCCGGCGACTGTGACCCTGAATCCAGCACCCAAGGACACTCCTGACGACGCCTGCAGCCTCAGAACCAGGTACCCCCCCAACCACAATCAACAGAGGGTAAGATTTCCCGACACCAAAAGGCACCCCTGCACCCGGTGCCCTGTGCCCATCTCCAGGGTACCTACCTATCCTTCAACTACCCAACTTACCTCTCGAAGTGGTGGTGGCACGTGAAGAATCTTTGTCCCCGAGCGTGCAGCCTTTGTTCAACCAGGAGCTTTCCCATTGAAAACCATTGAGCGCCCGAAGGCTCAAAAGCACCCTGCACCCAGCCGCCCGAGTGGCCCTGGCAGTGTAACCTCTACACCTATCTACTTCCCCATTTGCCCTGAGCAAGTGACCAGGAGCCCAGCTCCCACAGCCGCGTGGCCTGCTAGTCAGCAGCCACCAACCAAGGCCCCCCTGCCTCCCCTAGGATAACATTGGGCCTAACTCACTCTGCACCCAGCTGCCCCTGTGCCGTTGAGGGTGTAACAACTGTACCTACCTGACCCCCAAGTCTGTGCCCAGATAACTTTACTCTGCCAGTCGAGTACTTACCCAAAAGCCAATAACCCAATTTTCCTCCATAGGGTAACATTGACTGGTTTCTTCTGAAATTTCTTCCAAGTGTGGAGTTTCTAAAACTTAAAATATTCACCAAAAATCAACCGAGTAACGAAAACGAAAACACTCCCCTGCTATTAGAAGAGATCACAGTGCTGGATCTTGGTGCCCAGCACAGACCCTGAAAAATATTCACAACCGTACTTACCAGTAACCCAATTTTCTTACATAGGAAATCATTGACTGTTTTTCTGTGAAATTTCTTCTAAGTGTCGATTTTTGCAAACTTCAAATATTCTTTAAAAATCGTACCAACTGTGAAAACGTAATTACTTACCTGTTTTAGATAGAGGTCCCAGTACTGAGTCTAGGAACCTAGTACGGGATTACAAAAGTAACGAGAACATACTATACCTGCAACTTGAATTTTCTCCCATAGGGAATCATTGACTGTTTTCTATGAAATTTCTTGTCAACTTTTAAAATAGCAAAATATTGCCTAAAAATCATAACAGTAACTAAGTCGACTTTTATAACTTGTTTCTAAGAACTGTCCCAGGACTGAATCTAGGATCCAGTCCTGGAATTACAAAAGTAATCTATTGCAAAGAACTTAAAACTTCCATTGAGCTCAATGCAATATTGTGTTTGAAATTGTGTTGCCTATTGCAACAACCTGTAACTATCTACAAAAGTCAATTGCATATTGCAAAAGTATTTAACTAAAGTATTTAATTCTGAGAAAGTATATTTTAATACCTATTGTTGGTTCTAAAATAAAACAAACATTTTTTTATATAAACCATTGGCCTAGAGTTCAGTTATTGAGTGGGTGAGACCAATTGCTGACTGTGTACAACAAATGCTTTACACTGTGCTCTAATACTGCCTTACTGCTCGACCAAGCTACAACTTTAGAGAGTAAGGTTATATCCAACTTTAGCCTCTGGGGATTGTAGACTCTGTACACACTGTATCTATTTGGGAACAGTATATACAGAGCCACTTTCTCACAACCGTCGTTATTCTCATTCGGCAGAGGGGGTCTGTACTGCTGATCATGAGGAGCGCCGGCCACCACGGCAGACTCAAAAAAATGTGCCAGCTTCCACGATGGCAGTCGTTTCTCGATAATTGCGTGCAGGCAGGTCCTCCGCGATGGCAGTCATTTCCCTACAGGGGGATACATCGACAGTGCTGTACCTTGGGGAGGGAACAGAGGCTCTGTAGATAGTCTGAACTGGATCCAGCGGTATCGTGGCTCCTATCATACGACCTCCGGGTGCAGGCTCAAAAATTCTCCAAACACCATTTTGGTTTACGGTCGCCTTGGCTCAGGAGTATTTCGGCTGGTTTCTCGGCTCAGCAGTGACTTAATGGGGGCAAAGTTGGGTTCTGCGAGAGCCTCAGACTTTCCGATTTCAGGGATTGCGCTTTTGGTGGGTTTTACGTGCGGAGGTACGCCGCTCTGGCTTTTTTGCACGGGCTCCCCGCAGAGCATCAGCTCCAAGAGGCCCTCATGAGGGATAGTTGCCCCTCTCCACCAAACAGGTTTCCATTCAAACAGGGTCTGGCAGAAGGGTACGCAGATCATGCTCTCATTCGTATAATAATTATTGATAGATAGGAGTAACATTAGAACAAAGAACATGGTTGAATTGTGTTTTTCATTGTTCCAATAATGCTTATAACGATGATGTGTCATCTGTCTAATAATTGCAGCTCATGTTTTACTTACAAGAATTAGATCTTTTGAATAAACATTTGAAAATGTATAATTGCCTCATCTTTGTAAAACTTAGGGTATGAAAAAGTAACCTATGAAAGGGTTCGATCTGGTTCCACAAATTCCTTGTGAATTTGAGTGGTCTTGTTCGAGGCTACCCACAGCACATGGAACTCTGGAGGTTTAGTAGTTAAGAAGTAGTACTCTGAGCTAGCTGAACCAACATTTACTGATGATATGAAGAGACTTAGTTTTGTATTGTGAAGTTTTGTTGGCCTAATACAGAATTCTACGAAATTCATAGGAACCATTTAACATGGCTTCACCACTGTTCTAGGTTTGGTACCTATTTATTGAGTCTCCCGGATAGTTTCTCTAGTGTGCGCAAAGCTCCTTTTTTGCCTTTATACAGAGATGCCAGAGGTGATATAGGTTTATCCTCCTCAGTTTAACAGGAAACACCTATTTATCTGTGTAGGTTGATCAAGAATGGCCTTTTAAAATGATAGTCCCCTATAGTCTTCCTTTCTTTGAATTCCATTCATTGATATAGCAGTGCAAGCTGTGGTTATTGCTATTAATTGTAGACAAATGCAAAAAGAACAAGTGATAGACAGAATGCTGTACAATGTCAAACATTCACCCCAGTATAGAGATCAGGACCTAAATCCATTATTTTTTTGCTCCCCATGCCATTCCAGTTCAGACCCAGCAATATGCAAATCTTCCTTAATCCCAGCCCGAACTGCCAGGCCAGGTTTTCCCTGGACTGGAAACCAGCATCATGGGACCAGTTTCGGGGAATCAGCCCTAATCAGCCAAGCTAGCTTGACTCCAGTGGCATGTAGTGGAATGCCCAAACATGGGTCCCTCGCTCACTTTGCCACTGGATTCAAGCTAGCCTGGCTCATGAGGGGAGTTACCCTGAAACCGGTCCCAGGATACATGTTTCTGGTCCAGGGAAGGCTTGGCAGTTCGGGCTGGACTGTTCCCCTGAGGCACAGGGTCAAGACTGATTTGCATTTGGCTAGGTCTGAACTGGGGTGGCGAAGTGAGCTAAAGACAATGATGGATTCAACAAAGATCTGTGACTTGGGGTAAGCGTCTGAAAAGTTTCAGTGCTCGGTCCATCCTCTCCTTGTGTTTATTAATTGCATACAAGCGGTAACTAATCATTTAACAAGATATGGGCTCACCAATGGTGGTGAAGATGTTAGCTTTGTGGTTGAGGCTCACGAAGCATATAGAGCAGGAGAGGGTAGGAGAGGCAGTTTCAAGTTTGAGGAGACTGCAGGGCCCGTATCTGACTTTGTGAAAGGAGGCAGCCTTAGATGCGGGTTACTTAACGTTAGATCACTCCCCAAGCATCATTTGGAAATCCAACTGGTAATAGAAACGTATGCTTTAGATGTATTGTTCATGACTGAAACATACACACCTTGGGTCAGATTTGGGACTGGCATCCCCTTCTGGATACAACGCTTTCCACAGGCCTCGATTAAGTGGTAGAGGTGGTGGTGTGGGAGTTATTGTCAAAGATATTTGGGATTTTGCTCCCCTTAACATTGATGAGCCGGAGGGCATTGAGCTTTTGGGATTCCTATTAAAGGATCCCAAAGGACAAGTATTAACTGATATAGTCAGCTACAGACCTCCTGGAATAGCCAGTCCTCAACTACAGCAGGGGTTTATCAAGGTCCTGAGCAATCTGGCACAGACTCATTCCAGACTTCTTGTCGTAGCGGATTTCAATTTATGGCCCAACGGGATTTTGGATTCAGGATACCATAATCTCATTCAATCCCGTGGAAATTTAAAATTTACAACAATGGGTTATGGGACCCACATACAAGGGGGGACACACTTTGGTTCCAAAGAACAGACAATGGGAACAGTTGATGTCCTACCGGTATGTTGGTTGGACCATCACAATTGTTTTTCAGTTGTATAATCCCAGGATGAATAAACCAACTCCCAAGATAGGCAGGAATTTTCAAAGTAGGGACTGGAAGGGCCTCCTGAATAAAGCAATGGTATCTTCAATATTTCTGCCGGACAAGGGCTGTGATGTAAATAAGCAGGTGGGAGAGAACTATGCAACATACTGCGAACATATAACCACCAGACTGGATCAAGTTGCCCCGATTAAAAGTCATAAGAAACTAGGTAGACCGTCAGCTCCATGGTTCAATGAAAAGCTGAGAAACCTGAAGCTGGGCTGTAAGCAAGCGGAAAGGAAATGGCATAGGGAATATGCAGATGAGGAAAGAACTTCATGAAAATGGCAATAGCGGAGTATAAAAACGAAATTCTCGTAGCCAAAACAGAGTTCTTGGAAGACCTCATTCTGAAGGCACAAAATAGTACTCGAAGTGTCTTCAGGATAGTAGATAACCTGATCAATCCAGATTGCTCAAAGAATGAGATTGTGCCTAGCCAGGAATTATGTGATAGCCTGGCTACCTTCTTTGAAGATAAGATCAGTATTATCATTGATGGACTGAAATCAGAATATACGCCCAAGGAACCAACGCCTGCAAAACAGGTAGGGGCAGACAACTCTTGCTCCCTAGATCATTTCAATACACTCTCTGTGAAAGAATTCTATAAAATGGCCATAGGGGTATCATCAGGTTCCCCTCTGGACCCGTTACCACATAAAATTTGGAAGGAGATGGCACCTGAACTTTTCCCGGCACTACGGCAAACTTGCAATCAATCACTGGCTAGTGGTTCTGTGCCAATGTGCTGGAAACAGGCGATGGCAACGCCCTTCCTGAAAAAAGCTTCACTTGACCTGGCATGTCTGAAAAGCTACAGGCTGATTTCTCTCCTACCCTACCCAGTTAAAATCCTGGAACGCGTAATTAGTAAAGCACTTTCCCAGTTCTTAGAAACAAACAACATCCTGGACAATGTGCAATTCGGCTTCCGCCCAGGCCATGGTACGGAGACTGCCTTGGTGACCGTCATGGATGACCTACATATGTGTGCAGACAGGGGACAGTCAGCTATACTGATTCTTCTTGACCTGTCAGCCGCATTCGATACGGAAAAACATGAGATTCTTCTGTCCAGGCTCCAAGAGGTGGGGGTTGTAGGCACTGCCTTAAAGTGGTTACAATCATATTTACCTATAGATAACAGGCAGTAGCCCTCTCCCTTTTCGCTCCATGTTTCCCGATACCTTGCATGGTGTCCCACAAGGATCGACAATCAGTCCTATATTATTTAATATTTATATGAGCCCTCTACTTGCGGTTATAAGGGCTCATACTATTAATTTAGTAAATTATGCTGATGACACCCAGCTTATCTTGTCCCTAGAGGGTGAGCAATCCGTACCCCTAGAGGATTTCCATGCTTGTCTGCAGGACACAGCACTCTGGCTTAGGGAGAACTCCCTTCAATTTAATTCCGACAAGACAGAAATCCTACATTGTGCAGCAGGTAGAATTCCCCCTACACTTCCGTCTGACCTACCTCCACTACCACTTCATTGGCTCCCAGTAATTCGGTACGTAATTTGGGAGTCATGTTTGATAATAAACTTACACTAGAAAGTCATGTTAACAAAACAGGTGGGTGCTGCTTTACTTTGATCGGAGCACTTCGAAAAATCTTCCCAATGTTCTCAACACAGGCCAGAACACTGACAGTCAGAAGCACTATCCTCAGTAGATTAGAGTACTGTAACGCTCTGCTGTTGGAATCACCCAAGTATCTGATTGAGAGATTACAGCGAATACAGACCATGGCGGCCAAGCTGGCATTGATGAGATCACGCCGCTCTTCCGCCTCTCAGTCACTCTTGGAGTTGCATTGGCTTCCAATCTCGCAGAGGATACTTTTTAAAGCATTGTGCATAGTGTCCAAAGCCTCGCATGGCTACGGTCCCAAATCACTGCAGGACAAGTTTGCATGGTATGTCCCATCCCGAATGCTCCGCTCCTCCTCGGCCAACCTGGTGAAGGTGCCTAGAGTCAGGAAAATTAAATCAGGAGGCAGGGCCTTTAGTACGGCAGCCTCCCGTCTTTGGAACAGACTTCCGCCTGATATCAGGCAAATAGATGATCTCCTGCAATTTAGAAAAAGGGTAAAAACCTGACTGTACCCTCAGTTTGGCCTGTCTACATCCTGCTAATTTTCTTTTAATAAAGCTCTTTTCCACTGGTATCCACATTTAACCAGGAATTTGTATCTCAGCGCCAGGGTACCCGTAGGGAGTTAGCTGCGCTATATAAATGCTGATAATAATAAATAAGATTTTTTTTTTCCTGGCGTTGATGCTAATTCACTAACATTTCATACAGATGATTAGGCTGATGTTGAGTATTAGAAGTACCATTAACTTACCACAACATCAAAACTGGTTCCAAGGCGCCCTCCCACATACACTTCAAAATATTTACTAGCCCTTCTCACTCATGAAGGGGCAACCTGGCCAGTCTTAGCAGGCTATACACCTTTTCCACATGCAAATGCATTTAAACAGCGAAGAGATGCTTGTTCTCTTGAACCATTTGATAAGACTGTATCGACGTCTGAAGTAGTACATTATGCATACTACTGACCCAGCAAGGGGTACACAAGTCGGGCAGGTGCAGTAAGCCGTGCCTGCCATTAGTCCAACTACTCTTAGTGCTAGTATGGGTAAGATCCCAGCCAAGCGTGATGCAATTGTGTTTTGCATTCCACAAAAAACTAAATCGGCTTGAGGGAGCTTTTGCCCATACGGAACCCCAAGATAAATTTAGAATTTCTCTGTTGGACCTGTCAGCCCTAGGGTAGTCTCCCCATCTATTTTTGATCGTGCCTCATTTTTTCCACCTTCATTTTGATGTTGGACTTAGGTCTCCGGGCGCCTTTTCATTGCCAACCAGTGTTAAGGTGCAGGTGCTCCCTTCTCCCAAGATGGCTGCCACAGACCCCTGCTACTGCAGAGTGGTCTTTCATAGTAGCACCCTAGCTGCCAGGAGCTGGCTGGAACCCCACAACAATGTTGCGACACCAGCCCGCCTTTTTTGTCCCATAGGTAGAATGGGGAAGCTCCTGGAATGTGCTGGAACCTTCTAGAAGGGAGGTGTGGTTTTTACTTTTGCCGCCTTGGCTAGAGGTCACCTGACCTAGGGATACATAAGTGAGGGAGGGAACTTTTTCCAGTTAGTTGGGGTGAAGCAGAGCTGGAGAATCCATGCCGGAGTGTAGGCGGTAGGGCCTAGCCAGGGACTTATGCCTCTGAGAGTGACAGGGCTTAGGTGCTGCCTCTTCAGTGAGTGAGGGATCCTGTGAAACCCACTGATCTTGCCCAGCAGTAGGAGGACCCAGGGAACCTCTGCCCAGCCTGACTAGGAAGGACCTAGTCGCCAACTCATCCCCTACCCCCCAAGGAACAGAACCCCAAGGGCGCCAGTATCATCTGCGCCACAAAGACTGAATATTGAAACTGCAGAAGCGACATCCTGAAACTTCATGCCAAAGCGAATATTGTAACTTCATGAAACGACTGATTGCCTGACTGCTGGGGATCGACCAGGTACTGGCGCTGTGTTTCCTGCGCTGCCAGACCTGACCTGTGACCCCCTGTGCGGATCTGCTCTCGAGCGCGGAGTTGGCCGAGCTCCCGCTTAATTTGTGACCCCCCCTGGTGCGAGGACCCGCAACGCGATCACCGCCGCGGGCCGTAGGCCTCAGGGAAGTGTCAGTGCCAAGTCGGGGCCTGCGGAGAAGCCCGGGGCACCGCCGCTGCCGTCGCAGCGTCAGAAGGAAGAGCGAGTGTCCGGGAGTGTCCCACGCCATTGCGCGCATCGGAAGAAGGGCCCGGAGCAGAACCGAGCGACGAGACCAAGGTAACCCCCGGGGGCTGGGAGGTAGCGCGGCCGTGTGGCGGCCTGAGACTCGCCCCCCCCCCCCCTGCTCCCCGGGAGTCGTGGGAAGGCCCGGTGCGCCCCCTGCCAAGTGGGAACGACACCGCATGCAGAGACTGTGACTTTCCCCCCTTCCGTGGGATTTCCCGCTGTAATTGTGAGTCTCCCCTCCGTGGGATTACCCTCTCCTAGGGACTGCCGTTCGCAGGACTCAACAGTGCTCAATGCGTTCTATGTCTCAGTAGCGCTGATCATTCCTTTGAACTCAACAGTGCTCAATGCGTTCTATGTTGGAGTAGCGCTGATCGTCCAATTGTGTTTACCAGTGCTCAATGCGTTCTATGTCTCAGTAGCGCTGATCATTCCTTTGTATTCACCAGTGCTCAGTTCGTTCTATGCCTAAATAGCGCTGATCATCCATTTGCATTCGCCAGTGCTCAATGCGTTCTATGTCTCAGTAGCGCTGATCATTCCTGTGTATTCACCAGTACGCAATGCGTTCTAAGTCTAAGGAGCGCTGATCCCATGTGTTCCATTCACAAGCGCTCAGAGCGTGCTAAGTCCAATTAGTGGGTAACCTCAGTCTGTGGTCTCAAGCGCTCCATGCGCCAGTGGAGGTCCCAAGTGCAAGGCGCTTCCTGTACCCACAACGATTATGCTCAGGGTGCTAGGCAAACATTATACGACCTCGAGTTATGCTCATGTGCCTTTGTTTCTTCGTAGACACCAGTAGCGCCACGTGTGCAGGCCCCGGCCCGCAGCACTAGGGAAGTTCATACTGCAGGGATTGCGGAGGTAACCGTAATGAGATGCTGTAATGCACATGTTAAAGTGTACAGGTAATGAGAAGCTGGAATGCAAATGTTAATGTGTACAAGTTAGGATACATTGCCCTCCAAGATTACCGTGTGTGCTCCTTTGATTAGATAAAATCTGATTAATTTGCATTCACCTTATTGTGTGGCGTCCATTACTGTGTGCGTTTACTGCTTCACAGGATGCGTGTGTTGTATGGTCGCTTAACACACAGGCCTTTGGGTGCCCAGCCGCTTGTGTCACGTTACCCCCTTAGGGCCTGGAGACCCCAGGTCTTACATTCTCACTACGTGTCTTCCACTTGCAATGGTTGCCCCATTTGTGGAGTGTAATATGTGGGAAAATGTATTTGCTTACCTCTACATTATTACTCGTGGTACTTTATCAATGGCTGTTTTGCCTGAGGTGCTTAAACAGATTCAAAATGACCACGAAGCAGCCCGTGCCCTAGACTTGGGGATTAAAATTATTGTAGAAAAGTAAGATCTGCTTCTTATGGTTACCCCCACTTTTGCTGATGTTTCACTGTTTTTCGATTTTAGTCTGGCTGGGGCCCTGCTAATCAGGACCACAGCCTAGCTCTTTCCTCTCTAAATTGATTCCATGTACCTTAGGTACACCAAAGATTGGATTTTGGGTGCCCTTATAAGTCCCTAGTATATGGTACTATGTACCCAGGGCATAGGTACCCCAGAGGCCTCCCAGGGGCTGCAGCATGTATTATGCCACTCCTGGGAAGCCCTCCAAAATGACACCACAGGTCTGCTACTGCAGCCTGGGTAAGGTGGTGCATGCACCCCTTACTGAGATATAGGTTCACTATATCTCACCCATCACTGCACATAGAAACCTATCAGTCACCCATATGGCAGGCCTTATCAATCCTGAAGGCAGGGTGTTTGGTTTTGTGAGAGAGGGTGCCCATGAATGAGCAGAGCCTCTCTGCAGCCTTCAGAATCTCTTCTCCGGGGTTGTCTGTGATGCAGCCTGACCATATGTGCATTATAACCAAACGGTAAATGCCAACTTTGGACTGGCTGCACGGAAACTTGTGTTTGGTGTCAAACCCCTTGGAATCATACCCCCACACCAGTAACTGGTGTGGGAGTATGATCCCACCCTTCTAGAGGGAGAGACATGACAGCACCGGTATACCCGGTACCAGCTAACAGAGCCCTGGCATCACAAAATGGATGCTGCCAGACGCGGGTCTGGCCTCCTGCTGCTGACCGAAACTCCAGCAGGGGAGGCCTGGACAATAGGTTTCCTGTCACAGAGAGGTGTTATCACTTCCCAGACAGGCCTTAGTGGATTAGGGCTGGGTGGGAGCACTCCAGGAGTGCTTTTAAGTCTGCACGCACTGGGGGCACATTTGGTGTCCTGTGCATAGTCCAGCTCAAACCGGTTGCAGGGGCTACCAGCCCCTGCTCTGGCGCGAAACTGGATAAAGGAAATGGGTGTAGCCACCCCTCTTTCCAAACCCCCCCATAGATGGGTCCCCAGAGTAAGTCCAACCCCATCCTTGGGTATAAAGAAGGAACCCCTGACTACAAGACATTAGATTACACCTGGACAAAACTCTGCTACAGAAATCGTGGAACTTAGACGATGACTGAAGAATCTCCCCTGGAGTAAAGGAGTTACTCCCCTACTTGGCAGGCACCAAAGACGCATCTGTCCGGTCTACATCTCCGAAGCTCCCGTCGGACGCCGAAGAATTTACAACACAGGAGGTGGGTTTCTAGACTTCCCAGAGGCTGACCCGAGTCTCCAGCAAAGCTGAGACCCGTAGCCCTCGTGGGTGCAGTGGAACCGGAACCCCTGGACACCATGCACATTTGCAAGTGCATCAGCTTCTCGAAGTCCCTTGAGGCTATGCATTGGGTTACTTGTAGCCCAGACCCCCAAGCACCTTTTCTACCGTAGATTGCTGGCCTACACTCCACGAGTGTTCCGTGAGACCGCTCTTTGTGGTTTCACTCGAGGCTCCTTCGCGATCCCTGGCCCGTTGACTGGTGGGTCCCTACGAAGGCAACTCTTACTTTAATTGGGCTTCCCTGGCTGCTCCAGATGTGCCCCGACTCTCCATCGCTTGGGGAGTCCACAGGACCTTGCTGGTCCGCACCGAAGCATCTTTTCTCTTCCTGCGTGGGTTGCTGTTGCCAAGGCTTGTTGTGTCCAATCCGGGCACCGATGCTGCAGCACTCGACATCCTTCGTGGGACAGCTCGAATCCAGCTCCTGGTTGTCCTAGACGCCTCCTGGTCCTCGTGGATGAAGAGTCAAGCTTCCCCTCTTCACACCTGAAGCACCCGACATCAGTGGGCATTCGTCTATCGTGCCCCTGGTCACTGGCAAGTCCCCTCTGCTTTCAGGTTCTTTACATCTTCGATCCAGGCTTGGATCTCTGCGGACACTTGTCCTCTTCCCGGCATCAGCACTTTTCAGTCTCCTGCTACTGAAAACGACGACCCGACACCATTTGACACCTATGCACCCGGCTTCCCTGGGTGAGGTAACACGAGTACTCTGGTGCTCCCGTGGGTGTTGGCCCTAGAACCATCTAAGTCCAAAAGGGTTTATTCCTTGTCCACTCCTAATTGTCCTTAAACTCTAAAAATATAACCGCGACTTTCCCCATAGAAGCTAACGGGAGCTCGCAGCTGTGTTCTCACACTGCACACGGCCCCTGTGGGTCCCCTGTGTCACTACTATGGGTGGTTCTTTGGGGTCCCAGCGATTCTACAGGCTCTAGGCCTTGTGTCTAGTCATGTCGTGGTTCTTATACCACTTTCCTAGTATATGGTTTGGTCCACCCCAGGGCCGAACGTGTATTGTGCTAATTTACTGTAATATTTGAAGTGTAGCAGATGTGCTTTTACCTCTAGCCTCCTAAAGAGACTAGTAGGGTGTGTTTAGGAATAAATACATCTATTTTATATATATACCTGGTGTGGTCTCCTTTCATTTAGCCATTCAAGAGATTATAGACTGGTAAAACAAGCTGCTTTATATTCCTTCAAGACTTAGCCTGAAGGCTGCTCTCCATAGCTACCACTAGGATAGCTTTCAAATAAGGTTGTCTTTAACCCATCATCAATAAGGGGGTGTTTGGACTGGTGCAAGGTGCCCACTATAACTAGTGGACAGCATATACCAGGCCAACTTCTCACAATTATTGGCAACTTTGCCACAGTGTCCTCAATTATTTTAAGTGATATACAGGGGGAGGCAGCTTCTCCGGTGATACGCTTTAGTTTCCGCTGTGGATCAGGAACGGGATTTACCTAAAATAATCTCTGAAACCAATAATTTTATTGGTCGAGATAGTTTGGGAACCATGCCTAATGAGTCCCAAATTAAAGGCAAGTCAGAAGCTGATAATATCAAGTAGGCACTGGAGTCTTCTAAAGAAATGCTGGGATACAAATAAAGAAAAAAGACTAGAACTAAAACACGGACTCCGCAGTTAAAGTCTTCGAGGAACCTTTACAATTATGTGACGGTTATATCAGTATTCTAATATACATCTCTCATATTCCTTGCAGGACTCTCCAGACAAGCTGGTTAGAGAGAGGGTGTTGAATCGATTGCAGACAGGAGAAGTATGTGAAACCATAGATTGACTCCCAACGCTCCTCTTATGTCTTTAAATAACAAGCATTGAAAATGCAATAGGTCTCGCCTTTGACAAAGTTAAAGCCATTTGCTTTGCTAATGGTATTGTATAGCAAAGCAAATGGCTTTAACTTAATAAAAGGCGAGACCTATTGCATTTTTAATGCTTGTTTAAAGGTGCAAGCACTGGAGAGCACAAATTGGTCGGAAGGGGTCGTATACTGGCAAAGGGGCCTGAAATACCAACTCCTGAACATCAGTAAAGGGTAACTTGTTCAGGAGACCTAGAACGCATGACGGTAGGCGACGCTTGCATTAGTCATTAACATCACTAGGCAGACGACTCTGTGCGATACCCACAACACATACTGGGGCAGAATCTAGAAGTCTGCATTTCCCGCCAGGCGGCACAGATGCATTTTCCCGCCCTCGCCGCGGATTAACAAGGCGCGGAGTCCGCGGTGTCGGAGGGATAATTTGCCTTCAAAGCCCCCTCTTCTGCTCTGCATATGGCTACAGTCTCCCTCCCACGGCCGGCCCCCGCACCCTCCGTTTCCATATTCAACAGATGGAAGCCCCGCACAAACTACGTACCTAGAAGGTAGTCGCCGCAGTCCCACATGGTGTCAAGCGCTCCGCGGCTTCAGCGTCCACGAGTGTTCAGAAACCAAGGGAGCGGGTGAACCAGACCCTCCAACTACACCATAGCAATCTGCAACTAAAGGAGGAAACTTCGGTTACCGAGCAGAGCTCTCGCCTCTCCTGGCTGGTTCAGGCTGACATTGTCAAGGCAACTGAAGCGTTAAAAGTTCCCCTTTTTGTAATAAAATAGAAACAAAGATTGCAGCTGGCAGTTTCCATAATGAAGCTTAATCAGTATGCGGCTGATTAGGGCTTTATGCAAATCTCCCCTTGTTAGCAAGGCAGGCAGCACTTTGAAGTCCATGAGCAATTCATTTGCAGAGCACACTGAAAGCGCACCCTGTATAATTTAAATACGGGTATAAATATGTATCAGCTCATTTGCATATCGATTGCTTAGCGCAAACATTCCACGCAGCACAGCAGCCAGGGAGAAAAGTGCAGGAACGGAAAATTATCTCCAGAGTGCCTGCATAAGAATTAAGGAGCATTTTTTTCCTTTCAGCAGAACTGGCCTTTTTGACCCAAAGAGGACAGGAACAAAAGGATGGTAAGAGAATGGGCCACTCAGGTGAAACAGCGCGCATTATAAAACCGCGCATAAGGGCAACCGTTTTATTACTTATCCCTCAGAGCGCTTCTTGAATGAAGGAAACTTCAAGCCCACCATCCTCAGCAGGTCCCTGGCACAGCAGCCATATCCATCCGTCGTTTCGGTGGATTACTGCCAAAGTGGACAGATCTCTTCTGTCCTGCAGTGCCACGGCAACAGCCTCTTTAGAAGTAAGTATATGTTGAAGCGTGCTTTGACTCCAATGTATTGGAAGATTAAACCTTCTATACAGTTCTGCGATGGATGCTAGGCAACCACGATCACGGACGAGAAGCTTTAGAGGACACTCATTTCCAAAACAGGTGTCTTGGCACCAGCGAAGGAGCCGCAGATCACAAGGCTGGGAGTTTAGCTGCAGTTTACTGAACCAGTTTTAGTTGCATGCGTAACGGCTGTAGGCTATATACCGCCTTCGCAAAACTATTGGATGATAATTCCAGTGTTTGTGAACAAACAAGAGCAGGATCTACCCCCCTCCACCCACCCAACGACTGATTAACTTCAGGATTGGACTAAGAGCCTTTGGAGGCTCGAAGAAAAAAATCAGCAAAATGGCAGAGGCCAGCCATGATCATCAGACAAGCAGCCCCGGTCTTCTTGTGAACAGTGTCCTGCAGGGCAGCTCTACCAAGCCTTCAGCCTTCCCATAAAACCCCTTCTCCATGCTAAGGAAGGGGTAAGATTTATTGAAGAGGAGACTCGTTGGAAAAAGCAACAGTATCCATTTATGCAGTAAGCACGGAGCTCGGTCACCAACTCTTTTGGATAAATAAACAAAACTCAAGCAGCGATGCACTGATGAAAGAGGTTTCTGCCGCCATCATGGTTACTGTGCTTCTGAAACTCATGTGAAAGCAACAAAAATGAAGAAAGAAAAAAAGCAAGCACTCCGAAAGTGAAAGAGGATCGCGCCGGAGCTTGTCTTTATGGGTCCATGTGTTTGAAACACATTGCACCATAAAGATAAGAAACTTTTTGCGACGCACGGAAAGCAGGCGAGCCCGTCCAAGTGGGCCGTCTGAAACAGCCAAAGGGAGGTAACCTGAAAAGCTCTTTCACAATGGCTGGCCACCGTTTAGTATAAACAGTGACGCCAGCCAATGGAAAAGAGGGGCGGATTAATGGCTTAGTCCAACGGATAGAATTTATGATTGAGACATTCAAGTTGAGGGTGATTTATCGCTAACTAAAAGTAATACTCTTGCTGAATTTAACCGTTGAATATGACATTCTATTAGCGAAGATTGATAAGCCACCAGAGTTAAGTTTGAAATGTTTTACAAGGATGGAAATCAATTCTTTATCCATGCTTACTCCAGAGGATGTGAAAGCAGCACATGATACAGAATGGGCTCTTGCTAAATTAGGGTTTCAAGGTGCGATTGAGTCCTGCGTCTCCTCTATGAATAACCATGATTTCCTGTGATTAAACCTGATCGTTCTTCTCATTTAGTCCTAGACTACTGGCCATTTAATTTATACAGTCACATACGGGCTTTTGCTGTACAGAATTCAGACAAATAATATAGTTCGATAAACAATATAGTTCGTAAAACATACAAAACTACATTGGAGGGGGAGGAGCCTAGCGCGCAACCAAGATGGCCGCGTAGGTGCGAGGCTCCCGAGGACCTCCGCGACCTCCTGAATTAATCCTGGCGATATCCTGTCCTTGTTGAGGGGACTGTGTTGGGGAACCGGAGCTGAGGCGCCACCCGTTTTTTGGGCTCGAATCGGACCCCGGACGCCGGTGGGAGCATCGATCGAAGGTTGTGGCCTTCTCCTCGCCGGCCCCCCGGATTGGAGTAGTGGGGCGATCCGGGGACAAAGTGAATAACAGCGGCGAACGGGGCTGGGCGACTGGCGTACCCCGCACTTTCACTTTCGCTTTTGCGCCCTCCTAGCTCTCAAGCGGGGTCGGACTGCGGAGCGGGGTGTGGTGGTGTGGCCTTGTCCAGGAGCCCGGCTGACCCGCCGGCGGTGGGTTGACCCGCGGTTCGGTGGTCGCCCCTGCCCCCCCCCTGGCACCCGTGACTTGGTATAGCGGCCCGTTTGGGGTGCTTGGCACGACGGTGGAAGAGCCAGCATGTCCACCAAGCAAGATGGCGACCGGGCGAAGGTGAAGACGACCCGCCGTGGCACGGCACACCAGGCCAACAGTATGGACCGCTACACGCTCCAGAAGGGTTCTCCGGAGACATCGCGTGCATCCCCGGTGGGCCCGACGGAGGCATCCGCTCATCCGGTGGATCTGACCCTCCGGGACGTCATGGGCGCCATCGCAGAGATGAAGGCCTCGGTGGACCAGCGTTTCGACACCTTAGCGCAAAAAATAGACTCGGTCCTGGTGGATGTGAGCCTTGTGAGGGCAGACTTGTCCAAAACAAACGACCGAGTCGACTCCCTGGCCCACACCACAACGAGCCTCACGACAGACGTGGTGGCCCTCCAGAAGGAGGTGCGCCGGCTTGGCCAGGCGAGCGCCCTGATGGACCGGCGACTGGAGGACTCCGAGGGTCGGGCCCGGAGGAATAATGTCCGTATTGTGGGGGTGCCGGAGGGACGAGAGGCGGAGGCGGCGGATCTTTTCGTGGAAGAGTTGATCCTGACCCATCTCCAGCCCCGGGGGCTGAGTAAGCTTTTTGCGGTGGAGCGTGCTCACCGGGTCCCCGGGGGCAGACCTAAGACTGGTGCCCCGCCGCGGCCTCTCATTGCCCGGATTTTTAATTTCCGGGACAGAGATGCTATCCTCCAGACCTCCAGACAACAGGGACCGGTCAAGCTTGACAACATGGAGGTACATTTCTACCCAGACTTTACCCCGGCGGTCCAGAAGCAGCGGCAGAGCTTTCTTGGTGTTAAACGTCGCCTAAGGGACCTGAACCTCAAGTACTCAATGCTCTTTCCAGCTAAGCTGAGGGTAGAGGTGGATGGTCGCACGCACTTCTTCGAACGGCCCGAGGCGGCTGGGGACTGGCTGGACACTCTGCCTGGAGATCGGGGCCGGGGGGGCGGGGGGGGGGCGCGGCTGGCGAGGAGGGCCCGCCGGAGCAGAATTGAGGGGTGACTGCATAGGCCGTGCTCTGGACGTTGTTCCTTCACCATTTATTGATTGCATATTTTCCCCTCCTATGGAGGTCGTGCGGGGTCTGTTGGGGGCTTCCCTCCTCCTCTGGGGGACTAGTTAGTATTTTAGCTATGGGGCGACAGGCACACTGCACTTTGGGGGGGCTGTCTGGGCTCATGCAGGGGTGCAGGGAGGGGGGAGTTTTGTTGGGACCGGGGGGTGGGGGGGGGTGTGTTGTTTGTTAGCACCGCAGGGCAAACCCGCTACTATGTTGTTGTTTTTAGGATGCTCGATGGGGGACGACCGATTGTTTCGACGTATGATGGGGGGTAGGGATTTGGCTGTGTTGTCATGGAATGTTAACGGCCTGGGGGATAGGATTAAGCGTGGTGTGGTCCTGCAGTACTTAAAACGTATTTCACCAGATGTTGTCTTCCTGCAGGAGACGCACCTTATAGGTAACTCCTTTCATGCAATGAACCGGCGGGGATATCGTTTGGCGGCCCATTCTGGCTTCACCTTGGGCTCGCGGGGGGTGGGTATTATGATCAAGAACTCGCTCCCGTTGGAGATTGATGAGGTGCGCCATGATGAGAGGGGACGTTACACGGTTCTGGTGGGAAGAATGGAGGGTAGAGTGTTTATCTTTATATCAGTGTACGTCCCGCCTGGGTTACAAGCCACCACATTTGCGGACCTGGGGCGCCTCCTTCTGGACCTTCCGAGTGGCCTGCTGGTGGTTGGAGGGGATTTTAATGCGGTAGCCTCTGGGTCTATGGATCGCCATCCCCCTAGGGACCTCCCCCGGGCACAGGCGTGGCTGCCCGGCCTTCTGGACACGCTGGGCCTGGTGGATTGCTGGCGATTAAAGCATCCTGCATTGCGACAGTACACCTTCCACTCGGGTGCCCATGGTAGCCTCTCGCGGCTTGATTACATCCTTGTCCCGGCGGCCCACGCAGGGAGGGTGGGGGAGGTGCGCCATCTGGCGCGGGGTATCTCAGACCACTCCCCATTGTTGTTGCATCTCGATGTCTTCCCGCGGGGGGATGGCAGGGTGGCCCCAATCAATGCATGGTATTTGCGCGACCCCACCATTCGTGCTGATTTGATCAAATCCCTACAGCGATATTTCGATGAGAATGTGGGGTCGGTCTCTTCGGCCATCTCCCTGTGGGAGGCTTTCAAGGTAGTCCTTAGAGGGGAGGCCCTCTCCTTTATCTCCCATGCCCGGCGGCGCGAGCGGGAGGAGGTGACCCGGGTAGAGGCCGAGATTGCAGAACTGGAGGGTGACCTGGGAAGCGGGGTAACAGACGACAAGTTGCATGTTCTACACCTAAAGCAGGCGGCCTATCGGGCCCTCGTCACGGAGGCGGCCAGGGGCCTCAGTAGAGAGCAGCAGGGGCGATTGTATGATGTGGGTGATAAGGCTGGCAAATTGATTGCTTGGTTGGATAAGAGGGAGAGAGCGAGCCGTGTGGTGCCTTTGATTGAGAGTGTTGATGGTGCGTGTGTCACTGAGCCGGAAGCCATTGTCTCCTGCTTCGCGGATTATTTCCGCGAAGTCTACTCCCCGGTTTCTCCCTGCTCGGAGGCAGACTCCCATGCCCTGCTTCGGGACATCGCACTGCCCTCCCTAACGGTGGAGGACAGGGATTCGCTGGACGCCCCTCCCACCTCGGACGAAATTGCCTTGGCTATTCGCTCGGTTGCATCCGGCAAGGCCATGGGCCCCAATGGTATTCCCATCGAGCTCTACAAGCTACGCCCGGATGTGTTGGCGCCCCACCTGCGCGCGATGTTCCTGGCGGCCCACTCGCGGGGTTCCCTCCCGCCGGACCAGCGTCTAGCCACAATTGTGGTGATCCACAAGGAGGGGAGGCCCCGTGAACGGGTCACATCCTATAGGCCGATTTCGCTTTTGAACGCGGAGCCCAAAATCCTCGCCAAGGTGTTGGCCAACAGGTTGGTTGGCGATTTGGTCCACCAAGACCAATCTGGCTTTATACCGCACCGCAACACGGCGCTCAATCTGCGGCGCTTGCACGGGGTGCTCACGCGTGTCCCATTTGTGCGGGAGCCGGCCATCTTGGCGTCCTTGGACGCCACCATGGCGTTTGATACGCTTGAATGGCCATACATCTGGGCGATGCTGGCAAAATTCGGGTTTGGCCCGGGTTTCATTAGCTGGGTCAAATTGCTATATTCGGGCCCATTGGCGCAGGTGGTAGTGAATGGGCGAGTCTCGGCCCCATTCGCGCTGGGGAGGGGTACGCGACAGGGCTGCCCCCTGTCGCCTCTCCTGTTTGCCCTGGCCCTGGAGCCCCTGGCGGAGTGGCTGCGGTGGCACCCTTCTATCCGTGGTCTCCGCTGGACCCCCGAGCATGAGGACCGTGTGTCCCTCTATGCTGACGATATCCTTCTGTATCTCGCCTCCCCGCGTAAATCACTGATCGTCCTGGTTGATGTTTTGCGTTCATTCGGTCGCAACTCAGGCCTGGTCATCAACTGGGCGAAATCCTGTGTATATGTGCTTTCCGGGAAGGCTCCGGCCCTACCACGGGACTGTCCGATCCAGATTGCCTCCCAAGGTTTTCGGTACCTGGGTATCTATATCACTCTTGACCCGGAGGCCCGCTACGAGCGGAATTTGTTACCCCCCCTCCGGCGTTTGAGGGAGGACGTGGTGCGCTGGCGGCGTCTGCCGCTCTCGCCGCTCGGCCGAGCGGCCTTGTTTAAAATGATGTCCCTGCCACGCTTCCTCTACGCCCTCCAGAATACTATGGACTTGGTCCCGGCACGCTATTTCCGTGAGGTAGAGGGCCTCCAGCGGCGCCTGTTCTGGGACGGGAGGCCGCGCATTGCTCTGGCTAAATTGACGCTCCCGTGGTACGATGGGGGGGTCGCCCTCCCTGACATTAAACGGTATTACTGGGCCTCCCAACTAGCTGCAATTAATCATGGCCTTTACGGGCCCGCCTTGAACCCGGCATTCGAGATGGATAAGATGCTCCTGCCCGGTGGCGATTACAATCGAGCGCTCTACGCTGGCGCGCCCGACTCCCGTTTGACGGGACCGACGCGTGTCATGGTGCGTGTCTGGCACGCGGCTAATGCAGCTATGGGGTGGAAGGACCGTTTGACCCGGGCGTCACCGCTGTATGCGTCTGAGAGGTTGGGCTCCCTGTGGACGTCGAAGGGCTTCGAAAAGTGGGACACGATCGGAATCAGCACGGTGGGAGATCTCTGGACGAGGGGGGGATTCAAAACTTTTGAGACGCTGCAGGCGGAGTTCCAGCTGCAGGGCAGTGAGTACTTTCGGTACCTACAGGTCCGCCATGCGCTGGGCTCCGTCTTCCCGGATGTCGCATCCATTCCGGAGTCTTCCCCCCTGGAGGACAGAGTCCTAGATGGCCATGTCCCGGACAGCACGATCTCCCTCATATACAAAAAACTGATCAACGATAGATCGTGCCTGCTGACTAGTCTCCGCGAGGCTTGGGTTGCCGACGGGCTGGAGCTGGACGATGAGGATTGGATTTCCGCGGTGGCCTCTCCGAAAGAGGTGGCCATCCCGGCTCGCCTTCGTTTCGTCCAGCTCAAGATCCTTCACCGGGTTTACGTGACGGGGCCAAGGCTTCTGCGTATGGGTTTTGCTGGTGACGGAATGTGTAAGCGTGGCTGTGGTGCGTTGGCGACTTTCATGCATATACTGTGGGAGTGCCCGAAGGTGGAGCGATTCTGGCGTGGTGTGCATGAGGTCCTGCGTGTGGTGACGCGTGTTGCGCTGCTGCCTGAAGCGAGGAGATGCTTGCTGAATGTATGGGAACCGAATGACTATTCGGTCCCGCAGACGCGGTGGGTGACTCTGGGATACATGATAGCCAAGCGCGACATTGCTCAATTGTGGGGATCCCAGAGGCCCCCTGCGGTGTCGGCCTGGAAAGAGCATATGGATTGGTGTATGTTTCGTGAAAAGGTGGTGTATGTGCCGAGAGGTAAGCCTGGGGCGTGGTTGAAAATCTGGGGCCCCTGGAACGCCTACCGCGGGGGTATTTGTGAGCCACCACTGCTACCGGCTGCCTCGCCTGCTCCGTCTCCCTAGACGGCCCCCCTCCCTCAGCCGCGGGCGCGCGGTCCCCCAGTCCCTGATCTATTCCCATTCCCCTCTCCAGAGTTCTGCTGCTGGTTTGGATCCCCCACTTATGGAGCACGTGCTGTTATTTTGGATCGCGGGTTGCCTTGCGGGTGTGGTTTTTTGGTGTTGTTTTGTTTCAAGAAAAGGGAACCGTACTGTGGGCTTGGAGCTGTGTGGCCTGCACCATTGATTACTCCTGTTTCACTGCTCTACACTGCCTAGAGACTTTTACTGTATGTGTGCAATATGTTTTCGTCATTCTAGCGGCCGGCCGGATGGTTGTAGGCCCATACCTGTAACTTTTACGAACTGCAATAAACGGTTTCAAAAAAAAAAAAAAAAAAAAAAAAAAAAAAACTACATTGGACATTTCCAAAGTTTTTTCCAGTCACAGTATAGTGCTTGAAAGCTGGAATTTGACTATTTTCTCGGCGTGAGGAGCTCAACGACGATTCTGTCGGCTACCGTAAGGGTATAAGGACAGTCCAGGTCTGTTTGCACCCTGAAGAATGTCAATTTTACAAGACACTGACTCAGAAGTATTGTCTTACATTGATGATATTTGCATTCCAGACGATGATTTAAATGCACATATGGCCAAAGTGCATCGTATTATTCTGGGACTCGCTGACCATGGCTATAAATGTAATTTTCAAACGTCTAAAATTGCCTCTCATTGTCCTATTTTTAAGATATGAATTATTAGGTAACGGTAAAACTCTGACACCACATTTCTTAGATGCAAAAAGAACAATTGATGGACAGAATGCAGAACAATGTCACACATTTACCCCAGTACAGAGATCTGGGCCTAAATCCATGGTTTGTTTGCTCACCATGCCATTCCAGTTTTGACCCAACCATAAGCAAATCAGTCTTGACCCTGCACCCATTGGGAACAGTCCAGCCCGGGCCTGGCTTGGCAGTTTGGGCTGGACTGTTCCCATGAGGCACAGGGTCAAGACTGATATGCATATGGCTAGGTCTAAACTGGGGTGGCATGATGAGCAAAAGAATGATGGATTTAACCCAGATCTCTTGACTGGGGGTGAATGTTTTGATTTGTTCTGCACTTCGTCCATCAATTGTGTGTCTTTTGCTTTACCACATTTCTTAGAGCAATGTGCTCTGTTACAACCACCAAGTCGCTCAAAAAAAGCTTTAAGTCGATTTTAGGATTTCTACATTTTGTTAAACCATATATACCAGATTATGCACAATTTTTTAGACCGCTGTACGATTTAATTCACCCAGATTTTTCTAATAAACATTGGACTTCTGAACATACTGATATTCTTCAGAATTTACAGTCAGACAGGCTTTTCTAAACATTTAAATACTCATGTTAGCACTACTAATTTAGTGATCTGCATAATTACAGGTTCCAGTGTATAAACTTGTATTTTATTTAACCCGTTGCGTGCGTCCGTCGGCCAAGACCGTCGCGAGCACTACCTCCGTAGTGCTGCGCACATCCATTGGCCGATGCGGCCCCGCCCACTCCGATAAACTGCCGCACCACGGCGGAATGTCCGCTGCGGTTAAAAGGTTAATGAAGGAGAAACAGTGCCGATTGCTTACAAATCACATTTATATTCCAATGAGGAAATGCATTTTGCAGCGACAGAAATATTTTTGACTGCAGTTCAAACTGCTGTATTGAAAGAAAGTACAGTGGCAAAAGGGAGACATACAATTGTGGTGTCTCGTGTTCTGGCCTTCAAGGCCATCACCCAGGCTAGTGTCCGACACGCATAAGCCTTGCATCCTAGATGGATACAGTGGGCCTCTTTCTTGACAGCTACTGCTGTAGATTACATTTTTTATCCTAATTTGAGGACACGGAACATCTCCAGTATGAACAAGAATACTCCATTTCTACTGAACTTTTGCCTCTAGGTCAGTATGTTTTCATAATCTATACTGCTGGTTCAACGTAGCCCCCTGTTCTTACTAAGTGCAAACACTCAGCTGCATGAGCTTCAATTAAAAGTGTCATGATAGATGGAGTTTTTCTGGCACAATAAAACATATACAGAAACGTTCGGTGAATGTATCACTCAGCTGGCTGAATTAAAGTCTTTGGTTCTGGCTTTGCTTTTTCCCCACACTTACAGTATGTGATTCCAATGACTGCATCCAGGCCATTAAAAATAATTTACCTTATTGGTGCATGAATGGATTCAGAGATTCGAAAGGACAATTCTATAAAGCATAAGCTTCTCTGGGGAAATCTGGCAGCTCTAAGAGATGCTTTGCCACAGGTTCATGGGATTCATGCATTGAGCCATCAACAGGTTAGTAAACATGATGCAGGGAATTCATTCTCTGATGAAGCTGCGAAGGTGGCTGCTCAGACTGTATATGGGGCTACGATTACTCGTTCACATACGAGGATAGATGATGACATAATGGTTGCGGTCACTACTTTGGCTAGTGGGGAGACCTTACCTAAAGGCTATTCAGCTGAGAACTATCTATTGAGTCCTCAAAATGTTCCCTTAGCCTACATTCCTGGGGCAGGTGATAGAGTAATACCCAACCAGGACAACAGATTAGAGTTAATAACGCTGCTCATAAGGGTTTGGCATTTGCCCATGCAGGTGTGGTGGCTAAGGTTTCTTTATTTATTACATAAACAATACTTGTGGCAGGGTTTTTTTTTTTTTAAATCAACAGACCAAAAAATCCCACCATTGCTCACCCTACCTTATTTTTCTGGTCACGATCTTACAGACCAGATTTGATATTGCCTTACACCTTCACCACTGACAAAGAACATGTTCACACAGACAAAGCAGACTTATTCCAACGTGTTTATTGCAGAACTGCGCCTCTAAGGTTAAAACGATTGGAAAGATAACATTGAACTCAAATATGTTTGGGGAACATGCCATGGGCAGGTCCAAGGGACAGGCATTTTATTTAGGGAATGTCTAATCCCTTTACATATGATCTTTCTAAACAAAACAGTACAACAGACTATATGTCTTGGATTTGGTGGGGTTAAACATTTAAAAACGCCAAGTTTCATACCTGGCAATAGTTAGTTAATTTCACAGAAGAACAGCTTAATGAAATGGTGCAAAAATGGAAAGTACAATTCTACACTTTCTGGTTCAGATGGCTGGTTATTATGGCCAGTTGATACCAATGGCTGTAATGCTCGTTTTTTAACTCTTCCACAGGGTTTGAGACAAGCAGGCCAGTCCGCCAGTATATTCAGTCGTTTCACGCGTGTTAGCACTGCATGCAGTGTGGGTAAGAGGTCTCCTTGTTCTAAATGTTTTATATATGGCAGTTATAATGAAATTTGAGAAATTTCTCAGCAAGAAACACCTGAACACTTGAGACAAATTGATAAGGAAAATGTGGAAAAAGCTTTGGCTGTTGATGGCATGACTACATTGTCAACGAGTATTTATTCACTGAATATTATGCTTTCATCTGCATTCATCATCATACAAAATACAGAACAATGCTTCAAGATGGCCAGAGTCAGAGGAGATCGGCTTTGTAATTGAGCTGAACTCGGCTAGTTTTAAAATTGAATAGAGTGACATGCAATTATTTGAATGCAACAGAGTTATTTTTGCCTTTTAAATTGACATGTATGCAAAAAATAAATGCCTAAAAAAAGGCCACCTACACGAAGCTTAATATCAAACGTTCAGAAAAAGTCTCCTTTTTGGTTGCTGAAACGTCCTCTGCAATTTGGTTGATCTATGGTTTCATTTCACTTATTTTCTTCTGCATTTTCAAGTAAGTGACAGGATGGATACACAATTATTTTTTACATGAAGCTTGGTTCCTCCCTTTTCAATATAGATGCATGCATGAGAACAAAGAAGTATTTGTTAGTCTACACAATTGTGAAACTTCCTTAGGTCACTTATTGGTCTGCAGGGAGATTACACTTCATGGAGTATACAATGCTTCTGTGTCAAACTTAGCGTGTTATTTGAAGGGGAGTCCCCTAAAAATTAAGCATACATTGTTGTTGCTTTCTAATGGAAGCCATCTAACTTTAAAGGATCAACATTGCTGCAGGATGCAACCACGTGTCCTGTATGTGGTCACCGTTTTTAATTTGGTCACTTGCTGCATGCACGTTCTATATCCTCACAAAAATACTGTCGGAGAAGCTACTTTGTGGCCCAAGGTTCCGGTAGCTGAAATAAACTTTGATAAGTTGAGCAGACTCAAAGCCTTAATGTTTCAAACTCTTACATCTGTCCGAAAGACTTTTGTTTTCTAAGTTGCATGTTCCTCACCCGAGGTGCAATCTCTATTGCGCATTCAACTACCACATCATTTCAGTGACCTTGTACACCGTATTTTCAATGTTTCGAATACAGTTGTAGTGGCACACTTTTTTTTTAATTGATTGGTTCTGAACTGGTTTCCACGTTCTATACTGTTCTTGGAGATATTCCATCCTTTTTACATTCCTTGTTTCGGAGGTATTCAAATTGTATTATTGCTCCTAGGTATTGTTTTGGTTCTATTTTTGTTGCTCCGCAATGGACGTCCCACAAAAGGCCAAATGGAAATGGACCTACTACATGCCATTCTGTGTCGTGAACACATGATACAATACTTTGGAAAATCAATATTACTGGAAACGAACGAGAACTGGTCTCTGTCCTTCCGGCCCATATGGTTTTGGAGAGTAGAGCCTGTGTTTTGCTGTCTATGGTGCTTGTTTGAGTGTGAGCTTGACATGCCTTGCTACACAATTGTTGCAGTCTCGAGATATTGATTTGCTTGTGCACCCGATGCTGTCGCATTGGCTGTGCTGTCAAGTGATGCTGTTTACTTTGCTACAAGAAGCTACCTTTGCCAATGGCCGATGCTCCCTCAACTTCAGGTTTTTTGGTATCTGTGCACTCATTTGATGTTGGCTCTGTTGCCTTCTGCATCTGATAATGGGCTGGTGATAACCATATTAGATTACAAGATCTTGGTTTTCAAGCCTCTTTCGATTGTCTGCAGATGAGAGTTCATTCCTGGACCCTATTGACACTCTGGACATGGAAGTTGTGGACCTTTTGGAAATATCCTCTTCATCGGATGCCAGAACATTTTGCACGGTTTTTGGGGAAATTTCCCATTTCATGGTTTTTAATTGGGAGTTTTTAAAGGCTTTGGCTGCTTCCACTGTGAAAGTTCTTATGTAACGCAAGGCTTTTTACACAAGCTGAGTGCTATTGCTATGTTTTATATAGTCATATCCCCCACCGTCCACAGGGAGGGTGTTATAGGGATTCAATTTAGTCTCCATTTTTATTTTATTTTTATCTTCATATCTCTTTAAAACAGGATTTTGTAACATGTTTTTCACTAACACAAGAAAATGACAAGCACACATTTATTTTTAGCAGACATTGTAGTCTACGACTATTAGTTCCGGAGACACACACTATAAAGCGATGTCATTGCTTTATTATGTGGAATGCCTATGTGGTTGTATGAGACTACTCTTTCCCTCTAGACTACGTTAAGTTGTCATTCTGAGTCTCTAGCAGAACGTGATCAGACTGGTGTTTTATTATTTAAACGGTACCTGTACTGAAGTCTGTGAGAGGCACTTCATACCGGAAACATCATGAATGTGTTGTATTCTACCATGGTGCTGTGATGTCACAGTGTCAGGTGCATGCTAAGAATGTTCTTGTTTGAAGAAGGAACTCCAACTGCACTGGCAGCTATCAATTGCTGTGTAGTCCACTCTTCAATAAACTCACTCTTCAACCAGATTGCCTTGGAGTGAATTACTACAGATTTTCTGGCGACGATCTGGACTACACAGCGGAATCCACAGCGTGAGTTTCTCAACTTTCCTGGCCATCCTCAACTTTGCCTCCACTCACAAAACACCTGTGCCTGCCTATGGACAGAAGGTTGTGCATCTCCCTCAACTTTACCGGTTATCTGCAAGAGTGAAAGGCAGCGATCTGTGTACTGCACCGATATCAAGAGCGAAAGGCTACGTCCTTCACTGCCTTGTCAACGAAAGTGAGGAGCAGCTGTCTTTGACTTCCGACAGCATGAGCAGAAAGCAGTGGTTCTCGACGTCCTCAACATCTTGAGCAAGGAGCACCCAGACGTGAAAAGTGATCTGTGGTGATGTGCTTCGTCGGTGAGCCGTTTTCATGTTATTTGACCGCCGTTTGTATTGAAGACCCACCCCGTCCTACTTCTTCCTGCTGTGAACGTCTCGTTCCGTGTCCCGCTTTCCCCGATTGCTGGTGGGTCAATTTTGGTTATTTTGCCCCTTTCCCAGCTTTTTACAGTTGTGAGGCTCGAGCGCTTGGCTCGAGCGCTTGGCGCGAGCATACTCACGCGCTGGTGCATGCGCATTAGACTTCAGACGCACGCACGAGAGAACGCTTGTGCATGTGTTTATGGACGTCACGCGCCTAAATCCCTGGTGTGTTGCCTAGACAACCATTCTTTATTCAGACGCTTCCTGCTCCACACAGTCCATTTGGCAACGCGCTGTTTTCTTCTACTGGATCCTCTAATTTAGAGTTTTACCACTATGGACTTTCGTCTATTCCTTCGTGTGAATACCTGCTGCGAGGAATATTAAGAACAGTTGGCAAATTCAAAGTCTTCTTCTATGCTAACTCTCAAGTACCATTTAACATTTGCGGAGAATGTCAAGCCTCAGTACCATAAACTTTTCTGTGTAGTTTTTCTCTCTTTGCACTTCACTTCACAACCTTGCGAATTGCAGTGATTCGCACACCATATCCAGTTTATTGCTCTGCCTTCTCCCTTCTACTTTCAGTTGTGGAGTTCAGTGATTCACACACTTCTCACAGAACTTCAAAGTTTTTTCAAATAATTTGATTTACGTGTATTTCAGTGATTCACACACTTTCTACTTTGTTTTGTTTTCTTTGTTGTGCACTGCCTTTTCAACGTGAATCACATTTGTTAAAACATTACTTCAATTGTTCGGAACTTGTTTTCTGTCATGTGTACTATGCAAGCTGTTTCACCACCTCCAGCTTTCCTAGACAACCCAGGAGAACCACATGTCAAATGGGATGTCTGGTTCGATGCATTTGAAACATACTTCGGTGCAATTTGGGCTTTAAGGTTTGGTGCTGAAAGGAAGAAATGTCTACTCCTTCACGCTCTAGGTTTTGAAGGCAGGTCCATTTTCGAATATTTACCAGAACTGATTTTAGATGAAAATGAAGTCATTGATAAATATCAAGAAGCTGTGCGCAAACTCAAGATACGTTTTGACAAACATCCAAGTTTGATAGTTCTCAGGCACAAGTTCTTTAAGAGGAAACAAACCGATGGTGAAGATGTTGATGCCTACATTTCTGTTTTTAGAAGATTAGCTTCTGTTTGCATTTTCGAAAACTTTACTGATCAACTTATTAGAGATCAGTTTGTTTGTCAATGTAAAGATAAGCATATTAGGCAGAAACTGTTAGCTATGGGGAACCAGTCACTCGAAGAAACAATTAAGATTGCGAAAAGCATTGAAATTTCACAAGTTTCACTGAAAGAGCTTGATGAAAAACCTCTTGAAAGTGTCAATGCTGTTGGAGTAGCCAATGATGTTAAACTTAAATCGGTCAAGAGCAGTTGCAACAATGCCACCAAATCTAAATCTGATTTTACCATTCCTAACAATGTGTGTCTCCGTTGTGGTAGCTCTCCTCATTCGAAAGGAAGTAGATGCCTGGCTACTAATGTTATGTGCAATTTTTGTAAAAAGATGGGTCACTATGCTAAAGTGTGCCTCAAGAGGAAATTTAAGAAAAAGAGTGTTGCTGTGTTATAGAATCTGATGACGACTTTGACCCGGAGATCATTTCTGTGGTTCATAATGAGTTTTCCTCTAACGATGTGTTAAGTGAGCCCGTATCAGGTAATCCTTCACTATGTGTTGACCCTATTGTTGAAATAATTGTTGGTGATCAAAAACTCCAACTATTAGTTGACTCTGGTGCTAGGATTACCATGATAACTCAAAAGTTGTTTACTGAAAAATGGGGTGACAGAGTTATTTTCTCCCGAACGCTCTCCTGTCTCCTATGAGGGATGCAAAATTGAACTATTGATTTCATTGAAGATATTCTGATGTTCAAAGATAGAAGGATCAAAGGGAAAATTTACGTTGCTGTCAAGGGGCTCAACATTCTTGGGTGGTTTCACCAGGGATTGTTTGGGATGGTACTCAAACCAGGCACAAAAGAGCAACTTATGCTGGTGACATGTGAAGAGATGAGGGGAGTAAACGAAAAATCGAATTTCCTACTGTTTTTGGTAACAAGCTAAACTTGGAGGCGTCCCATTTAGCATTAGAGATGACCTCAACAAAGAACTCAAAGAATTGTGTGACAGGTGCATCATGGAACCAACAGAGTCATCTCTATGGTTGTCACCTTTGGTTGTGGCCCGCAAATGTGATGGACAATTGAGTGTGTGCGAGTTGACCTTAGATCTCTCAACAAAGAGATCTGGATTGATTTCTACCCTCTGCCTAGAATTAACGATCTGTTCATGAGTATTAAAGGTGAACAAGTATTCTCAAAGTTGGATCTTCCACCAGATCGAGCTACACCCAGACTCTCGTTCTCTCACGGCATTTGTGTCCCTCCTTGGAACATTCCGATATCGAAGAATGCCTTTTGGGCTTGCCTCCGCGGCGTCGGTGTTCCAGAGGGTCATGCAAAATCTTTTCAGGGAAGTTGATGGGGTGCTTGTCTTTCAGGATGATGTGCTGATCTACGCCAAAGATAATGATTCACATGACACCATCCTCAATAAAATACTCAACATTTAAAAAAAATAAAATGGTTTAGTCCTTAAGTCCGAAAAAGTGTAAGTTTCTCTGCAAAGAGATTGAATTTCATGGTCATTTGCTGTCACATGAAGGTATTAAGCCTAGGCAAGGGCTTATGGATGCCATTTCCAATGCTTCTGTACCCAAAGACCAGACTGGCGTCAAGTCCTTGTTAGGTTTGTTTAAATACTATTCAAAATTCATCCCTTATTATGCTTCAATTGTTCGGCCCATTAGCAATGTGCTCAAGTTAGGAGTAAAGTTTGATTGGTCTGAGGAATGTGATTGTGCGCTCAATGTGGACAAGTCTTCTATGAAGAACAGTGAGACTCTCACCCCATTTGACCCGGATTTGCCCTGTTGTATAGGTGTAGATGCCAGTCAATTGGGTTTAGGGGCCATCCTCACACAAGATTCTGGAGACAGAGAAAACACTGTTACCTTTGCGTCTAAGGTGCTTAGGAACGCTGAGGTCCAATATTCCGTCATCAAAAAGAAATTACTTGCTTGTTTATGGGCCATTGAAAAGTTTCGTCCCTTTGTGTGTGTGTGTGTGTGTGTGTTAGTTACAGACCACAAATCCCTTGTTTCCATACTTGGTTCTGGTCCTAGTAAGTGTTGCACACCCAGGATAACAAGGATGGTGGTTAGCAAGCTACTTCAAAACCAATTTGATGTTTTACACATTCCTGGGGGTAGGAATGGAAGGCCAGATTTTCTTTCCAGTTTCCCTCAAAACAGTGATGGATGTGAAGGTACTGGTTTTCAAAAAATGTGTGAGGAAGATGCTGAAGATTGCTTTGTGGCTGCCATGGACATCTCTGATCTGGCTGTTGGGTCAGAAGAGGAATGGACAGCAGCTCTGTTAGAGAATAGTCTTCCTCAAAAAGTGTGCGTTTTAGTCAAAGAAGGGTGGCCTAAGAAAAAGGGATTGTCTGCCCTCTTGCAGCCCTATTGGAAAGTTGAGTCTGAAATCTCTTTAGAGGAGAGTTTATTCATGAGATGTCACAAGCTTATACCTCCTCACTATTAGGCCCACCATTGTCAAAAAAGCTCACGAGGGACATTTAGGGGTCATGCTCACTAAACGTCGTGTTCGTCAAGATTTCTGGTGGCCGAGCATGGATACTGAGATTGGCATGCTGGTGGAAAATTGTTCTCTGTGTTGCTCGGCTGAAAAAACCTTTAAGGTTTCTACTCCTCCCCTTTCACCCATTGAATGCCCGTCTGGTCCCTGGGTAAAGGTAGGAGTTGACATTATGGGTCCATACAAGGTTTTACCATTGGGTAAAAAGTACATTCTAGTGTTGATGGACTATGCATCTAAATGGCCTGAGATTAAGGTTGTCAAGGAAGCTCGCTCTATCAGCGTTATTGCTTTCTTAAAGGATGTTTTTCTGAGGGAAGGGTTTCCTCAGTTCGTTGTCTCAGATAATGGAACTCAATTCATTAGTGAAGAATTCAGTTTCCCCGAGTTCCAGTGGTGTGAAAAATTTAAAAAGTTCCCTCTATCGCCCACGGACTAATGGTCTCGTAGAAAGAATGAATCGGGTGGTGGGTGTGTGTGTTAAGTGGGCTGTGGGTGGTAACCATGATGTTATAAAGTCTTTAGAAAGCATGCTTTGGTTTTATAGAACCACACCTCACTCATCTACCAAGGTTTCTCCGTCTGAGCTTCTAAGAGGGAGGAGGGTCAATACTTATTTCAGGCCTGTATAGATGAGCAAATGGTTGCAATCAGAGTCCAATGTCCATTCCCTTATGGAAATTGTCCAGTTTAATTCTGATTGTGTGCAGAGTAAACAAAAGGTTTGGTTTGACAAAAAAAAAGGGTGCAAAAGTTGTTCCCCTTAATGTGGGTGATTTCGTCCGCATCAAGATTCCTGTGCATACAAAGAAAGGGAAGTGTAAATATGGTGAATCTATCAAAGTGATCAAGCTCGGTAACAATGCAGTTCAAGTGGAAGGTGGTCATTGGTGGAACCTGTCCAAAATAGTTAGGTCAAGGTCTAGCTCGTTGTTGAATGGCCAAGATGAGCTTTTTCCACCTGTTCCTTTTGAACATAGAAGGAATTCCAGAGTCATTGTCACTCCTAAACGGTATCGTGAATAAATGGTTTGTATTTTATTTCCTAGCTTTATTTTCTGGTGGATCTTGTTCTCTTTTCTGTTCTTTTCTTTGTTTTCCATTTCTGGTTGTTGGTAGGGGAAAGGGAGGTATGTTGTATTCTACTATGTTGCTCTGCTGGTGCTGTGATGTCACAGTGTCGGGTGCATGCTAAGAATGTTATGGTTTGAAGAAGGAACTCTCTAACTGCACTGGCTACTTCTTGTCTGTACCTGCAGCTAACAATTGCTGTGTAGTCCACTCTTCAATAAACTCACTCTTCAACCAGATTGCCTTGGAGTGAATTACTACAGAATGCTGCAGTGAGCTGCGAATGTGATACAGACCCGTGCGCCTGGACATTCATCCTAAGAAGGAAGATAGCAGCAAAAGCAGAGATGTGTGCATGCTTGCACACAGTAGAGTGTATTCGTTAATGAGCTGAGGCTGCCTTACTGAGAACAGGAATGGGATTACAGCATTTCAAAAGGGTTTGGCAGAAGAGTACTCCCATCATGCTCTCATAAGAGTAGGAATTGAATATGCTACTTACCAGTATGCATCTGTTCTTGGCATGTAGGGCTGCTGACATTCATATCTGTGCATAGATCGCCGCCTAGTGTTGGGTCCGGATGTTTGCACATTGTTGTCCTGGAAGAGTCTTCGAAGTATCACGAGATAGGTGACTCCTCCCCTGGACCACAGTGCGCATGGGCATCCTCTCCATCCTTAGATTGTTTTTCGCCATTGTGGCAGTGATGGAGTAGATACAGTAAGTGATGACCATGCTATACAGTAATTCTGAGAGCTGCAGCCGCGACAGGCGCCGGGGAGGAGGGTGGGCGATATGAATGTCAGCAGCCCTACATGCCAAGAACAGATGCATACTGGTAAGTAGCATATTCAGTTCGAGGTATGTGGGCTGCTGAATTCATATCTGTGCATAGAATACATAGCAGTTCCTCCATTAGCGGCGGCTACCCGTGCCGGTTGCAGCAGTCTGAAAAAGAGTTATGAGAACAGCCTGTCCTACAGCTGCCTGCTGTTTTGAGTGTACATCTACACAGTAGTGTTTGGTAAATGTATGTATAGTGGACCATGTGGCTGCTCTACATATTTCCTGTAAAGGAATGTTTCCTAGGAAAGCCATGGACGCCCCTAACTTTGTGTTGAGTGGGCTCGTGGGGGAATCGTTAATGTGCGTTTAGCTTTTTGATAGCAAATTTGAATACATTTAACGATCCATCTGGCTATCCCTGCTTTGGAAATGGCGTTGCCCTTGTGTTGTGGAGAAAAGGCAACGAAAAGTTGTTTTGTTTTTCTAAAGTCCTTAGTTCTGTCTATATAGTACATGAGGGCCCTCTTCACATCTAGTGTATGGAGCATTCTCTCTGCGACATTTTGTGGATTTTGAAAGAAAACAGGCAGTTCAATAGCTTGATTCATGTGGAACTGCGATATGACTTTGGGCATGAATTTGGGGTTGGTACGTAGTACCACCCTGTTTGCGTGAACCTGTATGAATGGCTCTTGAATGGTTAGTGCCTGGAGTTCACTAACTCTTCTTAATGAAGTGATTGCCACTAAGAAAACTACTTTCCAGGTGAGGAATTGAATCTCACATGAATGGAGAGGTTCAAAGGGTGGACCCATTAATCTGGTGAGGACCAGATTGAGGTTCCACACCGGTGCCGGTGGGTGTCTTGGGGGAATTACTCGTTTGAGTCCCTCCAAGAAGGCTTTGATGGCAGGCACTCTGAATAAAGAGAGGTGCTGCCTGTTTTGGAGATAGGCTGCTATCGCGGTTAAATGGATACGTATTGAGTTGTATGCCAGATTGCATCGGTATAGGTGTAGGAGGTAACAGACGATGTTTTGAATGGATGCGTCCAGCGGGTTAATGTCATTGTTGTTGCAGTAAATGACAAACCTTTTCCATTTAGCCGCATAGCAAGCTCTGGTAGTGGGTCTCCTGGCCTCCCTGATGATATCCATACAGTCAGGTGGCAGGTTTAGATAGCCAAACTCTAAGACCTCAGGAGCCAGATTGCCAGGTTCAGCTGTTGCGGATCTGGGTGCTGAATCTCGCCATGGTTCTGCGTTAAGAGTGCGGGTTTGATCCGCAGTCGTTGATGCGGCACCACGGAAAGTTCTAGAAAGGTGGTGTACCATGGTTGGCGCGCCCATGTGGGAGCAACTAGGATAAGTGTTAGTGAGTGTTGTCGCAGTTTGCGTGCCACTAGAGGTATTAGTGGCGCTGGGGGAAAAGCGTACGCAAATCTGCCGGACCAGTTCATCCATATCGGAATTGCCCTGTGACTGTGGATGTGGGAACCTGGCGGCAAAGCTTTGGCATTTTGCGTTTTCGTTTGTGGCGAATAGGTCTATCTCTGGATGACCCCACTTTTGGAAGTACGGTTGGAGAACGGACGGATGTAGCTCCCACTCGTGCATCTGGTGGCTGTGTCTGCTGAGCAGATCCGCCATCTGGTTGTCCTTGCCGGGGAGGTGTTCCGCCATGAGGCTCACTTATTTCTCCTGAGGCACAGCCGGGAGCAACGAGCTCTTGCTAATTTTTAAAATTGTACTTGTTTGTGTTTTTAAAATTGCTCACCTACCTACCCTTGGCGCATCTAATCTTCCTCGGCCATAGACACCCCCGCACAGCGGATTCAGCGCTGCAGCGGGTGAGGTGTTTGGTGTTATCTTTGCCGCCATTTCCGCGTTCAGCAGGAGACGCCCACCTGTGTTGGCCACGCCCCCTTCCAAACCCCTCCTCTACCTGTATACAGTATGTGTCCCCTCCGGAAGCGCAGCGGACGAGCGCAGCGGGCGCGACGATTGCGCGCCAAAGGCGCGCCTAAGGCAAGCCCGTCTGCGCCCGTCCGCGGCCGGCCGGGGCCTGGGGCCCGTCACCCTGCCCAATATACATCTTTTGCCCCTAGGGACTTGATCGCTCTACACACATTCTGGCCGCTGGAATCCAATAGCTACTTAAAATTACAATAACTAGGCATTTTCCAATCCCGCAGTACTTTTCCAGAGTTCCGGACCCTCCCGTCCTCCCTCATCCCCGAGCACACAGTCACCCCCCCTCCTTCTAAACTCCTGTCCGCTCAGGCACCTGCTAATATGGAACTAGCAATCACATACCTTAACACCCGGTCGTTAGTCAGCCACCAACTTGACATATGCCACCTCCTGGATTCAGACCGACCCGACATTCTACTCTTAACGGAGACTTGGCTGAATGAGGATTCCCCCCCTGACATTTTGGCAGCCATTCCACCTGGGTATTATATTCTCCAAGCCAACCGGCCAGCTGGGAAACCTGGTGGTGGTGTTGCCGCCATTATCAAACTCTCCCTCAGGTTCACTTCCCTCTCCCTACTCACCATTCCCCAGGTTGATTGCCTGGCAATCAAATTCGAATCCTCGGTGTCCCCCCTCACCTGTGTCCTGGTATACCGTCCTCCCCAACCCATGCCCAACTTCCCCTCGCTCTTTGGCGACCTACTTTCCCAGCTCGCAATCAATAACTCCAAACTCCTGGTCCTGGGAGACTAACTACTGGCCGTCAGACGAACACGAAAGCTCCCACTCCTTGGCTTTCACCGACCTATTAAGTGGGCTCAATGGCCTTCAACACATCCATACGGCCACTCATTCCAAGGGCCACATCCTAGACCAGGTTTGGACCTACAATCTTGAAATCAAGTCCCTTGCGATCTCACCTTGCCACTGGTCGGACCACTTCTTAATCTCCTTTCTTCTCCTGGTCCCTCCACCGCCCCCCGTAACCGAGGCCCTAGCCTCCTGGCTCGTAACTGGAACAAAGCAGACCTCGATCTATTTCTCCCCTCTTTAACTTCTTCGATTCTGCCCAGCCCCGGTTCCATAGACTCCCAGGAAGCTGCACTTGTCAAATGGCTAGAGTCCGCTAGCGACAAGGTCGCCCCCTTAAGTTAATTAGAACTAAGCGTCCCCATGACGCACACCGATGGTTTTCAGATAGCCTTAAATCTTTAAAACTGGGACTCCGCCAAGCCGAGCGTCGCTGGCGTAGAAACTATGACCCCTCAGAAAAAGTACAATTCTTAAAACTATCTGGAGAATACAAACAGGCAATCTCAGTCGCCAAAACTGCTTACTTCTCTACAACAATTCTTAATTCCGCGCAAAAATCTAAAGAAATCTTTGCCATTGTGGAGGAGCTCTCACACCCGGACAGGGTGACCATCAAACCCCTCCCATCTCAAGCACTATGTGATTCCCTTAACCAATTCTTCACAGATAAAATTAGCAAAATCAAAAACAGTATTTCCTCTGGATCCCCTGTGATGTCCCTCACAGAGGTTACTCCCTTTTTTAACCCCCACTCCCTGACCCAGCTTCCCCCATACTAGAAGGAGATTTTCTCTCTTTGCTTAATAAAGTCTCATCTGGCTCCCCCACGGATTGTTGCCCTCCTGCGATTCTCCGTGCTGCCTTTTCGGCTTGCCCTGCCCCTCCGCTGGCCCTCCTGAACAATTCCCTCCTGCTCGGTGAGGTCCCCAGCCAGTTTAAGAACGCTGAGGTGGTTCCCATACTAAAAAAAACCAACGCTGACCCCGCGGTTATGGGTAACTTCCGTCCCATCTCCCTTACCTGAGTAAGATACTTGAAACACATGTAACCAGCGTCCTCAGTTCTTTTATTGAAGATTCCAACTTCCTAGACTCCCAGCAAGCAGGGTTTAGACCTGCCCATTCTACGGAGGCGGTCATCCTCTCTGTCATGGAGGAACTCCGTAGAGGTGCCGACTCCAATATTAGTCAAGCCCTTATTCTCCTGGATCTGTCGGCGGCCTTTGACACGGTCGACCACACCATCTTAGTCGACCGTGTCAAGGAGGCGGGCATCAGTGGGACGGCCCTTAGCTAGGTCTGCTCCTTCCTGACGAACCGCCACCAATCTGTCCGACTTTCCCAGTTCTCGGCTGACAGGATGAAGCTCACCTGCGGCGTCCCGCAGGGTTCGTCCTTGTCACCACTCCTATTCAACTTGTACCTCACCTCCCTGATCCGCTCCCTCCGGGGAAGGAATGTCACTGCATTTAACTATGCAGATGACATTCAGCTTGTCTTCAACCTCGATTCCTCGGACGAAGCGGCCCAAGACTTTCAGTCTACCCTTTGCCACATCAGTAATTGGATGGGTGCTCACCATCTTAAACTTAACCCCGACAAGCCTGAGCTTGTTCTTGTCGGAGGCCCATCCAACCCCTGGAACTCCACCTTCTGCCCCTTTCCCTTGGCCCCCCTCCCTGCCCCGCGGACAAGGTGAAAAGCTTGGGAGTTTACATCTCCCATGATCTCTCAATGAAGCATCAGGTCAGTGCCACTGTGTCTTCCGGTTTTTTCCAGCTAAGGAAGATCCGGAAAATAGCTCATTTCTTGACCACCGAAGCCCTTACTTTGGCACTGCTGGCATTAGTCATCTCCCGGATTGACTATGCCAACGCCCTGTATGCAGGCATCCCACAATATCAAATCAAAAGACTACAGCTGGTACACAACCAGGCAGCCCGCCTGATCTACCATCAACCCAAACACCACCACGTCCGCCCCCTGCTTAAAGCCCTTCACTGGCTCCCTGTATCGGAGCGCTGCAAGTTCAAACTAGGCTGTTTGACCCACAAATCTCTGGCCGGCATCGGCCCTTCCTTCATCTCCTCTCTTCTGCATCCTTACGTCCCCTCTAGGCTCCTCCGATCCTCTCACCATGCGCTCCTCCAGACGCCTAGGTTTAGGCGCAAAAAACACGGAGGTCTCAGATTTTCTTTCCTGGCTCCCTCATTCTGGAACTCACTCCCGTTGGAACTCAGACTCTCTCTCTCCTACCCTCACTTTAGGTCTCTCCTCAAACCTCACCTCTTCCGCAGCATCTACACATAAGCACTCATCACCTTCCCTTTATGCCATCTTCCCCAAATAAGTGAACAGCGCCAAGAAACCGTCCGGTGTAAGCTGCGCTTTACAAGAATTTTTTACATTACATTTTACATTACATTACATTACATTACATTACATGAGGAAGATGTTCCTCTGAATGGCCCACTTCCACATGCTCTGAGCCAGATGAGACCACTGTGGAGAGTGTGTTCCTCCCTGCTTTTGTATGTAGTACATGGCAGTCATGTTGTCCGTCCGAATCAACACGACTTTGTTGCACAAGTGTACTTTGAAGGCCTTCATGGCTAGGAAGATTGCCATCAGTTCCAGAACGTTGATGTGCATCTTCTTTTGTTGTGTTGTCCATAGTCCCTGCACTGTGTAAGTGAGTACATGAGCTCCCCATCCCTGGAGAGACGCGTCCGCTGTTAGTATGATTTGTGGAACAGGCTCTTGGAACGGTCGGCCCTTGCAAAGGTTTTGTGGATTCCACCAATGCAGAGAGTTGTATGCCCGACCGCTCACCAACACTAGGTCTTTTAATTGGCCGTGAGCCTGATTCCATTGACGTGCCAAGCACTCCTGAAGCGGGCGCATATGTAGTCTCGCGTGCGGGACTATGAAAATGCAGGAGGCCATCATGCCTATCAACTGCATGAACACTCGCGCAGGAAGGGAGTGTTGATGTTTGAACTTTGAGATCAGCAGTTGTATGCTGTTGATCCTCACCAAATTTGGCTGAGCTGTGGCTGCCAGAGTGTCTATGGTCGCGCCCAGGTACTGTCGTACGTGTGCGGGTTGGAGATGAGACTTTGGGTAATTTAGTGAGAATCCCAGACTGTGAAGGAGGTGAATTGTGAGGGACATGTGGCTGGCACATTGCTGGGCTGACTTTGCCTGAACATGCCAGTCGTCCAGGTAAGGGTAGACGTGAATGTGTTGTCTCCGTAGATGTGCAGCCACTGTAGCTAGGCACTTGGTGAAAACCCTGGGTGCTGTTGTCACTCCGAAGGGGAGAACTTTGAATTGATAGTGATTATCTGAATAGTGAACCTGAGATATTTCCTGTGTGATGGGTGTATGGGTAAGTGGAAGTACGCATCTTTGAGGTCTAGTGCGGCTAGGAAGTCTCCCTGTCTGAGCAGCGGGAGAACCTGCTGTAGGGTGAGCATATGGAAATGCTCAGAGAATGTAGTGGTTGAGGGGTCTCAGGTCTAGTATAGGTCTGAGTGACCCGTCCTTTTTTGGGATTAAGAAGTACAGAGTACACCCCTGTCCCCTGCTGGTCGACGGGCACGACCTCTATTGCACCTTTTTGCAGCATACTTAGCACTTCCTGCTGCAATAATGCTAAGTGCTCTACGGACATAGGACGGTGCCTTGGCGGTATGTTGGGTGGAGTGGAGGTTAATTCGAGACAGTAACCGTGCTGGATAATGTCCCTGACCCACCTGTCTGTGGTGATGGTTTTCCACGTGGACAGGAACCGCTGGAGTCTCCCCCCGACAGGTGTTATGTGGTCGGGGGGAAGGGAGAGGGCGTCACTGTTTGTTCTTGGGTGAGGACCTGGTGTTGCCGTAACCACGTCCCCTGCCCTTGGTGCTGGAGCCACGATATCCACCTCTGTTGGTTTTATCGTAGGTATTCTGTGTGCCCCCTTTAGTGTATTGCTGCTGTGACCCCTGACCTCTAGCTGCTCCTCTATTCCCGGGGCGACGAAAGGAGCCACTACGAAATTGCTGCGTCTGCAGAGCCCCCATTGATTTCGCAGTGTCAGTGTCTTTTTTAATTTTTTCTAGGATAGTGTCAACTTCGGGGCCGAATAAGTAGTCGGGATTGACTGGCTGATTTAGGATGATGTTTTGAATCTCTGGCTTGAAACCTGAGATTCTCAACCATGCGTGTCGTCTTAACATGACGCTGGTGTTGATTGCCCTTGCCGCTGTGTCGGCAGCATCCAGGGCGCACTTGATGGATGCATTGGTAAGGAGTTGTCCCTCTCTGATGAGGAGCTCCGCTGCTTCTTTGTATTCATCAGGCAAATGCTGGAGTAGCGATTCTAGCGTGTCGTAATGTGAACGATCATAACAGGCAAGGGGTGCCTGTGTGTTGGCAATGCGCCAGATGTTTGCTGCTTGCGCTGCAATTCTTTTGCCCGATGTCTCCAGCACTTTGGACTCCTTGTCTGGGGGAGGAGCATCACCTGTAGTCTGTGAATGGGCTCGTTTGCGAGCGTTAGGAACCACCATGGAGTCCAGAGGTAACTGACCTCTAATGTACATGGGGTCTCCGGGCGCAGGCTTGTATTTTTTTTCAATCCTGGGGTTTAGCACCCGTGCCCTGGTTGTTTCTTTGAAAATGTCCTTTGCAGGTTTCAGAACTCCTTTTAACATGGGCAGAGTTTTGACAGTTCTTTCGGTGGAGGCGAAAGTGTCCACTAAGAAGTCTTCTTCAACAGTGTCTGAATGGAGTTCTACTCCATGATTGGCAGGAGCACGTTCTATGAGGGCATTGAAGGCAGCAGTGTCCTCTGTGGGAGAGGTCTTGGCGCTGTAAAGCTGCGTGTCCTGGGTATCTGGCACGGTACCCTGGTCTGTAGGGTCATCCCATGCCTGATCTGGGCCCTGTAGATGCTCATCAGGATCGACATCTTCAGGGTAGGTGGCATCATCTCCCATGTAGTCCTCTACTGCGTCCGTTTCTGAAGGCGTAGGAGAAAAGGACTGGGGATTCTGATAGGAGGTCTGTAATCGTTCATACAGAACTGGTTCCGACCCTGCTGGTAATTTGTGCTTGAGAGGTATTCTGTAGGAGTCTAATCCCCTCTCTGGTGGGATTTTCCGCTTGCGGAGCATCAGTTTACCAGTGTCGGCGTCTATGAATTGTGGCTGTGAAGGCTCATAATCCGTGTGTCCAGTAGACGGGGACTGTGTCTGGCGGACACGTGTTCGGATCTCGAACATCTTCGGCGCCGTGGACGGCGGCAAGCCAAAAGTGATGTGGGTTGGCGCGGAGGGTTCTTTCGGAGCCTTGTGCGTGTCGGGGCCCGACGTGGATCGGAGGGCCGCCCGTTCCCTGATGCGTTGCAACGACGCCGCGACTTGTTGCACTGAGAACGCAGAAGGCTCTTTGGAGCCGGTCGGTGCCGTGGAGGTAGTCGTCGACTGCTTTGGAGCCATGGGGTCATCGATCCGAGGACAGGTATCGATGGTCGTTGGAGTCGACGACTTGGCGTGTGTCGCTGTCTTCGACGTGGACGCAGATGGAGCGGCCATTTTGACTTTGGTGGTCGGGGCCGATGGCTTCGGTGCCAGAGGCCGAGGTGCTTTGGGGGGACCGATGGCCTTTTTCTTCGGGTCGGTACCGATATCGGCTGCAGTGAGTTCGGCGCCGAAATCCCTTTTACTGCGTTCGGGGCCGACGACCTTTGCTGGCGTCGACGGAGTGGAGGGCTTCGAGGCCTTCGAGCCGATTACAGTCAGTTTCACTTTTGGTTTCGGTGGAACTGGTGCGACGATTGGTTTCGGGGAAGGGAATCCAGTCGTCTTCGTTAATAATGGCTTGTGCGGTATGTTCGAGGCCGGGCCTGAAGGCGGGGCCGAAGAACTTTGAGATTGATCTTGGGTAAGGCCCGGAGGCGATGCCTCGACCTGAGCCTTAGAATGACGCACTTGGACGGCCTCCGTATCGACGGGTAGGCCTGTCTCCTCGCTAGAGCTATCTTCTTCGGCCCCAAAGGCCTCATCGTAGTCTCCTACCTCGTCGATGACTTCTTCCCTTTGAAAAAGCACTTCGTCGTCTTCCGATCGGGAATCTTGTTCGGAAGCGGGGCTGGAGATTACTTCTTCCACGCTCTCAGCGTCCTCGTTCTCGGTGCTGAAGATGTTGGCTGGGGCAGGCGACGATTGCTGCTCTTCTAATCTCGCCGCCCGTCGATTCCGGAGAGTCTTCTTCGATCGGAATCGGGCACAGGCCATACATTTCGACTCATCGTGATCCGGTGAGAGACATTTGTTGCATACCGGGTGGACGTCGATGTGTGGGTATTTGACGTGGCATAAAGGACACCGTTTGAATGGAGTCCTCGATTCCATCTTCGATGTAAGTTCGATGTTCGGACCAAATGGATCCGAAAGGCTGGAAGAAGGGTCTAAATCAGTAAAGAAAGTAGTCGATACCGAGCGGGAACAGTACCGACGAAAACTAAAGGCCTTTTGGCCTTAAACTGAATTTTCCTAACTTGAGCTAAGATAAGCACATCCGAACCCAATGGCGGAAAAAAACAATCTAAGGATGGAGAAGATGCCCATGCGCACTGTGGTCCAGGGGAGGAGTCACTTATCTCGTGATACTTCGAAGACTCTTCCAGGACAACAACGTGCAAACATCCGGACCCAACACTAGGCGGCGATCTATGCACAGATATGAATTCAGCAGCCCACATGCCTCGAACATTATTGATAGGTGTAACATTAGAAAAATTTAAATGGTTGATTTTTTTGTGTTTTTCACCATTCTAATATTGTACAAGTTACTTAGCCGCAGATTCCTTAACGTAGAATTATCCCCAGGCGTGATACTGGACCCTGAAAATTTTCTTGGCCAGCATCTCGGAGCGCCAGAGGGCGTCACCTCGCAACTCCGCCCCGACGTCCTACGCGGGCGTGGCGTCAGCGAGGTCACATAAGCCCCACCCCGGCGCGCTGACGTCAGTTTGCTTCGGAGAACTTTTCCGCGCCACAACGCGGAGCCATCACAACAAAACTGAGAAGAGCATGGGAACAGTGTGCAAAAAAAACAGAGAAACGAAATGGAGAGAGAAACGAAATGGAGAGAGAAACAAAAATGTGAGAAACATCACCAGACGGCATCGAGCACAAGAAGGCGATAGCAGCAGGCCAGAGCAGGAAAAGAGCAGAGCACCACTCGGAGGAACTACTGTGCAAGCCAAGACGAAAACACCAGGTGGCAGTAAAGCACCAGAAGACCACAGCAGCGAAGCCATAGCAAGAAAAGCGCAATGCACCACTCCGCGGAACCACCTTGCAAGCCAAGGCAAGAGCCATCCTGGAGGAACAAGCATGTGAAAGCGCTGTGACAGAAAGAGAGAGAGAGATAGAGAGAGTATGCAATGACAACCACAAAGGGAAAGGCCACAAGTCCGGTACAGACGAGCAACAGCAAGTCATCCCCAGACTACACAGCCAAGGATGGCCATACCTCCTGAAAGGAGCAGGAAGTCAAAGGACAGATAATCTATCCACAGACCACAGTGTCAAGGAGGGCCATAACCCATGAATGGATCCAGAGGTCAAAGGACAGGTAACCCATCTGCAGACTACACTGTCAAGGAGGGCCACAACCCCTGAAAGGAGTAGGAGGGTCAAAGGACAGGTAAAAGAACCCGTAACGAAGAAGACCGGTAGGGAACCAGAAACACTAACCACAGAGGGAAGAGCAAAAAGTAGACACTCACGCTGGAGGGAAACCAGCTAGAGGAAAGCCTGACCGGAAGAAAAACGAAGACAAGCCACCTAGAGGGAGGCGACTGCAGAAACCCAAGCAGAGGGTCCTCGCAGAACGGGGAGGAAGGGTGGATCGTGAAGGAATCTGCGGCTAGAACCGCCTCTACCAGATACATTGTGACCGAAGTTAAGTAACTTGTACATCTGATAGAGACTACTAGCCGCAGATTCCTTAATGTAGAATAGATACCCTAGCCATACCCAGAAGGGAGGAGGGCCTGCGAGAGAACCTCCCCACCCAGAGAGACACAGAGCCCCAGCAGGGGACATGTCTCAGGGACAAGAAGGGAAAGGCCAGGATATCCTAAGCTCCACCAAGGGAGAACAGCCCAAAACCCAGCAGGGGCAGACAGCACCCGAAAAGCCTCAAGGAACACAAGGACCACCTCAACCCCTAGGGAGAAGAGGTAGAACCGGAGGCAGGGCCCCCCTGAAGAAACACAGACAGTGACAGAAGAGAGCTGAACACACCCCAGACGTAAGCAGCGGACAAGGCAGGGACGGCTGCACCGCCTAAAGTGCAGACGGAAGAAGAAAGGCACAAGAGAACACATCAAAGGCCACAATGGTGTAGCAGAACAAACAGGCATGTACTGCCATGACAGCCAGCAGCAGACAACACCACTGAACAGTGCACCCAGGACCAACTAGATCTCAGCCGAAGGCAGAGGCCAGGAGGGGCCAAGAAGGGCCAGGACACGCCCCACGAGAGGGGCCTGCACACACTGACCCCCGAAGGAAGAGGAACTAGGGAGAAAGAAAGAAGAAGAGAAGCGCAAAACCGCGACAACGGAAAGCCGTAGACAGCAGGCCGGACAAGACCAGCAACACAGCGATCCAGGAGACGGAAGGCCTGGGGCGCAACGCAAGCCACTCCAAAACCACCATCAGGAAGTTCGCACTCGTGACATACCGTGACGCCACAGAGAGAAGAAGTGCGAAGGACGACTACCCCTTCCCAGCACATGATAAAGCTATATAATAGCTACCATTACCCCACATAGGGCATGTTACGGCCCAGAACATGGGAACCCTCTTAGGAAAAAGTTTCCGCAGCAGAGGACAAACAGAAGATCCTGCGGAGAAAAAAACCGCAGATGGCTTGCCAATCAGCCAATAATGAAAAGACAGAAGGCCTACACGGCTTACCAACAGCCAAAACCACAAGTCAAAAAAGGGGGCCGGACCAGCAGCCAACAGCACCAAAGTCCTAACAAAATGACCCGAAGGCATATGAACCACATAGAACACACAACCGGAGCTACTCTGCACAAGGCCCCAGTACAACAACGGAAGAACACCTCGCTAACACAGAACGACTCACAGGTCACTGAGTAGGAGGAGGGCGAAGCCCCGCAAGAAACTTCTGAATGGCAGAATCCGCAGGGGCGTGGAACAAAAGAACGCCATCAAAAGGAAGGTCCACCAACCGTTCCCTCACGTTCTCCGGGAACACACTATCCAGGGATGGCTACGAAGGACCACAGAAGTAGCCATGGTACGACCAAGCACCTCCGAAACGTCCAGAGCCGAGCGAAGAATAAAGGACGCCAGCTCCCGGCCATCCAACACATGGTGCCTCAGATCAACACAGGCACCCTACTGAGAAGCGGCAGAGATAAGGGACTCTGCAGAGTCCCACAAGCAAGAAGTGGCCCTTGGCAAAACACAAAGAGTGTTAAGGGCCCGCAAAGCCACACCGGTGGAGGCGAAGATATTGCGCCCCCAGGAATCCAACCAGCGGGCCTCGAGTGACGGAGGGGACAACAACGATGGCAGGGAGGGGAAAGGCAGTCTGCAAAAGAGGGCACCAGGTAGAGGGGTGGAGTGAAAGACAGACAGGGTCATGCGGTGCAGAAAGGTGGCAGTGCAGAAGCGGCTGGGGCACTGGGTCCCCCGTGGCGGGCCGCCCCAAAGCCCCCAAAAGAGACGTGTGAAGCAAAGCCTCAAAGGGAAGAAGCAGCTCCCTACCCCCATAACCCCGATGGAGGACTTACAGAAAATGATCTGTGGGGAAATGGGGAAATGGGCAGCTGGATCGCCCATGTGCAAGATCCCCGCCGCCGTGGAAACAGCCTGAGCAAAAGCAGCACCGGCCTCCGTAGGGCCCCGTGGAGGGGAAAGCAGTTCCTCGGTGGGCCGTCCCCCAGGCCAATCGGAGGAAGGAAAGGCCAAGTATGAAAAAGAGGAGGAGGAGGAGGAGGAGGAGGAGTGGCCGAGGAATGGGGAACCTGGAGGCCCTTCATGCGAAGACTGTGGGCGCGGCGATGCCGATGAGCCGTCTTTGGAAGACGCCAGGGAAAACTCCACGACGCTGCGGTATGTCTCCGGAGAAGACGAGACCAACAAGCGCCGAACCTCTGAGGAAGAGGGAGCGTCCGAAGAGGACTCAACGACCCGGTGCCGTAGAGTCCGCGACCGGTGTCAGGTCAACATCGACCAGCGCTGAAGGGGACGCTGACAAGACCTCTGCCACAACTTGCGGCGCAGGAGACCGGAACTGGGGTGACCAGGGAACGGCGCCAAAAAGTCAGCCGCCTGCGCGGAGGGGCGAGGGGGGCCCGGAGACACGCCCCACGACAGGGCCAGCAGCTGCCAGCACCTGAGCGGCGTCACCACAGAGGGCCGAGGGGGACTCGAGGACACACCCCGAGTCCCTGCAACATCCCGTGACACCACAGGGACCCCTGCGGGGGTTTGCGGCAAAGCAGAGGCACCAGGGTCCGAAGGAGGGAACCCCGAAGGGCCGCACCCCGACGGACCCACATCCTCCGAACCTGGATCCGAACCAGTCGGCGCCGGGGCCGCCGGCGCAGGAGCCCCCACACGCGACAAGGGACCCGCAGAAGTCCCAGGAAGTGAAGGAGGACATGGAAGAGCCTAAGAGGCCTGCAAGGCCGCCGCATAGGCCTCCATCTGGGCTCTGGTCGCCCCCGCGCCAGGGAACGGAGGATAGGATGGCGACGCGCAGACCGCACCACCCACCGAGAACCCACGCCCCCAACAGGCCGGAGACCGGGCCTCGGGGACAAACTGTGACACTTACCAACAGGTGAGTGATGCCCTTGCGGCCTGGGAGAGGGACGATGTCGGAGACTAAGGCGGCAGTTCTTGAAGTCGTCCACGGGGGACGGACGCAGCGCCGCCGCCGACCTGGACATCCGTGCAGACAGGATCTTCATCCAGCGCTCCCGCCGGGACTTCAGCTTCATCTGCTGACACGCCTCACAATCCGTGGAGTCGTGGTGCTCCCCCAAACACCACATACAGATGGGGTGAGGGTTAATCGCCGACATCTGGCGCGCGCAAGACGAGCACATTTTAAAGTCCGAAGGCATTCGCACACTGTACCCAAGAAAAACGAGAAAAGAAGGCCTGAACAGGCCAGGACACAAGCCGGATCCGCGTTGCACGCGTAAAAGAAGAAAACTGACGTTGGCGCGCCGGGGTGGGGCTTACGTGACCTCGCTGACGTCACGCCCGCGGAGGACGTCGGGGTGGAGTCGCGAGGCAAGAAAGTTTTCCGGGTCCAGTCTCACGCCTGGGGATAATTCTACGTTAAGGAATCTGCAACTAGTAATCTCTATCAGATGCATATAACATTGATATGTCTCATCTGTCTAATAATCTAATCGCAGATCATGTTTTACTTACAAAGATGAGATCTTTTCAATAAACATTTGAAAATGTGTTACCCGTTTTCTTTGTAAAACTTTGGGCATGCTAAAGTGACCGTAAAAAAGGGTTAGATCTGTTTCTACGAATTCCTTGTAAATTAGAGTGGTCATGTTCGAGGTTACCCACAGCATTTTGAACTTTGGAGGTTTAGGAGTTTAGATGAGGTACTGTGAGCTAGCTGAACCAACATTTACTGATAATATGAGTAGACTTTTTTTTTTTAATATTGTTAAGTTTTGTTGACCTAATACACAGTCCTACTAAATTTGTAGGAACCATACAACACGGTTTCATCCCACCACAGATCTACATTCCATTATTGTTTAACCCCAGTAAAATAATTACTTGTGCATTAACAAGCTCAGATTCAGAGGGTTAGACCACAGCCAACTGCTGTGCTACCAACCTGGTATTCTTTCCCAAGATAATTATTACCAATACGTTTTGCAAGTTACTTTACGTTACCCGTTTCAAACAGTTGACCAAACAAAGGGTAGAACTGCAAGATTCCATCAGACTGAGGGACCTAAAGAGAACAGGTTGCTCAGAGAGCCCAGGTTTGTATGCCTTTCTACAATATAGAAGATGCCGCACACTACCACGATGCAGCTAGACGGGGGTGAGTAGTACACACAACAAGCCTAGAAAAAAAAGCATTCATCACACCACCAGTCTAAAAATCCATTAGAAACTCTGTGGTGGCCAAGCATGCTTCTAAACTGGACAGAAAAACACTGTCTGAATAGTGCATTGAGGAGTGGGGAATATAGGGATTTGGTTCAATATTACAGTGCATCATTAAAGGCAATGATATTGCTAATAACCTATTTAAACGGAGGAAAAAAATGCCTCATTGCGAACCCAATCATGTCAAATATGGTTTGTGCTGCAATAGCAATATTCCAAACTGAGAAAGCAGGGACTGGATGCAAGAGGTGCAAAGGGTAACATTAGGGAGGGACATGCTTCTTCACGCTATTTTATAATAGCTGAAAAGATCTATTTTACGCTGTCAACTTGCTTTCAGGCATAAAGCAAAGGGACCAGTACAGCTCTACTTCAACTCTTTGGAAACACGTCTAGGTTAAAGAACTTCAGGGCAAGTAAAAAGCAAAGAGCAAACCACCAAGACAGAAAAGCAAGCAGGAACATGGTAAAAACATCCACAGCAGTCCAAATTAAAAAAAGCATTTACAAAAAAACCATCAAAATAAAAACCTACACAAAAAAAAAAAAAAAAGGATTTACCTATGAAACGAAAGCCACTTCACCCCTTCACATAATATCACTCCTGATGTCATTAGCACCTCAGCAAAATGCAGAGCTTCAATTCCTTCATCTTCATGTTTCTTAAATTGAATACCCGATGAGGTTAGCAACTCTATAGAATCCTGTGCATACATGTCCTCCCTATTACAGAAACAGAAAACGATATTACATATCACCTAAGAATTTTTTTTTAACAATCCGTTACCATTTTCCCATTCTGCATAAACCAATTTAAAAAAAAAAGAAAAGTCAAACAATGGTAGAAGATACTAAAGGCTACACTGAAACTACTATACACAATGAAAATACATCACTTATTAAACCTAATTTCAGAAATAAGCAATATTAACTTCAGACAATAGTTGAAGCACAGTGCTTAAAGTAGCATTTCCATTTGACGTCCTATAAGAGTGGCATATATGTAGAGATAAAGTCCCCCCCCCCACACGAAAGATAAAACAATTTAATCGATATTAAGAATCTGTGTCCAGGCAATCTGCTGTATTGTCTTGCCAAATACAAGCCTATAGTATATACTCTGAAGTCACATTCTTGACAAGTTACACCTTTCACAGATCCATTTGTCCAGTGGCAGATAGTGATGAGAACGAGTCACAGCATACAAACAAGCACTGGCAAAGCCAATAGGACTCGCCTATGCAAAAGCTATTCACTTTGCCAATGTGTTTTAGCCATGTTGTATATCAGCATGGCTGTTGTTCAGCATGGCTAAAAGTTAGTGGCGTAGAGGAGAGTGGAGTGTTGTAGAGTGGAATAACATACAGTGTTGTGTATTGAGTGGCAGAGTGGAATGGTGTAAAGTGTTGTGTATTGAGTGGCAGAGTACAATGGCTCAGAGTGTTGTGTATTTGGTGGCAGACTGGAATGGGATAGAGTGGCGTACAGTATAGTGGAATGGTATAAATTGTTGCAGAGTATAGTGGCTTAAAGTGCAGAGGAATAGAATTCAGCAGCGTACAATGCAGCGTTGTGGAGTGACATACAGTAAAGAGGTGCAGAATAGGGTGGTATAGAGTGTAATTGCATCAATTTGTGCAGATTAGAGTGGTGCAGAGTAGAGTATGGTGCAGTCGAGTGCAGTGGCATAGAGTGCTACAAAGTTCAGTAGCTTAGACTGGAGGGATGCAGTGTACAGTGCCAGAGAACACTGGCACATAATGCAGTAGTACAGAGTAGAGTGGCATAGAGTTCACAAGCATAAACTGCAGGGTTGCAGAGTAGAGTGTCAGAGTGCAGTGACATAGATTAGAGTGGAGTACTTTTACTAATAAAACTATACAGCGCACAAACAATATGTTGGAATGGCATCACCTTGTTTATTGACTGTTCTGATCATATTAAAGTATTTGTTTCCAGCACGCTTCTGAATGAACCAAACATTTACTTCATTTGTGCTTTGCTAATTGTGACATACTTGCACAGTTCATTTAAATGTTATTGTGTGTTAGAAAAAAGACCTTTCATGTCCCCAGTATCCAGCAAGATTGCCACATAAATCCTCTCACTTTGAAGTTAGAGAAAGAAAAGTAAACACCAAGCTCCCTTGGAAGACAGAGCCTGTCATTGGACCGCAGTCTTTGAATGCACAGCAAATGTAACAAGTTAAGAACAAGATTTACAGGCCTATTTACGGAAAGGAGCACTCGTGGAAGAATACAAGGAGAGGTAGTGTGAAAAAGCTTAACTCCTTGGGAGGAACAAACTAAACCTGGATAGCCTAAAACAAATAAAGCGAGTAAATAGAAAGCCAGAAAATGTGAGTTACAAATCACAAAGCCAATGGTAAGCAACAGGCAGAATGCATTCCCAGGGAAGCTTTCTGGATGTCCCCAAGATGTATTTAGCAACTGTGATCTAACTAGGATATCTGTCTTCCATTCTCCAACTTTAGATCCACTTACTGATCTATTTATTAAGGGTAGGATCGTGTTAGTTTGTATTTATGCAAGTCTAGTACAAAACGCTGTTTATTCACACAAATTAAGTGAGAAATTAGGAGGTATGGAAAGTATGGCACAAAAACAGATCTGCAACACAATAACTGCAGCTTTCAAAACTGGCAAGCAGGCCATTTCCCCGTTTTAGTAGCTATCACACTTTTCCAAACCAGGACCACCATGGTCAGCACTATAATGTTAGAACTGAAATCTTCTTGCACGACCACCTTTTGTATGTAAATAAATACAGTTATTTATGCTATTTCCAAAGGCGTTTGCAAATAATCTCACCTTTGAATAAAGTGTGAACGCTTTGTACATCACGGAATTTGAACCCTATTTAATCTATGTAGTTTTAGCACTCAAGGAAAGGTTTACAATTTTTTTTTTTAAATTAAAACATTATTGGCATAGCCAATAGGTCTCGCTTTTTCGACCTTACACGTGTTTAGCCAGAGCTATTGGCTTTGCCAATGTATAAGTTATACTGTAGGGCAGCATCGGTGCTATGCAGCATGTTGAAGAGTAATAATAAAAAAGTGTTAAGCATTTTTGTTATCTTCTATATAACCAATAGGACATTACTGAATAATTTTGAGCAGTCTTAAAACCAATAAGACATTTTCTAGGCGAGACCTAAAAAATGAGGTTCTGCATATTTTCCAAAGACGACCTAAAAAGTCTGTGGATAATAGCAGGTTTACTGTATGTGTTAAAACGTAATGAATCTGCAAAGGACTCTCAAACCAGGGACATACCTCCGCCTATATACCCTTTACACAGGTGAAGCTGTTGTACTCACGAGAGGAGCTCAGTATGATGGCATAATCTAAAAGGTACTGTCACTTTAAATGTACCTTTGTCAGCTAAATATTTTTTTTAACAAATTGCAGACTAGTTTAACCTATATCTGTGGTTGGTGGTCATCTTTGAAAGATAGTTTTGATTTCTGGGTTTATTTGAGATGTATGTGGGCCCGTAATGGAAGGTAGTGAAACACTGTAGTTGAGTCCAGGAGAATGGTACAAAGTTATCAACGCTGGTTCAGATAAGATGGAAACAAAGCGGGGCAATGAGGCACATGTTTATGAAAAGGTGAGGCTACTTCGTATAAATTGAGGGGGGGTGGAGGGAGTCTGCCAGAGGGAGATGGTTAAAATGTAAGATGGGGCGTGGAGGTCTGGTAGCTTTGAAAGAAGCTATTGGCCAGCACGGCAGTGTTCCTTTGTTGGAGTAGGGGGGGCTGGAATGAGGGGTGGGAATGTGTGTGTTGGTGGGGTTGCAGGGCATAACTATAGCGAGGAGCCTCAGCACGGACAAGGTGTCCTGGCATGGGCGAGTTGGCATGGACGAGCAAAGGTTTGCCGAAGGCGACTGCAGTATGCTTTATTTAAACACTGCCTCAACTTGCTGCCTAAGGCTGTGAGGGCCTCCGCTATTCCCGGGTCCTCGTGCTTCACAGAGCCCCAGCTATCCCAGACAGGCAGAGAGGCTTTAATAAACTCACAAACTCTGGCCACACTGGCCTAGGTGGGAGGGGACTGGTGGAACCAGGAACCTCCATTAGCAGTAATCTGCTGCATGTATGTGTTAAGATGAAGATAGCATCTTCGTCGGATTACATAACTTGCCCATTATCACACAGTATGCTAAATGGCTAAGCCGGGACTTAAACTCACCAACACCTGAAACACGGCAGACCCTCAGGCAGTAGATCATAATTCTGTGATTTCTGTCCCTGGCAAACTACACTGGCCATGCACAACGCTCCACTCGACACATGCACATGAGAGAGGACGAAATACACAATAAACACAACACTCCCTGTCCTACAGATATAGTTATGCCCCTCTGCATTTGGAAGTGCATTTGCATGTGTTACCCGTTTGTCTTCTCTATGCACTTAAAGAATTAGATAGAAGATACAGAGGAGTACAGGGCGTTCTTTTTACAGCATTCTGCTGTTCTCTGTCCCACATTAACAGGAAGATACAAGCAATAAATGGCACAGGAGCAATTCACTTCACACCACTGACCGGGTGACCAGAGGCACACAGTAAATGGTGTGGGTGGCGGGATGGGAAGGAAAGGTGCAATCAAAGCTAAATAAATTAAAAAGTAGTGTGCTGAAAATAAACATATAGCCAAAGCGAAAGGATCGCTGTAGCATGGGCCACCTCCAGGGCAGAACCAGACAGCCAAAAGACAGGCCAAATGTTAATTATTCACCAACGAAACCAAAGGAATTTAGAAATGCAGACGAAACAACCAATTGAAAGGACTGGGCGTGTTCAAAGCCCACAGACCGCATACACTATGTCTCCAAGACAGCTTATGCACACTGCCTAGGCTTTCCTAAACAGCACATATGCTTAGTCGTGAATTAGGGTGGAAGCTAGGACTTCGAGTGTGTGCTTTGTAGATTACAGATTTCTCAGACGGCAACTCAAAAGGGCATTCCCATTAGTTTAGATTTTTTTCATGCAAAGTATTTTTAACATAAACCACTAAAATATAGAATCTGCACAAGTCAAACACACACACAATGACAAAAAATATCATACAAGCTAAATGAATTCTTTTTAACGGTCTTAGAACAAAATATGAATTTTAGGGAAATTCTTTTGAGCAGTGAAATCATAGCAAATACACTATTTTTGAAACAAATTGTCCTTTGGATGTGAAAGTAATCCCCACAGGAGCACCAAATACAATTGAGGAATTGATGCCTTACTATGAGAAACTGTCAGGATAAACCACAAAACTCACTAAACTCACTAAATTAACATGCATTTAATCCTCTGGTAATTAGGCATAAAAGTAGTCAGGTTCAACTTGCAGGCAATGCGTATAGTATTTATACAGCACACAAACAGTAATAAAGTGAAAACACAACACCAAATAAATCCTACACTAAGTTCGAAAAATAGAGTTAAATGAAATAAATTTGACACCAAACAAAAATCCAATCATTAGAAACAGATATGCCATTTCACAGATTTAAGGTCAATATAGTGCCTAGAAGCTCAAAGTGCCACTCGCAATTGGCCATCTTGTTATGCAAGACCGTGTGATAGTCACAAGTTCAGGCTGAGCACGATGTAGCAGGGGCTGTAAAAAAGGGATTAAGTTAGTCCAGCTAAAAAAAAAAAAAAGTTACCTTCAATAGTCCAGCGCAAAGAGTTTCATTTGTGGTTTAGGATGCTGAGAAGAACAGGAAGGGTGTAGAAGCTGGTTGTTGCTGTAGTGCAAAGAGCAGGCAGGGCGTCGCTGTAGCATTGAGATTTTGTCTGGTGTCATGGGAGGTCATGGTTTGGTGATGGCAGTCACCAAGGTCTGCAGATACTGTAGTGCGAAGTGCGGATCTTGTGATGCCGGTCGTCGCTGGCAATTGCTGTATCGTGAAGAGTCGAGTTCATCGGAGCTTCATGTTGGCAGTCGGCAAGATCTTTTGCATCGCTTGCAGTCGCTAACAGCCCAAAACTTCAGGATTTCTCCTCTTCTTCAAAAAGGAGCTCAACAGATGCCACACCAAACAGGTACAGTCTGCCTTCTCAGAAAGCAGAGCAGTTCCCCTGATTGTGTAAACTAAGACTCTGGCATAGTTCTACAAGGTTAGCTTTCCCACCCATGGGAGCCACAAGTGAACTTAGTTTAATGCACCAGTGCTGAATGTGAAAGACAGGTTATTGTAGTAACCAGCAGAACCCCACTCAATGCAAAGTTGAAGCGAAGTCATTGCTTTTGGGTTACTAACAATCCTTGGAAAGGGATTAGGGGCTCAATGGTAACAGCAAACCTACTTTGCTCCTCACAATATCACACACACAGCACTAAGAACAGACACTTAACTAAAACTCTTTATTACAACAGGGTGAACCTGTTTCCTAGTTTATCTAAAATGATCACACAGGATATTTTGAGGACAGCAAGAAGGCAAGTTTGAAACAAAAACAAAATGAACATTTCTAACATGGTTTAAAAAAAATCATCTAAAAAAGTCTAACACCATTAAAACCTACTTCTATGTGCTACCCTAGGAGAGCATGTAGTAGAGTAACTTGCAGTCTAAAGTTTCTCTGGGAGAGGCGGCACATGGCATACCTTGTTGACAGAGCAGGCTGTTATCAGCGGAGCCGTGGAGTAAGCTTTTGCTGCCAAAGGCAAATGCACTTCGGTGGCAGCATCCCTCTGTACTTGGTGAAAAGATACTCACCACGCAGGTAAGGATTTTAGGATTCCTTTAAAGGAGTATCTTCGTACAGAACAGGCAGGATAACAGCAACTGCCTAATTCCTATCAACCATCCACACTACATGCCTACATCACAATCCCCCTGAACATGCTATCGTCCACCACCCATCCTCCCACTATATTTTTCAACTCAGAGCCCAACACTCGGCTCTTTTATCAGCATCAGGCAGGATTCATCATCTTCTTTAAGTGCCAGCAATAACTAAGATCATTTCGGATGGTATCTTGCAGGATAATCTGGGGCAAAGGACCTCTCTACCTATGGGGTTGTGTGGTGGTCCCTAAACACTAGATATTATCAGCGAACAAAGCTTTGACAATTTCAGGAATGGTGTAAACAGATTACAGGCACCAGAGAAAGGGTCCTAGACAGATCTTTAAGAGGATAGGAAACAAGGGGTCATCAATTTGAACTACACCTCTTAGATGAATATTCTAAGGATGTTTCTTGATGGCTTTGATACATGGATAAGGGAACACTTGTTCCAGACTGGGTGTCTCATCAGGTTTTATAATTAGGTCCATTTATATCGGAACTGGAAACACTCTTAGTTCCATGAATGAGAAGGGTGGACAGTAATGAGTTGGACTTTAGCGACTTTACATCACCCTGGCAGCAGGACAGTATTTCTTCTGTAGAGTCCACAAATCAAGGAGTCAGGTTTCCACAAAGAGGCAAATGTTACTGCTCAATTTTGCTTCACCCTTAAAGCCCTTGGTTTTCCCTCAATAGTTAGGAGACGCAAGTTCGCCTTGGACGACACAACAGGTCTGAGCCCCTCAATCTCCAGCTTCGAGGGTGAAGCAAAATTGAGCCATAACATTGGCCTATAGTTATCATAACTGGAGGTGGATACTAGACATCGGACAACCTCTGCAGAAGCCCCTTTCAAACAACAGTCACAATCAGGCTGAACTATAAAAGTCACTAAATTAACCTGTGCCTAACCTTCTGGTAGCTTGGCAAAAAAGCAGTCAGGCAATATGTAAGTATTTATGCAGCATTCAAATAGCAAAGTTAAGATAACGCAAGAAAAATCCCACACTAATTTAGAAAATTAGAGTAAAACATAATTAATTATCTCACAGCAAAACTACAAAAATCTAATCAGTAGAACTGGAAATATGCAATTTCATAGATTTAAGCTAAACATTGCACTTAAATCCTCAAAGCGCTACTCTCTGTTGTCTGGTTGTGCGAGACCGGTTTAAAGTCACAAACTCAGGTCAACTGGCATGGGAAGCATCATGAATGGCTGTAGCCGTAACGTGAAGAGCAGCTCTGACGTCTCAGACGGTCATTGCTTTAGCACATACATCCTGTTGGGTGTCTCGTACAGTCGTTGCTGAGCTTCACATAGGCGGTCACCGCAGGCTGTTAATGTTGTAGAACGAAGAGCAGAACTTGCGTCGCTGGCATTTGCTGTAGTACGGAGTCTAGTTCACCAGAGACTCGGGTTAGCGGTTGGCGCAGGCAGCAAGACCTTGGCGCAACCTGGCCCATTCAAGGTCGCAAAGAGCCCAAAACTTCAGGATTTCTTTATTACTCCCGTACCTCGGAGGCACCTCTTGGGGTTCAGGAACTCACTCCAGCAAAGGCCAGCAGGGCTTAGACCGGTCCAGTTGCAGGTCAAGTTCAGCAGGTCAGCTGGGTAGTGTCAGGGAGTTCTCTGGAGCTTGCTGTGTCCCTGTAGATCAGAACAAGAGATCATCTAACTACCCCTTGCAGTCACTCAAGTAGCCTGGAATGAGGGAGCAGCACCAATCTTCCTTCTCAGACAGCAGGGCAGTCTTTCTTTAGTGTGCACAGTGCCAGGAGCGTACTCCAGAATGGGTCTGAGGGTCCTATTTTTATACCTGGGGCCATCTTGGAAGTGGGAGAAGCTTCTGAAGTTTTCCCCTTTCAGACGTGTCTGGAATTTACTACCTCCCTGCCCTGGTCCCACTCTGTCTGGGGGCAAAATAGGTTAGTGTGAAGATTTTTTTGAGTGTTCTGGACCAGTGCCCTTGAAGAGCAAGTATGGTAGGCAATAGCTCTGTCCTCCCCCCTCACTCCCAATCACGTCAAGATGGCCCATTCGGCCAACACCTGGGCCCTCTCTTGGGATACTGTCTGGGAGGAATACAAACAGGCCAACTACATCTAGTTATGTGCCACAGGGTACAAGCTGCAGGAACCAAATCATTAGGACAAAAAAAATAAAAAAAGGCAATTTTCTAAAAGTGGAATTTTCCGAATTCCGGCTTTACCATTAAAGAAGGTTTTAAACTAAAAGTCCTCAGACAACATACAAGAATACACGATATTCCTACCTGCTCCCAAACAAAAGTTATCGCTTATTAAACATAATAGGTAACCACCATGTTCTCCTAGGGGACAGGTAAACCACACATTAGTGAATAAGAAATTTAGGAGTTTTTGTCACTACCAGGACACGTAAAACTTAAAAGTATATGTTCAACTTTATAATTACATTGCACCCTGCACCATGGGCAGTTTAGGGTCTACCACAGGGGTGATGTGTATTAAAAAGGGGTGTTTAGGTCTGGAAAAAGGTTTATTATGTCAGGTCGAAGTGCCAGTTTAAAACTGCACACAGGCTGCAATGGCAGGCATGAGACATGTTTAAAATGGGTACTTAAGCGGGTGGCACAATAAATGCTGCAGGCCCACTAGTAGCATTTAATTTACAGGCCCTGGTTACATGTAGTACCACTTTATTAGGGACTCAAGGCAACATAAATGTGCCAATTGGGGGCAAGACAATTTTACCATGTTTAAAGGGGAGAGCACAAGCACTTTAGAACGGACTAGTAGTGGGAAAGTGCATAGAGCACTAAAGCCAATGAAAACCAATTCCGCAAAACAGAAAGGGTGAAGGCAAAAGGTTTGGGGTTGACCGTACAGAAAGGAACAGGTCGAACCTACCTTATTATCAGTCTTGTGCAGAGCACTCTTTCCCATGGCACTGCATGTTAAAGTGATGCGGCTGGGGATGAATAATGTTTTTGTGCAACAGGAAGCAAAGGACAAAAAATCCTGGAAGATGATTTTAGATGCCTGAAACCGACGCCCATCAAGGCATAAACAAAATGAAGGTGGTACATTGTCAATCCTGAGTAATAGATTTAATCAATAGCACAGGGCTCAAAAAATCATAACATTTTTACTAGCCCTGCAGGTCTAGTAACTTGAAAAACCTATTTGACCTAACTGTAAAGTACTTGAACAGTGAACTAGTCTTAACGCGATTGTCACACAATTAACTTAACAAAATCCTCTTACTTCAGTTACAGAAAGAAAAGTAAACATTGGAAGACAAACTGACTTTTGATCGCTGTCTCTAAAAGCCAAGCAAATGTGACTAGATAAGATTTAACTGCATCTTTAATGCTCATTCACTTTGTGAGCAATAAAGATGCCATTAAATCTTATTGTTAGAACTGGGGGTCTCTAGTTGGCAGAGGTTGGTACCTTTGACCAAATAGGGACCCTTCTTTTAAGTCAGAGAAAGGGGATTACACTACTGGATAAACCCTGCTCACCCGCTCGGTACCTTGGCATGAGCAGACAGACTTATCTCAGAGGCAGTGTGTTAAGCATTTGTGAACCCACACAGTAATACAGTGAAAACATTACAGATGGACACCACACAGGTTTTATAAAAATAAGTATTCTTTATATTGACTTAACACAAGACCACAAACGACAAAAATCCACAATACTGTACTCAAAATACACTTAAAGATGGTAGAAGTCACTTAGTTCAAGTTGATGATAAATGCGACAGTTCTCACAAAAGTACCTGGATGTGTAACGCAAAACAGACAAAAGGTTCGCAGGGATGGAGATGCGTCGGTTCCTTGCTTCGGGGGAGATGATGAGTCGCGCCTCAATGCTTGCGCAGAGTAGGGGATGCGTCTTGGTCCTTACCGGAGAGGAGGTGATGCGTTGATTCTCGTACTGCATTCCGGTTACGATGCAACAAGATGGCGCCTCAATGCGATGATACAATCTGGTGCGATGCCTTAAGATGGCGCCCTTGATGCGACGACGTGAAGATGATGCGTGCACGCCCTGCAGCCGTGTGGCTAACTCTGTAACTTTGGAGCCGTGACAGGCCCTGCAACACGCTTCTACGGTGATGCGACGGCTACCTCTGCGGCGGCAACACGCTTCTCCGGTGATGCGCCGGGTAACAGCTTTGACGAAGACACGCTTCTCTGGAGATGCGGCGTCGACCTCTGCGGCGGCGACACGCTTCTCCGGCGATGCGACAGCAACTGCTCCGACTGCGACACCCTTCTTTGTTGAGTCGCGCTTCCAGCTCCCAGCGACACGCAGGCTTCTGCAGACAGAATTCCCAGCAAGGAAATCCAGAGGGGAGCTGGAGGTGAAGTCTTTTGTCCCCGAGACTTCAGCAGGAGGCAAGCACAAGTTCAAGCCCTTGGGAGCAATATTCTGCAAGATGATGACATTTCTTTGAAAGTTCCTTCTCCTCTCCTTGGCACTGAAGACACTACTGTAGGCCAACCCAGCAACACAGCACACTGGCAGGGGGGGCAGTCCAACTCCTACAGCTTCCTTGGTACTTCTCCTTCAGGGCTCGACAAATTCACTTGCCTGCTCGCATTTGCGAGGTAGAATTAATGAGGATGAGCAATTTTTAGGTCCTACTCGCCCTTTCTGACGAGTAGGAAAACAAACTAACTTTTGTCCTCCGTCTTTGAAAACAGAGCAAATGTGACAAGATAACAAGATTTAAAGGCATTTTTATTGCTCACAAAGCGAATGAGCAATAAAGATGCCTTTAAATTTTGTTATCTTGTCTCATTTGCTCCGCTTTCAGAGACGGAGGTCAAGTAGGTTGCAATTAGGTCGAGGAGATTTTTCAAGGTACTAGACCTGCAGGACTAGTACCATTTTTCGGATTTTTCGAGCCCTGTCCTTGGCAGAGGTTTGTCTTGTTGTTCCAGAAGTGATCTAAATTCTTGGGGTCTGTGTTGTACTTGGCCCTGCTTGCAGGGTCACCATGGAACTGTGTTGCCTTCCCCCCAGTTTTTTCCTTACATGAAATTGGTGGTTTACAATAAAACACAATATGTATGTATGTTTGGTATGGTTGAAGGGAAAATAATAAATGCTGCGCAATGGAGTACGCAGGTTTATTTATACTGTCACTTTTAACAGTCGTCATTTTGGTGAGCTTTGGGCCTGCCTGCCTGAGGTGGGTTGGCGGTCTAGTTCTCAAAGTGACAAGGTGCTCTACACCTCCCCCAAAAACCGGTTGCCCCAGAGAGCCTTCCAGAAGCTTCTGGCCTTTGCCAGTAGGGGGGTGTGAGGGGCGTATATATAGAGGAGCTGAGACTCCATGTGGTGGGGTCTGCTTAGACTTTGGTCTGGAGGGGACACTCTGCCAGGAGGTACCGCCGCAAGGGCCTGCGTGCTGGCCCCTGTGCCCGACTCTGCCCCTCCACATTTCTACTGGACCAAGGAGAGACTCTGCTGGAGTGGAGACCGCTGCGCTGGGAGGATTGCCATCTTAATGGAGGATGACTGTTCCCAGGAACTGCTGCTTCATTTTTGGTGAGCTGCCCTACTGATCTCGCCCTGCATGGACTGTGCGCTCCTGGCCCCTAGCGCCTCGTGAGCGCTGCAATTCTAGCTTGCCTGCTGTCTAGCGCCTGGGGAGCGCCATATTTGGATTGACTGTGCTTACCTGCCTGCACTTGAGTGCTACGTGGGCCCTATTTTCTTGATTGCCAGAAGGGGAGCGCTAACCTTTCATCCCTGAAGCTTTTGGTGCTTCCTAGCGCCTGGTGAGCGCTATATTTCAATTCCCCTGCATTGTGGGCGTTTTTGCAGCAGAGCAGGAGCCCACCACGCGTTATGGTCGTATTTTTGCATATTTAAACAGCGGGTGCCCACCCCGCATCTATGCTTTATTTTTCATCCCTAGCGGGTGCCTACCCCGCTTTATGCATATTTTAGTAGCGGGTGCCCACCCCACGTGTTACCGCTAAAATCACCGCTGCAGCCAGAGTCCAGAACCAGAGGAGAGCCGCCACGCTGCTCGCGGCGGCCCAGAAGGCCTGCAAGCTGCCTGGCATGGGCGGGGTAGAGGCAGGAAGTGGTCGCATGGTTGAGCGGGGCTCCCGTGCGTGGTGAGAGCCCCGCATTGGCAGAGGAAGCCAGGCAGGAGCCTACCCCACGATGGCCAACGGCCCAAACGACATCGGAGACTTCGCTCCGGAGGTGGGGGCTCCCCGTGAGCGGAGGAGTGCCCCGTGCAGGTGCAGAGTCTGCCGGCCGCTGAGGAGAAGGGTCCAGGATGACGTCCGAAGAAGATCGGAAGTCCCGGATCCGCGTGTGGAGGCTGCCAGTGGGTGGGGCTGATCCGAAGGGCGAGAGCGAGGCACAGAACCGGTGCCTGTAGACCCGAGCGGCTCCGCAGGGACTGCGGGCCGCTCCAACATTGGGGCCACATTTGTTTTGGAGTCCTTGTGGGGCTCCTGCATGGACCGGGCCACTGTGCCCCGGGGGGCACACAGCAGCACCACAGGTGCGGGCCGCTGCAACGTTTCCCCCTCTTCAGTTGGGCCCAATTATTTCTTCTCTTTCAGTGCCCTGGAGTGGGGCTCCCAAGGGCACGGGGGTGCCAGTGCTCTACTTGGGCATTTTCAATACCTAGCCCCAGAGTAGGGGGTTCAAAAGTACACCGTGGAGCCAGTACTCTTTTTGGGCTTCACAGCTGTGCCGCGCCAGAGTGGGCAGCTGCAATGGGGCACACAGCGGTTGTAGGGCCCAATGAGGGCTCAAGAGGGACTACTACCTGGCCAGTAACTTGTGGGCCTCATTTTTACACTGCTGCAGCGCTGGGCAAAGCTTCCTTTTAGACTCCCAGAGCGGGCTCCCCAGGCGCAGTGGCGCCAAAGACTACTCTGCCAAATAATAATCTTCTGTGGTGCACTGCATTACTGGTGATGACAAGCATGATATGCAGAGTACTACTATTTGGTGCCAGTGATGTTTATGCCATGATGATGCCCAATGCATAATATGCTTGATGCTCATGGTTTGTGCCCCACCTGAATGTGGTTATGCACAATGTCCTTTTTATGCTTATAAGGATGTGATTAATGCTCATGGTCTCTGCCCCATCAGAATATGAGAATACATAAGGTTTCTATCTCTAATGAGATGCACAATGTACTTCGGTTGATGCGGTTATGATGCAGAATGTGCCTATTTGTCTAAGGAGTGGTGTTATGCCTAATGTCATAGGGTCATGCCTAACATATTCCAATGCCTAATGTATTCATGCCATGATGTTTTAGGGCTATGCCACTGCCTCTACGCTCACCTGTTTATGCCGCATTCTTATGTGTTCTAGGCCTCCTGAGAATTCATAATGTGTTTCCTGCCTGCTGAGGAGGCCTTCATGTTCATATTTTATGCCGTTCCAATAGGGGTATGCATAATGTAAGTTATGTCTAGAGATGTTGCATTCATGCTCCTGGGATTCTCCATAACTGTCATGTTTGAGACAGGCCCTTTATGACAATGCTAGTATGATCATGCATTTTGCATTTCTATGCCTAACCTGATGTTTTCTTTCTAGGCCTATGGCAAATGTGATCTATACCCGATTCTAAAGTTACGATGCTTTATGTTCCTGCCCTGTGCTAATAGGATGTTACTAAGTGCATGGGCTTGCCAGTAGTTACTGGCTGGTACACATTTATTGCTGATCTTACATTTATCCCCGGTGCTTCATGATTGTTCTGGCAGCGGCCCGATTGGCCCTGCCCTGTATATAATCCCCCGTAAGAATGCTACCTCGTGCCAGTTGGCACAGCATTATATGTGCCTGTGATTATGACTCTAATGTGGTTTCCTAATACAAAGACTAGTTTTACGCAACCTGGTGTGGAGTCTCTTTTGTAGTGTGCCTAGTGTGTCGCCTGCGAGTGTGGTCTGCGCAGATGCTTTACACATTGTTTCGGAGTTTAGCCTACCCGCTCCGCGCCAAGCTACCCCATTTCTAACTTTGGTCTGGGTCCCCATATTTATACTACTAAATCATTTGTCATCTGAAGGCAGAGGGGCCTGTACCTAGTCCAAACCAGTTCTGTGCAGTCCTGGAGCACTTTGTTTACAGGACTCCTTCTTTCCTTTGACAGTGTGGGCCAGGGACATCGGACGCACCTCAGGAAGTGGAGCCAGCATTGTGGAAGGCAGGCACAGCCCTCTTCAGTCCCAGGTGCGGACTCCTCCAACCACTCTACATGCAGATGGTTCTATTTAGCCCTGTGCTGACTCACCCAGTCTCCTGGAATCCCCCAGCCCCTGTCACTAACAAAACAAGACACACAATACACAAGCTAGCAGAGGCAGGCTGGATGGTTAGGTAAGAAAATACCTACTTTCTAAAAGTGTTATTTTCAAACACAGAATGTTAAAACCAACTTCACTAAAAGATGTATTTTATCATTCTGGAGTTCAGGCATACTAAACTTGAATTTCTACCATGTTCCCTGGGTCAGTTAGGATTATAAGGTGTTATAGTCAAACTGCCCATTCTGGCCTATGGGGACTGGTAGCCTTGCAATAGTGAAAAATGAAAATGGCTGTAATTCACTATTAGGACATGCCACACACACCAGGGCATGTCCTACCTTATACTTACAATGCACCCTGCCCTTGGGCCTACCTTAGGGGTGTCTGATATGAAGAAAAGGGAAGTGGGTGTACTCACCAAGTCGACATGGCAGTACTAGACTGCACACAGGCTCTGCAATGGCAGACCTGAGACGCACTTTACAGGCTGCTTCTGTGGGTGGCACACCCAGTGCTGCAAGCCCACCAGCAGCATTTGATTTACAAGCCCTGGGCACACATGGTGCACTGTACTAGGGTCTGACAAGTAAATCAAATAACCCAATCATGGAGTCACTAATCAATATATCAATTTACAATAGAGAGCATATGCACTTTAGCACTGATCAGCAGTGGTAAAGTGCCCAGATTCATAAAACCAACAAAAACAGGTCAGAGAAAATACAGGAGGCAGGCAAAAAGTTCAAGGATGACCCTGCAAAAAGGGCCAAGTCCAACACTTATGTCACATTTGCTTGGTTTTTCAGAGACCGAGGTCAAAAGTCAGATTGTCATCCTACATTTACTTTTCTTTCTGTGACTGAAGTTGGAGGATTTTCAGCTCGCCAGAAAGTGCAAGTAGGCCCTAACCATAGCCCGTCCTGATTAAATCTGGCTCACCATAGCGAGCAGATTTTTTGTGCCCAAAATATTACTTCCTTCAAAACAACTAACAAACCTGGTCTGGGATAATACACTACATCTTTCTTGCAGAACAATCTGAGTCTTTAACATAGGAGCGCATCCACACACAAGTATACTCTATGCAATAGAGCTGGAAGCATAAAATAAGTTTCTACAGCAAATAAAAAGGTAGCAGAGTAGATATTGACTTAAAGGGCCTAAATCACCTTGAAACGAACCGAACACCACAGTTCAAAAGATGAAAAACAATATTTAAATAGAAGATGTGATCCGTTAATGCCGGTGATATGGTTCGCATATTCAGGATGTTTTGTAAAGCACTTCACACAATATTAACGCATGTGTGTCAATATACAGCAATAAAGGTGAAATGATGCTCAAGTCTACAGTGGCCACTTTTTTATTGCCCTTTTCTCTCAGCCTGTCCTTAAACTCTATACAAATTGCCACTAACCTTACATTATTTAAGAAACTAAGAAACAAAATAGATCATCCTTTTAAAATAACATCATAAACAGTTTGTATATTCACAATGGCTGACATGAATGGCTCAAATTAGTCTTCAAAAATAAATCAATTTAGTTATACAATGCCACTTACGTTAAATTAAATTTAAAATTAAACTGCCACGTTGAGGTTCCTGGGGGATATTCCTCTTGCTCATTCATGAATGTAAGCCCTAGCTGTATTATTTTCAGTAAGTCCACGTTACAGCGCAGAAGCTGATATTGATAATCGGCATTGCTTCGGAATTCTCCAATTGGTCGGGCAACAACACCTGGAAACTCTGTATCCTGGAAAATATAAAAAGGTTTTTTTCTCAATTAGCTATACGATTCACGAAGACCGTGTAGCTCAGATTTTCTCCTCTTAAAGATGCCCAGTAGAAAAACTTAATTTATTATAGTAAGCACAGGCACTCCTGTGTCAACCTGTCAACATATGGCAAGCTGAGAAGGCCATTGCACTCTGAATGAGTTTTGATGAGGCAATGATGCTTAAGAATTGTAAGATCCCTTCACAATGCAACAATAAGCAATACAGTATAGAGCACTATTTGCACTAAAGACTCAGGAACTGCGGCAAGCGTACTTTTTGAATAGATTAAACTAGTATAAACATTTACCACAAAGTACAATGTCCACATTATGCACACTAATTTCCCTTTGAACATGTAAAGTTCTGTAGATGATGGCTGGGGCATATGCTCGGCCACTGTCTCCCCTTGCAATGGTGGACGAGGAAACCTTCTAGATTTATGCTACTTCAGCGAAGGTGAATGGAGATACTTGCAGGTGTTGGGACAGCATGGATAATATAGGATTTGACTGGTACTTAGTAATTGTGGGCAAGACATGCCGTTAGCAAGTAGACTCACCAGGCTTTAGTCATACAGCTATAACCTTATTGGGCACCTCACAGCGGCTTTACTGACTTAATACAGACTATGTTGACTTAGATCTTTCTGCCTGGCTTGAGCCCTACTGCATTGTGAGGTGGGGTAAGATGCCAGCTTGAGAAAGTCTGGCTCATTTCAGACATTTCTACGGGGTAGCCTGCCTTTTTTTAACATAAAGGGCAGGGAATGAGTTTAATGACTAATCATCATCTAGGTTTGAATTTCCATTAACTCTGACACTCATCAATTTTCTTTAGTTTCATAAAAAGAATGCTGTCTATAAGGGACTGAGGTGCTAGCACAATTTATAACGTGGCTTTTCTACGCACAATTTGAGTGCAACAGCGATCAGAAGATATTAGAGTTGAACTTTTTTTTTTTGGGTTATTGTGCTGTTCCTCATTTTAGATACTCTGGGTGGATTCTTGCACTCAATTGTGAGTCTGCCTTGCAACTTGTTCATTCTTAGAAATGAATAGGCACACTTGATAATCATTAAATGAAGGAAGACAAAACAAGAGCTAAAGATCTAAAGGCTTTCAATTATGTTCAAAGTATCAGCAACTCAATTAAGGTAATGAATGCGAGGTGGGAAATTGCACGCCAGTAAAGCATAGCCCAGAAAAAGTAGGAATGGATTACTTGGCGCATTACTGAGAAAAACTGGTAAAAATAAAAATGTAAACAAATAAATGTTAGTCATTCATCGAGACTAGAGATAAAAGATGAAAACAATATCAAGCTTAACTGACACCATTTGCTTGCAGCAGATGATTAGGGGATGCAAATATATAGCTTTGCCATCCTATGGAAACAGCCAGTACTAATACTACAATTAAGGACATTACTCAGATTGAAATCAGGCTCCGAGTAAATTCGTTAGCACGTACTAGTCAGAGTGAAGCTGATGAAAACATCAAACAGTAAAGGAGAAATATCGAGACGTTGAGAACACAATAGAGTAACTATTGAAAGCCCAGGTACAAGCAAGACAGAAATTCGTCCCACAAAGTCATGTGGTTCAACAAACAAGAACCCACACTGATAAGGTTTACAAAGCAAATACATGACAGAATACACTGGACTTTGGAATAGTAACATTTACTATTCCAACTCCAGTCTGCGTAACAGTAGGGAAGGTGTTGGACTTGAAAACCAACTCCATTCCACCAATACGCCCCCTCACGCAAGTCACTGTAATGACTTGCGTGCTGAACGAATATGTGGTAACGATGCGTTTGTTTCTATTGCCAGCGCTGTAAAGCCACAGCATGATTCTGGCTGCTTTCTAAAGGGACATTCACCATACAATCCTGATCACCAATGTGAAGCAGGTACATTCCATGGTCAAAACAAGCAATGTACTGGAGCGGATAATGGAGGGGGGACTTCTGTGGCATGCTTGCTGAAGACCCAACTTTAAGGAATAAGATTTCAAAACAGGCCTTCCCATACATTTATCAGGATTTATCTCAACGCAAACCTGCACTGTCACTAACAAAAACCCACGTCAGAGTTGAGGGGCACTGTCTCGCCAATGATAAAAATATACCTTTATGAAATCCAACACTCATGACATGGTAAGTATTCTTTCTGAATGTTTCATATACTGCGGAATCATTAGCAGAAGAGGACACTATATTAACCACAGATTTTAACTCAATACAAAACCTTGAGAAGTTTCGAACATTAAGTAAGAGGGGAATCCACCACAGAAAGCTCCAAAAACACTCAAGACCAGGTTAGAGGTGGGAATGAGAGACAAGGCAAACTTTTCATCCAAATGGAGTGCGCACTTTCCTACACAGTGTGCCTACAGTAGGCTATAAGGACACTTTATGCATCAGGTACACTGATGAAAAATAAGAAATACTTTACTGGCGAAGAAAATAATTTACAAAGGTAAATCAAAAAACACCATGGGAAATGGAGGTGTGAACTAGGAAGAAGTCAAGGAGACATACCAGGTGTAAGGAGGCTCAATATAGGTAAAGTACAAGCAGGCATAAGAGAAAAACTAAGTCTACATATAAATCGAGAGGTAGTCCAAAAATACATTAAATCCATAAAGATAACATAGGAATGTGGTCTGTAGATGGGCCAGGCAAAATTGTAAACTGCCATTATCTCTCATAGGAACTACCGTGACCTGAGTGAAAGAATCATCTTGTATCTCTTGCAGCACAGCTGGCAGCACACAATGAAGGGATTGATTCAGATTCACACCTCCTGCTTTAAACATACTAAATGCAGTAGACTGGCGGCGTCCATGGACCCAGAGATGGCTTTACAGTGCAGTGCGTCTGACATCAGAGAGAAGATTGTTGGAACCAGGTTATGAAGTAGCTCCTTGTAGGGGTGGGCGTTTAGGAAGCTGGCTCTTTATATGGTATACGAAAAAGAGGAATACTCTGCAAAGAGTGCATGGGCATCATTAGGATGGTGGGCGGACATCCGGACGTAAAAAAGGACCACCCGACATGAGTGCGGAGGTCCCTTGGGGGTGATTAGGATGCGCCCGCCACACTGGCGGGCGCATCCTGCATTTTTAACATTGCAGCGGGCGGTGCTTTCAGCATCACCCGCCGCAATGCCAAAAATGCATGTTGTGAATTTGCATACACAACGTGGCAGGAACCGCGCTGTGCATGCAAATGCAGGGGGGTATCATAGGTACCCCCCACTCCCCCCAAATGTGATTTCCCACATGCCTTTCCGTGGCGGCAACGCCGCCATTGAAAGGCTGCTCCCCGCCTGGATACAAATATGGATGGCGCTGTCTAGCAGACACCGCCACCATATTAAACCCTTTTGGTCTTCCCGTCCGCCGCGGTACCCCCCGCCATACTGTTATGGCGTTAGGGAAATGGGAGGCAGGCGGGTGATTAGGTCGGGCGGATCGCCAGCGCCATGCGGGCGGTGGCGATCCGCCCGACATACTAATGGACCCCCATGTATTCCCTTATGAGTGGACAGGAGCTTGCTCAGGGAATCCCAAGGTGCTCTTTTAGGGGGCAGTGTGGTCAAGCAGTCCTAGGCTTATCAGAGAGGAGTTTTAGACATCTGCAATACACACACAGTCAATAAGGAGATCCACGCCAATTTAGAAAAATAACGAGTATCTTTTCATAGCTTTAGGCACCAAGATCATAAAAATTATGTAAGTACGTTTTAAGTTACAAATGTTTACCGTTTTTAAAAATGGACAGTGCAGTTTCTGAAGCGGTGATGTTATCCCATGGAGGAAAGACATGCACTGCATACAGGTACTTCACAGCGACTTATGGAACCAATCTCTTGGACTTAAAGTAAGTATGGGGAAAGTCCAAGGCACCACTAACCGGTCACCTCGGGCAGCACTGGGGTGGACGGGTGCAGATGTGCTTTTCAGCAGTGGTGCCCTGTGTTATCTTACGGGGGAAACGCACTGCATTCGGGAACCTCACAGCGACTTATGGGACCAACCTCCTGGACTTTAGGTAAGTTTGGGGAAAGTCCAAGGCACCACCAACAAATCACCTCGGGCGGCACTGGGGGGGGGGGGGGGACGGGCAGGTGCACAAATGCTGTTCAGTATCAGGCGCACACTATTATCCTATGGGGTTCGGTCCAGTTGAAAAAGAGCTGAAAGTTTGGACTGGGACTCCAGTCAGGCTGAACCAACTAGGAGGCTCAGGTCTTGTAATTCTCGGGGACGTGGGGACACCTTTGGTACTCTTTTCAATGGGCCAGAGGCAACGGGTGCTGAAGTGCTTTGTGGTGTTGAGTTTTCGTCACCAGAGATACTACCGTTCAGGCGGTAGAGGCTGTAGGAAGCGTCGAGGAGACCCCCTCCTGGCAAACCCAAGGTGGGCTGGGGAACCACGCTGGCACCCTTGGCTCACTTTAACTCAGGCTTGGAGCGGCGAGTTCAGTAGTACTGGCTAGTGTCCGGTTTATGCGGTCACGAAGTCCTCACAGTTATTTATTTGGTACCTGCAGGGTTCAGATAAACAGCTCTACTACTCCACAGGAGTTCCTAGGTCTTTGTAGACATGCTGGCAGTCCCACCAGGTTCTTGTAGGCACAGCAGCTTTCAGAGTGAGTCGACTTTTGCACAATTGTCGGGAATAAGCGAACAGGCCGGCAGGGTTGGTGCCAAGTCAGATGCTTCTTCCTCAGTTTTTGCAGCTCTTCAGTCTTTCTTTTGGATTGGCAGAATCTGAGTTCCTAGTGCCAGGGCTCTCCTAAATACCAGATTTAGGGGTGTTAGGGGAGTGTAGGGTAGTAGCCAATGGGCCTGGGGTCACTACGCCCCCTGTATGATCACTTCCTGGGCGAAGTGGGCCTATCTCTGCCCCAGAGTTCCTAAGTATGCCATCACCAAGATGGCAGACTCAAATGTCATCTTCACTTCAGGCAGCCCGCCCTGGGGGTTAAACTAGCCCAAAGGTGAACATGCCTGTCTGACTACTATTTTTCCCACCTTGTCCAAGCACCAAATGGGGCCTGGTCAATGGGGTTTGCATTGTCTCCTGCGAAGGAAGCTATATCTGCATACCAAAGGCAGTGGACTCTTGGATTGGTAATTTGCAGGTCATCCTGCGGGAGGAGTGTCAACACCCTCTCTCCGAGCAGGCTTTGTTCCTGACCTCCTGAGAGAAAAGGCCCTCAACCTTGAGAATCAGAAACTCATCCGGAGTGGCAGGTTGGCTAACCGCGAAGTTGGTAGGTTTTCAGGGGGCACCTCTAAGGTGCCCTTCGGGTGCATGTATTGTATTAATAAATCAAACACTGGAATTATAATATGAGATTTTTTATACCAATCCTCTGTGGTTTTAGTGAAGCCATCACGTCGCCAGGAAACTTGTTTTCACCAGTGTCCAGCACCTCCCTTAGGGTGGCATAATTCGTGATGAAGCCCTTAAAGACAATCTTTAGCCTCCTTTTCCTAGGTACCAGGGACACCATTTACCAGGGACTTAAAGGGAGTGCTAAAGGTATTTCAAATTGAGGAAACAATTGGCACATAAAATACCAGTGACCATGTCAACAAGCATTGGCAATGCAAATAGGTCTCCCCGTATAGTGGCGTTTAGTGGCATGGATAGGAGTGAAGATTAGCGTTATAAGGTAGCTTAAAGTGTTGGAGAGAGTATAGTGTTTTACAGTAGATTATAGTTTTAGAATTTAGTATAGTATTGTAGAGTGGATCGTTTTATAATGTTGTGTAGTGGTGTAGAGTATATTTTAGCTAAAGAAAGAGTGGAATATTGTGAATTAGCAGTTATACTTTATGTACGGTAGCGCAGAAGGTTAAAATAACGGCAGCAAACAACAAGTACTATGTAGTTCACAAAAAATACCCAAACATGCAAGACTGCATAAAACAATGATAAATAAACCATCTATAAAATATAACTATTGTCCTTCATCTTCAGCTGAAAATGAATGTATTTTAAGCTGGTGGAAGCACTGTATTCCTGTAAGCAGCCTGTAACATTGGATGTTAATGCCTTAAAACAGACAACACATGATCCATATATTAAAAGCCTACCTTGGGCAGATAAGTGATTTAAAAGCACTCAGACCTTCTTGATTAAACCCAGATGGCTGCACAACAAAAGAGTGTAAAGTGAAGGGAGATGGCAAAAGAAACAATGAAGACAGCTCTCTCTATTGTGACCAGATGTGTATGAAATTCACAGGCAGACATTAACTTTTTACTTTGAACACAAAAATCTAAAAAACACAAAACATTCTAACTGCTTCTTTAACACTGGGTAAAATATCGGCTATAGGATGAGGTAATACTTGGCCTTCTTTGTCCGGTGGGAATATAAAACTCATTTTAGCTTGTGGTAGCACTGTAATTTTGGAACAAGCATTTGATCTTTAGATATAACTACTGCCGGCGAGATGACTAGGTTATCAGTTTTGGAAAATGTCTCATTTTGAAAACACCGTTCTTAGTATTTCCTTCAGCTAGCAAGCAGTAATGCAAAAGTTCAACATCTTTGCAACAAAAAAAATGTACTATACAGTGCACAAATTATTTCTAAACATGAAAGAATGTGTAAAATCATAACATATAAAACACGCCTAATTATTATTTATGTTGGCCAACAACAACACAAAGCTAATTTAAATTCATGGTAGCGATGCACTCCTGGAATAATTCTTTTGCTTTTAATATTAATGTGTGGGATTAGGATATGTTAACGGCCAGAGCTGGCGATCTTGAAGCTGTTGAACCAGGATCGAGTCGTGGCGTCGGCTCAACATCCTGGGATTCTTGGGAAATTACTTAATCTCCCAGTGCCTCCCAAGAAAAAAAATGTGCCCTTGTGTAACACAACTGGTATTCATGTGAAGCACTCCAAAGCCTTTGATTGAGTCTGCGCTATATAACAAATCTTCCCCTCCCCAAATAAAATGACATTCAAACTGAGACACATTAACCGTATCAGTCATCGTGCTTTTGCTCTGGAGACGGAAAGGGTGGGGCCCGCTTTTGCCAGGAGGGGTGGGGTAGTTTGTTAAGGTGCATTATTTGAACAAATAATTGGCAGAGTTCCTGGTTATTTATAACTGTTTTTTTAGCAACTACACAAGAAGCAAGATACTTTTCCTACTTAACATGCCTTGCTACAACCCACAGCTGAACATGAGCCAGAATGAACAGATGGACAAATAGAAGGAATCCTGAGGCTGGGATGCACAGACAATCGCACCCTGTGCCAGGAGGAAGCGTGAGCACGTTGCAATGAGCAACAAAAAAAGGGACTACCTAGTGGAAATGCCTGGGAGGGAGCCAAGTACCCTAAGGATGGACAATTACAATGAATGAACTAATACAAAGGCAGCATTTCTGAAAGGAGCAACAAAAAGAACAAATGGCAATGATGGGCGTGCCAAAAGCCCACAGAGGAGATACAACAGGTCTTGCAGACAGCCGATGCGCCACCAAGGCTCGACCTGAAAAGGTGCACTTTCCTGCCCCCCTACCCCCCATCCCCCTACCGAACGAAAGAGAATTAGACAAACGTTTTCCAAGAGAGTCTTGATCGTCTAAGTGGAAAAACCAGAAAAGGCTGTTTGCATTGGCATAGTCAGCCCCAGGTCTGTAGGCAACTTTACCATCTCTGCAGAAGCTGAAGCACTGGCCTGGGCAAATGGAAGGAAGGGGGGGGGGGGGGGGGGGGGGGAAGGTCGGTATGCGAAGGTGCCTACGATGGTTGTCTCGTTAACTGTGTGGAGCTTGAAGTGGAGATGCTCCTTGGGGGGGGGGGGGGGGGGTGGGGGGTGTTGTTGATACACTGTATGGACTTTGTGGATGATGGCTGTTCCTCCTCCCAGCTCGTTGGTGCCGTCCTGGTGAGTGATTTTTATCAGTCGTAGATCGGCATGGCAATGTCTGGGGCGGAGGAGGGGTTGAGCCAGGACTCAGTGAGGAAGACTATGTTGGGTGCGAGGGTGGCGATGAGGTCCCATAATTCAGTGGAATGCTTGCATAGTGAGCGTATGTTAAAAAAGGCGCATACGAGTTGGTGTTTTTGTTCAGCTGGGGTCTGTGGTGTGTTTGATACGGAACTGGTGTGTGTGCAGTGGCAGGTGAAAGGGCAGTTGATGCAAGTGAAAGGTTCTACTGTGGAGCGTGGGTTGGCACTGTGGCAGTGTTTGTTGAGTCTGGTCGAGGGTGTAGAGCTCGGCGATGGTGGATCTTTGGGGGCAGGAGGGCCAGTGGTCGTGGTATCAGGCACGGATGGGCAACAAGAGAGTGGAATAGATGGAAGCTTCAGCAGCCATACTGGAAATATCCTAATTGAATTGGTTGCAGTTTCAGTGTAGAAAAAAAAAATGCATTAGTATTAGCCCTTTCTGTGAATCTGAATTTTTACCCCAAGTTCTGCACTCACAGGGTGTAGGTACAGATTTGTCCTATTTGAGGCAAGAGCTGCTTACAAAGGATGGAAATATGAAGGAGGTTTGGGTTGGATAAAGGGGTGGACCCAAACTAATGGAGCGCTTTAAATTTGCACACTGGCAAGCTACAGATGCCACACTGGATAGATGGCTGATAAATTTGAGTAGATAAGCGTGTAACTGGTCTAATATCCTAGGATGTCAACGGTCTGAATAATAGTGAAACAGGACATAATAATGTATCACGTGAGAAGACACTTTAGATATTTCTAGAATGCAGAAAACACACCTTTTTGAGCACAAGCTGTCAATGTCAGAGAAGCTATCGTTTGCTCCTGGTATTCACTTTCAACAATGTGGAAATTGTAAGGAAAATTACCACATTTTGTTGAAAAAACATGGAATTAAAAATCTGAGGTATGTGGTGGTAAAGGGGAAAACTTGGAGGGGTATGTTGGGTCATACTAATTATAGACTCCCCTTCACTGCAGATGAATGGATTGTCATCAGATTTCTAAATACACTTATTGTAAATTTGAAAACCTGATGACTGAAGGAGCCACTTCAAAGCAGTAAATGGATGTATCCTTAGACTGAAGCAGGAAATTTCAATGGGCAAAGGAAATCTAGGTTAGGTGTGCTCACTAATTCCAAAAAGGGTGAGCTGTATTAGGGTGGTTACAAGCTACTGAGGGGAGATTTTCTTTTCAACTGCACACCATGTTTCCTCCAAACTAGATCATTTCTGGGCCCTCACACTGCACGAAGTAGCCGAGCGCTGCAGAGAAGCCTCCTGAGAGATCCTTCTCCTATCACGTACTAGCACAGTAACACCACCACACAGGACTCAAGGAGGTTGTCTCAAGACGAGCAATTCTTTATCAGCACTTAAAGGTTACGGGATCAATATTTACACGAAAGGGATCGAGGGATCCACCAAAAGTCTCAGTGTCTCTTTAGAAGGGTAGGGGTAGCGGGACAGTCTTTGGCAGGAGCTCGGTACGAGGGTACCTGGGGCCCAGTTCTTATCCTCAAGCTGGAGGACCTCCGGATCTCGGAGGGGTCGAGCCGGGGGCCAAGGACGAGCGGGGGGCCGGGGCGGTCATGGACCGGGTGATGGCGCAGGCCCATTCTGATAGTCCCAGCATTCGGAGGTGCTCTCGTCGCTCTACTTGAGCCCAGGGGGAACTCTCCAAGTCGTTCCCCAGGAGGCAGTCTACGGGTGCGTCGTCGCGGACCGTCACCTTTAGCAGGCCTGTCACCCCTCCCCACTCGAAGGGGACCAGGGCCATCTGGCACAGGCTTTCGCTGTTGTCGGCCGTCCGGACGGGGCACAGCACATTGGGTAGGATCTGTTCGGGGGTCACCAGGTGGCAGCGGACAGCGGTGACGCTGGCGCCGGTGTCACGAAGGGCTTCGGCCCGTTGTCCATTGACGGTGACCTGCTGCCTGTACTTCTGGGTGTTGCTTGGGATGGGGGTGCGGGGCACCATTTCTCGGCTACCCAGGCAGACCAGGGACATGGCTGCCGGCTCCCATTCGGTGGTCCCTCGGTCGAGGGTTTCTTCTTCCTCTTCTCCTTCTCCCAGGGCGGCGGCCGCCAGCTGTCGGGGCGGGGGCCCGTCGGCCCCGCTTCTTCGGTTCAGGGGGCAGACTGGGTCGCTGGCATAGTGTCCGGTTTGTTGGCAGCCGTAGCATGTTACTGGTGGCCGTGGTCCGGTTCTGGCCGGGGTCGCCCCCCTTCGGGCTAGGCTCGGGGAGAGGTGTTGCTGCGGTGGCCCTCGAGGGGGGCTCCTGGGGGCCCCGGCGGGGGGGTCCCGGTTCCTGTTCGGCCCTCCCCCTCCACCGCGTTGGCGGGGGGGTCCGGTGGGGTTCCTCTGGTACTCCCCCATCGAGTTCCGGGGGACTCGGGAGTTGACCCATCGATCGGCCTCGACGGCGAGTTTTCGTGGGTCCTTCATCTTGCTGTCGAGGAGGTGTTGCCTTAACTCCACGAAGCAATTGTTGGAGTGATGTTCCCAAACGATGAGGTCGACCAGCTGCCCGTAGGTGGTGACTTTGCTACCCTTGATCCATCCTTCTAGGGCCCGGCTGAGAAAGTCCACATATTCCACCCAGGTAGTACCCGGGATCTTTTTGCAGTCTATTTCCGCGGTTAGCCCGTAGCGGGTGAGCAGGGCCTCCTTCATGTGGTCGTAGGAGGTCATCACCTCCTCCGGCAGCTGGAGCAGTGTGTCTCGACCCTCACTCAGGAACCGCCCCCACAAGCCGGCGCCCCAGTCCTTTCGGGGCACCCGATGAGAGGTCATGGCCACCTCGTATGCCTTGAACCATTGTTGGATGTCGTCATTCTTATAGTACTCCTTGACGACCTCTTTTGGGATATGTACCTTGGCCTCGCAGGCGGTAGGGTGTCTCTAGTACTGGGGGTGTTGGTCCCCCCCGTTCTTGGCCTTGATTTCGAGCTCTTTGAGACTTCGCTCGTGCTCAAGGGTCAGTTTTTTTTCCTCCAACTCTCGGTGCCGTCTCTTCTCCTCTATCTCCTCTTGAAGCCGTAGCTGCTCTAGGGCCAGTTTTTTTTCCGCCAGCTGGAGTTCGCCGTCCAGCCGCAGTCGTGCGAGCTCTAGTTCGTGGTTCCGGACCTTCTCCCGCTCTCGTATTTCTTCTTCGGAGAGGCCGGTTTCTAGGCTCTTTCTTCCTCCGGTTGCCGGAGTCAGTGCGGTTGATGTGGCCTCAGTCAGGGGCAAGGGACCTTCTTCCTGGGAGTGGCCTGCCTCGGCCTCCAGCCAGGTCCTCAGGGCTTTCTGCATCTCCTCTTTGGTACCTAGGCCGGTGGTTGCAATGCCTTTGTCCTTGCAGAACTGTTTCAATTCCTTGTGCGTATATTCCTCCAACCGTTCGGGCTGGAACTCCATGGTCGCGTTATTTTCCTGGTTGCTCATGATTTCTGTTTGACTGGATGGGTAGCTAGTGGGTACTGGCTGGTACGTACTGCGTTCGGCTCGGATCCCGTCGCTGGCCACCAAATGTTGGAAGGCGGACCCCAAGGAGTCGGCGAGACCACCCAGGGGGGCCCTCACACTGCACGAAGTAGCCGAGCGCTGCAGAGAAGCCTCCTGAGAGATCCTTCTCCTATCACGTACTAGCACAGTAACACCACCACACAGGACTCAAGGAGGTTGTCTCAAGACGAGCAATTCTTTATCAGCACTTAAAGGTTACGGGATCAATATTTACACGAAAGGGATCGAGGGATCCACCAAAAGTCTCAGTGTCTCTTTAGAAGGGTAGGGGTAGCGGGACAGTCTTTGGCAGGAGCTCGGTACGAGGGTACCTGGGGCCCAGTTCTTATCCTCAAGCTGGAGGACCTCCGGATCTCGGAGGGGTCGAGCCGCGACGGCGTCAGCAGGGCTCTGGCGTTCAGTTCGTGGGGAGCCGCGATCAGGTCAGCAGGGCTCTCAAGATGGTTTCTGCTCAGCTCGGGCCGCGACGTCGTCAGCAGGGCTCCGAGGGAGGTTTCAGCGAGGTTGGGCCGCGACAGCATCAGCAGGGCCCCGATGTTCCGGGGGGCTTCAAGGTTTCAACAAGAAGGAGCCGCGACGCAGTCTGCAGGGCTCGTGGTAGTTCAAGCAAGAGTTCTTCTCTGTAGGGTCGGCCGCGATTCGATCGGCAGGGCTCTCGACTCCGGGATACAACTGCCGATCTATGGCGGGGTCGCCCCAGATATAGGTCTGGAGCCCTTTGATGTCCGGACCCTTGCGCCGGGGGGGGGGGGGGGGGGGGGGGGGGGGGCGGAGAGGCCGGGTGGAGGTGGCCAGACGCCCAGCAGGAGAGGCGCCAGGCCCAAGAGAGTTGCAGGGCGATCACACCTAGGGATGGGAGGACAGTTGGGGGTCCCATCGATACTGTCCTCCGCCGGGGGCGGTGAATGGTTCATGTGGCACCCCCTGGCCAGTTCTTGGTGCCTCGATGTCGGGGCTTCGCTGGGGCCGAGGCGGGTTGAGCGGGGTCACGCCGGCTGGCGCACAGAGTCACGTGGATGCCAACAAGATGGCGGAGCCCCGAGGGGTATGCGACCTCGTGCGGCTCGGGATGAGGGGTCTCGGTGCAGTTCGGAAGGGTGGCCCGTGAAGGCCGGGGCGGGGAACGGGCACAATCCACGGGGGTAAGGACCACGCCACGAGGCCGGGTCCAACAATTTCTATGTGCCAGGCAGAAATGCACACAGGGCATCTGCTGCAAGTTCTCGTCATATCAACATTCTTGTTACTTCATAAATCAAACAGACAAGCAAATTGTTAAGAAACAATTGGGCCATAAGTTAGATATGTGCTGAAAATCAGAAATGAACACGTCCGCTATGTAGTCCATTACTTCTACAGAGCCTATGACCCCTCAACTCAGAGTTTATGCAACACCTATGCCAGGTTTATCCTACATCCTGGACTATGATGAGGAGGTAAAGAAATACTGGAAGGGCAGAGAAAAGGACATTAACATGAACAAGCATTGGAAATGCAATAGGTCTCGCAATTGCTTAAGTTAGAGCTATTGGCGTGGTCTCATTGGATGTAGATTTTCTATTAACAGCTCCCTTGAGGCGATATTTTGGTAGACCATACTTTTGACATTATCATTTATGTCCGATAATTTTCTGGTACCATACCTGTGTGCCAGAAACAGCAAGAGAAACCAAGCAGGCATTCACCCTTGTTTGCGCTGGAAGAGCACCAGCCCAGAAGGAGTTTGTCATTTGGCTGCACTGTATTTATTTTTAATGCCCGTTAATGAACTGCTACTTCACAAAATTCCTGACAGTTAAGACCAGTCCTGTCATCTCGGTGTCTTGTCGGAAGTCATACTAAAAGGACCTAAGATTATCGCTATAATTTCCAGGTAGGGAAGGTGCGTTTTTTCAGCTTTACCACCAGACACTGACCTGAGAAAATTGAAATAGTATTAGAATTATTCTCCCCTACTTGAATTTGTTGGAATGGAACTCTGTCCTATATATAAAACAGTGCCAAAATAGTGTTAATTCTTACTATGAATAAGATCAGATCAAAACCCATAGGTACCTACCTAACCAGGTAAACCTGATAAAAACGTAGGCTTGATACCAAGAGGCATCTGAAACTCTCCACAGTGAAACAAATGGGAGTTTTTACCTGCAGAAAAACAGGCTGAGGTAAAACTGCCTCCCAGCTCAATTCATTTGAAATTTAAGATCGACATGAACGGAAATCAATAGCGCTAAATACATATTGTTAATCAAAATCATTTGTGAAATCTTGAAAAACTGCAGCTTTTTCCAATTGAAGAGTTGATGCTAATTTATCTCTTGCCTGCATTGAAAATAAAAACGGTCGGCCAACTCAAAAATAAGGCTAACATTTTTAGAAACGAGCCATAATCGAACGCTGCAATCAACACAATTTTAGAAGACAACATGCTGAGAAGACAATTATTCAGACACTGCAGCAGTCGTGCAGCACCTAATCTCCTTGCCAAATGTCAATTCCTCCTAACCAAAGATGAAGAGTAAAAGTGACTCACCTTTTCCACGGACATGGTCCCTGGGAGAGCTCCGCTGCGGGTATGGGCACAATGAACGGATGAAGCTTTCAAATGGCCACGCCTCTCCTTCAATTCAAGGGCACTGCCATGATGCCATCAAGTCTCCACAGAGGAAACGGACTTTTGCAGAGACAAGCGCCCACCGAGGACAAGGACTGGCAAGTGACACATCTCCAAGACTGGGGCATTCAGATAACGCACAACTAGACTGTACCACTGGGGGGAGGGGGGAGGGAAGAGTACCAATGGGGAGGAGGGAGCAGTGAAAAACAAGCGCGCGGTGGGAGCGTGAGGCAGAGAGGAGACGCCACGCACGTGCACATCGCCTGTCCGTGCGCGCACATGGTTTGTCTCCCTTCGCGCACCAAACCGACAACAATAGTCTCGCCATGGCGAAGCAGCGCATGTGCTGTGTTCGCTAAGCGAGACCTATAAACTGTGGGGTCTCAAAGGGGCGTGGTCAATGACATTAGGGGCATGGCTTAAAAACACACAAGCTAAAAAATTGTGCTGAGCATAGTGTGCCGCCCGACTTGTATTTTGCTGTTTCTGTCATTGCAGCCAGATATATGACACAACAAGTAACATCACACTTACAACAAATCAGGACTATTAGCTTTGTCAATGGTTGTTAGCTGCATAAGAGAAACAAGCAGCAACTATGGCTTGGATTTAATATTGAAAAAGCTTCCACTTAAAGCTCTGGTGACGCCACGACAATGTTGCTGATCTTGAGTTTCAAAAAGAGAAGGGAAATCCAGAGAGAAAATGACTTTAAAGGATTTCTCCCCCCCCCCCCCCCCACCCACGCTCACCTGGCATGACGTCATGGCGTAACTTCTCCATTAGAAGCAGCGCACATGATGTGCCTGCTGTCAGGAAAAAAAACTGACCGGCTGTGCCAGGGCATAAAAACAGAGCTCGATAGAGACCAGTTTCGAGTCCTCCTTTAAAAAACTGCTGGTGCTCAGCACCGGTGAGACCCGGCCCACTTAAAGCCCTGCATATACTACTACGAAACGAATTACCACTACTAATTTCTAAGACTGTGGATGTCAGCAAAAGAAAGTTCACGAGTAAGGAATCGGAGAGGTCACCCTTTAATTACTCAAGAAGCACTCATGAGCTGCTCATACAGCTGACTGGATTCGACTAGAGGTACATAAAACACACAAAAGGACAAAACAGGTCGTAGGTTCCTTGTGTTCTGTTTCAGGGAGGACCTGGCCTGGCAGTCGGTCTGGACTGTTCCCATTGGAGCAGGTTCAAGATTTGCATATGGCTGGTACAAACCGAGGTAGTGGCATGGTGGACGTAAAATGATGGATTGGGATGCGGCCCCTAACGATTGACAGTGGCCTGGATTAATTCAAGCATTCCACCCATTATCTTGTTGTTTTTGCAGGTGACAACTTAAGTGCGTCACGTATGCTCAGACATGGGTCCCATGCTCACTGTGCACCTGGAATCAAGCTATACCTGGCTTGCTTTCTTGTTCAGTGAGGACCTAGCCTGGCAGTTTGGGCTGGACTGTTTTCATTCAAGCAGGCTCAAGCTTGATTGGTTGGGTCCAAACTGAGGTGGCATAGTGGAGAAAACAATGGACTGAGGCCCTGAGCGTGTGCCAGTGTGCTGAGATTAATTCAAGCATTCCACCCTTCCCCTTGTTGTTGTTTCAATGGATCCTGACTGGAGGCACAGTGTGGGTCACAACACACCTTGACTGCAGTAAGGATGAGGAAACCAGGAGTCAGATCTACTAATACATTTACAATGGCCGCAATCCTGCAATTTGCTAAATCACCGGATTATCGACCATCAAATGCCTTTTTAGTATATATTAACTCCATTCTGCTATTCCAGAGCTCTCAACTGTTGAACTGGGGAACCAGGTTCGAGTCTTGGCATCAGCTCAACTTCCTGTTATTCTGAGCAAGTCAAATAATCTCCCTGTGCCCAAAAAAAAATAGAAAAATTAATGTGCCTTTGTGTAATGTAACTGTTGCTCATGAAAAGCACTACAATACCTTCAGGTCCAGTTTGCGCTATATAAAGCTGTAAATAAGTGCTTAGGGAATCGCAAAAAAGGTTGTAGAAGTACCAAATAATTCGGAAGGGGCATGTTTAGAACATGCCTTCCAAACTGCACTGGTTTGCGACCACAATTTCAGTCGCAAAGCATTGCTAGGCTACAGACTCCTGAAAGGAGGTGGTAACTGATTCACAAAGGGCAAGGATTCCGCCGAGACACCTACTTTGTGAATGTAATAAATAAGTTTGTTAGAGAGTAGGCAGTGGTCCATGGGACCATACCCACCTCTTGAACAAACTTTATTTAAATGCATGCCAGTTTCCTTTAAAACAAAAGGGTTGCATTTAAAAAAATAAGTTTATTGAAAATAAATGACAGACATGGTGGCATACTGATTCTTGGAGGCCACTATCCGTTTGATTGTGGTTAATTGCAATGAGCTGCAATTTGAAAATTAATTATTATTAATTAATATTAAGTAGGTCAAATTAGGAGGCAATCCAATTTTGTCTTTTCACAGTCCGACCTAAAGGTACATAGATCAGATCATAAAAATATTTACTGGTCACAAATTGCTGCCAGTATTTCGCAAGCAGTACACATTAGGCCCTAGATGTTTTTGCGCAGAGACTGTGCGTGTACATGCACCAATTTTTGCCTCCGCCTGCACTTTACTGAAAATCGTGTTTTATTTGTAAGTAGGTTTTGTTATTTATTTATTTTTTTACATGTGAATTGCATTATTTACCACGTGCTCTAACGGCCTGCATAGTACTTACAATGGTCCTATTACCCAAAAGAGCTTATTTTTTTATTTATCATGAAAGTATATAAATTTGCATTGGCGATCCCGGAATTTGAACCTTTGACCTATAGATTCTTGCAACAGGTATATCCCACTGACGCATCTGGCCGCCTTCAATAAAAGATAGACAAGCATTGGCAAAGCCAATAGGTCTCGCATTTGGAACCTTATAAGTATTTAGTTATGCAGTACAATATCCTTGGTGCAACAACTTCAACTGTTGCATTGCTAAACACTTATAAAGTCCCAAAGGCGAGATCTATTGGCTATGCCAATGCTTGTTTTAAAAGCAGTCCTTTTTCCTTAAAGGAAAACGTGATGTTTTTGAAAAAGAGAAATGAAACTTTTCAGTTTCATTTTTTAAGGGCCAGCAGTGGTCCCGGGGACACGTGCCTGCTCTTAAAAAATATTTTCGCAAACACTCACAAAGGGGAAGGGGTTCCTTGTGGACCCCTTACCATTTGCGAGTGGTTTACCACCTACTTGAAGAAGGTGGTAAACGGAGTGTTTTGCGGCCGCAAATACGCTTGCAAAACAATAGTACATTGCATTGAGACTGGCTATTAGAAAGGGACGTCCCTTCCTAATGGGGAGAGTCGCAAACACTATTTTGCGAGTCAGTGACTCGCAAAATAGCGTTTGTACATGCCAGGACCCATTTTTGCAGTCACAAAAGGGCAAAAACAGTCGTACATCTGGCCCTTAGAAACAGCATTTTGAGTCACCAAAATTTGCATGGGGCTAAAAAAAGTTTAATGCCATAGTAATTACAGCTTGGGTATTATACTTATTGTAAATAATACATATGTTTCTTAATCTATATGTTCTACACCACAACACGCTCCAGCAGTAAGCCATGACTGTTCAACCTCACCAATCCCTGAAAGTCAAGGCCTAGAAAAAAGGAGGCAGCTGGTAATTTAGTCAACTTGCAATAGTACCCAGTCCATGTGTTTGAAAGAACAATGTCAATGTTTGTCACAAGGATTGCTTGAGTTCCCATGTGTATCATAGGACCTGGAAAGTAGGTCGGGTGGATTTTCTGTTTTGAGTTACATTCGACAAAGTGCGCTTTACAAAATACATGGTATCCTACTATCAAACTGAATAGCAAAGCCACTACACCAACCTTTCTGCAGTATAAGGTCATGTTATACTTTCAAATGCCTTTGACATGAAAGGGATCCTCCAACAAAGAAACTAGTTTGGCATGGCTGCCCAGTCTCACCAACTTTAATTGTGAACAGGCCCTAAATCCAATTGAATTTCATCTGTATTTCGGTTATCTTCCAGCCAATTCATCAATTATCCCACTGCAAATTCCTTTTGCATAAGGAATATGCTACTTACCAGTATGCATCTGTTCTTGGCATGTAGAGCTGCAGAGCCACACACTTAGGATAGTAGATCGCCATCTGGTGTTGGGCTCGGATGCTTGCAGGTTGTTGTTGTCTTCGGAAGAAGTCTTTGGTCACGAGATAGGTGACTCCTCCCTTGGACTACAGTGCGCATGGGCGTCCACTCCATCCTCAGATTGTTTTTCGCCATAATGGTAAATGATGGAGTTTGTAAAAATAAAGAAAGGAGGTCCATGTGTAATGTCTAAGTAAGACGATGCTGGAACAGATACAGGTCCCTGGGAGGTGGGTGGGCGTGTGTGGCTCTGCAGCTCTACATGCCAAGAACAGATGCATACTGGTAAGTAGCATATTCCGTTTGAGGCATATGAGCTGCAGATCACACACTTAGGATAGACTATATAGCAGTGTCTCCCTTAGCGGTGGTCACCTGTAACAGTTGCAGCAGTTTGGAATAAAGTTTTAAGTACAGCCTGACCCACAGAAGCTTGTTGTGTTCAGTGAAGGTGTGTGCTGTAGACCATGTGGCTGCCTTACAAATATCTTCTAAGGGAATGTTTCCTAAGAATGCCATGGAAGCCCCTATTTTGCGTGTGGAATGCGCTCTAGGGGGAACTGTTAGAGTGCGTTTAGCCTTGTGGTAGCATATTTGGATACATTTAACTATCCACCTCGCTATCCTGGATTTGGAAATGGGGTTGCCTTTATGTGGTGGAGAGAAAGCAACAAACAATTGTTTGGTTTTGCGGAAAGATTTGGTTCTATCAATGTAATAAAGCAGGGCTCTTAACGTCTAAGGTATGAAGAGCTCTTTCAGCTACCGAGTATGGATTTGGGAAGAAAACTGGTAGCTCGACTGATTGGTTAAGATGGAACGGAGAAATGACTTTTGGTAGGAATTTAGGATTTGTTCTAAGAACCACTTTGTTACGGTTTAGCTGTAGGAATGGTTCTTGTATGGTTAAAGCCTGGATCTCACTTACCCTTCTAAGGGATGTGATAGCAATAAGTAACGCTAATTTCCATGTGAGGAACTGTAGCTCGCATTTATGCAGAAGTTCAAATGGGAGACCCATGAGCCTTGTGAGAACAATATTTAGATTCCACACTGGAGAGGGTGGTAATCTGGGAGGAATAATCCTTTTAAGACCTTCCATGAAGGCTTTGATCGCTGGTACTCTAAATAATGACAAGTGTTGTTGATTTTGTAATTAGGCTGCTAATGCTGCTAGGTGGAGACGTATGGATGAGTACGCTAAATTACATCTTTGCAAGCGTAGTAAGTAGCAAATGATGTTCTGGATGGATGCATCCAGTGGGCGTATATCATTGTTAGTGCAGTAAATGGCAAATCTTTTCCATTTTGCAGCGTAGCAGGTTCTAGTAGTAGGCCGTGTGGCCTCTTTTATAATATTCATGCAGTCTGGTGGTAGGTTGAGGTAACCGAACTCTAGGACTTCAGGAGCCAGATCGCTAGGTTCAGTTGATGTGGATCTGGGGGTCTGATTTCTCCATGGTTCTGGGTTAATAAGGACGGGGAGAGGCGCAGTTTTTGGTGTGGAACTAGAGAGTTCCAGTAGTGTTGTGAACCAGGGTTGACGTGCCCATGTGGGAGCTATTAGTATCAGCTTGAGAGACTGTTGCCTGAGTTTGCGTACCAAGAATGGAATGAGTGGGAGAGGCGGAAAAGCGTACGCAAATCTGCCTGACCAGTTCATCCATATCGCATTGCCCTTAGACTGTGGGTGGGGAAACCTGGCGGCGAAGGTTGGGCATTTTGCGTTTGTGTGTGGCGAACAGGTCTATGTCTGGTTGGCCCCATTTTTGGAAGAATGGGAGTAGGACTTGTGGGTGTAATTCCCATTCGTGGATCTGTTGAGTTTGTCGACTCAACAAGTCGGCAATCTGATTGTGAACTCCTGGAAGGTGTTCTGCTAGCAGGTATATGTTCTGGGGAATGGCCCATCTCCAAATGTTCTGTGCGAGCTGGGACAGCTGGAGAGAATGTGTGCCTCCTTGTTTTTGTATGTAATACATGGCTGTCATGTTGTCCGTCCGGATGAGGAAAGTTTTGTTCTGGAGCTGTAATTGGAATGATTTTAGTGCTAAGAATACTGCCAGAAGTTCCAGGTAATTGATATGGAACACTTTCTGTTGAGTGGTCCATGTGCCCGAGTGGTGTGTGTTAGGAGATGGGTTCCCCATCCTGTGAGAGATGCGTCAGTTGTCAGCACTATTTGTGGAAGAGGCTCTAAGAACGGCCGCCCTTTGGACAGGTTTATAGTGTTCCACCATTTTAGAGAGCGATGTGAGCGGCTGTCCACCAACACCAGATCTGCCAGTTGACCGTGAGCCTGGTTCCACTGACGTGCTAGACATTCTTGCAAGGGACGCATTTGAAGTCTTGCATAAGGCACAATGAAGATGCATGACGCCATCATGCCTATGAGTTGCATGAACACTCTTGCTGGAAGAGTGTGTTGGGTTTGAAATTTTGCGATCAGAGCTTGTATTTTGGCTATCCTGATATTGATGGATGTGGGAGGGTTGGAGATGAGATTTGGGATAGTTTATTGTGAATCCCAAGTTGTGTAAGATTTGAATAGTTTGGTGAGTGTGTAGGATGCATTTGTTGAATGAATTGGCTTTTATGAGCCAATCGTCTAGATATGGGAAGACATGAATTTGTCTGAGATGCGCTGCTACTACTGCTAGGCATTTGTTGAATACTCTGGGCGCAGTTGTTACCCCGAATGGAAGGACTGTAAACTGATAGTGTTGTCCGTCCACCACAAATCTTAGATACTTCCTGTGAGCAGGATGCATGGGGATGTGAAAATAGGCGTCCTTGAGGTCTAATGTGGCATGGAAATCGCCTTGTTGTAGTAGTGGGAGTACTTGTTGAAGAGTGATCATATGGAAATGATCTGAGTTTATGTACTGATTTAGGAGTCTGAGGTCCAGTATTGGTCTTAGCGTCTTGTCCTTTTTGGGGATTAGGAAGTACAGTGAGTATACCCCTGTACCCTGATGTTGTAATGTGTGTTTTTGAAGCAATGAGAGAACTTCTTGTTTGAGGAGCGTAAGATGGTCTGTGACATATAGCGTTGTGTGGGTGGAATGTGTGTGTGGGGGGGGGGGGGGGGGGGGGGTAGTGGCGAGTTCCAGGCAGTAACCATACTGGATAATTTGTCTTACCCACTTGTCTGTTGTGATTGAGTTTCAGCCAGGTAGGAACTGTTTGAGTCTTCCCCCGACTGGAGTGGAATGGTCTGGGGGGAGTGGGGGGAGTGGAGGAAAGTCACTGTTTTGTGGCGGGAGAGGTACGAGTGTTGGTACTGACTCGACCTCGTCCCTTGGTGTTGTTTCCTCTATATCCTCCTCTAAAATACTCTACTGGGGGATGTTTGTGTAGAGGGTTTGAATGTGGAGGAGGTGTCTGCTCCCATATTTTTGGAGGCTCCTCTGTAGAAGGAGCGTCGAAAGGAGCCACGTGGTTGTGGAGACTGCAATGCTCCCATGGATTTAGCAGTCGCTGTCTTTTTTCATTTTTTCAAGTGCAGTGTCTACTGCTGGTCCAAACAGTTGTTCTTGATTAAATGGTTGGCTAAGTATAGTAGTTTGTACTTCTGGCTCAAAGCCTGAAATGCGTAGCCATGCATGGCATCTAAGGAGTACACTTGTGTTTATTGCCCTAGAGGCAGTGTCTGCGGCGTCAAGTGCACATTTAATTGAGGCATTTGAGATAAGTTTTCCCTCTTGTAGAAGGTCATTTGCCTGGGCCTTGTATTGGTCTGGTAGGTGTTGTATCAGATCTTCTAACTGATCATAGTGAGCCCTATCGTAGCGTGCCAATAGGGCTTGGGTGTTGGCGATACGCCAATGATTAGCAGCTTGTGCTGCTAGTCTTTTGCCCGAGGCCTCTAATAGTTTGGATTCCTTGTCGGGGGCGGTGTATCTCCCGTAGTTTGGGAGTTGGCGCGTTTCCTTGCGTTGGAAATGACCAAAGAATCCAGAGGGAGCTGTCCTTTGATGTAACAAGGATCTTCTGGGGCAGGTCTATATTTTTTCTCAATTCTTGGGTCGAGTACCCTGGCCCGTACGGGGTCTTTAAATACTTCTGTGGCGTGTTTTATGACCCATTTAATCATGGGTAAAATTTGAACCGACTTCTGAGACTGTTCAAAAGTGTCTAAGAGGAAGTCTTCCTCGGGTGCATCGGAGTGCATGGTGACGCCATGATGAAGTCCTGCTCTGTGTACTAGTTGTCCAAACCCCAGGTGGTCATCTGGAGGTGATGGTTTGGTGGGATATGGTGTAGGGTCAGGCATTTCGGTGCCGATGAAGGTTTCGGTGCCGATGAAGGTTTCGGTGCCAAAGTTGAGTCTTTGAGCTTGGGAGCTTTCGGTGCCGGTTTGTCTATGGGCCTCGATGTTTTCGGTGCCGAAGGCGCCGGAGCCGGTTTCGGTGCCGAGAGGTCTCGTGTCTTCGGTGCCGAAGGCACAATGATATCTGGTTTGCTCGGGCCCAAGCCCCCGGAAGGCTTGTGTTTCTTCGGAGCCGAGCCCGAAGGCGGGGCTTCAGAAGGGTGTTTTCGGTCTCGACTGGGCCAGCTGGCGAAGTCTTGACCAATGCCTTTGGTTTTGGAGGGGTTGGGGTAGGGGCAGTGGTACTCACGCGTTGCCCCGGAGTAATGGGGTCGTCTGAGTCGTCTGCTTCTGAGATAATTTGAAGTTCCTCGGAATCTTCTTCCGGGACATCGGGACCCTCATCGAAGAGGTTTTCTGGTTCCGGGGCTGGTCTGTGTGCCATGATATGGCGTCGAGCTCTTCGATCCCGAATGGTCTTTTTGGATCGAAATGCGGCGCAGGCTGGACAGCTGGACTCGTCGTGTTCCGGCGATAGGCACAGGTTGCAGACCTTATGATGGTCCCTGTGTGGGAATTTTGCTCCACACTGGGGGCATTTTTTAAACGGCGTCCTTTCCATGAGCCGTAGGCCTCACGGCGCGGATAGGTCCAATCGCCCGCGTCAACGTCCGGAACCGGTCCGATGAATTTGATGTCGAGTGAAGGTGCCTCGATGTAGTTTTGTAAAAAAGTTTTTCGCTTCGAAAGCTTGTTCTAACGGAGTGGAAAAGTTACATCCGAACCCAATGGCGGAAAAAAACAATCTGAGGATGGAGTGGATGCCCATGCGCACTGTAGTCCAACGGAGGAGTCACCTATCTCGTGACCAAAGACTTCTTCCGAAGACAACAACAACCTGCAAGCATCCGAGCCCAACACCAGATGGCGATCTATTATCCTAAGTGTGTGATCTGCACAGCTCAAATGCCTCGAACACATAGTTTCTTTCCAACTAGATTCTGGGGGAATATTCACCCTCCATGAGGCAAAAAGACATCAAAGGTAACTGGCCGATTTGCTACCATGAATGAATCCATATGCTCGAAGGCTTGAGGTTTTTCCGGTATTTGGGGAAGGAGAGTGTAAATCTTTCTTTCTTCGACCTCCCTAGGTATGTTATATTATATCTTTTAGGTCACATAAAGTTATCAAGTATGCAGCTGCCATTATGGGCCTCGGCATAAATGTATCACAACAACAGACCAAAGGTCGCCACTAACAGCTGTATTCTGATCCACATGCTTTAGGTAAGCCCTCCGACAGCCTATTATTATGTGAGGGCATTTCATAACGGTTGTGCACCAATTTACTTTTTGTAACAAATCCATCCATCATACCAACTGCCATGTTTAATAACCCACAGTCATTTTGTATTCCCATGCTACATTAACCTACAGCCTGACAATTATCTGAGATGGCTTGAAATGCACTGTATAGAGCAGCGGTACTCAAAGTACGGCCCGCGGGCCAGTTGCGGCCCGCCAGCCCTTTCCATGCGGCCCTCGTGTAAAACAACAGACATGTAGGCAATCAACTGCAATTCCGCCTGTTGTTAATCCTCGGGGGCCGCATTCACTGGGTAAGGGATGAAAGAGGCATGCGCAAAACCAGTGCCTCGCAAGCAGAGGCGCAACTAGAGCCAAATTTCGGCGGGGCTTGAATCTTTAAGCTATAGGCAGAGTGGAGCTGATTTCGGGGGAGGGGAGGGGCTGAATCTTTAAGCAATAGGCAGAGTGGCGCTGCAGGGCCTCTTAGAAGGGTTGAAACAGCGAGGCCTCATTACCATGCAAATGGTCTTTTAAAGACCTGTGAAGTGCTCGGGTGCGGCTGTGGCCCGGGAAGCGGTCTCATCCCGAGCTGCCACACAGGTGGTTAAATGATTGTAAATAGATATTCCTTCTTGCCACATACTGCTCCAAGCAAAGATGTGAATAAACATGAGAAATGACGCATAGTTTAATTGTCCACTGATGTTGCTGGACTGTGCTTGTTTTCCATTTTCCAAAAATAAATGACAGTAAAATATTTTTAACGTATGTTTGGCCCATATTCAGGGGGCTTGTATTTGTGGGCTGGCAACTGCCAAAGATCACCGATGACGCCAAAAATCAGCACACAGAATCTAATCTTCAACCAGTTACCACTTACAGGTCAGCATGGCCTGTAGAACTTGACGGGTTTTAGAATGGGTGCATGCTTAATTTTCGTCACAAGGACAATGAGTTCTCAGACAGAGAACGGCAGAGAGATGTAGAAGACAGAGGGAGAGGGAGGGAGGGAGACAGGGAGCGAGACAGAGGGGAGGGGGGGGGGAGACAGAGAGAGGGAACAGAGGGAGAGAGAGAGGGGGAGACAGAGAGAGGGGGAGACAGAGAGAGGGGGAGACAGAGAGAGGGGGAGACAGAGAGAGGGGGAGACAGAGAGGGGGAGAGAGGGGGAGAGAGGGGGAGAGAGGGGGAGAGAGGGGGAGAGAGGGGGAGAGAGGGGGAGAGAGGGGGAGAGAGGGGGAGAGAGGGGGAGAGAGGGGGAGAGAGGGGGAGAGAGGGGGGTAGAGGGGGGTAGAGGGGGAGAGAGGGGGAGACAGAGAGAGGGGGAGACAGAGAGAGGGGGAGACAGAGAGAGGGGGAGACAGAGAGAGGGGGAGACAGAGAGAGGGGGAGACAGAGAGAGGGGGAGACAGAGAGAGGGGGAGACAGAGAGAGGGGGAGACAGAGAGAGGGGGAGACAGAGAGAGGGGGAGACAGAGAGAGGGGGAGACAGAGAGAGGGGGAGACAGAGAGAGGGGGAGACAGAGAGAGGGGGAGACAGGGAGGGAGACAAAGGGACACAGACCGAGGGAGACAGAGAGAGAGAGGGAGACCGGGAGAGAGAGAGTCCCTGTTTGGCAGTATGTCGTATGACCAAATGGGCTGCTCTATATGAGACAGCACGTTGCGTACGATATACTGCCAAACAAGGACTCGGGGAACTTTCATTTGCATACTACTGTGTGAGCCTCTGAGGAAGAGAGTCATCGAAACGCGTCTGGCTCAGTCAGGTGTGAATAATTACAGGCAAGCGCGACGAACCATACCTAATAAAAGCTTGTGGGGAAAAGCAGCTTGTGTTCAAGTGCGGTTCTTCTGATGGACAAATCCCCAATGAACTGTATGCATGTGTGTGTGTGTATGCTGGGTCTGGCGGCTCAGTGGACGAATGCGTCCGCTGCAGGGGTCTGTGTTCAACCTCACGGTCAGTTTTTTTGTTGCTCTAGCCCCGCCCCCTCCACCACTGACCCCGCCCCCACCAGTGCGGCCCTCGGCCACAAACCACACTGTAAATTTGGCCCCCGAGAGAAAGCTTGTGAGTACCCCTGGTATAGAGTATAGCCAGAGAATTAGATAGGAAGACCATGATAAACAATACACCCCACCTTCTAGTGTTATCAATGATGAGGAACTTAACCCGGACTTCATGGTTGTCCATGGTCCTGTTGGAGGCTACACCAGCTCTGGAGGCAAGGTATAACCCATGCCCCTTGGTCAACTGCCCCTTGGTCAACTGCTGACTTCATGTAAATAAACAGTTGCCCAACCAACGTGATAATTCCACAAAGTTCCAAGAAGAATTGCAGATATGGTTTGAGGTGTACATGCAGAGTTGGGCAGATGTCAATCTGTTCTTCAAATTGGTAGTACCGAGTGAGAAGAGCCAATGGATGTGACATGCCCCTCCAGGCGATGATGGCTTGGCAGTGGAAAAGGATGACTTGCCGAATGTTATGATGGAAATGTGCCCAGTCAAGGTAGACTAAACAATAATTTTGAAAAGCAAACAGAGCAAAGGAGAGGCAATGACAGATTATCTAAAGAGGCTAGAGGATGTGTTCAAATAACATGTGGGCATAGCCAGTCCTACAGAACAAGCTGGGGCATCAAGAAGTGCTGCCTTTGTGCAGGGGTTATTACTTAACATGCAGAATCAGCTGCACATCCCTCTGCATTGGCTGGCAAACTGAGAACGTGGCAGAATTGGTCTCAGTGGCTAATCACTGTGTGGGGGTACAGGAAAGGAATCGAACTAAAGTAATGGATTTACAAATGGAATTTAATGAGGAGCGGGAGAAGATCCCCCAGTCAGAGAGAAGAACAGAGTGGACAGGCAGGTGGACTGGCAAGCTGAAACAAAGAAGGGGAAGTGGTAAGCAAGTTCCCTACAATCAAGAGAAGAAGGACCACTGCTGTATGACTGGTCGGTTGGTCTACCACTAGTCACAAATAATTGAAGATGTACAGATGTTGTGGTCCTTGGTGATTAAATATAGTGGTTGAGTTCACTGAAAGACACTGTATAATTTGGGATATTCTAACACTGCTGTGGTAAACACCAACATGATTTAAAGGTTAAGGTTGTCTGGGAAATTCCCAGCTCCTCCCTTTTCCAACCTATGTTTCACTCCAGAAGTCTCTTTCTGCCTCATCGTATTCGGATTACACTCGCCACCAGAAAGGCCATATTCCTGGTCACTGCATTTGCTCTTCCCCACATGCTATGTCTCCTCTCCTGGATGTTCCACCTCATTTGCAGGACAGAATGCAGGGGCAAAAATGTATGGTGGTAAGGAGCTATGGCCATATGCAATCAAACTGCAGAATTTACATACGTCAATATTTTCTGTATTTTGAATCTGTGTTGTAAAGATATTTCTTCCAATAAATTCTGCCCAGTCTTTAATACTTTACGAAAAGTATTTAAAATTGGCATTATCACTTTCCACACTGGACCTATGGCAAAACAAATTAAGTCCCCCATTTACATTTTCTGTTTTCTAAGGATCATTTCCAAATCAGAGGAGTCGGGCTTAAATACAAACCATTAGAAGAGTAATCTAAGGTCCCTGCTAAAACGTCCAGATGACATGAATATCCGGGTCAGTGATATATTTTCAATCATACGCATTGCTTTGCAGGTCCCTATTATGCTCTGGGTGCATGCCCTGGGGGATACGTTTGTGTTCATAAAAGCTGTACCCATAGCTCACAGAAGGAGCTTCTGTCATACCCCTACATGGCAGTCGGTGTGACCACCTAGGCAAGTACACATTCATGCAAAGTCATTTTGACTTCTTAATGACATTAGAAAATCAGGTGACAAAGCTCGGAGAACACTCCTGGACTCCCCTAGCTAAAGGATGCCGGTTGTGATGCAGTGTGAAACTGGCCTGTACCAGAGGAAAGATGAAGCCAGTTACATTTTACAGCGTGAAAGGCAGCCACACTTGTGGTAAAACAGAAAAGTAAAGAAACATTCAGCTTAACTAAAACATGCACATTGAAATGTAATCTAGCTAGAGACAAGAGTTAATATAATGGAATATTTGAACACAAGTATTTTCTCCAGACTAAACTGAAATAGATTTAATTCGTAAGAGAATAAGAGCTTCCAGTATGCACTCAGTAAAGACAAACCAGAAAGCTTTTACAGCCTCAGCCCACAATAATTCTCAGAAAATATACCTTTTATAAGTGTCATTTTTCCAGAAAATACTCTGCCAGAAAAACTATTATCCCTATAGCTCATCCAGAGCCATTTTGAATCCCAGGGAGCGGTAAAGATATGGCTTTTCCTGGACACCTGAAACTGTTGAGGCGTATGCCACACAAGAAAAAGACTGCATAAGAGTGAAAGTCACTCTATCCGTATTACACCTTTCAACATCACATCATGCTGCAGCCCAGCTATGTGTTCACTGCAACACAACTGAAGCATCACAGCGAAACATCATGCACCAAAGGCTTCCCACGCACACCGCTCCAACCATATACAAGAAAGCGGTGAGTTTCTTACTAAGTCACAGAGAAGGCACTTTAGGACCGTGACAGCAATAAATCGATCTGGAAATATATATAACACAATACAGTAGGATTACCTGACAACACCATGCTCCAATCAGGCCATTATGTGGCGGTGTTTAGGATCTGCAGTCTCAACTTACAGAGATTCTACTGGGATCCAGACAGAACAATCTGTTAAAGTAGGATTGGCCCACGGCCCATCTGCAAAGCGGGGCATACAGCGGGCCTGCAGCAGGCCGCCCAAGTGCACAATGCCACCGCAAGCTTCTTCTGGGGGAAACGAGAGGCTGGCACACCTTCATTTGCATTATGCATCCGAACTGCTGTGGAGCAAGCATTCTTAAGCACAGTCCCATCGGACACAACTTATTTAAGGGATTCACGCTACGGGCGCGGGTGGATACACAGGAAAAATAATCCAAACGTGCCCTCTTCACACTCTTGATTTACAGTGCTGACATTGGATCTAGTTATACATATTACAAATAAAATTAAACAAAAGCTTAGATTTTATCATCATACAATGATCGGTCTCCCACTTACTCATGCTTTGGGTCTGTTATGCGACCTTCGGGTCATGGATATAACAGAAAAAGCATTGAAATAATCACTGCTCTAAAACTCTGCCTGACCAAGTCTAAATTGGTATCCACTATATTGACTTAAAACTCAAATCTGTTGGGCGGGAACATGCCCCCTGAAGTTTCTATAGATGCTAAAGTTGGTGCCATTAGCCACAAAGTGATCTTATCTCTGCGACATTCGGAGCCGGCGAGAATAATGCGCGGGTTATGTCCGAGTCAGTTAGCCTTACCCCGCTGTGACGAACGAGCAGGTGTTGCAGGGTCAGGAAGCGCATCAATTAATTAGGGGAAGACAAACAAACAGGCAGCTAAGATGGCGCTGGGGAGGAATCATAAATGAGGGAGACAATGGTGACTATTTGATTTTAATCAGATTTCTACTAGCAAGTAAACAATTAAAAGAGAACGCCACATATATTCATTACAGAAAATGATGTGAAATGGACTTAAAGAAAATAGGAGTATAAGGTGAAATTCTGTAACAAAAAGTAGGAAGGGCCGCGAAAGAGCAGGACGTTTGCAATAATTCGTCCATTTTATACCAATATGCCATATCACTGCAGGCGGATTTGAACTTCTTGGAGATGAATGGATAAAAGCACAACCTGCAATAAACTTCAGACTAACTGAAGCGGTTTACACAATAATGCTTGCTGTGATATTATTGCGAGATGCGATCTAAAATGAACTGCTTTTGCACACCACAGAAAATGCTTTTTACAGTGTTTGCCATTGGCTAGCGCGAAGCCTGTGGTGTATTCGCCGGTCGTGTGTTTTGATCAGGTGTGTGACTTACTTACTGAAAAGACACCTACGAAAACACGCATACCATTCATTCATATTGCAAGTTAATTTGCCTGAACGCAATTATTGTAACTTATTTGCTGTACCCTTGTATCATGCTACTGCAGTAACGTGCTCTAGTGCCTTCAGGCCATGTCCGCGCTATATAAAATTGCAAAAATAAAAATAGTACAACGCGTGCGGCAAGAAACGCTCCATCACAAAATGCGTTCTTTTGTTTTTCTTCCCACGCCGTACTGTAGTTGAAGCTGTGTTTTCCCGTACTGTCGGTCGTCCTGGATCTCCCTTGTAATTTAGACTGCAGACAACTGGAAGGGGGAGTCACCAGAGGCTCAATAAAGCAGATTCGCTGGCTCAGGCAAGACCTAAAAATGGTGGAGGGTGTGCGATTGGAAACAAGTGAGATTGATCAAGTGACAGATTTGGTAACAGAAGATTGAGTGAACAGGTGATGAAGGAAGGAGGCCCAGGAGGTAAAAAAAGAATGGGACAAGGGTGGACAGTGTTAGGACAGAAATGTCCAATACATGGTGAACAGCATGTTCACCCTGTCCAGAGGGTCTGACTTAAGTGGATCCAGGTGTTTGATTTAGAATCTAATCCCATACTAATCTAGTGTGTGAGCAGAAGTCTAGGCCTGTGCCTTGGCATAAGAAGTCTAGACCTGTTGGGCCCTCATAGCGGCAACAGTGGACTGACATTCCTGCTTTGAGTTTAGTACATAGGATGGTGGTGCAACGTAGCATGTTTTATGAATCCATAGTTGTGATTAGAAACTTTTTTTTATCTGGGCCACTGAGTGGAGGCCTACTGACCTACTCATGTTCTACTTCTATGCTCCAACTTTGATACTAGTGCGAACATCTCAAGTGGGCGCATTTATGTGACCTGCATGGTGCTAGCTTCACAAGTGTGAGAAAACCTGATTAATGGAGGCCTGTGGCTCTATCTTGAGCGGCCCCTCGCCTATCCCTGTACACAAGATGAAGGGCAGGTTTGTTTCCAAAGGCAGAAGTGTAGTGCTGACATTCATGCAGCTAGAAGAGCCTTAGACACGGAAGTGGAGCGAAAGAGAAGGTTCCTTCAGAAATGTAATTAGGCCTTTTGCTGAAAAGTGCTAATTATTGGTCTTCCTGTAGATCTTTTCCTATTATGGGAAAGCACTCCACTTATAAGTATTCTTTACAATTACAATAATAAAATTCATTCAATTTAGAATTCATATAATTGTGGTCCAAAAGAAGAGGGTAGCCACACCCACCAAATCGTATTTATTTCTCAATACAATCAAAATCAATTAGTGTTTCACTCCAGAGAACTTTTTCAAGGCATTATTTATATAAATCAAACATCTTCCTTCTTAATGGGTACATTTTGGTCACACGCCAACACTATATATCAATGGATAGTGGATCAATATGGACAATTCAGTATGGTGTTTTTTCGTGTTCTTGACATTTCAGTAATTCATTTTTCGTCCCATTGTAGATTAGTGGTTCCTCTAACGACTTTCTAGTGAGTATTTACACGAGTGTTCACATGAAGGTGGAGGGTCTTGCTCTCTATTTTTCTTATGCTCTTTTTTCTTATCTCTTCACAAAAGTTTACCATGAATTACAGATGTCAAAATTATACTCAAGTCAACCATTTTTGGTTGTTTCCTTGTCTGCAATAATGTATTTCGCCTTCTTTATGTTGCATATTACATTTTTTTACACTCCTACATTGTATTCATTTTCTATAGATTTTTCTCCTGAAGAAGGGCCGTTCATGGCCCGAAATGCATTGGGCTCTACAAAAGCTTTTGGATTCACATCAACCACTGTCATTTGAATTTATAGAATTGTCTTGAATGATTTGAATTCTGGACTATGTACATCGATTCCTTAAACGAAATGTTCTCAATGAGTTATTGAATCATTTGTCAATATAAATGGCTTTTCATCTTTTGCACAATTTGGTCTGTTTAGATTTGTTCATGTGTTTATGGAAATTACACCTTTAGCAATAGTGCACAGCGGAAAGAGTCGTAGTGACTCTTGATATTGATTGTACTCTACCGGCACATTTTAGGCAGCACGTGCCCCCCTCTGTAGCACGCTACATTTTTAAAAATTTCTAATTAGTTCAAAAAAACAGTTAAGTTTAATGATAAGTGTGTGCCTCTCGAGTCTTTTTGAAAGGTGATGGCGTGACCATGTATTTTATATGATAAAGTATGCCCCTGGTGTACATGATAGGGGTATTGCAAGTCCCCTCGGAGATCCAGAACCTTTTAAAGAAACTCTGCCTTCGTTCTTGTTCCTCTATATGGTTATGGCACTCCTCAATGACTTGCAATATCCTTATACTACACCTTATAATCCCTTATACAACGAAATAGAACAATCAAAATTGAGAACATTTGTATCCTCTGATTACTTTTCAGCGTGACTGACGACAGCCAAATGCAGAAAGTTCACATCTCTTTGTGCATCTTTTGTGGGTGCTCGAGGCAGGAAAGTACCCTGCTCTGAGGAGCACCACTTAAAAGAACAGCTGTGTATGGATAGCAGCATGTATGTATATGGTATTTCTATAGTACACACCTAGCCAAAAGGCAGCTGAGCATTTTATGTGGTCAAGGACAAGCATAATGTCAATGAGTAAGTGGATAGGATTTGGAGGTGAGGAAGATTAATGTACTGTGATGCAGTGTTCTTTAAAGGAGGTGTGCCTTCAACTCTTTCCTAAATTGGAGCAGAATTTGCCAGTTCTGATGGATATGGGGATGTTGTTTCAGATCCTGGGTGCATAGATGGAAAAGGCCTGCTGTCTTGTTTTTAAAAAAATGTTTTAACACTTCTTAGTCTTCAGTTTGATGGTGCCCTGGCTGCCAGTGTGCCAAGACGCACAAGAGAGGAGGATTTGGTCTGCAAGATAAATGGGGCTGCCGGTCATGATGCAGCTGGTTTTGATGATGGTGCGGATTGGCAAGGGGAAGACAATGGATTCCCAGCAGGATGGGGGTGATGGGATCATATATCTTTAGCCAGTGGACCAGACGTGATGTGGTATGTGCGATGCTCCTAAGGGGTGCCAGAGTGTAGTATGGGATGCCACAGATTACAGCATTTCCACCATTCGTATGCAAAAGTACGAGGGCTTGAACAGCAATTCTGAAGTCGCTTTCTGAAAGAAACAGTTTCACTTTCTTTAAATAGAGAGCTTGTATCAGGCCCTCTGTTTTTGGGTAATGTGTTTATGAGGGTGAGGTTGGTGTCCACTGTGATTCCAAGAGAAATTACATTTGGCGAAAGCTGGCATTTGAAGCAATCAAGGCTCATGTCACTGAGCCAGGTTTGTACTGTATGTTATTTGTTGCTCTTGGCAAACAACAAGAATTCTGTGTTGGTTGGGTTGAGCTTCAGATAGGTGCAGGACACTCCGGAATGGATGATGTGCGAGCAGCATTTGAAGCGTTTGATGACTTAAGCAGAGGAGACTTTGAAGTAAGGTCGTGTATCATCGGCATACTGGAAACCTCTGATGCTGCGACTAGAGCCCCAAACTGATCCATGTACATGCTGAAGAGGACAGGAGACAGAATGGAACCCTCTGGGACTCACAGGAGATAGGGATGTTTTGTGACCTGAATGGTGCCGGTCAGAAAAGTAGGAGGAGAACCAGAGAAGGTCATTGTCAGTGGAGCCTCAAATGGGATTCAAGATAAGTATGATTGCTGGGTGGGTAATATGGAGAAGACACTTAAAAAGAGAATCACCCCCAAAGGATTCTAAAAATGCAGACAGTGGATCGACATCTCCTGTGTGACTCGGCTGTATAAACATTGGGACACACTGACCCACTTGCTGCTCAAGTTCTAAGTTCTTAATAACCAAGGAAGGGAGTGGTCTGCAGAGTACAAGTAGGACTGCTCTACCTCTTGATGGAAGAATCTGCTCACCTGACCTGACTTCGGCGGCCGCGGAGAACTCCAGTGAAGGAAGGGATTGCCAGCTGATTTGTTCAAGCGTTTGTTCCGTTTAAATCGGTATTCTTGTGGTCATTGGAATAGACTGGAGATGCTGTGAAGAAATATTTGAAGTGGGTGGGCCCACCTATCGATAGGAAGGTGCTGCACCCGGGATGCTGTAATTGATTCAGCGCAAGAGATTTGGTTCCTCCGATCGTTTAGAATATTATTGTATACAACCCCTGTCCTGAAGAGACCTAAGAAGAGAAGGCTGAAACGTGGTCACGTCGACACTCTCAAGGAGGAGTCATTGGATTGATAGTGATTCTTGGAACTGTATTGTGTTACACTAGAGCTAGGCCAACTAGTATATAAGCATTTAAGTGTTTCACTTTGACTACCTCTAAGCGGTTCGTCCAGAAGTATAGGGGGGACATTAGTGTGAATAATTTCTTTAGGGTTATTGTTTGTCTTATGTCTGTTTTTCACTGTAATGGTATATTATATATATATATATATATATATATATATATATATATATATATATATATATTCGGCTGATTGCCTTGCTCACAGGTGGAAGAAGACACCAACGTGTGCTTGGGCGTGTTTTAAAATAGATTTTAATCACGTGACTCAGCTCTTTAAACATCATCTCCCATAGTGCAGTATTATTTATGGTTGTAACAATGGAAGTCCTCAAATCAAACCTTGTGGTATGTTGATTCTCGATATCTGCACTGATGTTCAAGTGGTTGAATGTAATCAAAGCTGTCAAGTGTTAAGCCGCAGTGTTTCCTTTCTGCGTGCGACCGGCAGAAACCGTCTCCTGCAGCACGATCATCGCAGGAATCATCCTGCTAGAATCCCTTCCACACGCATTCCGTTTTTGCTCATTAGCATGTCCTCCGTAGGTCGGGTGCGTGAGTGAGTCAGGCTCCTCCATTCACATACAAAACAAAGTCTCTCGTTTCCGGAGCCCCAGACCCTTCAGGGCGGCCTCAAAGAAGGGTCTGGGGCTCCGGATGATATATTCGCTATGAATAATAATTACTGCTGAGAGGGTTTAATTAAATGTGCTCTACTCGTAAAAGTGCTTAGTATTGTTTCCTTTATACCATTTTTCTATTGTATAAAACTACGTCCCATACCCAGGTATTAAAGGGTAATTTGGGTATACCCCTGTTGTTTATGTACACCTGACCTGAAGTGTCAAGAAGTCAGACTGCCTTCCGAGAGGGGGAAAGGAGTCTATAAACCCTTCACAAGAACGGATTATCCACAAAGAGCCAAGTGCAGCATGACCCCAGTGCTGGTGATGTCTGCCAGTAGAGGATAATAGATGGGTAATAAGTGTACCTGCGGTGTCAGGAGGTATCACACTCTCCAATTCGCCGTTCCAGACAGGAACCATTGAAGCACAAATTTGGCCTGCACCACTCTGGCCATCATGAAAAAAGCAGTCAGGCCTGAATCCCTATGCCAAGGTAAAAGGTGGCCCTACTCGAGCAACCTTGCAAAGAGGAGTTAAGCCTTTGGATGGCCTTGCTATCCCTAAACGTTTGGCTTGTGTGTAGCTACTTCACCACTGTCCTGTGTGGAACAGCCATGAACAAAGAACACTTTCCCACTTGATCAGAGAATGAGCTTAAGCCTGACAGAAACCAATGCTCCTGCAAGTGAGGTGGCTGCCTGCCAGCAACAAAAAAGAAAAAAAAAAGAAGAAAAAAAAAATCGAAGACGTGACTGCAGGATTATGAGCCCGGGAGGAGCCCTGCCGCCGTACCAGACTGTACAGGAGGGGCCACATGGAGGCAAAATCGGGCAACTGACCATAGTCAAGCCTCACTTGGTGAGAACAACCTTGAGAGAATAAGCACATTTAGACTATAGAGGGGTAATCTGCACCTCAGCCTTATCACATTATTGATATATTTCTGGGGGTGGGAACTGCCTGGATAGGAAAGAGGGGGCCGGGGGTAGGAAGGAGGCAAGTAGCAGGTACAGGCACAACCAACCCCAGCACTCAGAACACTAAATTACATCTTGTGAATACTGTGTTTGTAGTGTGCATTAAAATACTTTTCTTCTATAGAGTGAACCACTGGGTTGGACACTCAATTCGTGCACTACTCATTAGCACCCAGCCCCACACTACCCCCCTGAGAAGTCCCAGTGGTAGCGATGGCGAACAGTCACAATCAAACGCAGAGAGGGTTAAAATTGGTTCAGTTTAGAGTCATAGAAGGATGGACACTGGTCAGAAGCAAATGAATCAACCTCTATTTTTGAGGGTCAATAGTCCCTGCTTGCCTGTCGGCCCTCTGAACGGGGTGTAACAGAAGGGAAGTAAGCAAATGTGGTGTGGAGGCAAGATGTGCATCTTCTGTGTATGGCTAGATACATCGCTCACTAATTACATTCAAACCAGGGTGCCCCAAGCCTCATGACTTTAATCCTCTAGAAGCCTCGCCATTTCCACTATCTTTAAGGATGGTTTCCCTCACGTTTGTAATTTTGCTTGAGGCTGTACACAATTGTATTGGACCCTTCAGTATATTCCTTTCTCCGAATAACATGATTTGTAAGGTAACCACTCTTTGGCTCCCAATCAGTGAACACTTTACAAGTAAGGGATCTGTACACTCCTTTAGGTTTGCTCTCTCTTGGATAGGTCTGACAATAAATCTCAGCACTCCTGTTAAGCGGTGCTCTCTATTGTTGCTGTGCCTGCCATTTTGATATGAGAATCCCCTTAAGGTGATTTTGTTTGTTTAACCAGTTGGGAGGTGTGCTCTTCTATCCTTCTTAAGAGCTCCATGAAGGAGTCCCTAGAATATTACTTGCTTTTTAACACTGACCCTCTTGATTCGTACACTCCAAACTAACTTTCTTTGTCAACCTCAGAGCCCATCAGATTTCCCTGTGGTTGGAACCTTCAGAGAAGTCTGTCACATAACAGCTATTTTCCCAGCCTACCCTAGTGCCAGCCCTGGATTGTCCACAAGTCCCCTGAAGCTCTAAGATGCAGCATGAATTTCTTCCCTGCAGTCGATTAGCAGTTTTGTGATCCTACCTGTAGCAGTGTATTCCCTGGAGAAATACATTTCAGCAGCTAGCATGCACCTCAATCAAAGGTGCAGCAAGGATCCAACAACCATACCCTTCGCAGCTGAACTCTGTGGCAGCCATCTGGACTTTTCTCACTGGTGGGCATATAGGTAGGGTCAGAGGCGCTAATTTACATCTAAAAATGTCAACCTCAAAAATGACAGAGGTGACAAAAGCAATTGTATTTTTGCATCAACACCAATCACTGCTTCCATTATGGAAATGTCCATGCACAGGTGGGCACTCTATGAGGGTGTAACGGCCTGCTTAGCGTTTCCCATGCAGAGCTCCCAAGAGTTACGTCTGCCATGAATGCAGCCCAATCACGACACTTCAGCAGACTGCCCAAGGCATTTTTGGACAGTCTGAAATCGAACACCTGGGCCCGCCAGAAGGGATGGCAAATTAATGAGACAGTGGATTGTGAGGTCCATAAGCAATATAACATTTTTGTATAACTTAATTGAGATATAGGAGAGTATTTCATTAGCGATTTAGGGGTGGTGAAATCTTGAAATGTGGACTACAAACCAACACTAAGACAAAAGGTTAAGGCCTATTTCAAAAAGATAGAGCTTGTTAAATTGGCTGAAATAGAAGCTAATCTACAGCAAAGTACTTTTTGAGGCCCAGGACTGGAAAACGCTTGCATACCAGAAGGAAGAGCAGGCCACAGTGGGGAATGGTAAGGCTGAGCTAGTAGCAGAGGACAAATTCCTAGCCAGGGTATTTGCAGATCGGCGGGAGGTTGTACTAGGCAGTGGGGAGCAGAATGTGCACGTAACCTTCCAATAAAAAAACGGATCCAAGTGAATACAGAATGCTAGACAAAAAGTACACACCAGAATAGTCTGGAAAGACACTGGGGGGAATAAAAAACCAGGCAAGACCATAGCCTTCTCATTGAGGTGTTAAAAATAAGCTGTACAGAGATATGTTAAGTAAATGTTAAAGAAAAGGGTGTAGTGTACTCGCCGGGAGAACCTAAATCAAACAATGACAACTAAAATATTCAAGCTGAGAAACCAACCTAAATATGCACTTCAAACTGATCGATCAACTTTAAAGGCAAATTTTGTTGCATGCCGAAGACAATGAGTTACTGTTGCACCCGTTCCATATAGGTAAGGTTGCCAGACAAGGAAGCCCAGTGTCGCCTCATTTGCAATGGTGATTGAATCATTAGCTGCTCAGCCCTCACCAAAAGACCCTGCAGAGCCCAGAGTTTCTGGAAACCCACTATTTAACCAACCATATGTCCCTTCATCAAATAATTAAACCCAGGAACCTATCAGCAAATTCTGAAACTTCAAAGTCTACACCAGTGTTGCAAATACCAAAGCTTCCCAAAAGTACACACTCTTGACAACAAATCGAGGTATCATCACAAAAGGCAGAAAAACATCCAACTTGCTCAGCAGAGCCATGTGGATTAAAAAAAAGAAATATACAAAAATCAAGACCCAATACTACTCTTTAAATAGAAAGCAAGTAACCTTGTGACACATTTCACTAGATTTACACAGAAACAAATAAAAATTGAATGTTAATGTTTGGAAACTAATTTATTCCCTCCAAGATGTAGGTACATATTGAATTTGACGAAATGCACAAAGGAGTTGCCAACACAATAGGTCTCAATCATGGTAAATCATCTATCAATATATCCTCTACATCCACTCTCATTATCCCAAACCCCATACCACTACTATGATCCCCAAAATAACCCTTGCTAGACTCTCCCCTACTATACCCCTCTTTGCATCATCTGGTCCCTCTTTTACTATACCGATCCCCAAAAAACAAACCCTTCTAAACTCTTCCCTTTGACTCTTCCCCTCCAAATCCCTTTTTACTCATCCAGTAGTGTCCTCCTACTGCTTTGACCTAAAAAAAAATGAGATAATATATTATATATATATATATATATATATATATATATATATATATATATATATAATCTACTGGCGGTCGCCAGTAGATAGTTATAGTTACAACCAATTTTCAAAACTAATGGGGCGCTCCGCTCAGCTCCTACCCTGAAAGTCTCGGGGTGATTCGTCAAGCGGGGGCCGAGAAAAAAGGGGGGGGGTCGCAAAACGCGTTTTCCCCATGCATTTTTCCATAGGACCTTTAGACACAGCTACAGCCCGAACGGCTGAACAGAATTACTTGAAATTTGGCAGAGAGGTAGCAATAAGGTCAAGGAAGTGCCTTTTGCAGGTCTGGTGTAAATCTGTTCAGTATTTCCTGAGAAAATAGCATTTAAAAGCATATCAATATCTATACGCGCGCACCGTGCGCGCACCCTGCCGTGCGCAATTCTGATTGGTTGTTAGATGTCGGTAAACATTCGAATCGGTCGAAACCAGGAAGTGTCGGCCGCCATTTTGTCTCTCGCAGTCTGAGGGGGGGAAAAAAAAAAAAAAGGTGGAGAACTTGAAAAGGGGGCAGAGTGGACAGTTCCTGACCCCCTAGCCTTAGTCAGGGGGTCACAGAAGGACCCCCAAGGGAGAATTTTTTTTTTTAATTTATTTTTTAAAATCGCGAGGTGCGCGCACGGCACGCACTGCAAACCGTGGGTGCTCGGTGCGCGAAGCGCACCGAGCGCTCACAGCGCGCGCAGTGTGCGCGCACCTCGCGATTTAAAAAAAAAAATAATTTCACGCTGCGCGCACGGTGAAAAACCTGAAAAAAAAAAAATCATAAATACATAACTTCGCATTTAAAAAAAACGTACAAATTCACTGAAAAAACCATAGGTTCCACACATGTTATAGTTAGCTGGACATTTCACTCGTAAAAAAACAATGAAATTCCCCCGTTATAGTTACTGCAGGCAAATATAACTCACGCGACCGCAATCCTCTGCTGATGACGTCAGATATTACATCACTGATGACATATGTGTCTTTATGAAAAATAAATATTTGTAATATATGTATTGCTAAAGATTAATGGAAGAAGACATGGGTAAATAAGTGTCTAAATACAGTGATGCAATATCTGACGTCATCAGCAGAGGATTGCGGTTGCGTGAGTTCTAGTTGCCTGCAGTAACTATAACGGGGGAATTTCATTGGTTTTTTACGAGTGAAATGTCCAGCTAACTAGAACATGTGTGAAACCTATGGTTATTTCAGTGAATATATCTATCTATCTCCAAATCCTTCACTCTTCTATCCCGCCATTATCCTTTTCAATCAAAATAACAGACTAACATTTTCACTTCCCAAATTCCATATTCCACTATACCAATTCACTACTAATCCTTTACAGGTTTCAGAGTAGCGTGCTACTTGCCAATAAAACATTTCAACACAAGCGCTATATAAATGCAAACCTTTTTCCCCTTTCCAACCCTTCTCAATCCAAATAACTAACATATCCTCCACTCAAATTACTTTCATGTTTCACCATACTAATTCAACACCAATCCTTATGGGTTACAGAGTAGCGCATTACTCAACAAAAAAGCACTTCAAAACCCCATCAGGGGTAGCATGCGCTATATAAATACAAACCTCTTTCCCTCTTCTATCCCGCCGCCTACTCTTCTCTATCCAAATAACTGAATAACATATCCACCACTCAAATTACTTCATATGTCACTATACTAATTTTCAACACTAATCCTTTATGGGTTCCGGAGTAGCGAGCTACTCGCCAGAAAGGCGCTTCAACACCCAACAGGGGTAACCGGGGCTATATGAATGCAAATTTTTTTTCACCCTTCTATCCTTCTCACTCCAAATAATTGACTAATATCCACCACTCAATTACTTTCATATTTCACCATACTAATTCACCACTAATCCTTCATGGGTTTTCGGAGTAGGTTGCTACTCGCCAAAAAAAAAAAACAAACAAAAAAAACGCTTCAACACCCTATCAGGGGTAGCGAGCGCAATATAAATACACACCTTTTTTCCTCCTCTATCCTTCCAAATCCAAATAACTGACTAACCTATCCACCACATATAATTACTTTCATATTTCACTATGCTAATTCAACACTAATCCTCTATGAGTGCCAGAGTAGCGTGCTAGTCATCGAAAAAGCGCTTCAACGCCTCGTCATGGGTAATAAGCGCTATATAAATGCAATTACAATACAATCTCAAAATCATCTTAAAACCTGTTAGCACAAGAGTTAAATTAGCAGTTCCATGATCTAGCACGAAAGAGTTGCACTGTTGAACAGATATTAGCTTCAGTTCTTTGCACATATGCGTACTTACCTAGCCTCAAAACCAATAATAATATAAGTTAAGAATTAACTCAATACTATAATCACAAATTTAAAACAGCTTTTATAACAGGACTGCAGTACTAGGATAAAGAAGACAAGCATTTACAATGCAATGGTCTCGGCATTGTTAAAGTTAGACCTATTGGCATTGCTCATGACATTATTTTTGTTTATGTTTTTGTTTCTAAAACATTTAAAGAAACGGCATTGTTATTTACAATGTCAATAGCTTAATCTCTCTCAAGAGTGTGCTTTTCATGGCTTAAGCAATTAAGGGTAGCTTAAAACATGTGAACTACAATGCTATGCTTCACTCAGCATGTTACCTGACCAGCATTTACGTGTCTCTTTATGAGTTTTCTGCTTTTGCATCCTGGCCTGTCCACTCTGTTGGCGCTCCTTCCAACATCTGCAGCCACCTAATTTCACAAATAGAGGACTGTACCACTGAAGTAAAGGTTAACTACTTAAATGGAGGATTGTTTTTTCAAACTAGCATAGTGCATCCATTAAGCCCTAAATATATATAAAATTATTTTATTAACGTATGTTGCCAACATGCCTTTGTATTCTCATACATTGCAGGCCCATTTTGGTTGCTGGCTACATCTGTGCAGTTCACCCATTTCGTGTGCATGCGTTACAAGAAAGGATTAACTATCTCGCTCTTTACTCGCTGGAGTCTTTCATTCTTTCTCAATCGAAGTAGCAATCTGGATTTGCCGTTGTAGGCTCATAAATTCTAAATACAGTTTTTAGAAAGTACCAAAAGGTAGAATTAAGCAACAAAAAGTAATAAACAAATGTCATCTTCTTAATTGTCTTATTAGGCCCTACCATGGAGAGACTTACTGTTTATATCTCATTTAGATGCACAAACATATTTAATGTTTTTCACTCCCACAATACGAATATTTTTTTGCTCCATTTTGTTTATTGTTATTGACTAGTGGAAGAAGGGTGTACAATTTTCCTACTTTTTAAGTAGTGTATACCGCAAATCTGTAATACAGAACGGCAGAAACCAAGACCTTAGAAATGCGTTACTAAATGGGGAAGCTTGTAGCTAACCAATTTCAAGTTTGCCTTGGGCACTCGCAGACAACGCGATAAAGGCGGAAACGCGCAAATATTTAGAGTGCACTAAAGCACTGCGTCCTCTGTGGCAAGCAGAACCAAAACAACCACCACAAAAGGGGTTACATTTATCAATCGCAAAAAATGTACTTTATAAGGAAAAGTCTCCCGTAAAAAGAGTGCAAATTAATTGTTATGCAAAGACAAATATACCACCATGTTTAAAGACAATGGGCCTCATGTAGGAAGCCAAATACCGGTCGGTAACGGCCGATTTTCGGTAATTATACCGTTACCGACCGGTATTTTGGCTTTTGGTATGTAGGGGGCTCATTTCTGTATTCGGTAATTTACCGAATCGGTAAAATTACCGAATCGGTAATTTTACCGATTTGGTAAATTCCGAATACAGAAATTAGATGTAGGGGGAGTGTGTGGGTGTTTTTAGGAGTCGGTATTTACCACCAACTAATAGTTGGTGGTAAATAATTAATGGATGTGTGTAAGCATTTTTAAGCGCTTAGCAGTGTGCAATGTGGCACACATACATGCCCTTAGGGCATGTATGTGTGCCACATGTGCACACATGGCCGAATCAGGGGTGCAACAGGGTGTCAATGTGACACCCTGCCACCCTTGCATGTGTTCCCCCCCCATTACCGAATCGGTATTTACCGATTCGGTAATGAGGCATACCTTCCCATCAATGGGAAGGTATGCCTCATTACCGAATCGGTAAATACAGATTCGGTAATTACCGAATTTTAACGAATCGGTAAAAATTACCGACACTTTACCTACATACGAGTTACCACTTCTTAAATACCGATTCGGTAACGTTCGGTAGTTAAGAAGTGGTAACTGGTATGCTACCTACATGAGGCCCAATGTGTTTCTTCAATACCACAATGGGCAACCTGTTTGCCATATTATTAAGCAAAAAAAGAAATGTCATTTGAGTCAGAAATTAGGGCAGCGAACATTTCTAAAAAACTGTATTATGCAGCGGAAAGGGAAAGGCTTCAAGAGTTGTGGGTGGCATTTTTGCACAAGTGGTACCTCCACTGGATCTACCAGTGTAAACCTCTGACCTTGTGGGTCATACGCCAAAGCAATGGTTTCCCTGCACTTTTGAGGGCAGGCGAACCTCACTGACTTTTCATGCTCATGTCCAATATGTCAGGCATGGAGGACATGGACTAGGAAAATATACAAAGCCCACGTGCACAGGATAGGGAGCGGATACCCTGCATATCAGGGGTCACTTGTTTTTTGTTTCAATAACAAAAAATGTTCCTACTTCGGGAGTTTGTTTTATCAACACAATAAATTATACCAATCAGCTCTTTACACTTAGGCCCACATGCAAACTTGAGGTGATGAGAGCGAACTCGCAGACAGTGCCTACATTAAACCTGTGGTTCCCAGTGCTCGGCACCGTCACTTAATTGTACGCACTTGTGGCAGTCTGCCACCTGGTGCCAGTATCTGTCTAATTTAAAGATGAGCACAGCAGGTATTTGTTGATTCAATATACATTAAAATGTTAATACCTGCCTCCCAGGTCATGTTTTTAGGTTAGGGGTCCTGGAATTGTCTGAATTGTTACATATGTAGGAGTGAGACAATTAGGAGTTGTGTTAGTATCGTCATTGGCAGCGATGGGAGGGGCAGTGTGTGGTGCCAGCTGCAGTGGCCTCCTGGCGAGAGTCCTGGCACTTCTTGTTTTACTAATGAAGCACCGTTGATAGCTCAATGCCCATCAGTTAATATATGTGTGTGGGCACACATCGATCGCCCACTGTACATGCCATAACTATTATGTATGATAACATGTTTTATTCAAATCAAAATGCAAAAAAAGGAACAACAAATTGGCCATTAATAGGTTGCTTTACTTTAAAGGACTTGAGGAATAAAGGCAGGGGCTAGTGGCAGTACCATGAGTATAAAGAATTACAAAAGAAAAATCTGTTTTAATGATCCAAATACTGTTCTATCTCAGTAACAAAAACGTGGTTACTTTAAATGATGATCTTTTGCAGGCGAGTCACACTACACCAAGGCTGAAAGCAAACTAAAGCATGTTCCAATCCTTGATGATTTACAAAAATAAATAGACAAAAGTGACTTATTCCAACGGGCTGAACACACTTAATAAAATAAAAAGGCATTGTTAAAGCTGCAGTGCCCTCATCAATGAAAAAAAATATTGGCTAACTGTAAAAATATTTTGTTGGTCTCAAAAAGCACACATTGTCATGGTAGTCGCCAGTACTTTGTGTCCGATTTGGTCCTTGCAAAAGGGAGGAGTGCGGTCCCTTACACTGAAGTTATCCAATGGCTTTAGTGGGCTGGCGCATTGCGCCGTGCTGTATGCTGTAGTGGGCAGAAGAAATGTGAATGACACAATAACAGACCAATGGGGAAGAACGAAAGAAAATAAGCATATAATATATTTCATATTTGTAGAATTAAAAGGTCCTGGCTAATTGCAGGCTAAAAAAAGCTTACATCGTAAGCCATACTAACCATATGAGTGCTTAACTAAGCTACAGTAACTAACTGTGGTAGGACTAACGTTCCAGGCACTTGCAATTGTTGAATTGGTCACACAAGCATCTCTGCTCATGGGCAAATCGGGAATGTTGACCGGACCTGAATAGGTGAAGACGATAGACGTGTCGGAATAGGAAGGAGGACACTGCTGAACTCGACGAGTCAGATCAACAAATAAATCGGGATCACAAGAATTCCCAAAACAAATACTCAACTTCACGCAAAGCACAAACACATTTTAAATCACTGCAGTGGGTTGTGAGCAGCAACAAAGCCACTGCCTTTCAAAAGTCGGATTTCAGTCTACATCTGCACTGCCTTTCAAAAGTTGGACTTCAGTCTACATCTCCCATCAAGTAAGCAGACCAGGCAGAGAGGTATGCAACATGTGATTTATACAGTATATCGGAAGCACGCCGGATCCTAGGCACTTGTGTAACTTTGAAGGATCAGGTATTGCGGGTCCTGCATTGAAGTGAATGACACTTCAGATTTTCCCTTCCTTCCCTTATGCCACTGACAGTGATGTAACTAATATCCCCATAACCACACACGCATATTTCTACATTAAAAAATCCTCCTCCAATCCGGGCTCCCACGATGACGTGCCGTATAATCCGGCCGCCTTCTCCTCATTGTGCACCGCCCCAGGCCTACGGTCCTGTGTTGCAGTCCACCCCTCTGTCTATGATGGCAGGGTAGTACTGCTCGCCACCTCCCCCTCCCCCCTTGTGGTGTCGATATGTACATTGGGGCCTCTGTCCCGGTATGCCTGATACCCTCTTCCCTCAAGGAAGGCGGGGCCTTCTCGCCCACAGGGAGTGGGAACTAGTAACCCTCCCAGCACCGGGATCCCCCTTAGCGTCCCGCGCTCTTTCGCACTCACCGTGGTGTGTCTGAGCGGCGGCGGTAGCACGGGCTCTCCCGGGCCTCTCTGCACAGGCTGCCAGGACCCCGGCGGCAGAGATAGGGCTGCCCGCAGCGGCGCCTGATTCGAAGAAGCACAAAGGAGGGGTCACGGAAGGAGGCGGGGGGGTGAGATAAATCATAAGAAAAATAACCGGGGCGACGGTTAGACACACAAAACGAAGGGGGAGGGATAAGGGAGGCAGCAAGGGGGAGGAGTCGGCGGGTATGGGAGGAAATGTTGACTATAGAGTGCATCCAAGCACAATAGTGGAAGGGAGGAGCAAGTACGTAAGGAAGGAGTCTTTGGGAGCAATACTAAAAGGAAGGCGGGGAGAACGGAGCACAGAATGAAGCCAAATAATCGGGCCAAAGCGGGCGGCGAGTCTAACAAACTGAAATGCTATTGGTAATAGGGGAGGACAGGGACCATTGAAAGTAAGAGGAGCTAACAGGGATGATGGGGAAGTCCGCACTGATCATACATTCCCGCATTTGGAAAAAGTTTAGAAGACGAATAAGTTGGAACCAGGGAAGCAACGGGGAAGCCCTGTAACAAACAAACAAAGACAAAGTAGGATAAAAAGCAACAAAACAATAACATAAATTAAAAAAACCTCACTTACCAGACAGCTCCGGGAAGCCTTCGCCTCACAGCAACCAACACAAAATGAGCTTGAAAACAGGGAAAACAAAAAACAAAAAAAAAAAAAACACGCCCGTCGGAAAAAGGGGACGGCCAGCACGATTGAGACTTCTCGGTAAAACCACGCCCCCCCGATCCGAAAAGGACGGGGCATAATCGGAGTGACTGGACCTCTTCTCCAGTGGCTGGCCAGCATTTAAGAGGCCAGCCAATGGAGAACAGGAGAGAAGAGGGGCGGGTGCAAGCCCCTCTTCTCAAAGTCATTAAATCTCGCGAGCGAGACTGCGCAAGCGCAGCCTTCGCTAGCCGAGACCTAAAAAAAGGAAAACTAAAAAAAGACAAGGAAACAAAAAAATTTATCAATAAAACAAAAGAAAATATAAGACAGAAAGGTTATACGAAAACAGAGACAGGAAAGAAAAGGAAAAGGCAGAAATAAAATGAAAAAACAATAGAAAGCATGGAAAAAGAGAGGCCCTAAGAAGATAAACCAATACCTATCTCCAGATTCACAAAAGGCAAGGAAATCCCTGGTTCCACTCATTCACTGGTGGTGCTGCTACATGTACCACTAAGCTATCAGCAGCACAACTGACACGTGCAGAGATGTTAGACTTCAGGAGATGTTGAGGTGCAAGAGCCCATACAAAGTAAATGAAGGTCCTTGTGCAAAAAGAACCAAGACTAGGGCCCATGCTGCAGCACACTAAAGTAAAATCAAACCCACTAGGTGTGCCAGACAAATTTGTATTTTGTAAGGATTTGTATAGTGTGACAGTCACTCAGAGGGCAGCTTGGAGTTTAAAGCCCCAATACATAGTAAGCATGTGCTGAAAAGTCCACACTATCGGTCAAACAAATAGGAAAACTGTTGCCAAAAACTTAAGCATTCAACAGTCTAAGCAAAGTGGGAAAAGACACATTCCTAAACTTTAACAAAAAGGGTTCAGAAAGAATGATGAAGGGTCAATAAAGTGGATGGTGGGGGGTTGGGGAGGGGGGGGGGGTGTTACTGAGCGCTGGCTAAGACGGAACCCTAACCTCTAAGCTCCAATCCCATACAGGAAAATCCAACTAAATCACATCTGGACAGGAGCCATCACTGACTGAAATGTGGCTGGCTACATTTGGCAAAGTACCTAGGTCACAGAGCATCGTTTCCTTAATGCTAGTTACTAAGGGACTGCCCTGCCGCACCCTGAGACCTATGTAGGGCTATGGAGCTCTGAGACTCTTCCAGGCCTGGGGAGGGCCAGGTCACAGTAAGCCACAGAAGCAGAGAGCATGGCCGCAAGTTTGAAGCTGCAGAGAAATGAGTAGGTAGCTGGTTAGAGCCAAGGACAGAGTAGTTGATCCCGCAAGCTCACACAGAAGGATAGACCACCAACTTTGAAGGGCCGCATCAGCTAGGTTCCAGGATACCGTGCAGAGCTTTTGGGTGGGCCCTTTGGGAGCGAGTGAAGTTGCTTCCCAGGTATTTGGGCGCTAGCTGCAGAAAACACAGTGCTTGTTGTGAACAGGCTGAATCTGAGATGTATGCACTCTAACAAGGTGGGCTGAGCACAGCAAAACAAAGTCTAGGCATTCAGAGAATCTAAGATTGGCAAACAAAAAGTCTGCAAGACCAAAGAAAGAAAAGATTACTTGACACAGAGTGGCACAGGCCTGTACCACCAACTCACAACACCCCAAGCGACTTACCTTTGTATAATCTGTGCTACAGGGCTCCAATCGTGTGCGACTAACAGGCTTGTGACCTGTCTTTGCCAGAAGGTGTGACATACTCCTACAATACCTAGTACTGTGTCTGTCATTAGTCGCCTGGCTCAGGGGGGTCAGACACACATAGACCAGCAACTGTGAACACCTACAACACTATCCACAACACCACTCATCACACCAGAGCTAGTAGACAGCACATCAAGCTCGTAAAATGGGAGGGACAGCAGAAGAAAAACCAGAGTACACTATTGCTAGAAAACAGGAAAAGTCAACCATCGAACTTGGTCACACAGAATCCAAAACCTGACAAAATTGTGCACTTCCTAGCTCATACGATGGTGATAAAACAATATTACTGAAAATGCAAAGAAGTCTGCGAGCCATAGATAACAAGAGTGATGCTATGTCCATTAAACTCGATCAGATAAAATAACATTTGGAGAGGCAATACGCTAGAATGGATGAACTGGAACGAAGGTTATAAAGCTTAGAAGATGGTATAACCAGCTTCAATGAACAAATAATGAATAAGAAGTAGGTATTGGTGGTTATACATGCCAAAACGTAAGATTTGGAGGCCAGATCACAGCAAACAATGACAGTACAGTGAGGTGCCAAAGTTAACTGCTATGGGGAACACCAAAGGTTTTGCTGGGTCACCAAAAGCATTTCTTTTTCGGAAGAGAACACTTGTCTGATCCATCCAATAATAGCAAGATTGTTGAACTAAAGGAACAGGGAAGCAATGCTCAACATGGCCTGAGAGAAAGATAAATAGGAGCACCATGGTTCCACAATTTCAATCTACCCAGAGTTCACAACTCCTCTGCAAGAAGCAACAGGAGCCTTCATAGACTCAAAGCGTGAGCTGAGGAAAGCAGGTATAAGATAGGCTATGATGTAGCCTGCCAAACTAAAAGTCTCACTTAACAAGCAGACACACCTCAAGCCTGCATGGAAACTTGTAAGAAGCATTTACAAACTAAAAAATAAAAAACGCCCACCTCAACCTCAACTAAACACTCAGAGAATACGGACAACCACAATTATGAAATCAAATGACTAAACTGACTTTTTAAGATCCAGCCTAAACTTCCACCAGGCTTGTGGAATCCACTGCTAACACAACAGCACTCTGTGCATGACACCCACATTTTACCCAACTAACCTGAGTGACAGTCAAAGTCTAACCATTTCAACTGCTCTGCAGGACTGGCTTAACGGACGTACAAGAGACCACACATTATGGGGCTCCTCTAGAATGCATGTGGTGTAGGGAGCAGCTGCTGGTATGTGCTCCTATGTGCCCTTCACTAAATCATTCATTTCTTTAATGTGGGTCTAAAGCGGTTTTACACTAGGAGTTAGAGAAGTGTGTGTGGGAGGAGCAATATAGATCTTAAGAAGCATGAAAGATCCGTAGAATATGAACACTTGTGAGATAGACTGCAATGTAACAATACACGTCAGACTAATAGATTGACAGAATGTGATACAAAAGACAGAACATGACAACAACCCTTCATAAGAAAAATCTTATCTGCTTGGAACCTTCTTCCTCTGTCTCTCAGGAAAGGGTCTGATATTTCCGTTTTCAGGAAAATGCTCAAAACCTGGCTGTTCCGTAACCCCCGGCCTCCCGCACACTGGTGGCAGCAATGGATCTGATAAGAGTCTTTTCAGTGCCAGGACACACTGAGTAGCTGCGCACTCTATAAATGCTCTTTCATTCACGTAACATAACAAAAGAAGTCCCTACCACTGCTTTGACCGGAGACAGAAAAGAAAGTGCACCATCAAACTTATTGCATAGATGTTTCAGAGAGCTAGTGTGGCGTAGTGGAGAAGGTGCATCCACTAGCCAAAAGGAAAGCCAGGGTTCATCTGTTCTTACACCAAACAAAAAAGTAGCTTCGTCTTCCCAGCATTACATTTAAGCTGGTGGTAAGTCAGCCATTGAAAACTACTGTCAGACAGGTTTGGATTTTTTCGCCGGGGAACACATCATCCCTACCCCAGGAAAAAAGGTAACAAGTGGCTTCAGCATAAGATATTAGCTGATGGTTCACATGCTTTTCCAGAACGTTCGAGAGGGCCAGAAGCAGAGAAATAGGCCTGTAGTTTGCTGAAGAAACCCTAATGGTGATCCATCTGAGTTAACATTTTAGCCTACTTCCAGGCACGGGGTACTATGGCTGATGACAAAGGGATTCAGGAGATTGGCAGTAAATTGATGACATCTGCCAGAAGGCCCGGGGGCACAGATCAGAGGGAGAGCCAGAGGCAAGGCTACAGATTTCTAATAGCAATCCTTCTAAAGAGGTACACTCACACCTTTCAAACTAAAGGGTGGAATCATGTATTAGGCTAGGCTGCTGATTGTCCCCTATAATCTCCTTCACCTGAAAAGAAGGGAGAATACTGGCCTGAATATTTATAATCTTGTTTTGGAAGTAGTGAGCCAGTTGTTCACACCATTCCACAGTGGACTCCTGAAGCCCAATACAACTTTGCCACTGCCAACCACCATTTGTTTGCGAGGTCTATAATGTCTTTTGCGTTACGAAGCAAAGCTAGGTCCTGGGTGGGTGGAATATTTAAGTTGTTTGTATTTTCAAGGTAACTCCATTTATCATCCCAGTAGGATTGCAGGACAGGACTGGACTACAGAATTAGATGCGTTTGGGGTGAGTTTTGCCTTGTGAAGTTCATAAAGGGATCTGAGAGAAGTTGAAGTTGATTATTAGCAGGGCCACAAGAATTATGCAAATGTGCAGCCATGGGGATTTTCGCATAATTGTAGATTTGCTGCATAATCCATCATCTGCCGCATAATCTGTAGATTTTAACAACAAAATAAAATGTCTAGCTCAAAAGGTTAAAAAAAAATGAGTAAAAATGAAGCAACACTGGTTGCCACGCAGAGGAAGGCCTTTTAAAAAAAGTTGACTGGTCACATTTCTGTAATTTATTCCTATATTTGGGAGCCAAGCTGTTACAAATGAGGTACAACTAAAGGCTAGACAGTGTTAAAAAGCTTAACAATGACGGACAAAAAAAAAAAAAAAAAAAAAAAATCACAAAATGTGCCGCACTATTTGCCTTTTCTTGTTGCATAATCTACTTAATCGTTGCTGCAAAATTTGACCTACCCCTACCACATAATTCCATTGGCTCCAATTATTAGTTAAAGTGGACGGGTCCTCTTCAAGTGATAAAAGGCACATAACCTTATTAGGTCCAGTTAGGTTTTAATAATTTAAACCTGAGCTTATTTTTTTTTTTTTTACCTCTGGTAGATGTAGCACAGGGAAGACAGGCTTACCTTAGGAAAACAAGTGTAAAACATTTATCAGTACCAAAATACTTAACAAGCAGAAAACAACACAATAAAGCCCCCATCCAATTTATAACAAGCATATGCAATGCGATAGGTCTCACATTTGCTTGTGTTAGCGCTATTGGCGCAGTCTTCTTAAGGAATACAGCAGTGCAGGTTAACAAAAATAAACATTGTTATAGCTGTTGCTATGGTTTTCCGATTTTGTATTGGAACAAACAAATCTGGTGATTAAACACAGACAACGTTGCGTAAACAAAACCGGATATTTTGCAGTAAAAATTACAGCTATTCTGTGCAAATTAATGCACAGGGGTGTTCTGACAGCTATTTATTAGGGGAAGAAACATAAAGCTGTCAATCCCATTATCAGACAGACCCCGGGGGATCAGCTTTCTATCTGACATGCAACAGTAAAGTAGAGGAAAATACGTTCATACCATGATCTTGGTTACTGGTAAATTTACTTTCTCTTCAGCTCAGCTGCTGCAAGAAAGTGAGCATTTGAGAATTTTGGTGTTATTCTTATATTCTCTGTTCTTGCAGCAGCTGAGCGAATAAAAAAAATGAAATTCTTGCCAGTACACAGCATATTACCAAAGCTAATAGCTATTGTCCCATTGGCAAAGCTGATTGAGCCTTGCGGAGACTGGAAGGACATGAAACCAGGGCGGGTGAGAGGCCAGGGAGGAGGTTGAACAGAAAAGACAGGATTAGCAAAGAAAAGCACACAAGAGACAGAGGATAGTGGATACTTGTGCAGAAAAAGCACACAATATAGTAGAAGAGCGTGTGCAGATGTATGGGGCGGTGTTGTGCTTTCTGTTGCACAACCTCCTCGCTCAAAAAGGTCAGTGTTAATTCTCTTGCTAAAACCATAGAGTAGGGACATTAAATCTACCAATATTATAAGCTGCAGCGCCCATGCCCCAAGGCTGTGTCCACTTCGCCCTACCTTGTGCGTACCCTCATTCTGTGTAGGAAAAAAAAAGCCAGAACACTCCACATAGAATGAATAACATTTAATTCAAGGTTGTTTTGTTTGGAAGCACTGTTTATGTCTAACCTTAATGTATCTTCCTTCTTCAAAATCCTTCTTGTGCTCGCAGTACAACGGAGTGTTCGCCGACAGATCTAACTCAGATTTGGTAAACCTGCCTATTATGTACAGGACGGGTGGCGCTCAGCGGTTTAAAGCACCAAATATGCTGCTTCCCTGCCACTTTTCATGAATGCAGTTTAAGTCTCAGAGTGGCCCAAAATGAAGAATAACTAGGATTACCAGAGGAGAAAAACAAAACAAAACAAAAAAAACTTTCAGAGCTGTCGGAGTTCGTTAAGACAAGCGCTTATTGTGAAAATTGTTAAAGGAGGGTTTGAGGGAGAAAGGGTTTACCGCAGGCGCGCAACACCCATTGGACTCACAGGGCTTCAGCCCCCCCCCCCCGTCGCGTGCGGCAGCCCGGGATGAGACACCTTCCCGTGCAAAAAAGCAGCCGCACCCGAGTACTTCACAGGTCTTTAAACGACTATTTGCATGTTAATGAGGCCTCGCTGTTGTTTCACCCCTTCTAAGAGCCCCTGCAGCTCCACTCTGCCAATTGCTTAAAGTTCAGCCCCCCCCGAAATTTTTGCTCAGCCCCCCCCCCGAAATTTGGCTCTAGTTGCGCCTCTGGTTTACCGTGACAAGCAGCGAGGTTAGGAAGGTGGTGGTCAGGAGTAAGCACGGGGAGTAATAAAAGGAAAGTAGCGACGGGGGGAGGACGGAAACTATGGGGAGATTAAGTGATACACGCAGGGAAGGAGTAAACCACGAGGTGAGACTTGATGCCCGAAGTTGCAAGCACAGGGGGGTTGGCTGGTTGCGTGAGAATAAGTTGCGATATAATGGCAACCTGAGAAAATGCATGCCCCCTGCTGTATCCACTGCGTCAGTTGGTGGGCGAGCCACAACAAAAGCAGGGAGGCGCGGCTGCCATACTCAAAGACAAAGGGCAGCTGCAACAATTGGAACAAGCATTTGCAATGCAATAGGTCTCGCATTCGTGAGACTGAGCTAACAGGGGTCAGCAAAGTTGTGACGGAGGGGGTTCCGCGTAAAAGGCTGCCATCTGAGGCGAGGCAGAGTACGTGGCGGTTTCAAGGCATCCAGAAAGACATGGGAATCCGGCCATACATTCGGAATCAGACATAAGGTGGGGGCTCGTCTCCCACGCATCCATGCAAATAAGGCTGAGCCTCGGGCAGCATGGACAGGAGGTCTGCATCTGCACATGGGTATCCTCTTTCTGCAAGCCTGGCGTTGACGTAGCAACCCTAAACTGCCCGGCGCCCCCTCCTTCGCCCATAATAGGCATTATATAATCACAGGCTATGACAGTAAAACTCTGAGATAATTTTACAGGTTTAACTAGTGGATGGGGGCCAGAGGGGCACTGGTGGCTGAACAGTTATTGAAATGTAGACTTTAAGGTGAGCATGTGTTCAATACAAGCAGGCATGGTCACAGCAGAGTGTCAGCGAGTAAATAAATAATAATAAAGTTAATACTTCTAGCATTTTGAAATGTGTCCCCTAAAGCAAGTATTTAATTAATAAAGTCCCCGAAGGAGGTTTCAGGTCTTTTTAATGTGGATTTTCATGTGCCCGCAGCATGGGTAGGGTAGATAGTAAGATATATTGAGTCATCCTGATGTGGTGCAAATTCCATTTCTGCAAACCGCGAGTAGGTTTAGAACAAAACACGTAGGGGTGACTTATCTGCTTTTGCATTTTTCTAAAAATAATATATTTAGAATATGGTTAAGGTATTGGCTGTAGGAACTTGAAACTGTGAGCGGTTACGGTTTCTGGCCGTAGAAATGTCACCTGCCTCCTGCCATTGTTACGCAAATGAATTGTATTCCTTTTAACTTTGGTAGGATGAAGAGCAGTACAGGACCACTGACTGTAAACTTTTGCTAAGAGGCGTGATAAGGGCATTGAGATGGCAAAAATATCTCACCCACAGAAGCACTTTTCTCACAACCTGGTGCCTCGTGATTTTGTAACACAATCTAAATATTTAAATGACATGCCAAAATTCGTAAAGTAAAAATATTTAAACAACTGACTTTTGAAAAAATAAAAAAACAATATGAACAGTGAGTCAAGAGATTAGGATGAACGTAGTCTTTTCTCAATTGATAGCACAGTGATAACAAGTGGTGCATGCGTGCCACAGAGAGACCTCTGGTTTCAATTAACGTGCCCGTGTCTGGGCACGATAATTGAAACCACAAGGCAGCCGTGCAGGTAACCGTCACCAATAGGCCATGGGCGGAGCAATGCGCCCGCCTTTGGCCAATTGCATGCTGTCTTTGTTAAAAAGACGCACGCAAAAGCCAATAGCGTAGGACAAAAGAAAAAGCACGAGCATGTGAGAGTGTGAGGGCAGATTTCAAAAGTCCCTACATAAAGTCTTCGCCAGAACAGCGCATGCGCGCTGTTACAGGCTCGACCTAAAAAGGAGTTCTACCCAACAATACATGAAGACTGCAAGTGGGAAAAAAACTATAGTTAGGCTGTGATGTTCAGCGCAAACAGAAATGAGGTATCGCTAAGGGAACCACTTAGCAGGCTGCAAAGAAGAAGAAGGACAGGGCACGTAACCAATGGGAAGGCAGCAGGCGGGAATACAACAGGTCTTCAGATAGAGAATGCGAGCGGCCAAGGCTCGACCTAAAAATAGACAAAAATTTTAATGAGCAAATAAACACCAAGAGATATGATTTTTCAAAATTTTCAATGTTTCTAGTGCCAAACAAAAATGCAAAACACCAACCCCAGGCATCTGGTTCCGCTAGACTGGTCAAAGTTAAAAGCGGAGGCCGACTGCGATGGGAGTGTATGTAGGATACACTGACCAGGTACGGTGGAAAGTTTTTACTTTCTGCCTGTGGAATGGAATTCCAGTATACTCCGTGGGGAAAAGCAGCAGGCTGTGGCCAAGAAGGGTTCCACGAGGTCAGATAGCCATCGGTCAAAGTTAAAGTGATGCCAGTGACTTTTGGTGAAAAAGCTCCAAGCAGTCGAAGGAGGTCCCTTGCCGGCAGTGTACGTTTGGTGCCTTCTCCCAGTGAAGATTTCTACCTTTGGGCTTAGAAACTTTTTGGGGAAGTCAACTTGATTCCATGGGCCAGACCAGCAACTTGAATCCAACCAGCAGTAGTAGGACATCAGCAGCTACCGCTCAACGACAGTCATCTCTGGTTCTTTTGTCAAAAATCCTCTTAACGGTTTTTACGTCCCAGCTTTTATGGTTAATCAGGAAGAGTACATGTGCCACTTTTATGCCTGGTACTATCTTGTGGGTGGGTAAGACTCCTTGTTCAATAAGGAAAATGTTTCCAGGAGCAACCCTGCCCTATTAAACATCACTTCCTGGCGGATTGACCCGTAGCAATCCCACAGTACCCTACTCTGCCAAAATCCAACATGCCAGAATCTTTCTTTCCCTGATAAAAGCTCTAGGCACATTAGAGGTGTGGCTGGGGAAATAAGGAATTCTCTGGTGAATAAGTTCTGGAACAGGTACCACACTAACCCTCCCTGGCCACTCCTGCCCCCTGCTCACTGAGATTTGTGCCATTCAATTGCATAGGCAGGTCTAGATGAGAGTTACTTCTGCCTGCGACAGATGATGCCCCTTTGAAGCTTGTGCAGTTGGAGTGCACATCCCCCAGCCCATCCTGTCAGGAGGTCACACATCCAATTTGTTCACTTTCATGGTAGCTAAATCACACCTCCCAGGAGGCTGCCATGTGACAGCAGGGGATTTACTCTGAAAATGCAACTTGAGCAGCGCTTTCCAAATTTTTAGAACCACAAAACAATTTTTAGAAGACAGCCTTTTGCGACCCACCATGAGGCGGCCAATTTTTTAGGTCTCGCTGAGCCCAGCGCATGCGCTGGCTCGGAGAGACATTTAGTAGGTGAGTTTTCAAAGTGCTACTGGCTGGCCTAGCGCTTGCGTTCACGTGAGCGTGCACGTGCGCAGCCGCCATCTGTCTTTCACGGGTCATTAGCACCACTCGGCCGCACGTCTTTCGCTTTGATCGCGATCAATGCTTGTTACTCCTGATGTGAACTCTCTTCTTGTTATTTCTTTTCGCGTGATCGTGATCACTTTTTTTTCGCGTGCTTGTTTAAAGTTGGAGAGTACAGAAGCCATTAAAATGTGTTTTTCTGCAGAAAATTCCACATTGAGCTATAGGACGGCAGCAGATAATGAAACATTTCTATTGAGGAAGACTTCAAACAACACTAAATACACGTGTTCAAAAAACAGTGCCAAGCCCCTTTTACCGTATTACAGGAAGTGTTGCGAACTGACGCAGAAGCAACGTTATTTACTTTACTTAATATACACTTCTTTCTTCCATTCCATAATGGGGCATATTGAGCATGCAGGCTGGAACTGTAGTAGAAGCTGGCAAGAGAGGGTTGTTTGATGGTAGGGTCTGATACGAGCTTCACTTACCAACCATGCCAGGGTCATATGAACTGAAGTGGCTCCTTCAGTTCCACCATAGACTGGTACTTTGTCTGTGCTGTGTGACAGTGACTCACCTTGCGGTAACCGCTTCTGTTTGCAGACAGAACTCCTTAATGACTTGTGGTATCCCCTTCACATGTATATAAGTATAGAGTATGCCGGATTTAATAACAATTGTTACCTTCAAGTTGTCAAATCCATTGCGCCACACAACTTGTAATGCAATTTATGCTAATATCCATGAAGCGTTAACAGAATCCTACAAAAGCAAAATATTATTCTGTCTTCTAAGCAGAAGATGTATTTACTGCCGCAAGTTTCTGGAAGAATATTTTTTTTTAAGTATTGGTAACTTCAAAAAAGGAAAAACATCACGCACTAGCTTTGCGTTCTATGGGCCTCCGCATTCGCTGGCTTTGCACATTAAAATAAGATTGCAAGTTTTGCCACCGCTTTCGTTAACTTGATGGAAGAGGAAGTCATAAAATCCTATGGCTAAAACGTGAGAGTTTGTGCGCGTTTTGAAACCCTTAATGACTTCCACTGCAGCTAATTATGTAGGTCAGTGGTTAGTAAAGATTAGAGAGCGTCTCCGTGCCTTTTTTTTCCTCACATAAAGTATGTGTGGACACAAGTATTGCCTGTTCTGCCCCTCCTCTTGTTAAGTTCACGTTTATAGCTGGCACTGTCTGAAAGTGTGCTGCAGAGCTGGCTCCACCGACGGCAGCTGGGTTTCTCCGGCGCTCTCCCAGTTACGTCACGAGGACACGTTTGTGGTGACGTCATCTCCAAGTCGACGCTTGACACAAAGTAGGAAAGGAAAACACATAGCGTAGGCTTTGCGGAGTTCAGCAGCGGAGGTGAACGCAACTCCAGGTCTTGACATGCGGCCCTTGAGCCAAAGGTGTGATGTTTAAATACAGCTGTAAATGTGAACATTAAGTCTAGACTCTGAGGCTAAGTCTTGGTTTATCCACACAGGCTTAGAGTGCACTTGCCTTGCATTGTTTGTATTGGGGCCACCCCTAGGCGTGGGCAACTACCAATGGGCTCGCTTCTGCTCCCTAAGGGCCCCGCACCTGCTCCCTAAGGGCCCCGCACCTGCTCACTTAGTGACCCCGCACCCGAGCACCACCTTTCAAAAGGCTCAAGCGTTGCAAGGCCCGGGGAGACGCAGTGGTGCAGCGCTGCTAGGCATAAGGGGCCTCGCAGCCATCGGCTCATAGTGCTTTAGAAATCTAATCGTGGTATGTGGATGAAAGCAGCTGTTAGATGGGTACTTGAAGTGTGCCGTCAGGTGTTAAGTGATTGATACCAGAGTTAATGAAAAGCAGGGTGTGCTGCAGGCATTGCAACAAAAGAAAAATCATGTCCCATCGCCATTGGACATTACTTTCAAGGATGGGAGACAGTGTCATCAAAACGTTTTAACTTAATACATCAGAGGTGCGGCGCAGTGGCCAGAGCGGCTGACTTTGGAGCCCGGGGGCTTACGGTTCGATCACCGGTGGCAGCTCAGCCCAGCACCATGTGACTCTGGGCAATAGCTCACTTAATCCCCCCAACGTTCCCCAGCGCCTTTGTACTGAGGGTGCATCGCTGCATCACTGCTGAAACCACCCCCCTAAGTTACAAAAGGCCTATAAGTTTTTACCAGGAAAGGCTAAAAGCCAGCACTCATTCTGCACCAAATCAGCCTAAACAAATTCCTTTTGTGGCTTTTAATCAGACTTTAACAATAGTGAAAACCTTACCATCGTCATAGCATCACAGTGCTCTGGCTGAGTGTGTATCACAGCACCATAAACAAGCATTGGCATAGCCAATAGGTCTCGCCTTTGGAACCTTATAAGTGTTTAGGTATCCAGCACAATATCCTTGGTGCAACAACATTAACTGTTGCATTGCTAAACACTTATAAAGTCCCAAAGGCGAGATCTACTGGCTATGCCAATGCTTGTTATAATGTAATAGTACACATGCTTTGAAAACACTATGAATTACCAAAATAACACACTTCTCTACCAGCAATTGTTAATAATCACCACAACATTGACCATGCCCTTCGATATGTCCTTATCGGACTGTTGGCAAGCGATTGATCTGCCTAACAAAGCAGCAGAATGTGAACTACACTGTCTCTGGAACACTTTTCAGAGTAGGTTGCTGCCCTGGATACCAGTGTTTTTAGCAAATTTGAAAAACCCCTTCTGAAGCAGAGGATTGGATGGGGCCTCATGCCCGTTTTTGTGCAAAATGAAGTCCAGTGGTGCATTTTTGACCAGATCTATGCATCTGTACTATATTTTTTATCTATAGATCAGTCACCAGAAGGTGCAGGGCAGAGTTGCATTGTTAAAGATGGTGGCTCTGCCTCGGCTGCTCTATTACTTCCGTACCCTGCCAATCTGGATCCCACAGCGATCTTCAAAGACCTGAGGACGTTGATTATTGGCTTCCTTTGGGGGAGCGGACGGCGTAGGGTGGCCTGGACTACTCTGATGCGGCCCAAAATCGAGGGAGTGTTGGCGGTCCCTGATTTTGAATTATATTACCTGGAGGCACAGCTACAAGTTTTAACGCAGAACGTTGCTAAAGTGTTTAGAGGCCCGGAACAAGAGAGGGGGACCGGTATCCAGAGACACATTTTATCTTACATAGTCATGCAACAGAAACTGGATCTGAGAGGCTTATCCATAGAGGAGAGAACTCTTCGGCTGTGCTGGCATACGAGCATGAAGAGAGCGAAAGCAGCACGACCGTATGCACCGGAGATCCCTCTGGGGATGCGGACGGCGTTGCCGCATGGAGGCGACTGGTCCCCGTTGGCGGAGTGGGAAGAGTTAGGGCTGCAGATGGTAGGGGACCTCTATGTCGACGGGGTGCTTGCCCCCTTCGGGATGTTGCAGGATCAGTTTGGCCTCCCGGATGGGAGTTACCTCCTGCATGCGGCGGTGATTGCAGCGATACAAAAGCACTGGAGGGAAGGGCTGGTGGAACCTACCACAACCATGGCCTGCCAGTACGTGGTGATGGCAGCGGGAACGATTAAGGCGGTGACCTGCCTCCACTCTAGAATGCTACATGAGGGAATGGAGCCGCTCACAGCATTGAAGGAGAAATGGGAGGAAAGCATAGGCAAACCCATTCCGGACACGGTCTGGAGCCATATTCTGCGAAGGACGTGGAAGGGTAGCAGGAATGCCCGTTTTCAGCAGGTACATTTCTTCATCCTACATAGGGCCTATATGACCCCGGGAAAGATTGGACGATACTTTAAGGTGCAGGATGCGGCATGCCCGAGATGCTTAGCGCTTGGGGCCGAGCTAGACCATCTACTGTGGGGGTGCCCGAAGCTAGGGACGTATTGGGATGAGGTAGGAGAGCTTCTGAACGCAGTCACTGACCGGGAGGTAGAGTTCGACATGGCGACATGTCTACTGCTCTGGTTCCCTCATACGGCAAGGACGAAAGTAACGAGCAAATTCATTGACCTAGGTCTCATGTTGGCCCAGAGAGAGATTACATGGCACTGGAAATCCAGGGAGGGCCCATCAGTTAGGAGATGGATGAATGAGCTGTTGAAATGGTCTAGATGTGAAAGTGTGCTCAGAAGGCACCAGGCTGCCAAGGCGGGTAACGAGAAGGGCTTGGAGTTGGCGAGGGCTTGGGAGATGATAGTACAGGCTCTGCAAGACTACCTGCTGGAGTGCGAAGAACACGGACATTCGGAGGGCGAGGTTCCATGAGGCTTGGGAGACCAAATGCAAAACCCGATTAATGGCAAACTTTAGCGTCAGAACCCACAATTATAACCCACATCAGCAGCAGTTGGGGGGTGGGAAGGGTGGAGGGGAGTTAATGGGGTATTGCTGTAGTGATCAGAAGAGCGCCTGCAGAAAGGACCTATGACTGATGCCTACAGGGGAACGGGGTTCCAGAGCAGCGCTCCTTGGGTACATATAATGTGATTACCGATAGGCCTTAGGAACCGCTACCACGGGAGGGCAATAGTGTGGACCTGATGTTGTGGACACGAACAATACTGGTGCCAACCACTCTGAGTGGCTGACTATACTTGGCGGCGTTTTTGGGGAGGGAGTTTGATGGGTATAAAAGCAGATACTATATTATGCTGTTGACCTGACATCTCTATGAGGTGTTCGCCATGATACTCTGAGTCCCTGTACTGGTACGCCGCCCGGCCCCCGGGATGTGGGCTGAATGGCTGTGTGCATTTTTATAATGACGGATGTGCTTTGAGATGACATGCGTGTACAGGTTGACTTAATGGATGCCTTGTTTATAACTCTGCAATAAAAACATGTTTAAAAAAAAAAAAAAAATAATAATAATAGATCAGTCACTAGAAGATAGTTATAGTTAGGACCTAGTTTCCGTAGGCTAAGTGTTTTTTCTTTTGTTAATAACTTTGGCGCTCTTTGATGAATCTTCACAAAATTTTAAAAAACTATAGTGCTGCTCAGTTCAAGAGCGGTTTAGAAATTTCGGAGTCATTCCTCAAGTGGGAGCTGAGAAAAAAGGGGGGTCCTTAAACACGTTTTTTCCCATGCAACTTTCCATATAATTTTGAACACTACCACAGCCCAAACCGCTGAATAGAACTGAGCCAAATTTGGCACAAAGATAGATCTTAGTCAAGAAAGAGTGCTTTTCGTAATGTGGTGAAAATCCGTTCAGTAGTTTTGGAGTAATTAAAAGAAAAATAAATGTGTATATTTAGGGAGGCGACACCTCTGCGGATCCAACAGATCACATGCTGAGAAGGTGAAGGTTGGAGGTTAGGGATACCCTGACCCCATAGGTCTGGTGGTGGGGTCCAACATGGACAACGCCGCGGGACAAAAACTTTTTTTTTTTTTATGTACTGCAAATTAGCAAAGCATCTGTGATAAAAAAAATTAAAAAAGAAAAATACATGAGTTTCTGCACTTGTTTTGTATATGCCGCCAGGGGGTGGATTACTGATTAGAATAGGGGGAGAGGGGCATGCGTGGACACCCTCACAGGTAGATTTCGGCCCCGGGTAAAAACTCCCGGTACGATAGTGGCTCAAGGGACCATCACCCACTCTAGAGTCGAGCCAATAACTAAAGTTGGGGGGTTGGTGGCTTTGCCCTGTGCACCGCACCCCCACAGCTATGTTCCTGGGTGGTCACCCCCGGGACATAACGGTTTCCCTGCCCGCACAGCTGCCCGCACAGCTGGCTATATATCGCAATATATATCGCAAACACTACACAAGGGCATTGGAGTGCTTTACATGAACATCAGGTTGCATTACACAGGTCAGATACATTTTATTTTGAGCATAGGAGATTATGTTGAGCATAGGAGATTATGTTATTTGCCATGATCCAACATAGGGTCTTGACATGATTTCCAGATCCCAGGTCAGAAGCTCCATATTTCTCAGTTTATGTGTGAAAGTCATACGCAAGTAGGTCGATTGTTTATAATCACGCATAGTGAGCACATTCTCTTTTGAAATGGCTTTGTGAAGTAAAAAAAAAAAAAAAAAAAAAAAAAAAAAAACGCACACGCACGCACAAAAGTTACTTGGGAATACAAGGGTCTGTTTTAATACTGGACTTCACGAAATAGTTCAGCACGTTTCCACCAGCGGTGCTGGAACAATTTTCAAAGCGGGGTGAGCGGACATCAATGTTAAATCACTTAAGTCACCAGGGTTGTGAAAAATCCTAGCTTTACACAAAGTGTAGCACATGTATTATTCAGCAGCAGATTGGCATGGGTGTAGTATGTATCTAGTGGTGCATTTTGGAACACACTTGACAACAACTAAAGTATCATGCATTGCGCAGTCATTTACAGACAGCACATTTTCCTTTGAAATGGCCACAAGATTTGCAGACATACACTTTTACCTATAATACTACATAGCACACAACTGACTGATGTGGAAAAACGGGTTTGAGTGAATATTTATCATTTGCACATCACCAGATGTCTTGATTTGCTTCAATCCTATTAAAATATTTGTTTTCTCAAATAAAAAAAATTAAAAAGTGATTCATTTTTGCTTTACTATCTGCTGCTATATTCTTAAATGTATACAGTTAATTTACAGGTATGTACATTTTGTGGTGCGTTACAAAAAAAAAAGGCACCATATCATTTCACGTTTGATTAACACAACGGGTCAGTAAATTCTGCAACCCATAAGATAAAGGCCATGTTTAATTCAGCTGGAAGCTTTCCCATTTGAATACATTCTCTGGATATTTTCCTCAAAAGGAAAATTACCTATGGTGCTGACATTTTATAAAATTCTACTTGTAATCTATCTTTCCCTGGGGCTTTTCCTACCAGCATCCTTTTAATTAATTGCTTCTTCAATTTCTTCATTGGAGATTTTTTACCAAGTATTTTTTAGGCCTCCTGCGATAGTTTAGGGAGTTGCAGGCTACCAAGGAATCATTAATTATTGGTGTCATCTGCTACGGCATCCTATATATAGAGTTCACAGTACAAGGCATACTCTTCTGGTGCTGCTGAATTCTAGACTTTGGTGAATGTTTTAGTTGAACTGCCAAAAACCGACCTCTGTGGGCACAATTTTGTAACTTTTACTGCCAAAACGTATGTCTTCAGCTGGACCCCGTCCAACTGCTATCTACCTTTGAGAGGAAGACTTCATCAGAAACAGACTTTGTAACTACCCAGCTTAAGGTTTTCGACTTCCATTTCAGTAACTAGGTCCTTAGGTAAAATATGTGACTGGGACGAATGTACTGGTCTGGCATTTCCAATCTGTGTTCCATTGTGGTTGGCCTCAAATGGCCCCCAGGTGACAGTCACCGGCGAACATAGACTACTGATTAGGGGCTTTACTTTTTCTCTTAAATCTTTAAAATAAAAAAATAAAAATACCTTAAGATTCCCCTTACTACATTTTTTTTGTCACTTCGGGGTCATTTTGATTCATTTTTCTAAATTAGAGTTGGGGTTTTATTGTGTTGGGTTTTTGACTTTTAAATTGTTTTGGTAATGCTAAATGCTACACGCATTTCTTTTATTTCTATTTATTTTTTTAAGTTAAGCGGGTTTGCTCTGTGCCATGCCGAACAGGGTTTGTGGTCAGGTTCAAATTACTGACACCTTTGCCTGGCCTGGTCCTAGCACGTTTTTGGCTTTATTACTTGTGGTGGACACCTCCCCCACCCCCACTAATAATTCACTTTCTTATACCCGTATTTTTGTACATGTGCATATCTACTCTATCTTGTCAGATAATACGTTTTTTTTTCTTAGAAGTCTATTTACTGATTGGACTAAACAACCCCATGATAAAAAAAATAGTTGAAGCCTTCATAGCTCCTTTCATAGCTCCTGTTTCTCAACAGATAAGCAAGAATTGGAAAAATGTAACTAATCTAAGCTTTAAATCCTGGTAGTATGCTGTATGTTTTAATCACAGACTAGATAGAGTTGATAAGGACAAATATGTCAATCTTGTGCTTTGGCAGTTAGCATGAATGTTACACTTGAAGTACATAAACTTCCCTGAACTGTAAAAAAAAAAAAGAATTATGTTTTCATAATTATTTATTGTTCCCATTTAAACCATGTCAACGGAAATATGGCTACAGAGGTTTTTAGATCGCATTAATGCACTGTACATTATAGATTGATTTACTATGTTTATTTTTGGACTGATTTAGTATATTCCCCCCGCCCCCACTTTACCTTCCTATCATTTCTAAGCATTCTTCCCTTTCTCATTTTTCTGTGTTTATCCAAATCTAGCAATCTATATGGTGTATTTTATCAAATTATTGGTATACATGTAGTATAGTTTGATGTAGTTCTCAAGTTATATACTTATCCATTACATAAACAATAAGTTGAATATTGTATCCCATTCTGGTCCTAAATAGAAGGTTGTTACATATTTATTTGAATAAAAATGTAAACTAAAATTAGGTATTGGAAAATAGTAAACAACAGGAGGCTAACATCATGTAAAAGATAGTAAAATACAACATTTTCTATCAGCACTGTGAAACATCCATTCACCTCTAAACAGAGGGATGCATTAAATACTGCCGAACTCAATCATGTTGTTGCAAGCTTCAAATGAACCAACATTCACTTTAGATACATGAAATAGCACAGACGATGGTTACTTTGAAATGCTACTGAAAGAAAACTGTATCAATCACTGTGTTACACATATAGTATGTTATCAACACTTGTAAAGAGCACTTCTGGAATTTGTATGGGCTTGTAGAGCTTTTGGAATCTGTGTGGATGTTCCGCATGGCAATGGTATATCTCATTGACCATTTGATGGTCGTCAGCAGTCGTGATTGTTAGGCGAGACTGTTCTGTTCAAAGTAATGCTTGGTGGTACTTCTTGCTGCTTTCGTGGGTAGAATATGCTGTGTCCGATAACAGTGATGTCCCTTTGTGTAGATAGTCTATGGGAGCTTGTGAGCCATAGTCAATGGATGCCACAGACAGACAATTTCATTCCAAGAGAGTGAAGGGGTATTCATTGCCCTTCCTGGTCTATCTGAGCTGTTGGGTGGCACTAGTTACCAACTAAATAGGTTTTGTGCCAAGTTGCATCAGTGAACGCATGGTATAAATGAGTTGTGCATGATTGTAAAGGAGAGGTGCCATGGGTTAGCAACACTTAGGTACCAACTATGAAGCCTCAATGATGAGCTGTATACGAGAAAGTAATGTTGTCTGGCAATCTGATTTAACTCAAAAAACTTGAAGAACATACCATTGCAACATAATTATACTTGCGAATAACCTGGCGAATTCTCTTCATCTCTTCTTCAAGGTTGCAAGCCCAGACTTCACATATTCTTTGACTATGGTCCACTGTGGCTGCTGGCATAGTTGGGGGCAAGGGGTAAGATGCCACGCACAGAGAGCCGTATCAGGCAAATACAAGCTTTGCATGAGATTTGCAATGTGCTTCCCAAGGCTTCTGATCCTAAAACAAGACAAAACATACAAAACAGAAGCAGCAAGCATTAGATCACTGAGCCACCCCAAATGTTTGCGAGACCAGCCCTGTAACACACAATGTTTTTAAATCAGAAATGTAATCAAAGCAAGCATTCTGAACCTTAAGGACATTTGGATTTCAAACAGAGGAAATAGCCATCTTAAAATATGCAAATGGTAAACAAATACTATAGTTAAAAAAACAAGACACATTAACACTCATATTGTTGAATGTCTTCCTTGTTGAAAGCCTGTACAAAGGCCCTGCCTGCTCATTTATAAGAACCAGAAAAATGGAGGAAAAAAAATGGTATAAGCTGTCATTTGCTTTCTGAACTTCAACTAACAATTTATATTGATTTGGGCTATTGTAAGAAAGATTTGTGACAATATATATATATATTTTTAATTTCTTGAACGGTCACTCATGGGCTGTCTAGGAGCGAAAATAAATCTATTGCAAGGTTTTTATTCGCAAATCATTAAAAAGAGGTAACTCAAAATCAGGTTTCTTTCTTCAGAAAACTCACCAATACAGACTTCACCAAGGATATTTATTCTACACATGTGGTAGTAAAGAATTTTGAAATGTGCCCTCTCCATCCATCCATCCGACTAAATAGATGATTAACTTATTCTATTATTTATTTATTTAGGGTATATTTGTATTTCTTTTCCACTAATGTTAATTTTTCTTTTATTGGTGAGGGCAGCAACAATAAATAGACTGCTTCTTTAGAAGCTGCAGTGTACATTTAAATCTCTTCAGTTGGTCCCGCCAGGACTGAAAGTATATAGTACAATGTAATCAAGCTCTCCTGCGTAACGCCAAACCAAATACCTTTTCTTCGTCTGTGGAATTGATTGAAGAATTCTTCTGAATCCAGTGTTGCTCAGATTCTGCGTGAGAACATGTAGGGAGGCTGTTGAACAATGTTTTAATTTAACAGATGAGAAGCTTTGGTGGATTTTGTGAATTTTATGCAGTCCGAGGAAAGCAAATTCTTGGAAGCATTACCAATCCCAGCCACTTGTCATTAAAAGAGTGAGAGGTGACCTACTGAAGAAAAAAATGGAAGGAAGGAAACGTGATGGGAAGAGTTGTAAAAGTAAGTACGGAGAAAACGTTTTGATTGAGGGGCTACGTTGAGGTAGAGCACGACAGGAATAATCTAGTGGTGGTTTTAAATGGATAAGTGTTCCGCTGGGTACGAGAAGTCGGACTTGTCATTTGCAACCACCTAATTTTATTGATGACAGAGAAGGGGGATGACTTACTATCGAGAGCTCCTGAAAAGTAGCTTTGTGTTTGAGGTCAGTCTTTGCTGGTCAATGACTACTTACGCATGCAATGTTGCACTGAACTGTTTTCCAGCCTTTGAACTTTGTCCATTCCAGACCTTTATACAACTTTATATTCCTGGCTCTTATGTTTGAATCACAACTAACGTTATACCGATTTTATTGTGTTTATTATTGTAACGATTGTAATCAACTGAGCAATACATGTCTAAATTTGCTAAGCGTGAAGCCTCCTCTCAATTTCTCACCACCCATTCCATTGCACTTCTGATGTTTTTGCAATATTTCTTTATTTAATTTCCACATGAACCCTACAGAGTACAACAAACAGAACCGAGCAAGCATTATCCATGTGGTGTGCCAGGTATAACAATTACAAAAGTACACAACATACAAAAGCGGTCAATGTCTACTTATATTATAAATTACATCCCTTATTCTGCATTACCTCCATGTATAGAAAAACATTTAACAAGCAAGAACAAACTATAGTATTTGCCTACGCAAGCGGAATAAAAGAAAGAGGGATACAGCAAATCATTGTCAACGTCAGAAATAGAAATTAAAATCAAAATCAGAGATTAGGAATTCAGCATTCAGTTTAGGAACACAGGAAAAGTGAATAAACTATAGGCATCAGCTGGACCGGTCCTTTACAAAAGACAAAATGATGCTTTTTAAATGTTTGCCTCAACATTTTCTCCATTCCTCCCACAGATGCCAAAGTGCAGGTTGCAGTGTCCTTATCACAACCTGCTCATCATTTTAGCTTTCTGGCAAACTTGTTTTATTTTCTCGCACAATACTAGTGTCATAAGTATCCTGACAAGTTCTCAACAAGCATGTAAAGTTACTCATAACAGACCACTAGATTGCTTAATATGGTTACACCTAAAGTAGTACTTTTAACATGTGTTGCAACCAGTCCCATGAAACAACTAATGGAGGCAGACGATTGTAGTGTTATATTTCATGTAGGTACCCCAATATAGGTCTACGTATCATCATAACCCTTCACCTATATTCTCTCCTATACTACATACATAACGGATTGGAAGGACTGACCTTTTACCCAGTTACAATACACATAAGTACGTAGGGTTTTTCCTTGGACACTGGCCTCAAATTATGCATGAGGATTCTTAGTTTCTTGGAATCACAGCAGTACCATCATCTCCTGCATAATAACTGTGTATAAAGTTCATTCCCAACGTCATCCTAGGTCCGACACTGGCAAAGCAAGGTAGAACCCCTGGTGATAACTTAGGGAATATAAACAACACATCTTGCTGAGATAGAGAGAGGAGATCACGACTTCCATGCCGACACACTGACGCGAGACGCTGAGGCTCCTGCATGCAGATACTCCAGCTCGCAGTGGTCTGACATCCCTAGCGGGGTGTTCAGCTCGAGACAAAAAAGGGGTCCCACAGTCTCACATCAGGTAATGGAGTAGGCTTTATCCTAGAGGGATTCTTGGCTTTACACCTACTCACATGCTAGGTACACTTTGGTCCATCTAGTTAGGGTGCGTCGTAGGAGTACGCATTTTATTGCCATGTATTTTATATACTTACCTATGGTTTTAGGAAAATGGAAGAAACCTACCATCTGTTTACTTTCCTAGTGCTACTACTCATTTATATATGCGTAACTACGGTTCAATAAATACTTATCGAAAACGTACCAACCGTTTATTCTGTTTCTCTCTCTGAGAACAAGTAAGCACAAGTGACTGAGCGAAAAGTAAGTTACTGTTTCCATGGTCCTGAGGGATCAAGGTTGTCATGTTCGATAGTTGCCAAGAACTATTCTCCCCTTGGTAAGAGGAGGTTATTGTGGCATTGCGAGCTAGCTGGTACACAGACCACGGTGGGGGTGTCTGGAATCAGTCTCTGGCCATGTCTGAACTGGGGTGGCGGAGTGAGCTAAAGAATGATGATGGATTAAACCCAGATCAGTTGACTGGGGGTGAGTGCTTGGAATGTTCAACACTCCATCCATCATCCCCTTTGGTTTTGCTTTGTTTGCCCTAAGTTGGCAGGGTATGACCAGACGTGGGTCCCTTGCTCACTTTGCCACTGGATTCAAGAAAGTCTGGCTGATGAGGGTTAAGAACCCGAAACCGGTCCCAGGATGCTAGTTTCTGGTCCAGGGAAGACATGGCTTGGCATTTAGGGCTGGACTGTTCCCATGAGGCACAGGGTCAGACTGATTTGCATATGGCCATGTCTGAACTGGGGTGGCGGAGTGAGCTAAAGAATGATGATGGATTAAACCCAGATCAGTTGACTGGGGGTGAGTGCTTGCAATGTTCAACACTACGTCCATCATCCCCTTTGATTTTGCTTTGAGCATTTTTAGTGCTAGGAGGTCACACCCTGTGGCAGAAAACACTGAAAATGAAAGTCATTATTTTAAACTTGCATTACACACAGTATGAGAGACTGCTACAAAATGTACAAAAAGGTTTAAGATAAAATGGTGCTTCCAAAATATATATTTTAGCAATACCCAGACTATATGCAATACCATTTTTTACATAACTGTCCCTTCAACACCTCGTCAAGGATAGTAAGAGATAAATAAATACAATTACAATTAAGGCTCCCTGTTTTTACAGATAAGTAGAGACAGAAAACATTTTCTTGGCTGTATTTTTTTTATGTGGATAAAAACGGAAATTGGGTTGCTTTTTGAGTAATCCTAAATACGGTCTGCCATGACTGCCCGGCCAATAGCTGTGTGGATTGATAAGTAAGGGGGGGGGGGGGGGGGAGGAAATAAAGGAATTTTTGTAAAGAGGCTTTAACAGCAGGAGATATGCACTAGGTTGATATTTAAATTTGCATATTTTCTTAAAAGTGCATTAATTTAATTTATCTTCTGCGGGTGTGTACAGCATTGAAACCGAATAGGCATTCAAGCATGAGTTCATATTTACCGGTTAAATAAATGTGAAAATATACTAATTTCAGTTTCATTTTTCCAGAAGAGCCAAAATAAATATGGATAAATACAGACAGAAATGTCAAAAAAATAAATACCATAAAACCGGGAGCCCTAATTACAATTAAAAGCACACACTTCTCTAGTCAGTTGTTAACTCGTTGCACTACCGCTCAAAAATAATAAATCTTTGCCATCACATAGCTTCGAATGATTTGATCAATTAAAGCCAGTACCAGCCCCCAAGCATCCTTTACATTTGCATTATCAACTCACATTTGCATTTCTTTGAGGTAAGCAGGAACTCTGGCAGAAAGACTTGTTTATCTGTCTGCCCTGGTTAGGTTTCACAGTACAGGAGACTCACTGAATGACACTTAAGCAGAAGCATTTAAAATACTGGTTTGCATTTATCCATTGAGCTTTCCTATAAGAGAACTGTATTTTCGATTGTTTAGTTTAACTTGAGTTTCTTTTTCACTTAAGGTGGGTATTACATTTTATATGACGTCGCTTTCGTCTGTGACTAAACCCACATTTTACTCAGGATAACAGTTCCCACATTGTAATCAGAATCAGTTACCATAGATATTGTATTAACTCCAACCGCTGATTGTCTTGAAGGTTTCACAGTCATTGTTGACAAACCGATCAATGTTTTGCCTGTAGTAAACTTAAGGATCTGAATAGAGAGGAATGGGTAGGGTCCCGTTTCAAAGTCAGTACCCGCCCCAGTTAAAGGCCTGACACTGAAACAGCAGAAGATACGGTGTCCGCTAGATGCACTGGCTCAATATTCTGTATTGATCTGCGTTTCACCAGTGGCTGTGTATCCGATGTCAACGTTGCCATAAGTTGACAGGCGATCTTAGGGGGATCTGAACACTTCGGGACAAACTATATGATACGCAGATATCGGACCCAGACCCGCTCTTGGACCTCCCCTGCGGCCAAAAAGGGAGTGTGTGGCGTTCTACTCACACGGACCCACGTTACCTGCAGCAGGAAGCGTGCAACAGGACAGGAGGATGTTCCTTAGGCTGCCAAGGGGTGCCTCGCGCCGGCTGCTCCAGAGCGCGCGCCACCCTCTGTGAACTCATGCAGCGGGCGCGCTACAACGCAGCTAAAGGACTTAGGGAGAACCCCCCCTCTTTCAGATGTCAGTCTGCCTGCCCTGGCCCAGCACCTGCAGGACACAGAGCTGCGCGCAGCGATTACATCATCACTACCCGCCGCAACCCTGGACGTACATCTTTTCAATACGTGCGCGCGTCTGCTGAATTCAGAGCGCGCACCGTACACGACTCGCTTGTCAGTTTATCAAAACAGAACGCACGTGGGCTTGGAGTGAGGAAGGGTGCCATCTCCTAGTCAGGCAAAACACGACTGTCAGCAGTAGCAAGCTACTTTAGAAACACTATTAATTCCTGTATTGTGATAGTGCGAATTAATTTGCAATAATCTAGTTATTACTGTGAAGTGTCAAATTCTGGTCATGTTTGAAGCATCCGTGCCTACAAGAGGCTTTACGGACCTCAATAGAATATTCTGTTTTAAAGGAGTAAAGTAATAAAGCAGCCAAGCGACAATCATTCATCACAGATAAAGACACTTTGGTGAGTAAACGGCACGTGTGGGTGGGTTTGCCCTCATACACAGTTTGGAGCCCTCAGCCTTAGCTGTCCGCAAATGTTTCTGAACACGACCTGATGCTAATTTGGCTGGGCATTTTTCCATCGAAGGACTTAACCCCTGCATGGAAAAAGTCTTGGCCAACTAGGGAGTGTCGACTTTGCGGATATAGCAAGAGGCTCGAATTGGCAATTAAAATTTTATTTCCAGTTCCGAATAGGGACCTTGCCGCTTCGTGCTTTCAGGACCAAATGGTCAAAAGCCTTGTGTCCTGCATGTAATTGCACTAACGAGACCTACATTCATGTTTTTTTCTTTTGTGCAGGGTATAAAATTGTTAGACGGCGATGGCTAGTTCCGCTTTGCAGGAACCTGGGGTTTAGGCAGTTTGTGGAGGCATTTAGACTACTGCGAACAGACTCCCATCCATTCATAGTTTTTGCAGTTTCCCGTTTCCTGAACTCTATGTCAGGACAGGAGGCTCCGATTATGCTTTCTCATTTATTTATTAGAAATGCTCAGCAGCCAATAAAAACATAGTAGATAAAGAGAAAAACTACAGTACCCATAAACACCAGGGTATCACGTGACCAACCATAGAGACCATAGTATAAAAGGTCATGTAGAGAGAATCATGTCCTCTTTCTTTGCTGCTCCGCAGCCAGTTAAGTGTATTTTCTTTATTTATGAATGTGTATATTGCTTTGTTCTAAGACTGGGTTTTTTAATGCCTGTTATATGCCCCTCGGGCGCTTTATGTCAGCGCGTTGCTGCGACTTCTGTTCCCATGGTTATGCCCCGTAGCGTATTTTCTCCCGTAGCGTATTTCTCCGCTCGCCGCTTTCCTTCGTTGCGGGGAACGTGAGGTTTCCACCTCTTTCATTCTTGTGGAGAGGGAGAAAGGGGGCTTGGAGGCTCGCGCTTTGCCTGCGAGCACTCCGTTTTGTTTTGAATACCGGGCGGCCGTTCCGCGCAACCGCGGCGGCCATATTGTTTCAAAATCAGACGATTCTTCGTCAGAGGAACGTCGCATTTTGCGCCCATTGCCCACAGCCTGTGTATTTTTGCCCCACATACGCCCATTTGTTATTTAAATCTTTTGGGCTGTACAATTTATCATAGGCTTTGCCTAGAGTGACAGTTTTTCTGTGGCAGCAAGCCCTCCCTCCACGTTTAATTTCTTGTACTGTGTTCAGGCTTCTGCCTGCACTTTTGGCTTGCTGTGGTTTTTTTTCACTCCCCCTGCATTGTGCCTTTGGCCATTATTGATACTTGTCATCTCTGTGGGAATTACATTTTACTGCACTTCGGTGTCATAATGGAGGACTATTATGAAGATGACTATTACTATGACGATGATGCCTCTGGCTCTCTGGAGCACGATTTGGTTGAGGCTTTGGACCAGGGAGTACAACAGTCGGTCAATAAGGCGCTTGTTCGTGCTATTAACCCCTTAAAGCGTCACTTGTCTCTCTATGCTCAACAACAGGGCTGGTTGCCACCTGGTCATGCATCCTCTAAGTCTCCTAAAAATCCACACAAATCTGACTTTCAAAAGTTGGCAAAAAGTTTGTCTTCAGACAGGTCGTCTCCTAAGGCGACAGCTGGGACTTCGTTTTCCCCCTACCCTGATACTGATGCTCATTCCTCCACTTCCTCTGAACTGGATCCTCCTCCACGGAAAAAGGCTCGTAAGGACCACTTCGTGGACGCTCCCTCACATCCCCCTATACTTACTTTTGAACCCTCGGATATTGTTCATCCAAACTCCTCTTCTTGGTTGCCATCTCCTGCAGTGGCAGAATATGTTCAAGCTCATATGCGCCAACCTTTTGAAAAGTATGTCAGGGTTCGTCTGAAATCCGAGTGTCCACGCCCTGATTTGGCTGACCATTTGGCCGAAACCCCAGAAGTGGATCCTACAATGGTCACATATCTAAAAAAGTACGCCAAAAACCCCAAGAAAGGTCTTGACAGGTCCTGCCGTTCCTGCCAAGAAAAAGTCTTGGACTTATTGGGCCCACTTACAAAAATCCTGGATCTTGGTGTTCTCGCCAAGGAATCTTCAGTCCTTGTTGATCCGGATGAGCTCATTGAATGGTCCCAGAGGGCTATTTGCCAGTTGGGCAATGCCAACTGCACAATTTCTAGCGAGCGACGCCGTTCCATTCTCCTTAAACTCGATCCAAAGCTGGCGGAGCTCTCATCGTCTGAGTCCAGCCCCTTGGCTCAAGGACTGTTGTTTGGTCAGCCGTTCCTGAAGGAGCTTACACATTTTGTGGCCACCTTCAGTGGCCTTGACAAGGCTCAAGCCTCGCTGCGACGAGCGTTTCGGCCGGTTTTTGCAAAGGCCGGACGACATAGGGGGCGCTCGTTCGGCCGTGGCTCTCAACAGAATTCCCAGAGAGGATTCCAGTCCCACAGAGGGGGTGGTCAGGACTCCGGTTTCAATACCCGTTCCAACTTCTATCCCTCTCGCAAAGGGAGAGGACAGTTTAGAAAAGGTCGATTCGGAGGACACCAAGGAGGTCATCAGGACTCCAACACTTCAGGTGAGGTTAATTCCTGCTTCTGAGGTGGTTTTGGGGGGCAGGATCCAATTTTTTCTCCACAATTGGCATCTAATCTCCAACGATGCTTGGGTGCTTGAAACGGTTCAGAGTTACAAGATAGAGTTTTACCAGCCCCAGCCTCAAATCCTCCCCCCAACCCCGTTGTTTTTCTCCTTTCAGGATCAGGAGTTCATTTCAGCAGAAATAGATTACCTTCTCGCAAAAGGGGCAATCCTTCAAACGACCCGTCATCCACGAGGTTTTGTGAGCACGGTGTTTCTGGTTCAGAAACGAGAGGGCGGATCCCGTTTAGTTCTCAAGCTAATGGAATTCAAGATCTTCTTCGGGAAGGGGATTGGATGGTTCGCCTAGATCTCAAAGATGCGTATTTGTCGATTCCAATCTTCGGCCCCCATCGTCGGTTTCTTCAATTCCAATGGCAGGGGGACTGGTTCGAATACAAGGTTCTCCCGTTCGGCCTCTCGTCCGCTCCATGGTGCTTCATGAAGCTTCTGAAGCCCGTCGTGGAATGCTTGCGTGCTCGAGGTGTCCGCATGATTGTTTACTTGGACGACATTCTGATCATGGCAGATTGTCCACGCAAGTTGATTTCTCATCTGGAATGGTCGATCGACCTGTTACAATCTCTAGGATTTCTGGTGAATCCTCAGAAATCTGTTTTCATCCCATCTCAAGTGATAGACTTTCTAGGTTTCCAGGTCAATTCTCTGACCTGTCAACTTCTCTTACCCAATCAGAAGATTTGTTACATCAAGAGGGAGTTGGCTTCGATTATCTCCAAACAGACTGTATCGTTGAGATCTATAGCACGTGTCGTCGGACTATTGGCGTCTTCGATTCAGGCAATTTTCCCGGGCCCTCTGCATTACAGGGCGCTTCAAAGGTTGAAGATCCGTCATCTCCAGAACGGCCTTCGCTATTCCGATCTAATTCCTCTCTCAGAGGAAGCACGGTGGGAGATGCAATAGTGGTTAGACCACATGGAAGCCTGGAATGGGCGAGCCCTGTTCGGCTCTTCTCCGGAAATAGTGATAGAGTCCGATGCCAGCCTGTGGGGCTGGGGAGCCCAGTGCGGTCCAATATAGACGGGGGGGTCGGTGGTCTCCTCACGAATTGACTCTCCACATAAATTGCCTGGAACTCCTGGCGGGGTCCTTTGCGATCCGTTGTTTCACTCCCCTTCAATCCAACTGTTGCATTCTTCTCCGCATGGACAATGTGTCCGCGGTTCGTTATGTCAACAAGTTGGGCGGCACGAAATCCAAGATATTAGCGGAGATCGCCAAACACTTTTGGCATTTTTGTCTGCAAAAGAAGATCACTGTTATTGCCGAATACCTTCCCGGCCGCAACAATCAGATTGCGGACTGGAATTCGCGTCACCTTCGGGATTTCAGCGATTGGAGGCTTCATCCTCGCATTTTCTGCTCTCTTCGTCGGGTTTGGGGCCAGTATCACATCGACCTGTTTGCTTCCCGCCTCAACACTCAACTTCCCCAGTTCTTCAGTTGGAGGCCGGACCCGGAAGCCCTGGCCACGGACGCATTTCTTCAGACCTGGCCTCCCCTTCTTTGCTACGCCTTTCCCCCGTTCATGATGATTCCTGGCTTGCACAAAGCGTTATCAGTCGGAACTGATTCTGATTGCTCCTCTGTGGAGGGCTCAAGCTTGGTTCCCAGTTCTCCTGGAAATGTGTTGTGCAGTGCCGCTCCTTCTTCCCCTGAAGTGGAATCTCTTGCTGGACCCTCTCGGCAATCCGCACCCCCTGATTCAGTCAGGCTCTCTCCATCTTCTGGCATGGCGACTTTCGGGGACCGTTGGACGGTCCCAGGCCTTTCACAAGACGCTTTCAAGTTTATCAGTGGATCTTGGGCACCCAACACTCATAAACGCTACTCAGGCTCCTGGAAACGATGGTGTGCTTGGTGTGTTCAACGGGAAACTGATCCCGCTGCGGCGGATGTATCTCTGATCATTAACTTTTTAGCATCTCTTGCTTCCTCCGGTTTGGCTTATCGGACGGTTAATAATTTCCGTTCTGCCATTTCAGCAGGTCACGTTCCCATTGATGGTAAACCCGCGGGTGAACATCCATTGATTACTAAATTACTTAAGGGTATCCGTCTGGCAACTCCCCCAGGTCCTAAGTATGTGTCTTTATGGGATGTATCCATTGTTTTACGGTTCTTGGAAGCCTGGCCTTCCAATTATTTGCTTTCCCGTGAACAACTATCAGCCAAACTGACCATGTTGTTATGCCTGGTTTCTTGCAAACGGGTGTCTGATGTTCGGGCTTTGGACTTGGCAGGTCGCAGTTTTACACCTGAGGTTGTTACTTTTCGTCTTTCCAAACGTACCAAAACAAATACTTCCTTGATTACCTATCCTTCCTTTCCTAATCATCCCAACCTTTGCGTTGTCCAATGCGTCAAGGATTATTAGGTATGTACTGCTCCTTTTTCGTTCAGATATGCATGGTCAACTGTTGATTGCTTTACAGAAGCCTTTTCGGCCTGTTACCCCAGCTACATTGGCTCGCTGGGTTAGATGGCTCATGTCTGAGGCCGGCATTGATATCTCTATTTTTGGTGCTCATTCGGCACGTGGGGCTATGGCTTCTAAGGCATTCTCAATGGGTGTTACTTTGTTTGATATCATGAAGGCCGCAGATTGGTTGTCTGATTCTGTGTTTAAAACTTTTTATTACAAACCAATTGATCATATTGCTTCTGTGGTGGTGGATAAGCTTTGAACAAGCATTATCGGAGCCTCCTGTCCTGACATAGAATTCAAAATTTGCGAACATACGTGACAAGAATTTTCAATTCCATTAAGGTCAAGGAGGCGAGGATTATCCCACCCGTTTCTATTGTTTTCTGCACATATTATGCATTTATACTGTTGTTAGGTCTCGCTGAGACAGCGCAAGCTGTCTCTTTGAGACATTTTGTAAGTGGGTTTTCAAAAGTGCTACCCACATGATTTGGCAGGCCTAAAGCTTGAGTGCACGTTGGCGTGCACGTGCACAGCTGCTGCTCGCACTCCCTCCTCCCTTCTCCCCCTCCCTTTTCGTCAGCTTTGATCATGCTCCTCTGTTGCTGGCATTCCCCCCTCCCTTCTCGCCCAGCCCTTCTTGTCGTCGGCTTGTTTATGTTTTTGTAGCCTAATGGCTAATGGCGGGCGCATGTCTCACCTCTTTAGCAAATGTTCACTTCCACAGCCTTTTGCTTGCAGGAGCGAGCATCTGAGGCAGGGTGGCAGCTGCATTCCATCGCTAGCCCCGAGCCTGGCAGCTGTGACTGGTTGGGTGTTATTTACTTTAATTTAAAGCGCGGTGCCTGCTTCAGGGACACCGCGCTCTGTTTTTTTAATTCATTTATTTTTCTTTAAGCCTAGCGCTTAGCTGCCGCACACCCCGCCTCCCCAGTGTGGGCTGCCTCCTGCTCCAGACTTATTTCACTGCACGGCTATCACGCTCCACAGACCACCCTGCCCTGTGTGGGCATGGCTCCTACGTACAGACTCACTCTCATCATATGCTGCCCGGCAGTCAGGCATTTACCAGCTACTTAAGTGCCTGGGTTTTACTGCACGGCTGTCACGCTCTACAGGCCGCCTATGTTCTGCTCTGTGCTCCTCTAGGCACGGACAGTCCTTCACAGACCGCCCTGCTCTGCCCTCTGCAACGATGTGCACTACAGCAGCCTCAACACGCCCCTCCCGCCTCACGACGCCGCCCGTGTCAGGCCTCCTCCCTGCAGACATATGGGGCCTCCTCCGCCGGCCCGTCCAGCCCCTTTGTCTCCGGGCCGCGCTGCGATTCCCTGCCATTGTCTACGACCATTTCAGATGTTAACAAGGGCTGCGTTTGTTCCAAACACACTGGAGTGGAACGCTTACAAATTAGCTAAAGTGCCCAGGAATTGCAACATGAGGAGAGCTGGCAAATTTCCACTAAAATGTTTTAACTTCATCTAAGGTTGGCCCTTGTAACAGGAACCCCTTGCCTCAGCACCACAGTTTGTGAAGGCTCCCAGGCTCAAATTTTGATCATAAAGAATGAAAAACACAGAGGCCAATCTTCTTGTGAAGAAGGAAGGCACCGGAGAACGAAAAGTAATTAAGAGGTGCTGTATTAATTTATCCTCGAAGATTGCCCACTACCTGGACAGACCACTCAGCTCGGGAACCCAATTGCAGCTGAGAGAAGACAACTTTGAGTTCCCGACCACCGATCCATTCCAGAAAAGGTACACAAGGCATAAGTAAACACAGACACGAGCGTGCCTCTGACAATGTGTAATAATAGCTTAAATACACTACAACACCCCCACCCCAAAGAACAAAAAATAAATAAAAATAAAATATATGGTAAAACAGTAAAAGGAAACATTCAATACAATACATATTCATGGAGCTTAGTCAGTGAACTGTGTTTTTTTGCTGCTAGTTGGATTGTATGTTTATTTTTAAAACGTGTAAGTAGAATTGGAGTAAGTTGACTTCGTGCACTTAAATGCCCTTATAGGTCAAAGGCCTTTATAGTATTCCATTAATGACGTGCCAAGATTGAACGTCTGACTCGGAAGGGGGAGAGGGGGAGCTGGGTGAACGTCTCAGACACTGGCGAGCAGCTCTTCGTCTGCCATGTTTCAAAGGTGAAATGTAGGCTGGCGTGCTGTTTGTAGACGCTGCTACTGTCCCACTTGCGTAAAAAATGATTCTGCCGCTCAGTGGGTCTTAATGTACTGGCTCTTCATGCCACATCTCAGAACCGCTTTCTTTTGATGTAAGCCGGTAAATATTTATATTATGATGTTTGCCATTCCTTTCAATGTAATTTGTTGTTTTACTGGATTACTTGTTATATGACATATTTCTCTGCGTGTGTCTGTTTCCACTCAAGAGTCCTGCATTCATGACTTTGGTATCCAATTCGTAGGAGAGCACAGCATTTGTAAGGTTTGAAGCTCGCCAGGTACTTCTTTATTTGTATGAAGAGTTAGTATGCTGTAGTCCTACCTCCAAAAAACATTAAGGCTTGCTCGCCTTTACTGAAATGAAGTCCCATACACTTCCCAAAGCACCTGGGTTAATAATATAAGAGGTGGTTACAGAAAAGACCTATAAATGTTTACTGCTATGTGCTGAAGAAGGGCGTGTGATCCCTACTCCAGAGTTTCCCTGCGTGCCCTGCTTGTACTGTGCCGGGTGGTCTGCTCCAGCACACACAGGGCGGTGCAGGGTGTTATTTCAACCGCTGGACACATGGGCATCAGATGGAGATAGCAAGCCAGGAGTTGCCATTGTGTAAGGACAGAGCGACAGCCCCATTCTGGAGTCAGGCGGAAAAGACTGCTGAGTGTAGGTAAGTTTCCAGACTATAAACCTAGAGAACTTTACTCCGGCTTCTCTCCTCTAGCCAATATTGCATTGAATAAAGATTAGAAAATGTTTTAGCAGACAGAACCTCAAGAGAAAAGTGTTTTTTTAAAGCATGCCCCTCCAGTTACGTATGGACACCAGCTAGCCTTGAACGTTTCCTTCACTGCACCCTGTTACTCAACGCTGTAAGGGATAGGCTTGGAGCGCGATTCTTTGCACTGGGACAGGTCTGCTTCCAGTGGAAAGCAGCCTTCTGAGGTTTCCTAGGAACTGAATGTCTCTTCTGCCATTGAAGCTCGCATGCTTTCACTTTTTATCCATTGCAGACCTAAAATGTTCTTTTTCTTCCTGGTTAATCTAGAATGTATATTATTGGACCAATGGCTGAATTACCAGTGTTCTATATTGAAACATGATATTAGGGGCACACTCACTCTCACACACACACTCTCACACTCACTCTATCACCCTCTCTCACACACACTGTCTCTCTCACACGCACTCTCTCACGCACTCTCTCCCATGCACTCTCGCACGCTTTCTCATGCACACTTTCTCGCACGCACACTTTCTCGCATGCACACTTTCTCGCATGCACACATTCTGGCATGCACACATTCTCCCACACACACATTCTCCCATGCACACATTCTCCCACGCACACATTCTCGCACGCACACTTTTTCGCACACACACTTTCTCGCACACACACTTTCTCGCACACACACTTTCTCGCACACACACTTTCTCACACGCATTCATTTTCACACTCTCTCTCACACACACTTTTTCACACACACACACTTTTTCACACTCTCACTCACACACACACACTTTTTCACACTCTCTCACACTCTTTCTCTCCCACTTTCTCTCACACACACACACACTCTCACACACACAATTTCTCTCACACACACACACTTATAAAGTGAAGTAAGAGTCACATTGGAGAACACTTAATGCAGAGGTTTTGTTTCATCTCGTGGACCAACTCTAATGCCTCCTACTTTTGTTTTAGGCTTGATCTAAGACAAGTCTTGAGGTGGATTGTGCACGTCCTAAATCTATATTTAACACAGTTGTTAAATCTTGCTGTTGCCTCAGGGCACACCTGTGTAAAAGAAACAAGCATTGGCATAGCCAATAGGTCTCGCCTTTGGGACCTTCTGTTACTCAACGCTGTAAGGGATAGGCTTGGAGCGCGATTCTTTGCACTGGGACAGGTCTGCTTCCAGTGGAAAGCATCCTTCTGAGGTTTCCTAGGAACTGAATGTCTCTTCTGCCATTGAAGCTCGCATGCTTTCACTTTTTATCCATTGCAGACCTAAAATGTTCTTTTTCTTCCTGGTTAATCTAAAATGTATATTATTGGACCAATGGCTGAATTACCAGTGTCCTATATTGAAACATGATATTGGGGGCACACTCCCTCTCACACACACACTCTCACACTCACTCTCTCACCCTCTCTCACCCTCTCTCTCTCTCTCTCTCTCACACACACTGTCTCTCTCACACGCACTCTCTCATGCACCCTCTCCCATGCACTCTCGCACGCTTTCTCACACGCACTTTCTCGCACGCACACTTTCTCGCATGCACACATTCTCGCACGCACACATTCTGGCATGCACACATTCTCCCACACACACATTCTCCCACGGACACATTCTCCCACGCACACATTCTCCCACGCACACTTTCTCGCACACACACTTTCTCGCACACACACTCTCACACGCATTCATTTTCCCACACTCTCTCTCACACACACTTTTTCACACACACACTTTTTCACGCTCTCACACACTCTTTCTCACACTCACTCACACACACACTTTTTCACACTCTCTCACACTCTTTCTCTCACACTTTCTCTCACACACACACACACACACTCTCACACACACAATTTCTCTCACACACACACACACAATTTCTCCCACACACACACACAATTTATCACACATACACACTTATAAAGTGAAGTAAGAGTCACATTGGAGAACACTTAATGCAGAGGTTTTGTTTCATCTCGTGGACCAACTCTAATTCCTCCTACTTTTGTTTTAGGCTTGATCTAAGACAAGTCTTGAGGTGGATTGTGCACGTCCTAAATCTATATTTAACACAGTTGTTAAATCTTGCTGTTGCCTCAGGGCACACCTGTGTAAAAGAAACAAGCATTGGCATAGCCAATAGGTCTCGCCTTTGGGACCTTCTAAGTATTTAGCTATGCAGCACAATATCCTTGGTGCAACAACATCAACTGTTGCATGGCTAAACACTTATAAGGTCCCAAAAGCGAGACCTATTGGCTATGCCAATGCTTGTTTTTACATATGCATTATGTTTCGTGTGCTTAATTATTTCTCTAACCCCCCCTATTGTGATTTCATACTACCTATATTGGATGTGTATTATGGCAGTCTGTATCTTTTTAGGTTCTGACCCGAAGTAACGGTGTTGCTGCTCCATCTGTTTTCTCCTGCTTTCGATGCTCTTCTGCTTCCGAGGTTCTACTGCCGTCGAGTCCCAGGTTCTTCAAGGTGGACTTTCTGCAGCTACTGATGGTTTTCTATTCCTGATGTTCAACGTTGTTCTTGGACTTCTTGTTTTAATTGAACTGTTTTACTCAACAAAGAAAGAGGACGTGATACTCTCTACATGACCTTTTATACTATGGTCTCTATGGTTGGTCACGTGATACCCTGGTGTTTATGGGTACTGTAGTTTTTCTCTTTATCTACTGTGTTTTTATTGGCTGCTGAGCATTTCTAATAAAGAAATGAGAAAGCATAATCCTAGCCTCCTTGTCTTTAATAGAATTGAAAATTCTTGTCACGTATGTTCGCAAATTTTGAACTCTATGTGGCACCATCGGAGGTTTTAGCTAAACTCAGCTTTGTAATTTAAAAAAAATAATCTTTTTATAGATATTATTCTGTTACTTTTGTTATTGTAATTTTCCCAAAATTAATTTTCAACCAGTTTCCAACTTGATATATTGTAAATGTTGATAATATTGAACAATTGAAACTTGAAGCTTCTAATCTGATAAGGGGGAATCAGCGTTTGCTGAGTAGCAGCATCCCAAAATCCACATAAAGCTTTGGAGTTTAATAGAGTTTTTAACTTAACTTTGCTTTTATTGTATGCCTGTATATTGGCTGTTTTATGTATTACTTGTATTGTTCACTTTTTAAGGTCTTACAGACCGAAATAAAGTTTGTTGGAATGGAATGGATATAGTAAGGAAACATTGCTTAATTTGTTGTGTATCTGTCCGGCCTTATTATCAATCAGGAAGAAACTCCTACGTCCATCCTTAAGACTGTTACAAATAAGATCATGTCGACTGGCTGTAATTAAGCTATTGGGAGGGATTCTGGTCCAACTAGCATTAAAGACTGTGAGTTTTTTGACCGTCACAGCTAAGGAATTGGAAACATTGAGCAAGCCTTCATAAACTCCTTTCTAATGAGTCACATGGGAATGTAATGGACAAATTTAAAGATCATAATGTTTTGTTTGGCACTTATGAACTTTCTTATACATATGCCTCTGTCTTCTGGTCTAGTTCCTAAGTATTAAATTGAAGCAATCCAGCTTGATAATTTGCAATTCAAGAGGAATGCACTACAATTTAGATCTTGCAGCAAATAAGCATATAAGATCAGTAAAAGAGTACTTAGACCAGTGCTTAAGTTGTAATAAGTGTAAATGCCTGGGCCATTATCAAGAGACCACTGCAACCTACACCACCCATTGCCCCTGCCAGCGCTGCCAATGACAGAACCAAACCAGCTACTAACCATCACACTCCTACAACTGTGACAATTCTTACTATTCCAGTTCTCCAAAGCTATAGGATTAGCATGAGCAGCAGGTTTTAGTCATTTTTATGTATATTGAGGCTGCCCGCGGCAGACGCAGTGTGCCCACTTAGGAGGGCAGCCACCCTAGTGCCACATTAGGCACGGCAACAGGACTAGTGGTTGGGACCCTCCGGGAGTCCCCAAAGTCTGGCACGAGCCACACATCACTTCCAGCGCATTGGTGGGTGGGGCAAAGTACTTATACCTGCCCCCGCCAATCGGGCTTTCCTATTGTGCCTCCTGGCCACGCCATCTCCATCCTTACTGCATACCCGGCGTGTCGGCTGGGGTTCGAAGCTAGGGTAGGAATATGGTAACTTGTTAATTTGTGTTGCAGGCTGAGTTACATGGCAATCCAGAGGCTGAATGGTACATAGGTGTACCCTCTTCAAGTGCACAATAGGGGTGCATATGCCAACCAACCCCAGGAGTCTTTATGGTAGGACCCTGGAGGAAAACGACGGCGCCCCGCTAGTCCTTCGAGCGGTTGTAAGCCTGAGCAACCAGGGGCTTGCCTGGACATGCGCCACCCCTAAAAAGGCATGAGTAAAGGGATGGAATGGTGGTCCACGGTATTTAAGGGGGATAATCCCCACTAAATGGTAGCACCGATTGGGTTGGCCACGGTGCAGTTTGCTCATCAGGCGGGCAGGGCAGCTTAGGTTAGTCACCGCTTGAACTGCCCTTTAATCGCCCGTAAATTGACCCACCACGTTGGCATATTTCTTGTATGAAATAAACTTGCACCAATATGTTTCCCAACAAACAAGTCGTGTGTGTTTATTTGTTGTGTGCATGCTATATTCTTAATGTTGGGTGAGTTGCCTATATTGGCACTATGAATTAGTAATCAAGTGTTGTTGTGCTCACTCTAAATCAGGCAAACAGCCCACCATGTGGCAGACTGTCGTAAGTGCCAGTGCCGAACACCACTTGCTCAAATGAAGCACTGACTTAGACCACTTACGAAGTTTAATACACAATAAATTCTTGCATATCCTACATCGAACTTTAAAGATACCAATTTTGATTATGAGCAAAATGAAAGTTTGTATTTCTATGCACACTGTGATGCCACGGCTCTCATGCGAGAACACATTTTTATTTTTTATAGTCAAAACCTCTCACAGCTCATCTCATTTTAGACTTTTAGGTTGCTTCTTTATGGTCTCTGTATGATACAAGAATTGAATACAGGATTGCATTTTATAATCACACTCCAACAGTGATATTTTCATACAATGGCTCATCATTAAGCACTGCTAGTTAGATGTATGCTGTGATGCATTCGTTTTTTATACAATAATTAGAGTTCAGCTTTTATAGATGACATTTTTTTTTTTGTATCCATTTTACATGATTTAAAGTTCAAAAAATGTCATCGTGCTTCCCTGTCCCTGCAGCTATTATCCACTTCACCGATTGTTGCACAATATTCAGTTACTTGTGGTCTGTGATTCATCGAAGGAGAAATCTGGCAAGTTTGAACCAGCTGTGTTGAAAGGATTTCCTCCACTGTGTGCAAAACGGATTTGAGTATATAATCTGTTGTTTTTACTACAGTTTTAACCTAGTTATGTAGCACTGTTTTACTCGTAATGAATTGATATTGTATTTTTTAGTATGCTTTTATGATTTCCATTGTGAAAATTGAATAAAGCTAATTGAATCGCCTAGAGCGAAGAAAAGGGAGGACTATGCTAATAGCCACGTTAGAATACGGCAGAACAGAGCGATATTTGAATACATTATTCCGCAGGAGTTGGTGTGTGGAGTGTATTGCTGAGAACATACTAGTCTGTTTTCTTAAGTAAAAATACATTGATAAAGCTGTAAAAGCGTCACTGTCTGGGCGGAGATAAAGTTCTTACACAATTATTTGACTACGCAGCTCCGCAGTCCTTCTTCTGTTTCAGCGCCTTAGCAGACAACATACAGGAGTCCTTCTTTTGTGTTTGAGTAAAATCTGGTTCATTCTGAGGTTTGGGTGGGAGGACGCTAAAACGTCACGGTCGGGCGTGCCCCGGATTGTGTTGACATGGAGATAGGATGACAGTGGATAGCACAGTTTAAGCCCTGCACGCGCTTCTATAAGAACATGAGTTGGCTTTTCCGCAACGATAAGGGGGGCGGCCCGCTGCCCCCGCTTACCAGCTTACAGCAGCAACGCCAGCGACAGATAGAGTCCCTCAGAGCCTCACACAGCACGTAAGAATGAGATCGCCCTCACTGTTTCCCCATTACCTTGTTTTGTGCCCCTTTGCCATTAATGTGTCATCTTTTCTGTTTGGGGTTTGCACCCTTTTCTGTGTTTTTAGTTTTAGTGTACCTCATGCCTTGAATGTTTTCCCTCCACCTGAAGTGATTGTATGACATGGGTTTTCCTCGAAAGCCCTGGGTGACCCCCTTCCTCATGAAGCCAATATCTCGGACTTTACTGTTTGACACTGTGGTCATTAAACGGTTTCATTGGAAATGTGAAACTAAAACAAAATGTATCCACTTCAGAGGCGTAGCAAGAGCTTGTGGCGCCGGGGATATCCCTCAGATTGCCACCCCTGGGGTTAGAGCGTGGAAGGGGGGGAGTTGCTGGGGAAAAAGGACGGCAAGCACTTGAAAGAGGACCGAGAGACACGTAGTATCGCCGCTAGTAGTTACCTCGATCATGCAAGTTACATACATGACACGGTCCAAGGCTACACAGTTGAATACACCGGTGACTGGCAGTACTAAAGAGAACACACAGACTGCATGATTCTATCTGGGGGCTCAGAAAAACCGCATGTGACATCCATCAGAGAGTTGTGTGAACAATTACCTGGTAATCCCCTCAGCACAATGCAAACATGCACATACATGACACTGTTCAGAGATCCATCATCTACAGCTGACATTAAATGACCATTCATCATGGTCCCCCCATTAAAGCATTACACTTTGTGATCTTCATGGTACATGTTCTTTGCAGCAGGCACATTAACCCTCTGTGCTACCTTTCGAAGAGTCAACCCTTCCACTAGACAAAACTCGGATCGCTCTCTCTAGGAAGAACATTGATCACCGAAGTTATCATGCCATTTTTATTGTTTCTGAAAATTGCTGGATGCCAGGAAGGAGACAGCAAGTTTTTTTTTAAACCATAATATACTTGCAAACACTACGCACCCACCCGAAATAGGTACCCAGTGCAGTCAAACCGTTCGCACCGCCCTTACCTGCTCAAGGTTCATGTGACCTCAGTGACAGAGTCACAGGGACTGGATGACTGTTGCTCTAGGGTGTGCTGCTTCGTAGGCGTGCCCGCAAGACTGGAGATGAACTTCAGTATGGATTGTGGTGGACAGGCCTTCAAGGTTAACTCACAATTGACACCACTAGGGTACACCTGCTTGTGCTAAGACATCAAGCCTTCTAAGGTCTAGTGGGACCTTCTAAGGTCTAGCATGGGAATATGCTCCCTCAGTAGAGTGGTCTGGTGGACTGGTCATGAAGGCTGAACCCAGTTCCCCAGTTCCAAATTTGACAGCTCTGGCCATAGTGCCACATCCTCTCCCCCACTGAACACCATACTGCCCCACTGAGAGAAACTCGCACTGCCTTCAGCTACAACCTAATTGTGCCCGCTATAAACACTTGGATGTGGCTCAATCAAATTATGCACTTGATAAGAGTAATATGCTGCCTAAAAAAAAAAAACAAGTAAACGCAAACACTGATAGGGAATGCAAGATGAAGTAAAACATGTGAAATGTAAGCAGAAACAACATGGTTACCTTAACGACCTCTCACTCACTATTCAGAAATCAGCGAGTGGTTTTACCTGAAAAGTTAAGGATGACTACCGGGCCCGAAGGGAACCGTTTCAATGTCCATTGCTTATATCCTTACAAAACGTAAGCAGTATGGTTTAAAAAGACCACATCCATAAATACAGAGCCATGGTACACATTTTGTTTTCCAATCCACCCATCAACCAGGTATTGCAGTCCCTCCAAGAATGGTACACTTTCCCACCTGGGGACAACAATGCTGTTCAAAGAGAGACTAGAAAACAAAAGTAGCGCTTCACTGGCAAACTCTGTAAAGTGAGGCTAATGTATTTGGATGTGAATAAAGCCAATCTGGCCACTTTGCAAGCACTCTGTCTTGCTTTATTTAGTTATGTATTTATTTTTCATATTTAAAACCTTCTATTTCTCTCCATCCCGCTGCACTTTGGAATAGAAAAATGTCAGAAAGAGGGCTTTTCACGCAAGAGTGTTTTTTCTTTTTTGGATCCATTTCACAGGAAACCAACTAAATGAAAGAAGGAAAGAGAGGTTGTGAACAGTTTCTTCAAGTTACGGTTTTCAGTAAGTGAGGAGCAAGACAAAGAGAGGGAATAATAGGAAGAGAGTGGGGGATAGCTGCCAGCACAAAAAAGAAGAGGACATTGCCCGAGTCCTATTCCTTCTCTGCCCGTCCCCGAACGTCCACGAATGCAAGCCGAGCCTTATCTGAATGCCTTTGTCCGCCCCCAAAATAGTGCCACCTGGGGCGGACGGCCCCCCCTAGCTACGCCACTGATCCACTTGATGACTTCACGTGCGGCATTGAGCAACACACAGAGCGAGGAACACCGCATGACTTTACCACTCATCATTTACAACGCAGTGCCTTAAGACGCTATGCATTTACCATGCATCCCTCAAGGTAAATGTAATATATTGTATTGCAAAGGACGCAGCACTCCAGAGTAGAGTTTAAAGAATGTTATTTCTCGCAACCCTCAACCAACACGTTTCAGCTCTCCCACGGCATGGTTCACGGTTAGTGAGTCCTTTCTCTATTGCACATTAAATACCCATGTGGCTTTAATGTGGCATTATGGGATTTGTAGTGCTATTAGAAAAAAATAGCATTACAAATCCCATGTTGAGCGCACCGGACTTGTTGGGATAACTTTGTGGATAAAATAAATATATCCTATATATATATATATATATATATACACACACACGCACGCAATTAGACACAAACTTTGGGGGGCTGAGACTCCCAGCCAGGGCCAGCTTGAGCACTGATGGTGGCCATTACAACAGTCTTTTTTGGTGCTCTCCTCCCTCATATCCTCCGCCTCCTCCATGAATTCCCTTACTACCACTTTCCAACAGTGCACCTCATTTCTCCATAGCCTCTGTCTGACTTACATTAATTTTTTTTATAGTGTTACTCATAGTTTACTCACACTCAGTTTTGTGATCTGCATGATACATGTTCTTTGCAACTGACACATTAACCCTCTGTCGTGTAGTTCCTTCAAACCTATACAGGATCTGCGCGTTTAGACAACATTCACTATGGGCTTGGTGTCCAGACTGATTCCAGACATCCCCACCGGTTATGTTGGCCTGTGTACCAGCTAGCTCACAGTAGAACTAGAAACTCCTCTTACCAAGTAGAGAATAGTTCTGGGCAACTATCGAACATGACAACCCTGATCCCTCAGGACCGTGGAAACAGTGCAATACTTTTCGCTCAGTCACTCATGCTTGCTTTGTCTCAAAAAGATACCCAGAATAAACAATATCAACGTTTTTCAATAAGCATTTATTGAACATTCGGCATTCTAGTGTAAAATAGGTGTGCTGGAACAACAACTAGATAGAAACAGATATAAATAATTAGAAGCACTAAGAAGGTAAAAGGATGGTTGATTTCTACCATCTTGCTATATCCATGAATACAGGAAGTATATAACATACATGATAATAAAATGCATACTCCTACAATGCTACCCTAACTAGATGTACCTAGCATGTGTGTAGTTGTTAAGCCAAGAATCCCTCTAGGATAAAGTCAATCCCATTACCTGAAGTGAGAGACTGTGGGACCCCGTCTTGGTCTCGAGATGGACACCACACAAGAGATGTTAGACCACTGCATGTTGGAACATCTGCATGCAGGAACCTCAGCGTCTCACGTCAGTGTGTCGGCAGGGAAGCCCTGATCTCCTTTCACTATCTCAGCAAGATGTAATGTTTAGATACCAAAAGGTATCCCCACGGGTTCTATCTTGCTATGCCATTGTCGGACTTAAGATGACGTCGGGAATGAACCTTGTACATATTTATTATGCAGGAGATGGTAGTCCTGCTAAGTTTCCAAGAATCCTCATGCATAATGTATGAGGCTATTGTTCAGGGAAAACCCCCACTAACTGTAAACAATATTGTAAGTAGGTAAAGGGTCAGTACTAGCAGCCCGTTATGTATGTGAAGTAGGGACAAATATAGGTGAAAGGTTGGGTTGTTACCTGGGCCTATATTGGGGTACCTGTATGGAATATAACACCCACTCCTCATCCGACTGGACAATATAATTAAATTCTAATGTGCTACTAGGCTGTCTAGGCACTGGTACGCAAACAACTTCAGTAAAACAATAGTTTTACTAAAATGCAAGAAACTAAAATTGTCACTGAAACAATAACTCTGAGTCCTTATGTATAGTTTGAACAACTACAATCATTCGAAAGCCATTCAGGTCATTAAAAGTGTCAATTGTTTTGGAATTCTAAATAGGAGTATATTTAAAAAAGGCCAAATTTTTCCCAGCACACAACAAGCCAAATGTTTATGTTTCCTGGCTGGTAGACGCAACATCGCTGTTGCCTTCATTCGCAGAAGAAAATCCCTGTAACACCTCGCAGATTACGTCAGTTGAGCATAGATGATCTTCTGTACTGCCTGTAGCCGATGCTGGGGCAGCCTGTGCGCCATCCAAAGCCTAAGTGTTAGTGGAGGAGCCGGTATCCATTCCAACAGGAGCAGAGACTTCCTGTGGTGGCTCTAAGAATGCAGCCATCAACATAGGAATACGATGGGGACACTGCAGAACATAGGCCGTTATCGGGTCCAGTAAGGCATCAACGTTCGGTTGCGCAGCTGATTGAAGTGTCAGACAGAGATCCAACACGCATTCTTCTCCGCAGAACAGGCATCCGAGAACAGGTAAGATGCAGTCCATCCAGACTGGTCTAACTGACAGGAACCAAGAGGCACTGAGTTCCCGTAGGCGAGGTGTGCTCCAATGTTTTACCATGCGATCATGGTATTTGCACTCCAGGAGTGCTTTTTCTCCTTGGTGACTGGGACGTCCATTGCATAGCAGAAAAATTGCGATCAGGATACCTGCTATTAGAAACAGGACCAGCGGAACTTCTAAAAAAAAATGCTTCTTAATACGGAGTGTATAAAGTTTGATATAACTCCGAGGACCATCTGAAAGGTGCTTAACAGTCCCGAACCTATGGTCTTAAATCGGTGGACTATACCCGTCATATCAGACATGTTAAAGATATGATTTACTGTTTCTGTGAAATGGAAGGGGCAATTCGTACGTATGAGTGCCTGTGTCTCTGCTGATGACCTTGCTATTTGGAGATCAAAAGTCTCCCGGGCAGAGGTTAAGAGCACTGTTTTCTGTAGAAGCATGGCTTTCATTCTGCTCAGAGTATCAAACCGTACAAAGCAAACATTCAATGAAGGCCATAGCGGCGCCTCCCTGATTGTGTGTGTCAGTGGAAACAATACTTGCTAGTGACCCTGTAGCTCATGGTGACTAGATATGCAATGCCCGGAAGCTTCCCACAACAACCTTGATCATTCAGCATCAAGTAACTCCCATTTGAAAGTAACCTGAATACTGGGGTAATCACGGCTGCTGGGGTACCCCTCAAGTGACAGGATAGGTTTGCTACTGAACCATTGCATGCCCCGTGCAGCATGATATCCTGGCGTATGAGAGATCCACTTAAAGCAATCTCACAGTTTGTACCGCTAAGTAACACTTCTAGATCCCCACTCCTGCATCGAAAACTTTACTGTAATTCCCAAGAATCCTTGATGAAATTCCTACCCATTTCTTCATATCTGCCTGCCTGTTGTTGTTCTAGGCAAACTGACACTGGAAAGTTGTGACCAGTAAAGTTATATGGCTGTGGATTAACCACTCTCTGGACGGTGACTCTGCCACAGGAAAAAGTAATCTGTCCAGTTTTTCAATACGCAGCGCTGAATATTTTGCTCCCCTCTGTGCCATTTTTATCTTTTTTTCCGTTAGATTGTATGTAGAAAACAAGGACGTACTGTTGATAAAACGCCAAGGCACATAACCTGCGCGCAATGATTGCAGCGTCCAGCTCAATAACATAATAGAACGTAATTGCATTGCCCGTGCTGTAGTATGGACAAAACTTTGTTCTAGTACATCAATAGCAGAAGATACAATGTTGCCCAGTGATTAAATCCTGGATGTTAATGTAGTTATACTTTTGTCAACTACGGCTAACGCCTTTTCTAAGTTAATCCTATTTATTTCTCGTAGTCTCTCCGCTGCTTCTTGTTGGGAGATTTTACAAATTTCATTGTAGACAGCATATAAAACGTTTTTGACTTGGCTTTCTGGGACCTAATAAAAAATTCAGTAGGTCCACATCCTCTGTAAGTAAGGATAAGTGTTTTTTCACCTGTGGTAGTGTTGAGGTCTTTAGCCAATCGAGGCATAACTTCCCAACACTGTATGATGTCACCACCCCAGGATGTTCTCTTTGTACATAGCGTGTGTCTGGACTATGAGTACTGAACCCTTCGGTGGTACCCCTGAATCTTTCCTGACATCTATTGGTGTCTGTGGGCCAAACCAACCATCCCTTCCAATTGGGGTCCGATCTATTGTATTGTAAAATGTCATCTATTGTAGGCCTGTCTTCTGCTGTAAAAGTTTCCTCGCTGTGTGACGGTGTTGGAATCAGAGGTGGTTCAAATCCTTGTTTTTGGCCATTCCAAGATAGGAGGTCTGTTGCACAGTATCATGAGGAATGAGGCATGCTCTAAATGGCCAATCTCTAGAACCCCAGACTGATTTTAAGTTTGTTTAGTGTCTTTCCATAAGTCGAAACCCTGTCCAGAAAGTTGGGTAATAAAGGAAGCAGAATAAATCTGTTTGGTGTTAGTCAGCATATTTTTCTGTGCGGACGTCGGTGCAACCTTATAGTAATATGAAACATTAAACCCTGAAAACGTCTGTGCAAATATTTTCGAACAATCTTTCAGTGGTGTGGGGCAATGTTCCTAATGGTGATATGTAAAAACATTCCTAGGGGTACTGGATTTGTGTAAAAAATGATGACCATAATGTTGATTACAAAACATGGTGTTAAAATCTGGTGTGTCTTCTAGCATTTCATTGCTAGAAAATGCGACAGATTTTTCCAAATCAGACAACATATTGTTTACAGTTTCAGGCCAAATATATCATAATTAACCGTGTCCCATACTATACCATCCGGTATAGTAACTGCTGTAATGTTCACTGATGGCAAGTCTCTTTGTTCACGATGTGATGAGACATGCGGTTTCAGGTTCAAGTTCACTTTTGAGGCTGCAGAGCTTTGGTGAAGATAAGTTCAATTAAGAAGTAAGCAAATAACAGTTACTTAGCCAATTCAGAAAAGAAAGAAAAATATCCCGGTGATTATCCAAAGTTCTATCCAAGGTGACACCAGGTAAGTCTTTAAGAAAAATGAAGAAGTCTTTGACTTGTTGACGAGATTTTGGGGCTGGCGTCGTTTCAGGTTCACTTGGATCCAATGAAAAGGTATCAAAGTTGATGAAATAGCCAGATGCAGTTCAATCCATTTTTGGTAGCTCCGCAGGTTTTGTTGAACTTGTAGATGGTTCTTGTTGAGGCATGTTTATGTAGACCTCAGTGTTAGGTCGAATTGAAATTTCTCTTTGATTTTGATTTTGATTTTCTATTTCAAGAGGAACGAGTTCCATGGCATTGTTGCATAGTCCATCATTCCGTATAGGAGACTTTTGAAACTTGATGAGCCTTTCTGTCTGAACTTCCTGCATGGTACCGAGAGGAGGGTGTCGGCTACCCATGAGCCCACTAGGCCTACTATTCAGTATCGGCCACATTGTGTGGTTTGATCCGATCAGTGGAGACAAATCTCTTCTCATTTTGTCTGACAAGAGGCGGCAGAAGTACAGTTCCTGTTCCTTCAACAGCCAGGAAAGGTACAGGCTTTCTGTTTGATGGTCCAATTTCCTTTTTGTCTGTTATCTTTTTTTCTGACCAGATCCCCGACTTTAGGTATCCAGAAAGGTCTTGCTGTGACTGACTTGACTTCCCTAGTGGCGGTCTGTTTTACCTGCACATTGCTCTGTAGTGTAAAACAGCCAAACGTTTATTGAAGTCAAAAGGTTTCTCATCCTCCACTGTGCCTTCACAATCAAGATCAGGTACCCATATTCTCGTCCCAAATAGGACCACATAAAGAGTGACACACCCTAGAAAACTTCTAGGCATATTGTTGAGGGCCCACTGTACCCCATATAAGTGATTGACCCAACTACCACTCAAACCTAATACTCTAGCTGTTAAAGATTGCTTTAAGTCCCGGTTTTTCCTCTCCACAACCAAATTTCCCTCTGGATGGTACGGAGAGGAGTACCGCAATGCTACACCCAAACCTCCCATGGCTTCCTTGTAAGTCCTAGAGCTAAACGCGGGGCGACGGTCAGATTGTAATGTGCCAACTGCGTATGTCCCTACAAAGACTCGCATATCTTTGATAACAGTTTGAGTGTCAGCCGAGCGCTGAGGCCATACCCATACGAATCTCTAGCAGGAATCCATGCAACGATGATGTACTTGTAAGCCCTGTCAGATTGTAAGGGGCCCCAGTGGTCCAAATAGACACACGCAAGTGTTTTGTCTGATATTATTAATAGTGTCTGCACTGGATGTGTTATGGTGGAACCCCTCATCTGTTGACTGATGTCGAACTTTAAGACATAATCTTTGGTCTGCTTTGGTAACCCTGGCCACCAACAGCGTTGTTTCAGTAAAGAAACTGTCGCCACAACTCCTGCGTGCGCAGAACCAAGACTCTTGTCTTCAGCTAAAATTAAGCCTAATCTGCCATCCATGTTTGGTATTACTCTATCCCCCACTCCTGGATTCCGAGCAAATGGAACATTGTTTGCAACGAACTAGTGGGAGTACTTGAGTGGAAAACCTTTCAACAATGCCTTATTGTCTTTGTGTGAGGCAATGACAGCTACCATTATCTGACTGTCTATTCTCGTTTTTGAACGAGTGATTGCAGCTACGGACGCAGTTCCTTCTGCCCCCTTCGCGGCTTCATCAGCCAATCAATTCCCTTCAATGTGAACCCCATCACGTTGATGACAGCATGTGTATCACGTGAGCTCTTGGTAGCTCGTTTTTCAACTCTCTACCTGTTCCCATAGCATTTTATGCTTAATTGTGCCACCTTTTGAATCCTTGAAACCCATTCTATCCGCAATAGTGAAGATATTCATTGTATGACTGGACACAGTAGAAGGAATCGCACACAATTAGTGTGGGGAATTCTCGATCCTTATTAATCTTTGTCAGTAAAAGAGCTTTCAGTTCTAGCTGAGCTGTGCAGTCTCCTAGAGACTGAGTTTTTGTAACAGCTTGGATGGAACTTGCCAACCTGCATACGACCTTTAACAATCGCACATGCAGCGCTGTATTGTTTACTTCGAATGGCCGGCTGAACCGAACCGTCAGTGTAAATTATGTATTTGTGCTGATCTAGAAGCATTATTTCATTCGGGAGAGGATATTCTTGTTCATATTGCAGAAATGCCTGTGTTTTCAGACTTGGGTCGTATCTGTATTCTACGTCTGATGCAATGAGAGAATTAACCCATTGTATCCATCTCGGATGTAAGGCTTTAGCATTTGGAACATTCACCTTTGTAGCAGCCTCCAAGGCCGGTACTGGAATCACAACAATTATTCGTTTCCCCTGAGGCAGTGCTTTTTCTCTCACTACGGCTGTCTGTACGGCTGTCAGAATTTTTTCTGTAGATGCAAAACGCATCTCAGCGTTTGTGTACAAATATGATGTGTATGCTATGGGTACTATTTCGCCTTCATTATATGTTAAGTAGGTGTACCCAGATTGACCCGCAACTATACGGATCACTAGGTTGCGGACATTTACTCATGTTTATAAGTGTTTAGATGCTATCATGTCAGCTTGTAGGGAACAAAGGATATCTGTGTTCCTGTGTCCATTGCCTAACTGAAAAATCAGGTCTTATGAGGTCGTAGAAAGGTTTAACCCTTTCTGCGTAATCCAAAATGTATTTGGTCAAAATTCAGGAATCCTAGTATGGATTTAAAATTTTCAGTGATTTTGGCGGTTGGAGAAGAGCACACTTTTCTAAAAAATTAGCTGCCAAGCTTTTCCCTTCACTTGAAAGCTCATATCCCAAAAACAGGACACTGAGGTGGGCTATTTTTGATTTTATTTTAATTAAACTTGTAGCCCTCGGAGGCAAATCCCAAAATTATGGAACTGACTCTGGTTAAGTGGTGTTCCAGGTCACCACCCGTCAGATAAATATCATCTACATAGGTAAATACCGCCTTATCCAGATTCTAAAGTAATTCAGTTACCCTGGCGGAAAACAACCCCGGGCTGTTCTTATACCCCTGGGGGGCGTCAACAAAATTGATGTGGGACATCAGCGCTGAGAATGCTGTCAAATATCAGTGCTCAGGTGCGATATATTTTGGAAGAAAAATCCATGTGAGATATCTAGAGTTGTTTTGTATTTTTTCCGCACAATGTTATTCATCAATGCGGCACTGTGTGCGATCTGTACTGCAAATGTTTTTGTGCACGAGTTCAGATGTCTATAGTCTAATACTAGACAATATGAATTATCGGGTTTAATTATGGGAAACAAGGACATTGAAGAGGTGCAAGTTTCAATTACACCCTGGTATTCAAGTTGATCTAAGATCTCCCTGACCTGTTTTTTCACTTCCTGTTTTATTGGATACTGTCTCTGTGGAGTTGGAGTAGATTTCAGTGGTATCACATGGTGAGCTGACTCTTCGTCCCACCCAACATGGTTGTGATGTAGTGCAGGAGCAAGGGCTACTGCCCACTCCCGCGGGTATGTGTGTTTTAAATATTGGGGAACGAGGTCGGAAAAAGCTGGCATCATTACCGTTTCTCCCTTTGGGCAATCCATAGCAATAGCAGGTAGCCAATTTCTTTTAGCTTAAAGAATGACGTAGCCAAAGTTAGGTTCTCCTAAAAAATACCTTTAATATTTCTGGGCTTTTCCCCTTCCATTTGGAGTATTATGTCATGCAACCTATGTGGGACGCTTACCCTAGTATCGGGTTTTTCCACCGTGATATATTCACTCTGCTCCACTGTCACCAGAAATTCCATCAGGTTCCAGCGAGCTATTGTTACTTCTGCTGCACTGTCTAGCATCGTCAGAGCCCATTCCCCGTTCAGTAGTTGAATCCTCGTAATTCTGGGGATGTCTGAACTTAAGACCTGCTACTTTCTTCTTTTTGAATTGAGGTTTTGGCTTTTCTTCCTTTTTGAATGCGTAGTCTGTAGTGCGTTGTTTGCCTCTGGACTTTGTACGCTCTTCTTGTCTGTGTTCTAACCATCCTTCCCTCCCGTAGTTTTTTGTAAACCCTGAAATTTTTAAAATTTTATCTCTATTCCTAAGGTTATACCTCCTTTCGGAGGGCTCCTGCTGAGGAGACCTACCTCTGGATTGAGATCTATTCTTTTGTAGTTTATTATCCCATTCGTTCTTTGAAGAAGCTGGTGTTTGCTTGGTGTGTTCTTTTTCTGGACCTCCCATTAGTTGAGGTTTTACTGGTCTAGCTCCCAAACTATCTCTACCGAATTCTGCATAAGCAGTTTCAATAATTTTAGGTAGTTCTGTCTCCTGTTGTAAAGAAGTGAAATCTCTCAGGCGTTGGCGTATTGCCACTGAGGCTGCGTCCTCTTTAATGTTTGCTAATATTATAGCGGATACCTGGGCAAAGTTACTTAGTAACTTCACCCCTAAGTTCAGAGCTAGTTCTGCTCCATACTTGTTCTGTATTTGTCTTAGTACATCTGGTGATGAAGGGCTACCATGAGTTCTGGTATATATTGCAGCGCAGACTGTACCCCAAGAAGTACAATCCTCTATCGGGGGGGGGGCTATCCCTATCAGCAAGCAAATTGTTAGCATTCTATGCTTTTCCTGTGGACATGTGTGTGGAAATACTGCTTCCACCTGTGTTATTTTTTGAGGTAATCAGAATGGCATTTATTCACGTTTAGTGTGCATTTTACCCATCACTGTGTGTAACGTTTGTGGTGTAATTTTGGTTGTCCATGTTTGAATAGGACCCGTTTGTATAGTCGTGATTGGCTGGAGTGTGTTCTCATCACAAACTGCGTCATGTTTCTGTAAAGTCTGATTAGTTCTTTGGAAAGTGTACGTAGGTCTCCTACTGGCATTGGGTCAATGTCAGGATTTGGTCAATAGGTCGCTAGTACCGGCCATGTTGCTTGTCTCTTCGTGTGGGCAGAGTCTTACTTTATTTCTTGTAAGGGGGAGGGTGCCTTTAAACCAGTATATATGCTCCTGGAAGTGAGCGGAACTTCAATGTCCTCATACGGACAATATTCGTACGGTATGTCATCTTCTATGTAGTAATGAAATGTTTTTGTTCATGCATCTGCCTGTGGGAATCGAACCCATGAATAGAATACCTCTGTTCCATATGATTCGTGTGCCTCAATCACAAAGTTTACTGGCCCAACCCTAGTTTTAAACCATATGAAGCTAGTTTTAGGGTGATGGCATTTCTAACATTTTCTGAATATGTATTGCATCTGCATATTCTTCTTCCTGGACTGTTATATGGAGTTCACACACAGTGTCATCCTGCTCAGTCATTGTTTTTAGTAAGAAGAGTTTTTCAAGGGAACTGAGATAAGCTGTTATGCTCAATAGGAACAATGTGTCCTTCAAGTTGATTAACCAACAGCCAATACATAGGATTTTTGCCTACTCAGATGCCGCGTATTTTGTTCCCTCCCACTCCAGACGTCTCTGGGGAAATGTGAGTAAGGGTCTCTGATAATAGCATGACTGAACTACTTAGTTTTAACTGTTAAATAAGTACCCAACCAACACTGGCAGCGCCATGTCGTGTAGTTCCTATAAAACCTATACAGGATCTGCGTGTTTAGACAACATACACTATGTGCTTGGTGTCCAGACTGATTCCAGACACACCCACGGGTATGTTGGCCTGTGTACCAGCTAACTCACAGTGTCACTAGAAACTCCTCTTACCAAGGAGAGAATAGTTCTTGGCAGCTATCAAACATGACCACCCTGATCCCTCAGGACCATGGAAACAGTGCAATACTTTTCGCTCAGTCACTCATGCTTATTTTGTCTCAGAAAGATACCCAGAATAAACAATATCAATGTATTTCAATAAGTATTTATTGAACATTCGTCATTCTAGTGTAAAATAGGTGTGCTGAAACAAGCACTAGACCGAAACGGATATAAATGATTAGAAGCACTAAGAAGATAAAAGGATGGTAGATTTATACCATCTTGCTATAACCATGAATACAGGCAAGTATATAAAATACATGATAATAAAATGCATACTCCTACAATGCTACCCTAACTAGATGTACCTAGCATGTGTGTAGGTGTTTATCCTAGAGGAATTCTTGGCTTAAGTCAACCCCATTACCTGTAGTGAGAGACTGCGGGACCCTGTCTTGATCTCGAGTTGGACACCTGTAACGCCCTGAACGTCTCAGGATCGTTTAACAGACACGATAATGAGGACGCAACCACTTGTGAAGGGTTAGTTATTTTAATGAAGGCAAAAACAATACAACGAATAAACAAAAGTTATAGTCACTGGAATCCTCCAGGCTAAGTACGTTACCAGCCCACAGCACGGATGGTCCTAACCGTCCTCTGCATATACGCCGATCCCGGCGTATGCCAACAGAGGGCAGAAATGAAATGGCCGACAATGCCAATCGGTAGGCTGTGAGGGGCACGACGAGTGTTGGGGAGAATCGAGGAGTCAGGGAAACACCCAGCCGGGGTCTCTACCTGAAGGGAGCAGCCGCTCAACCTCCTCCTCAGACTGCACCGGGACGCGGAGTCACCTCCTGGTGATGCGTCACCGTTACCCCAATCAAAAGCAAGAAGACTGAACCGAGAGCAGCCGCTCGATCGATCCTGTGGACTTCCGAGTCTGTAACGCGGCAAACACCTCCTGGTGTGCGTTACAGCTGGCAGTCCCTGTATCTCTGGTCGGGCTGGGAGTTACGACTCCAACCAGCAAAAGCGCCACTGCGCTTTGACTCAGCCGAGTCAAAAAGCGAAGCTCAATGGTTGACCGGTAGAGCTTCCGGGTCCTTCACAGGTGATGATGGGGCAAGACACGGCCCAGGGAGTAACGACTCGACCTACCTCCGTTCTTGCCTTACTGGAGCACCACTCCGGAACACTGCTCTTCACGAAGCAGGTACGTCGGTGTAAACACAATATCCGACAGCCTTGTACCTCCCGGTTCCTCCTTTTATAGGGCGTGTTTTCCTTGAGTTATGTAACAGCTCTCCTGTTTACATAAGGGCGTGTTTTCCCTTGAGTTATGTAACAGCTCTCCTGTTTACATAAGGGCGTGTTTTCCCTTGAGTTATGTAACAGCTCTCCTGTTTACATAAGGGCGTGTTTTCCTTGAGTTATGTAACAGCTCTCCTGTTTACATAACCTCTCAACCGCTAAGCATCCTGGGAGATGTAGTCCGTTTACGCTGGTTACCGTTTTCCTCCCCTCGCATGACAGGAATTCTTGACAGTACATCCTCCCTCTCAGCGGCTCCCCACGGGTCCAGCGCTGGCAGGAAAACGCCGATGGAACAAGGAGACCAAGCGCGGAGCATGAACCCCTTCAGCCGGTTCCCATGATTGCTCCTCCGGGCCATAGCCTTTCCACGCAACCAGGTACCACAGCTTCCCCCTGCGCCATTTGGACGCCCGTATGCCCGACACTTCATACTCCACCTCCGACTCCACGCATACCGGCCTAGGTGTCCCAGACGGCTTGGAGGGTGCTGGTTTGAGCAATGATACATGAAAGACAGGGTGTATCCGCAATGACTGGGGCAAACACACCTTCACGTTCACGGGACCCATACACTTGGTAATGCGATATGGGCCCATGTACTTGGGATGGAACACACTGTTCTTTCGAAACCTCATGTTTCTTGTGGATATCCAGACGTAGTCTCCAGTGCGGTACAGTGGCCCGGGCCTTCTCTTCCTGTCGGCCGCAGCCTTGTATCGTCTCTTGGCCTCTATTAGGACAGCCCTTGAGCGCATCAACGTGTCTTTTATGTGTGCCACCCTGTCCGCTGTGGCGGGAATCCTGTCCTCTCTGAACGGATGTAGAAATGGCAAGAACCTGGGATGTTGGCCATAGTTGCTATAGAACGGAGATGACTGTGTGGAGCTGTGAGTGGCGTTGTTATAGGCTATCTCTGCAACCCATAGCAAGTTGACCCATTCTTCCCTGCCCTGGTCCACAAAACATCGCAGATACTGTTTGAGCGTTTGGTTCAGGCGCTCGGTTTGGCCGTCCGTTTGAGGGTGGTAGCTGGTGGACAGGGCGGTCTTAACATGCAGCGCAGTGCACCAAGTCTTCCAGAATTGCGCAGTAAACTGCGACCCCCGGTCCGACACGATCACCCCAGGTAATCCATGCAGTCGTACCACATTCTTTAGGAGTAGTGACGCCAATTCCCCGGCCGTAGGGACTCTCTTGCAGGGGATGAAGTGCCCCATTTTCGTCAAGTAATCCACCACCACCAGTATTGCCGTCATCCCCTGGTCTACCGGTAGGCCCACCACGAAGTCCAGTGATATGCTATCCCATGGTCTATCCGGGGTCGGAAGTGGATGTAAGAGCCCTTAGGTTCGGCCATGGTCGGCCTTCATGGTAGCACACGTAGGACACTCCTGTCCCCACCTCCTGACATCCACTCTCATGGTTGGCCACCAGAAATGCCGTCCCATGCTAGCCACCGTTTTTTCAAAGCCCAAATGACCTGCGCATGGAGAGTCATGGCACCAGATGAATGCTTGTTTCCTTAGCCTAGGCGTGGGTATCAACAGGCACCTGCCCTTCAGGGGTATCCCGTCCTTCAGCTGCCATTCTCTGTGACTGAGGAGCCACCTCCGCCATGCGAATGACCTGATCCCTCTCTTTATTCCCCTCAGGAAAGTATCCGGTTGGATAACCCCCAATACCATCCTCGGGGAAATGATGGAACGCTCGGTCGCGGGCAATGGTTCCTTAACTGCAGATTGACGGGACAGGGCGTCCGCCTTCCGGTTTTCCGTCCCCGGCCGATATGTGATGCGGAAGTTGAACCCCGCAAAGAAGATCATCCACCGCAGCTGCCTGGGAGAAAGGTGTCTTGTGGCCGTCATGAACTGTAGATTCCGATGGTCCGTGTACACCGATACCACATGTCTTGCCCCCATCAACCAATGCCTCCATTCGGTGAAGGCGTCCTTGATTGCGAGAAGCTCCTTCTCCGCAATATGGTAATTGCGTTCGGCGTCGTTGAGTTTGCGGGACATGTACGCAACGGGATGAAGCACCCCTGTGTCGTGGTTGCGTTGGGACAAGATAGCCCCCAGCGCCACATCCGAAGCGTCCGCTTCCACCACGTAGGGGAGATCCGGATCGGGGTGAGCCAACACCGGCGCCTTACCAAAGGCGCTTTTCAGGGCCTCAAAGGCTGTGTTCGCTTCAGGGGACCAGACAAACTCCTTGGACTTCCTCAGTAGCTGTGTGATTGGGGCCACCAATCCTGAAAATCCATCTATAAACCGCCTGTAAAAGTTGGCGAAGCCAATGAAACTTTGGACGTCCTTCACGCTTTGGGGCACCGGCCATTCTTTCACCGCCTTGATCTTTCGTTCTGCCATCTCCTGTCCCTCTGGACTCAGCATCACTCCGAGGAATTCCACGGACGTGACGTGGAAGTCACACTTGCTGAGTTTACAATACAGCTTGTTTTCCCTCAGCTTTTGGAGCACAGCTTTGACGTGGTGTACGTGCTCCTCCACACTGGACGAGTAGATGAGGATGTCGTCGATATATACGACCACGTAGATATCCAACTCCTCTCTGAATACCTCATTCAAAAAGTACTGAAAGGCTGCCGGGGCGTTGCACAGACCGAACGGCATGACGAGGTACTCAAAAAGGCCGAACCTGGTCTTAAAGGCGGTCTTCCACTCGTCTCCGTCCCTCATGCGCACCAGATGGTATGCCCCTTTCAAATCCAACTTGGTGTAGATACGAGCTTTCTTGACCTGTTCCAGCAGTACACTGATGAGAGGCAAGGGGTACCGATTCTTTATGGTTATCGCATTCAATGCCCTAAAGTCCACACAGGCTCTCAGCTCCCCATTAGCTTTCGGGATGAAGAAGAGTGGCGAGGCGGCCGGAGACTTGGACGGGCGGATGAATCCTAGCTTGAGGAGTTTATCCAGGTACCCCCGGAGATGCACGTTTTCAGGCTCCGTCAGGGCATACAGCCTGCCGCTGGGAACGCTGGCCCCTGGCACCAGGTCGATCTGGCAGTCAAACTGTCTATGTGGTGGTAGCACTTCCGCCTTCACCTCATCAAATACATCCTCAAAACTGTGATAAGCCTGGGGGAGAGCCACATCTTTTTCTGCCGCTGTAGCCACCGTCTGACTCCCGCTCTCATCTGCGTCAAGGGATTCCGTTCTTATTCCACAATGCAGGATGCAATACGGTGACGTCATTTCGACGCGATGTGTTGGCCAATCCACAGAGGGGTTGTGTTTCTGTAGCCACGGCAATCCCAATATGACGCCATATTGGGGCGCTCGGATGATGTTAAAATCGATTTGTTCCAAGTGGTTCCTCCCATATCTCATCGGAAGGACCCCCGTGTGCTGCCCGATGGGCCCCGTCACCAATCGCCTTCCGTCTACAGCATAGACGTCTTCGGGTACAGCTTTGGGAAGAAGCACTAGCCCTAGCCTGCATGCCTCGTTGTGGTCCATAAACATGCCAGTGGCCCCTGAATCCACCATGGCCACAACGGGTATCCACTGGTCATGCACTCCCACGTGCACCGTGAGAAACAGGTGTCGGTGTCCCTTAGTGACCGAGTTGGAGAGTGAAGGGATGGATGAGTGACTCCGAGATGCCCCTTCTTTGGTCTGGGAGTCCTCTAGTTTTCCGCCGGTATGTCCACCACAGCTGTTACCGACCGGTTGGCCCGTGAACGTGACGTCTTCGGTTTGGCAGGGCATTCACGTACGTAGTGGCCTTTTTTGCCACAAGATAGGCACAATCCTTGTTTACGGCGTGACTCTTTCTCCGTGGCTGTGAGGCTCGCTCGTATTGCGCCGATGTCCATGGGTTCTCCCTTGGATGCGGTGGAAGTTTCAGGACTTCCCACCGTCACATAGGATGGAAGGGATTTTCCTTTTCTCCCATGATCCCCTTTTCTTTCACTCAGCCTATGTTCCAGCCGTAATACCAGGTTGATAAGGCCCTCACATGTCTTGGGTTGAGGGTCAATATGAGCCACGGCGTCTTTGAGCTCATCGCACAGCCCGTGATGGAAGAGCGCCGTCTGTTTAGCAACAGGCCACTTGGTTTCCGCAACTAGCCGTCGGAACGCGTTGAGATACTGCACCAGGTCGTTGGATCCCTGTCTCAACTCAAGCATTTCACGGTCCGCCGTGTACGAGTCAGCCCTTCTGTCGAATACCTTCAGGAATTCCTCGCGAAAAGCACCCCAATCACATAAGATGGGGTCGTCCCTGCTCACCAGAGGTACGGCCCATTGTGCCGCGTTTCCAGCCAAATAGGAAATAAGGAAAGCCACACGAGCCTGACTCGTGGGGAACGCCTTTGGTTTGCACGATAAATGTAGCGCCACTTGTGTGAGGAATACCTGCACTGTGTTAGGATCCCCACTGTACCTCTCTGGTGTTGCCAAGGGGATGGCTACCGGCATTTCCACTACTACCGCAGGGGTCTGGTTCGTGAGGGAGGTGCTGGGCGTGAGCGGGTCCAATTGGATAGCATCCAGTCTGGCTTTTACATCGGCTGTTTCTTGCCTAGAGGCAGCCACTTCAACTTGCACGGTCGCTAAAGCAGCCAGCACATCATCAAGTGTTGCCATGTCTGTTATCGACCGGGAGACAGTTAGTGTTATTACGGTCGGATATTTTGTAACGCCCTGAACGTCTCAGGATCGTTTAACAGACACGATAATGAGGACGCAACCACTTGTGAAGGGTTAGTTATTTTAATGAAGGCAAAAACAATACAACGAATAAACAAAAGTTATAGTCACTGGAATCCTCCAGGCTAAGTACGTTACCAGCCCACAGCACGGATGGTCCTAACCGTCCTCTGCATATACGCCGATCCCGGCGTATGCCAACAGAGGGCAGAAATGAAATGGCCGACAATGCCAATCGGTAGGCTGTGCGGGGCACGACGAGTGTTGGGGAGAATCGAGGAGTCAGGGAAACACCCAGCCGGGGTCTCTACCTGAAGGGAGCAGCCGCTCAACCTCCTCCTCCTCAGACTGCACCGGGACGCGGAGTCACCTCCTGGTGATGCGTCACCGTTACCCCAATCAAAAGCAAGAAGACTGAACCGAGAGCAGCCGCTCGATCGATCCTGTGGACTTCCGAGTCTGTAACGCGGCAAACACCTCCTGGTGTGCGTTACAGCTGGCAGTCCCTGTATCTCTGGTCGGGCTGGGAGTTACGACTCCAACCAGCAAAAGCGCCACTGCGCTTTGACTCAGCCGAGTCAAAAAGCGAAGCTCAATGGTTGACCGGTAGAGCTTCCGGGTCCTTCACAGGTGATGATGGGGCAAGACACGGCCCAGGGAGTAACGACTCGACCTACCTCCGTTCTTGCCTTACTGGAGCACCACTCCGGAACACTGCTCTTCACGAAGCAGGTACGTCGGTGTAAACACAATATCCGACAGCCTTGTACCTCCCGGTTCCTCCTTTTATAGGGCGTGTTTTCCTTGAGTTATGTAACAGCTCTCCTGTTTACATAAGGGCGTGTTTTCCCTTGAGTTATGTAACAGCTCTCCTGTTTACATAAGGGCGTGTTTTCCCTTGAGTTATGTAACAGCTCTCCTGTTTACATAAGGGCGTGTTTTCCTTGAGTTATGTAACAGCTCTCCTGTTTACATAACCTCTCAACCGCTAAGCATCCTGGGAGATGTAGTCCGTTTACGCTGGTTACCGTTTTCCTCCCCTCGCATGACAGGAATTCTTGACAACACCCCACAAGGGATGTTAGACCACTGCAAGCCTGAGTATCTGCAAGCAAGAACCTCAGCGTCTCACGTCAGTGTGTCGGTAGGGAAGTCCTGATTTTCTCTCACTATCTCAGCAAGATGTGATGTTTATATACCCAAAGGTATTCCCAGGGGTTCTACCTTGCTGGGCCATTGTCGAACTTAGGATGTCATTGGGAATGAACCTTGTACATAGTTATTATGCAGGAGATGGTAGTCCTGCTGAGTTTCCAAGAATCCTCATGCATAACGTATGAGGCTATTGTTCAGGGAAAACCCCACATTCTGTAAGCAGTACCGTAACTAGGTAAAGGGTCAGTCCTAGCAGCCCGTTATGTATGTAAGGTAGGGACGAATATAGGTGAAAGGTTGGGATGTTACCCAGGCCTATATTTGGGTACCTATATGGAATATAACACCTCCATGCTACTTGACGATGACCCAAAACTGCAACTAGACAAAATTATGAACTCTCACTAGTAGGAACATAAATCTAGAGTTATCTTGATATTTTTATTGTTGCCCGAAAACTACCTGATGCACAAGGAAGAAAATTCACTTTTAAAATCACAATTGTTTTTTTTTTGTTTTTTAAAAAGCTCCTCCTCCCCACCAAAATCAACGTCTGGTGTGGCTGCACCAGTCAAACTATCCTTAAGCCAGTCCTGCTCCCAGCAATGGGGCAGGACAAGCATTTCCTTAAATGAGGTGAGGGGTATCCTCATACCCATTATATGAGGAAAAATATCTATGTAAGTGGTGATGTTTGATACTTCCCCAAATTCCAGAAAGCAAAACAAGTTAACAGGCTTATTGTAGATGATTTAAGGGAGAGTAGACTTCGCCCCTGAGAATTCTTTTGAAACTTTCGGGATCAAATTTGTAAAAGCGCCGCAGACCCTTCATGAATTCATGAAATATTCCAGTACTTTCATGGTGCCCAAGGGAATCCTGGCGTTTCCTAGGAGTAGATCTCGTTTTTTTCAAATGTCTTAAATTAGAAATGACTTCCACTATACTAAGGTTATCATTTTTTTTATGGGTGAGCACCTTATGCCAAGGAGTATATTCAATAGGACAGTGCCAGAAATTAACCACGGATACTTCAACCACAGCCTTGGGTACTTCTAAAAATTCTCCCTGGTATGCAAAAGTCAGCACTTTGGCATTGACACCCCCACACCCCCTATAAAATGAATACAGGAAATCCTATTACTAGAGTTGCCTCAAATATCAGTTCCAAAATTTTGCTATGGTTCCACACCATATGCTAAGAATTACGTTCATCATGTCCGGGCCTTTGGCCAAGTGTGGTGGTGCGTGTTTTGTGTGTCTGCTGCTGAGTATAACTGAGCTAGCGGCTTTCTCAGGTAGACCGATTGAGTCCCCACAGCCAATGTTTGTGTCTTAATAGAAACATGTCTGGGCTTGCAGTTTGTCAGAGGTAACACCTCCCATCCATATTCTATTAGTGCCCTTGTCAATAATAACCTCCAGTATGCCAGACCAGCAGCACACTTGCACGCATAACACACATACACTGACACATGAATGTTCTCATGTACATTTGTACTCCGTCACACACACACAGACACACTGGCAACACACACAAGGACACACTGGCACTCACCCTTCCATTGGTCAGCCTACCTTTGTGTTTCGAAAAGCTTGCCCTGCTGCTTCCGCTAAACCTGTCTTGCCTTTTAGTGAAGCTTAATAAAAACATATACTCTATTAAAAAATAATATATTGTCATGTCAATGTTTGTTACAAGTAGGAGTGTGAATGAAAAGTGCACTTCCTTAAAATAGCTGTACAGGACTTACATTAATATCACAGCATCCAACTTATCTTATGTAATGCTTACCTTCTTCGGCAACCATGGATTTTATCCAGTAACAATTTGCATTTTGGGGTTTTTGAGACCCAACTTACAATGTAAAACAAAAAAAACTACAAGTTGGGGAATGAAGCATTGTGGGGAATGGAAATCCAAGAGTTGTGGAAGGTGTCACACAATCCTCAATCCATCATCATTCCCCAAAGCCTCAGCCCTAGTCTTCCTCCTTGCGCCATCCCACATTCTCAGTCAACACTCTCCTCTTGCACAAGCCCTGTTGTTGCAGAACGAATCTAGAACTACGGAAAGAGCAGATATTCTGTGGGTGCCTTTGTAGGAATATGTGTATATTCATGGGAGTTGTGTAATTTTTGTATGTGCAGAGTTAGAGGTGTGCTCATGTAAGTGCTGTGTGATAGCGAATAGTGTGAGTGAGTGCAGCGCGAATGGTGCGAGTGTAGGGTGACAAATGTGCCAATGTGAGTATTTGGGTGAGCTGCATGAATGCAGTGTAAGAGGAGGGCCCATGTGAGTGTTGGATGAGATGAGGGCATGCAAATTGAGAGGAGTGAGTGCAGGGTGGTGTGGGTGGTGTAAATGCTGGGTGAGTGGTGTGCCTGTGTGTGGTGCAGGGTGAGCGGCGAGAGTGACTGGTGAGTGCATGATGAGAGTAGTTAGTGAAGAGTGAGTGATGTGTCCCTATGAGTTCCGGCGGATTATTGTTCTTGTGTGCAGGCAGTTTGAACTGAGTGCCTATATGAATGCAGGCTGAGAGGTTTGTCCATGTGAGTGCAGGGTGTGAGGAGGAAGCGCTGGGTGAGTGGTGTGACTCCAGGGAGAGTGCTGTGCTTGTTCTCGTGGTGTTAGTGCTGTGATAGTTCTCATGGTGTGAGTTCTGTGCCCATGTAAGTAAATGGTGAGCTGTGTGAGTGACAGGATTGCCTATGTGAGTGCACAGTGAACGTTGTGACAGTGTGAGAGTGGGGTGAGAGGAGTAACTGCCAGGTGAGTGATATGACTTATGAGTTTGGGTGTGGGTAAAAGAGCGGAGTGGGAGGCGTAAATGCATGGTGAGTGATGTGCTTTTTGTAATGAGATTGCAGAGTAAGCAGGGAGAGTGACAGGTGAGTGAAGTGTCACATGAGTGCAGGGTGAGTAGTGTGCTCGTGTAAGTGAAGGGTGAAAAGTGCATGGTGAGTGGTGTGAGTGCATTGTGATCACTGTGAGTGCATGGTGAGCTCATGTGATCGCAGGGTAAGTGGAGGGAGACCGGCGTGAATTCATGGCAAGGGTCATAAGGTCAGTGTGGTCACTGTGAGTGCAGGGTAAGTGGTGTGCTTTTGTGAGCATAGGGTAGGAAGAGGATGAACGATGTGAGTGCAGGGAACCGCGTGAGTGCAATGTGATCACTGAGTGTTGGTATGAGCGGTGAAAGTGACAAGTGAGTGGAATGTCATGTGTGTGCAGGATGAGCAGTGTGCCTGTGGAAGTGCAGGGAGTGAGTGCATGATGAGCAGTGTGAGTTCAGTGTGATTGTTATGAGTGCAGGGTGAACATGAAAGTAAAGGGTGAGTGGTGAGAATGAGGAGGGAGTTGTCTGAATGCAGGATATATTCCCAACACCTGGAGTAACTGAGCATTGCATTTATCACTGGCGTAGGGTTTCAGATATAAGTTAACCTATTGCTATTATGTCATCGATCAGGGATGGAGGGTGGAGGGTGGAGGAAATAATATGATGGTCCTGCAGCAAACATTCAGTTTCCTGATTAGGGTTGCCAGCAGATCGGATTATACCGGCTCCACTGTTTGTTTTGTTGTCCTAGCCAGTATATAAATAAGCAAAGCCACCTAAGGTCGGTATTTTTTTAAAATTTGTTTTTACAACAGATTGTATTGAATTTTCATTGTACCAGAAGGGCAGAGCCCAGCAAGCAAAGCACAACTGAAATGGATAATAGAATATCTCTGGTTACTGTATAACACCCTCCCCCATGTTTTGCAGCACATCAGACCAAGAAAAACACCCATCCCCCCATGTGCGCACCATACATACTTCAAAAACATTATATGTACAAGCCAAAGGAATTCCCATCTACGTCTTTTTAGCATTGATACATTAAACGGCTAAATCATTCACCACCAGTCGTTCAATAGGGTCCCGGGTAGCAGTCTGCGACATTAAGGACAGATCTATACCCCTGTACTTGGCCCACCGAGACCAGATCTTCCCATGTTTCAGTGGACATCCCCTCGCCTGGAACACGAGGTCGGTATTTTTAGCACTTATTTGTACGTACTTCAAACAGAAAATAAAAATAGCACTTTTAAATGTGTTCTAGGGCTGCATTAATGATCCATGACGAATAATTGAAGGATACAAAGACAGAAAAGTCATGTTGCAAATGAATACATACCATTTTATGTACAGCCCTATTTAGTGTCAAGGCGAGGCCTTTGCAGACACCTTGAACAACAACAAATGGCTGGTATTTTTCTCTAGGAAAAGGTGGCATCCCTACTTGTGAGATGCCTTTTCAAAAAGTTCCTCCCTGAGCACTCAAAATTATAAATGGAAAAATTCCAGTAGTATTAAAGTCTCTTACTGCACCTTGTTCCACTTTATTTCTTTGTTCGGATACTCGGCGTCCGATGTTCAACAATACATTTTCAATCAGTATACAGCTTCCACAAATGTTGATATGCAACAAAGCAATCTACAGCCAACACGTGTTTCGTTGTGTGTATTTTGCACACATTGACTTCTTCAGGGATGATCTGTAACGAGTTCAGATCCGATCAATCCACAAACCACCAGTTGTACCTTGTTCACTAGTGGCCTTATAGCCCTCTCTCGTAAGGCCTCCGGGTAAATTTCAAAGTTCCAAAATGATTCAGAAATCTCCAAACATATTACACGTTAGAGACTGAAGCCCCTTGTAAATCCAAAGTAATAGGACGAACACTTGTTATGTATAGTAAGTAGGAATCCAGGAGTCCAAGATAGTATCTGTAGAAATTGCGTCTGGAAAGTACTCCGTTCAGCGTGCACTTATCCTGTACTTTTCCTCTTTGCCCAAAAACACAAAGCTTTGTAAACCAGTTCACTAAGGCATGTAAAAGTGTGAAAAACTGTGGTGAAAACTCTGAGATAAGACTCCAGAAACTGCTCAGCCAAGCCCACAGCAGCTCAAGCTGCAGCAGCCTGTGCTAAGGCTCTTTTAGCCCTACGGGCGTTGCGTGCGTGTGTATGTGTGTGTGTGTGTGTGTGTATATATATATATATATCCACCCAAAATTGCAGGTAAACCGCGTCTTCTCCAAACCGAGAGGGCGTGTCACGGGGCCAGCACCTGCACGCTGGGAAACACAAAACTTAGTTCTCTCTTCCTCAAGAAAAGAGAGTGACACAGCTCCGGGGGAATAAGTGGATTTATTACTTCGTATTCATAATAGATGTCCCTGAGACTTAAGGGCAGACGCGTTTCAGCCATGGATTGGCCTCTTCAGTGCCCGTCTCCGCTGCCTTCTTACTGCTTCCAGGGTCAGTTGTGGCGATGTTCAAGTTATTCCTGATCATGTGATCAACTCGCCACTCCCTCTCCTCACAGGTGTAAGGTATTTACAAAGCCGTTGCATGCTGGACGTGGAAGTCCTCCGTTAGAGCCCATCAAGTGAAAGGACTACTAAAACACCAGGTGGTGTCTCCAAACATAGTTTGGTCGGTGAATCTTTACCACTGCAACCGAATTTGAAGTTCAATCTGCTGTTCTTCTCCCTTCTCAGGCAACACACATTTGCCTCCTCTCTCCCCATGAGCCAGCCTCCAAGTGGAAGTCCAACACCGGGGGGGAGACGCGGATAAAAGTCCACCCAAAATTGCAGGTAAACCGCGTCTTCTCCAAACCGAGAGGGCGTGTCACGGGGCCAGCACCTGCACGCTGGGAAACACAAAACTTAGTTCTCTCTTCCTCAAGAAAAGAGAGTGACACAGCTCCGGGGGAATAAGTGGATTTATTACTTCGTATTCATAATAGATGTCCCTGAGACTTAAGGGCAGACGCGTTTCAGCCATGGATTGGCCTCTTCAGTGCCCGTCTCCGCTGCCTTCTTACTGCTTCCAGGGTCAGTTGTGGCGATGTTCAAGTTATTCCTGATCATGTGATCAACTCGCCACTCCCTCTCCTCACAGGTGTAAGGTATTTACAAAGCCGTTGCATGCTGGACGTGGAAGTCCTCCGTTAGAGCCCATCAAGTGAAAGGACTACTAAAACACCAGGTGGTGTCTCCAAACATAGTTTGGTCGGTGAATCTTTACCACTGCAACCGAATTTGAAGTTCAATCTGCTGTTCTTCTCCCTTCTCAGGCAACACACATTTGCCTCCTCTCTCCCCATGAGCCAGCCTCCAAGTGGAAGTCCAACACCGGGGGGGAGACGCGGATAAAAGTCCACCCAAAATTGCAGGTAAACCGCGTCTTCTCCAAACCGAGAGGGCGTGTCACGGGGCCAGCACCTGCACGCTGGGAAACACAAAACTTAGTTCTCTCTTCCTCAAGAAAAGAGAGTGACACAGCTCCGGGGGAATAAGTGGATTTATTACTTCGTATTCATAATAGATGTCCCTGAGACTTAAGGGCAGACGCGTTTCAGCCATGGATTGGCCTCTTCAGTGCCCGTCTCCGCTGCCTTCTTACTGCTTCCAGGGTCAGTTGTGGCGATGTTCAAGTTATTCCTGATCATGTGATCAACTCGCCACTCCCTCTCCTCACAGGTGTAAGGTATTTACAAAGCCGTTGCATGCTGGACGTGGAAGTCCTCCGTTAGAGCCCATCAAGTGAAAGGACTACTAAAACACCAGGTGGTGTCTCCAAACATAGTTTGGTCGGTGAATCTTTACCACTGCAACCGAATTTGAAGTTCAATCTGCTGTTCTTCTCCCTTCTCAGGCAACACACATTTGCCTCCTCTCTCCCCATGAGCCAGCCTCCAAGTGGAAGTCCAACACCGGGGGGGAGACGCGGATAAAAGTCCACCCAAAATTGCAGGTAAACCGCGTCTTCTCCAAACCGAGAGGGCGTGTCACGGGGCCAGCACCTGCACGCTGGGAAACACAAAACTTAGTTCTCTCTTCCTCAAGAAAAGAGAGTGACACAGCTCCGGGGGAATAAGTGGATTTATTACTTCGTATTCATAATAGATGTCCCTGAGACTTAAGGGCAGACGCGTTTCAGCCATGGATTGGCCTCTTCAGTGCCCGTCTCCGCTGCCTTCTTACTGCTTCCAGGGTCAGTTGTGGCGATGTTCAAGTTATTCCTGATCATGTGATCAACTCGCCACTCCCTCTCCTCACAGGTGTAAGGTATTTACAAAGCCGTTGCATGCTGGACGTGGAAGTCCTCCGTTAGAGCCCATCAAGTGAAAGGACTACTAAAACACCAGGTGGTGTCTCCAAACATAGTTTGGTCGGTGAATCTTTACCACTGCAACCGAATTTGAAGTTCAATCTGCTGTTCTTCTCCCTTCTCAGAAGCAGTAAGAAGGCAGCGGAGACGGGCACTGAAGAGGCCAATCCATGGCTGAAACGCGTCTGCCCTTAAGTCTCAGGGACATCTATTATGAATACGAAGTAATAAATCCACTTATTCCCCCGGAGCTGTGTCACTCTCTTTTCTTGAGGAAGAGAGAACTAAGTTTTATATATATATATATATATATATATATATATATATATATATATATATATATATATATATATATATATATATATGTATATGTCACGTCTCACCAAGTGTATTTCATACACAGAGGCACTCCTCCCCAGGAAACAGCACAGCAAATCCGAAGTTCCTTTATAAGATTTTTAATGTGCTTCAAGCCAAAAATATACCCAACGCGTTTCGACGAACATATCGTCTTGGTCACGGGTAAATGTCTGTTCAATCTCCACAGTTAAATACAATTACACGAAAAAGAAAGGACAACGGCACTTTGCACAAGTTTGGCATTCATTAACATAAAAAGTGGACTGGTGTTCATGTTCATGCCTGTTCCGAGTTTTGGCGGCCATCTTTCAATGGTAATGTACTCGTAATCCTGCCAACTACATTCTCAATAAAGTTGTATCATACAATAACTAAAACTTTAGCGACCATCTTTAAACAATAGCATACTGATAGTGCAGAATTTCATGATTCCATCTTCATAACGATGTATCTTACGAGCATACCCTTTTTATGAGAACAAAAATTAGCGAAAACAATTCTAAATTCATATTGCTGCAAACATTTTACTATAGGCAGTTGCAATAATAAATGATAAATTAATCCTTCAATCACGCATTATAATTCATTTAGCTTAGTTCTCTGGTTGCATTCCGATCATGTTATGGGTCTAAAGTCAGAGGCACAATTCATCATCATCGTATTATCCCAAGTGGGTAAGTATTCCCAGGCTTAAATTAAATGAATAAATAAGGGGCATTCTATCCAAGTGGATAGCCTTAATTAGGATCTGAAACAGAATATCACTCTAATAATCTCTTTATATTGTACATAATCTAATTGTTTCTTATTACTTCTCAATACAAATATTCAAATATTCAGAAATTGTGTCTTACAACAAAATTAAGCCCAAGTGGGCACACATTATTCTGACTCTTGCGATTGTATTTCAATTGATATTTTAAATCTTGATTGTTGTCTCTTTCATCCTTTATTCTACTTCTGGGATCACCTAATAACAAAACAAAATTCGGTCAGACTAGTCCTCTTAAAATTCTAGCGCCAGTATTGTCCAACTAAAAGGATTAATACAGATTCAACGTAGAGCTGTTCAGAGCTAAATTACTATCAGTTTGACAAGAGATAATATCTAAGGTTAAGAATCTATGCCAAGAGATTAGAAATGGAGATCCGAACCAATCAATTATGCAGCAAAGTCTTACAAAACCATTGAGGTTACAAGAAAATTAACAGTCATAACAGTTAGAGCTTGCAGTTTCCTAAGTAAAATCTGATAGAATCTTATGGAATCAGTCGCCTAAATGCCAGGACAATTCTTCCTCTGAATTCAAACCTGCCGGAATCTTGGTATCGAGTTCCATAATGTACCTAGACTCAAGTTGACGTAATTTGCGAATTCTATCACCCCCCCTCATGGAGGGCAAAATTCGGTCTATAACAAAAAACTTTAAAAGGTTACGGTTACTTTTATGGAACTCCTCAAAGTGCCTGGCAATGGGGGACAATTTATCCTTATTTTGAATTGCCCGCATATGCTCCAAGATGCGTTTCTTAGCAGCAAACATGGTGCTGCCCACATACTTCTTGGGGCAAGGGCATACCAACACATAGACACAATAATCTGACAAGCATGTTAAATGTTTCTCGATAAGTCTATTGTTGTCCGAAACTGGAAAGTACACTGTTTTGACATTGGTACTGGATTTGCAAGCCTTGCATGACATACATGTAAAAAACCCTTGGACATCCAAATAGGATCCTCTTTTGCCGGGTACCTCATTACTGCATAATTTATCCTTTAAGGAATTAGCTTTTCTATAGGTGACAACTGCGGCATCTCCTATAATGTCCTCCAATGTGGGTTCTGTTTTTAAAATCCCCCAATGTCTATTTAGACAGCTTCTTACCTCATGGGAACTAGAATTAAAGGTCGAAATAAATCTTACAGTTTGAACTTAATTCGTCTGAACTTTGGTCTTTGTTAATAGTTCAGATTGTGTGAAATGGTTTGCCTTTGAGAGTGCATCAGAAATCACATTGACTTTATAACCTCTTTCGACAAATCTTTTAGTCATGCACTCACTTTCGTTTTTGAAATCCGCATCCGTGCTGCAATTTCTCCGAGCCCGGAGAAATTCCCCATACGGAATACTGCGAATTAAATTTTTGGGATGGTTACTCTCTGCGTGTAGTAAGGTGTTACCTGCAGTACTCTTACGATACAGGCGAGAACATAGTTTATTATTAACAGCCTCAATTTCTAAATCCAAAAATTGGATTTTCTGACTATTGATTGTTCCTTCTAGTTTTAGATTCTTAGTGTTCTTGTTTAGGCTGGAAATAAAGCTTTCCGCTAGTTCTTGTGAGCCATCCCAGATGATGAATAAATCATCAATATACCGCAGCCATATTTTCACATGGCTGCGGTATAGCTCATTTGTTCTGGACACCTGCTGCTCCCAGTAGCCCATAAACAGATTAGCAAAACTGGGAGCAAAACAGGTGCCCATGGCTGTCCCTTGTCTTTGTCTGTAAAATTTATCATTAAAGATAAAAAAATTATTCTCCAGACAAAATTTCATCATTTTTAATACCATCTCAGTATGTTCCAAGAATGAGACCGATCTAGTGTTCAAGAATTGTTTGCAGGCCTCTATTCCATCCGTATGTAGGATAGAGGTGTATAAACTGCACACGTCCAACGAAATTAGTAGGAAGCTGTCCTCCCATTTAACCTCTTTGATTTTGTTTAGGAAGTCTTTGCTGTCTTGTAAGTATGATGGCAAAGTCTGAACATATGGCCGTAAAAAGAAATCAATATATTTAGAAGTATTCTCTGTTAGACACCCTATCGAAGAGACAATAGGTCTCCCAGGAGGTGAGATGGGATTTTTGTGTAGTTTAGGTAATAAATAAAGAATGGGTATTTTTGGGTTACGGTTCAAAAGAAAAGAGTACTCATCCCATTCTAAAATTCCCTTCGTATGCCATTCTTTAAGCATGGTATAAAATGAGACATTGGATTCCTCTATGGCACTGATTGGTATTTGTTCATAGCACACGTGATTATTCACTTGACTCAATCCTTCTTGTAGGTAGTCATGTACATTCAAAATAACAACGTTTCCACCTTTGTCTGACTGGCGTATCACAATATTTCTATCTGATTGTAGGGATTTAATTGCTAGTCTCTGATCCTTAGTCAGATTGTCCCCCAGCCATTTCTTTTTCTTTGCCAAATTTTTGAGGTCATTGATCACCAGGGTTTCAAAGATATCAATGCCACACGGTGGAAGCGTTGGATTGAACACAGATTTTGGTTTGAAATGGTTCGGACAATTCAAGTCCGTTTTATAGCCCAAAGTTTGTGCATTAATTGCTCCTATTTCAACATTCTCATCATCTAATTCCTTCAGAGCAATTAAAGTATTGACTTCATTGATAGTTTCAATAACCGGCAAACATGTGGGATGGGTGCTGTGAGTTATAACATTTTTAACTTTCAATTTGTGCCATTTATGCAAACGTAATTTGCGAGTAAAGTAAAACAAATCAATTCTCTCTTGGGAATAGGAAAAGTTAGAGGAAGGGCAAAAAGAAAGGCCATATTGTAAGACCTCCAACTCAGCAGTATTCAATGATCGTAGGGAAAGATTTACCACATTTCTGCAGTCATTCATTTTCCTCTTCTTTTTTGCCCCCGTGTTTCCACTCCCATTGGGGTTGTCGTTGCTTTGCCGCCATCCACCCCTCCTGGTTTGCTTGTGGATGGCGAGTTTTTGCCTCTTCCTCTGCCGCGTCCTGTGAAGCCTCGTCCTCGTCCCCTTCCTCGGCCTCGATCGATTTGCCAATTTTGTTGATTTGATGTTAAATTCATCAGACGAAACTCTTCCCAAAAATTTGCTGATTTACTCGGAATCGACGATGGTTGTGGGGTGCCTTCATCCGACACGTCACTTTCCTCCACATCGCTTTGAACTTCACCTCCTGTTGGAATAGTGTCTATACTCCCTTGAAGTCCTTTGCGATTCATATGGTCATACTTGTGACTGAATGTAAATATTCTGCCTGCTTGATAATCAATCTTGTCTCGCAAGAATTTCCTTTCTTTCTTGGCAATGATCTCTTCCTCATATTTCTCTGTTCTTTTATTGATTTCTTCCATCTTAGTTGTGAAGTTCTCAGTTGTATCCTCTTTTTGTATTTCTTCTTTCAATTCTGAAATTATTTTGAGCAGCGAAGCTCTCTCCTTCCAAGCATACTTAATCAAAATAGAAAGCATGCGATTAGAACAGTCCATCAGGTTTTCTGCCCATTCCTCCGCTAATTCAGAATCTGGATCTTCATATGATGGTGCAATCAAAATTCGAAGTCCTCTTGGGACTCTTTTCTCTTCTTGGTACTTTTCCAACGTGATTGCCTCCCACCATTTTGAAATTTCTTTTCTTATTAATTTCTCCAATTTTTGATATTTGTGCTGTAAGGACAGGGGTGCTGCTGCCTGTTCGCCAGCTTGTGATTGTATGGTCGTTTTGACGAACATGGTTTTTGCTCTGAGTCTCCTCCTTGAATCTGTATCTTGATCCATTATTCTCGTTAAATGGCTTGCCACAATGTAGCAATAGCTTAACTCTATTCTTCCGTTGCCACTTTGCGAAAGCACTCTTCACATTATATAAATTCTCTTCGGAAGGACTACCAGCCGGTAGTCCGATGCTGTTAAATGGGAAGCCCCGCTATACTCGATGTATCATATATACAGAGATGGAGCAGGGAGCGCAGCGGTACCTTTAAACCGGAGACACTATTCAGCGAATATTTGAAACAGCTAGAATTTAGCCAGGGAAAAAACCGAATTCCAATAACCTCACAATCGAAAATGTAATTCACTTACTGGGGGCTTGGTGTGTTACCAAGTTCGTGACACCTCCGATGATTCAGCATGTCCTGCCCCAGTAGTGCACGAAATTCGTCGTGTCCAGTTCACAAGATAACGGTATTCCCCAGCTGTCCGTTTCAAATTCTCCGAGTACCGCGGTCAACCGGAAATCAAAATTTGATCACTTTCCACTTCCTCAGTCCTCCGGGACACAATTGCGGCGGTGCACATTACAGGGTCCGAGGAAATCCTGTTGTCATAACACGTCTCACCAAGTGTATTTCATACACAGAGGCACTCCTCCCCAGGAAACAGCACAGCAAATCCGAAGTTCCTTTACAAGATTTTTAATGTGCTTCAAGCCAAAAATATACCCAACGCGTTTCGACGAACATATCGTCTTGGTCACGGGTAAATGTCTGTTCAATCTCCACAGTTAAATACAATTACACGAAAAAGAAAGGACAACGGCACTTTGCACAAGTTTGGCATTCATTAACATAAAAAGTTATGACAACAGGATTTCCTCGGACCCTGTAATGTGCACCGCCGCAATTGTGTCCCGGAGGACTGAGGAAGTGGAAAGTGATATATGTATATGTGTGTATATATGTATATGTGTGTATGTATATATATGTGTGTGTGTGTGTGTATATATATATATATATATATATATATATATTCGAGCCAGATTTAATCAGGACGAGCTATTTTTAGGGCCTACTCACCCCTTTTGGCGAGTAGGAAGACAAGCTGACTTTTGACCTCTGTCTCTAAAAGCGGAGCAAATGTGACAAGATAACAAGATTTAAAGGCATCTTTATTGCTCACAAAGTAAATGAGTAAGAAAGATGCCTTTAAATCTTGTTATCTTGTCATATGCTGAGATACCAGAGACAGAGGTCAAGTACATCATGGTTAGGTCGAGTAGATTTTTCAAATTACTAGACCTTCAGGCCTAATAACATTTGTAAGATTTTTCAAGCCCTGATAAATTTGTTTTTGTGTGTGTATGTATATATACATATGTGTGTGTGTAGATCAATTCACTGAAAAAACCATAGGTTTCAGGCACGTTATAGTTAGTAATTAGCATTTAAAAAACCTTGGAAATTCACTGAAAAAACCATAGGTTTCAGGGGCGTTATAGTTAGCTGGAAATTTGATGAGTGATGTAATATGTGACGTCATCACTAGTGCATGGGGGGGGGCGAGTTATAGTTAGCTGAACTAACTATAACGGGGAAATTTCAATGGTTTTGTACGAGGGAAATGTCCAGCTAACTAGAACGCCCCTGAAACCTATGATTTTTTTAAGTGAATTTCAAAGGTTTTTTAAATGCTAATTCCGATCTACAACTTATCTTAAAACCTATGATTTTCATAGGATTTCTAAATCTTTATTTTTCAATGTATCAATTACTTACATTTTTTTTTTTATATTGTTTTTCGACATTTTTTAAAGTTTTTTCCCCCACTTATTTCTTTTAAAAATTAAAAAATATTATTTGTTTTTAATAAAAAAAAATATTTGTAATTTTTTGTAAACTATTTTTTTAAATTATATTTTTAATACTTATTTTTTTTCTTTAGAAGTTTTTTTGGATTCGCGCACCTTTCTCCATCCCTGCGCAGAACATATTCGCCATTTTACGACTGTAGTGTAAGATCCGCGTACGGTATGCGTTGGGTACATATTTTCGTGCGCGATTGCTATGCGACCAGTACGCGACTCCGAGCACATATGCGACACGTACGAAGTATGTTACGTGACGCTCACGCGCGTCCGCGTAACGTCATGTGCGTGTTTGACGCGGTGGGTGTGCGAATCCCGCGAAATATTTTAAATGTCAAAAAACATATATGTATTTCATGTAAATATTAAATGAAGACATAATCTAAGCTACTCATTAAATTAATATATTTTTATTTTAATATTATATTGCTTTTAAATGCAATTTCGCGGATTCGCGCTGCCTATGCGCACGGTGCGCGGATCCCATGTGACCTGAAAAAAATAGATTTGATTGGTTCATTACACTTCCTATTCTAACTATTGAAAGACCCCACACATTTCAATCATTCTTCTTTGGAGGAGCATCTCTCTGCTGAGAATAACTTTTTTTTGACTAAGTTTACATTTAGATCAAACTTTTTTTTTCAAAACAATGGCTTCAGGGCAGCAGGCATCTCCAGCATCTGCTCATTCATCTGAGGATGAATTTTTGGAAGAACCACCACGCCCACAAAGATACTCATCTGTGGTACGGAAATGTTTCACTTTTCCTGAGGGGCAAACCAAAACGAATGCCACCTTAGTGACATGTAAGATCTGTCAGCGAGTGCTCTCCCGTGGGGGTCCCACCAAAAAATATTCATGTGGTACAGCCAGCATGATGAAGCATCTGAAGACCATGCATCCGGTCAACCTGGCTCGCGAGGAATGCCGAAGAATGCGAGTTCTTCCAGGTCCATCAGACGCATCACAGCCGAGTACTTTGAGGGTGGATCCATCTGTCCAAAACTTGGACATCTGTCCACAGTTTGCAACATTAAAAGTGCTCTGCATAAAATGCATCGCTGTCCTTTGTTATGGAGAGCAGTCCATTGACCTCATTTGTCGAAAGCAAGAAAACTATCATTGCTAGTTTTTTTTTCATTCTTTTTTTTCCCCCTGAAGTTCATTGTTTTGTTCCGCCAGTTCTGTTTTGTTTTTTCCTTTTTTTTTTCTCCAGAAAAACCCCCCCAAAAATGAAAAATTGTTCAAAACCAAGAAAAAAAAATAAAAAAATAAAAAGTTCTTCTAAGAACTAACTTTCCTGGTTTAAAAAAAGAGCTATATTTGTTTGTTAGTGTGTGAAAGTTTAGATGAATGTATGTGTAGTGCGTAATTGACTGAACAAATGCATTAGTAGCGAATGGTGAATGTGAAGTGCAGAACTATGAGAAAGTGCGGCAGCATCACACAGTAACCTCTTTAACTGCAGTGTGCTGTAGTACTTCCGAAGCACAGGGATGCAACATATGTACATAAATATGTTGCAAATCTATGCTTCTCTCTGCACAGCTGCTTAAACTGCAGCCATATGGTGACACAGGCACCCTTGCACCATGGTGCAAGGATATCTGTGCCATGTTGTGAAGACACACCTTCCTGCACAAAATCAATCAGTAAAGACATGTTTGCCTTTTTTTGCTGTTCTCAGAATATATTGAATTTCCCTAGAAATAGTGATTTCAATCGTACTCATCACATAACAACTGTGGTAAATAATTTAATTACCGGTACTTAATTTGATGCGGAAAATCTATAACAATAGCTCAGTAAAATAAGAGGCAGAATCCGTGGTATTAGAGGTTCGGAACGGGCTTTATTCCAAAATCAATTCGAATTGAGGACTCCATGTTCCATCACCACGAAGGTTCAGGAAGTGAAGAACCAACTTTATTGACAAGTAATCATTTTTATACAATAGGCATTACAGTGAAACAGATGCAGGAGGCGTAGCAATTGATAACTAAGATAAAAACATACATGCGTAGTTAAAGTGGGTGTAACTGGGCGTAACTTAAAGAACGTCATCAGGTATGATGTCACAATAGGGTGGTTTCATGAAAGAATTTCGCAATGTCAGCAGAAATACTTGGCAGAGATGCGCGCGCAGCAGCATGACGCGTGATTGACGTGCAACTAGGGGGTGAAGGGGACTTGACATTTAGCTCTACATGTGGAGACAGAAGTCTGGGGTTATGTCAACCTAATCCCAAATCATATCCAACATCCTATGTTTAAAGAACTATGTTATCCAAAAAGAGAGGTCTCTTAGGATAGAATCTTATTCTATACTGACTGTTAGTGCGTGTACAAGCGTCTAAGTGTCTACACTAGATGCGAGGGCAGAAATCTTCCATAGTAACAGGGCTATGAATTACTTGCATAAAGACAGAGAAGCCGGGCCTTTCGCTCGGTAGCTGGAAGAATGTTTACTTAAACTACTAGACAGGAATGCATTGGATAGGGAGCGGAGCAGATAATTTCGAAGGTGAAATACAGTTTTTGGCAGGCAACAGGCTGGAGTCAGGCACCGTTAGCCGCGCAGGGAGTAGGACAAAGTTCATGGATACAGATGCGAGCTCAAACTGGAGCTTTCAGAGGGAGAAGGCAAGAAAAGGCTTGATGGCAGAATCAGGGCCTACTCGCCTGGACTGTAAAATGGCATAAATGAACCATATAAAGCCGGTGGCCTTTCATACTTAGGAATGGAATATCCGACCCATTCATGGCGGATCTGAAAGAGGACATGTTGACGATGGACGCACATGTGTTTGCGTCTTCATAACTGGAGCTGGAGGAAACATACATGTACTTATGGTTTATACATGAAACCGTTGGGGTCCAAGATAGGGGACATAACTGACCATAAAAATCCATATTTCCACATTCCCTCCTTGTCCCCTACTTGCCCTTAAGAGATATCAATCTTCATCAATCCGTTGATCTGTTCATATAGCATCATTTGTTCTTCTTTCTTCTTCCGGGATGAATGAAATCTTGGTGGTGGAATACACGATGTGGCACACAGACCACAGATCGCTGGTCCACATTGTAGGCATAAACAGCAACTGAATAGTATGAGAAAGCCAATACCTAGGAAGGATAGGACCCTCCATCCAAAGGTAGATAATACACTCCAAAACCAACCGGACCAAGTCCAGGTGCCTGGATTCTGGTGTATCTGGCTTACAATCTTATGAAGGCGAGTTATGGCTTTATATACAGATGGCGAATTTTCTGGTATGAAAATGCAACAGCTTGATCCGATGACCCTACAAGCTCCGCCCCTATCGGCCAGGATGACGTCAAGGACAAGACGATTTTGAAGCACAACAATCCGCATAGCAGACTGCTCTTCTGTTAAATTGCCTAAGGCGGAAATAGTTTCGTTCACTACTGCTTCAAGGGTTCTGGTTAATCTACGTATCAGCTTGCTATTGGTAACTGTACCTATATAGGGAAAGAGACCTTTATTGAAATCTGTGTATTTTTCCCATGCTGTCTCAGTATAGTCGACTATTGGGAGATCTCTCCGTTCTCTATTGTGTACTAAATGAGTATTTCTGTGATAATCAGGAGGAGCTAAGAAAACAGGTGGCAAAAGGAATCCGATGTAGCAGGTACCATCCCAATCTAGAGGCAGACGTATATATGCAGTCTGACCACATATGAAGTAGGAATGGCGAGAAGCTCTGAATGTAGACTTGCCTTGATCACTGAATTTTATCACAGTGGTGCATTTACTATGGCCCATATGTATGGAACCATTCTTTCTTACACATAATTCACCTTTAACTGGAAATACTGACATAGCGGGCAAAATTGGTGCAGCTTCGGATTCAATATTCAGGATCATGATATTGAGCGTGAAATTCCCTAATCCATATACTTCATTTTCTAGATCAGTTCCTGTTCTTTTGGGAAGTCCCTTCTTGTCAGGGTAGCAGACTTTGAGTAAAACTAAGTTCAGGTTTCCCCATACCCAGTTGTCTTTATCAACTGCAGAATTCGAATCTAGGGAATTAATTAGACTAAACCATGCTCCACAGGAGCCATTGTGTGTGAACGGGTATGGAAAGAGAGGCAGAATTCCCTTATAGTTCTGATAGGGAGGGAGTCGGCCACATATCCAACAATTTGTAGCATTGCTAACCTGATGGGAATGATGTAACATACTAATAAAAGTGTTATTGCGCAGCGCAAATCTATAGGACAACTCATGCGGGGGTAATTCACTAAAAGAATGTTCAGCAGTAACATTGTAAATTTGTCTAGAAATAGGATAATATATGTGCAACAATATACTTGCAGCTACTATTAAAAGACATAAGAAAAACAAAATTAATAACGTCACTGTGCAATGACTACGCAGTGATTTATAGTACGCATGTTGTTTCATTCGCTTCCTTCGGTGTCTCTCTCTATTCAGGTCTAGGGTATTCATGTCAGGGACAAATTCGACCGATTCACCTTGGAGAGGACTTAAACAATCAAATTGTCCGACTTCTTAGACCTTAGTTTTAGTCTGTTTTGTTCTTTGTCATTCAGTTCAACCAAAGGAAGCTTTGAGTCAATCGGTGAAGACCCGCAAGGTGTGTCATTTACATCTGACGGTAGTCCATGAAATTTCTTGATATGACTTGAATGTATCCAGCCTTTTCGACCTTCGATCTTCACGGCTGTCCTCGTGGTTAACAGGACGAGTTGAGGCGATTTCCACCTAGGATCCAGCTGAGACTTCCGGTCAAAGTTCCTCACTAACACCAAGTCCCCTGGAATTACGTCATGGGGTTTCACCTCGGTGTTGTCGGGAAAGGCTGCAGCTACCTGTGAACGACAAGATTGTAGTGCAGACATCAAGGAAGCCAAGTAATCTGTCAGCATGTTACAGTCAACATCAGTTATTTTGCGTGGTATAGGCGTCCCCCACATATTTGGTGGTCTACCAAAGACCACCTCATAAGGGGATAGCCCTGTTCGAGAGTGCGCTACCATTCTCATGTAAAAGAGTGCAACTGGTAAGGCTACTACCCAGTCGACACCTTTCTCTCTACATATTTTGGACAATCTAATTTTCAGAGTTTGATTATGTCGTTCCACGAGACCTGCTGCCTCTGGGTGTCGGACACAGTGAAATTTCCACTGATAGCCTAACAAAAGTGAAACGTGTTTCATTAGTTCGGATGAGAACGGCTGGCCGTTATCTGAGTAGACAGCACGTGGTAAACCGTACCGTGGGAAGAATTCTCGAACCAACTGTTTGGCAGTAGTCGGGGCAGTGTAATCTGAAACCGGGTATGCCTCTGTCCAACGGGAAAGAGCACAGACAACTACGAGAACATATTTGAATCTTCGACATCGTTCCATCTGGATATAATCCATCTGGAGGACTTCAAAAGAGTGATCAGGAGGCTGAAATCCACCCTGTTCTACGGGAATGCTTTTACCTGGGTTAAACTGACAACAGATCATACAGGTACGAACTTTTTGTTTAGCTGCTGCTCGTAAATGTTTGTTGAACCAAATGTGTTGAATGCTGTCTAGCATAGCTTTTTCTCCTAGGTGTGCTGGACTATGTACAGTGTTAATGATAACTTGGACCATTGAATCAGGAAGGAACCACACAGATTTTTCCTTCGTCATCCATCCTTGATCCGTTTGGATCCCTCCTAATTCAGTCCATTTCTTTATTTCATCCGGTGTAGCATGTGTCTGTATGTCAATTACGTCAAGAGCGGGATCCTTAACCGTCATGCAATGTGCTGGTGTCGGGACTATTGTCTTTGTCATGTCAGATATTTGAGTTTGAGCAGTCTGTTTAGCTGTTCTGTCAGCTAGGTCATTGCCTTGGGAAATGATATCAGTAACTTTCGTATGAGCTTTACATTTCATAATTGATATCGCAGTGGGTAGATGTATTGCATCTAATAAGGCATGAATGAGGGGTCCGTGCTGAATGTGGGCACCGTGAGAAGTTAAATAACCTCTCTCTCGCCACAGCACGCCGAAGTCATGTACAACTCCGAATGCATAACGTGAATCAGTATATATGTTGACTTTTTTATTCGTAGCTTGAATACAGGCTTGTGTCAGAGCGACGAGCTCTGCTGCTTGAGCGGACAAGGTATTTATGCGATTTGTTTCAATGATTTCAGTGTCTGTTGTGACTGCGTAAGCGGCCACTAGCTCTCCTGTACTTGTTCTCATACATGAACCATCTACATACAACGTCAGGTCTGGGTCTAACAATGGGACGTCTGTCAAGTCTTGTCTAGGTTTCGTCGTGATAGTGATAACTTCAATACAATCATGTGCAAGTGGGTCTGTTCCGTTTACTGGTAACAGTGTGGCAGGATTCAATGTACTGCAACGTCTGATTTCTATATGTGGCTGAAACAATGTTAATTCGTAACCAGTGAGTCGTGCTATAGTCAAGTGTTGTGTTTGTGTGCGGTTCAAGAGAACCTCTACTGCATGTGGTACTTGTACTGTCAATTGGTGTCCTAACACTATGGCATCGCTTTGTCGTATTGCTAAAGCTGTCGCTGCCACTGATTTCAGGCACGCAGGCAGAGCCTGAGCTACGGGATCTAATGTACTAGAAAAATAAGCACAAGGTTTGTATGATCCTGCTTGTTCCTGTGTGAGTACTGACAAGGCAGTACCTTCGCGTTCTGTAACAAAGAGTGTAAAATGTTTATTGTAACATGGTGTTGCTAAAACAGGCGCTTGACATAAGGCTTTCTTTAGGCTTTCAAAAGCTTGTGTATGTTCCTGAGTCCAAGGGAGAACAGTCGATGTGGCTGCCTCCTGTGTTGTCAACTGAATGAGTGGTTTTGCTAGAAATGCATACTGCGGGATCCACTGCCTACAATATGAAGTGAGGCCTATGAAAGCTCGCACCTCCTTTTGTGTCTTGGGTATTGGCATGTTAGCAATTAACTGGATGCGATCTGGTGTAAGCTGCCTTCCCTCCTTGGACAGCGAGTGACCAAGGTAAACAACTCGCTGGACACAGAATTGCAGCTTAGAAGGGGACACCTTGTGCCCCTTTTCGGCCAAAAATTGTAAAACCGTCAGTGAGGCTTTTTCACATTCAGGTTCGCTTCTAGCGGTGATCAGCAGATCATCGACATATTGAAGCAGAGCAGTGTTGACTGGCATGTGGATACTGTCAAGTTCTCGTTTTAGTGCTTGGCTATAGATGCTGGGGCTTTCTGTGAATCCTTGAGGTGCGCGTGTGAATTTAAAGCTTCGTCCATTTAAACGAAATCCGAATAAGTATTGGCTTTCCGGATCTATTGGGACGCTGAAAAAGGCATTCTTGAGATCAATTACAGTGAAGAATGTTGCTTCGGAATCAATGGCTGTCAGTAATGAAGAAATGTCTGGGACTACGGGGTATTGTGGTACAATACATTTATTTATTTCACGCAGATCAATAACCAGTCGATATACTGGCGGGGCTTTTCGATCAGTTCGTTTAAGAATCGGAATTATCGGTGAATTACATACATTGGAGTCTGTTTCCACAACCACTCCTTGGGTAATAAGCTCGTCAATGATTTGCATTAAAGCCACTACAGCATCGGACGGTAACTTGTATTGTCGCATTCGTGGTAGTACCACTCCTGCCTTTAGTGTGACTCGATATGGTGTGATGTTCATGCAACCAACATCTGTAGGGCCTTGTGCCCATAAATGTGTGGGTAAAGTCTGTAGTCGGTCATCCATGTCTCGGGACACATAGTGTCCTTTGAAATCACGTAAAAACAATCTTACTCCTTCCGGAGAACAACATATTATAGCTCCTAGAGCTTTCAATGTTTTTATGCCTAACAGGTTTTCTGGACATGACTCAGTAAGCAATAAATCTGTAGTTCGTGTCAAGGGACCAATCGTAAGTGGAAGCGGCTGTGATACTTCGTTAATGATTGGTTTTCCTGAAAAACCAAGGGAAATATTCTGTGAGCCTGAGAGGGGTGCCCCTGGAACTTCACTACGTTTTATTGTTGTTCGGCTTGCCCCTGTATCAAGTAAAAATTTTCTATCTTGGCCTAATAGTTCACTGTGTACATAAGGTCCTTCTTGATCTACAGGGACCTCGATAAGGGGTAAGCCAACTTCCCTCTCTAGGCTGTTTCATGAGTATCGTTGATAATCAGGATAGTCATACTGTGCGGTCTGGTACATCTGTCGTGTCGTTGTTTGTGTGGCAGCAATAGGCTGCGGTGGTGGAGCTGGCATAGACTGTTGCGGAGCTGGCATGGACTGTGCGTGCTGCGGAGCTCCTTGTTGGTTCTGATCCTGTCTAAGTGGCCGTGGTCTTTCTTTTGTATTCCCTATGGCGATATTATGTTTTAAAACTGGGCAATCGTGTACATAATGACCTGGCTGTTTACAATAGTTGCATGTCCCTTTTACAGGACCTGTTGAAACACTGGACTGTGTCGTACCCTTTTTATGACCGTCAGCTGGAACTGTCTGGGAAACTAGCATTTTCATTTTCGTGTCTTTCATACGTCTTTGTTCATGTTCTTGTTCCTCTCTAATTCTATTGTGATGATACTGTAACATTTGTAACATTTGTGACGGAGTGTTACCTTGCCAGGTACTCTCGAATTTCAATACTCTATTCTTAACTTGGGGCAAAGAATTTTCAACTAACTTTGTCACAAACAGATGTGGATAAGATTCGCTACTTGCTTTTATCCCACTATTTATACCAAAACATTTTTCGAATCGGGCATAGAAATCACTAGTGTCTTCATCTGGTTTTTGTTTACATGCTGAGATTGCACCCCAGTCTTCCTTTTTCGTAGTTAATAAACGTGGTAGTACCTGCACTAGTAAACCTGGTAGTGTTTTGGTCTTTTCCCCAAGCCCTGCACCTGGACCTCGAGCTTTTTCTTCGTTTTCTAATGCTGTCCAATCTATCTTTTGGTCTCCCACCTCCCAATCCTTTTCCTTGAGTTTTTCGTAAATGCCCGCAGGCATTAATACCTTCAATATTGTCATAATGTCAGGATAGGTATACTCTCCCATGAGCAACATGTCTTTAATTTCACGGTGGAAACCCGCTGGGTCTTTGTCATGACTGGGTACCACTTTCTTCATTTCTAATAGTTCTATTTTAGATATGGGTGTGTATACAAACACACGTTTAAACTGATTGTCCTCACCCTTTATCGGGTGGACTTCGCGTAAGGGATTCTGTCTATCCATATAATACATCGTTCTTTCCTTGATGGGCAGTGAGACATGTTCGGGACATACAAAAAGAATGTACTGCTTTCTGGATTCTAGTATTTCTCTAATTAACTCAGTACCTGAACCTCTCCATTTATTCGTGATCAATTTAGTCAAAATGTCAGGTAAGGGGCCAGGATCGGAGTGTTGGCTTTTATACAATATAAGGAGTTGTTGAATCCTATAGATACCAGCTAAACGCTGTTCATCTGGGGCGAGGTTCAAAAACGTGTGCGCTAATGTATCATCACTATATTTTCCGGGACTATCAACCCACTGAACGGCTGACCTGGCTAATTCTTGCTCGTCCATAGAATCGAGTATATGATAACCCCTTCGTTCTCGGAGTAAATTGTCAGCGGCTTGGAACGAATGTTCGGGGGACCTTATATTTATTATAGGAGTCTGGAAAATTTCTGCTATTATCTGGACGTATCGGACGTATCGGATCAGTAAGGCATCTAGTATTATTGCAAGATCTTCCTCTACCTACATAGGCCATCGTTTCTAACTGTCCTGTGGGCAGTTCTAATTCTTCCTCGTCCTCGGTTTGTTCAGGTTCGTCTACTGCTAATCTTTCTTCGTGTATTCGTTCTATTTCTTTGCGGATCTTTCGGCACATAGCTACTATACATGATCGTTTATCATGTCTCCCCTCTGATATATTCTGACTCCATGTGGTAAGAATTTGCATTTCTTCCGGATTTACCCCTGGTCGGTCTTGATTTCTGATCACACAGTTTATGAGGAAACGTAACAGTTCCCCCTGTATTTCCACCTTTTGGTACTCCATGGCTCTGTTAATACTCTCAGAATCTCGCCCTGACTGGACAAAGTGATATATATTCTCTAAATGTGCAGTCATTCCTGGTAGTTTCCCTAAATATATTGCAGCTCGTCGGATACGTAATGATGCCAGCATCATTTCGTCCCCCTTTCCGGGCACAGGGTCATATCTACAATCTATTAAAAGTTCCTTGAGCGTGTTGGGAGTTACTAGTTTGGGCGTACGTTGGTGGGCTAATTCTTGAAAGGAAAGTTTATTTACTCTGGGTGGCGTGGAAGAAATGTTTGATGTACCTCCGGTAGCACCACCTGGGGTGCTGGATGTGAAAGGATTCGTTGAACGTGATATAGCAACCATAGGTGTGGATACAGGTGTAGAAGCAGATGTGCTTGCCGGAACTTGTGTCGGAGTTTGCTGTTGCGGAGGTACAGACGGAAGAGGGTCTTGGCGTTGAACCCCCTCGGCAGGCGGTCTATGTGGCGCAGCATTTGCATACTCGGGAGCTGCGTCGTCTAAATAAGAGGAAAGGAAAACATCTTCTGCGGTTCTGGGATGCCCTTTGGGATGTACTTTTATCGGAAACAATGGGGGTGGCAAGTCTTTTGGTATCTCCGGAGTAGCCTTAGGTAATCCTTCGGCCAGAAGGGGATACATACCATTCATAAGGGCATTTCTTTGTCTGTCTGTTTGTTCTGACTTTACTCGAGTACCTTCTTCAATTAATAGAGTTTCTCGAACTTTATTTGAATTCTCCTTACTTTTCTCTTCCTGTCTGAGCGCTTTCTCTGTACGTCTATACGATTCTTTACGCCATAATTCAATGGCATCTTTCTGTGACTGCCTAGCTTTCTTTTTCCATAATTCTTCCTCTACTTTCATGATGCAATCTGCATCCCAGGTCCCCGCTGCGGGCCACCTCTGACTTTCTGGTAATTCCTTGGTGTAGTCTACCCATAAATCAAGAAATAATATGGCGTCTAGGCCATGTTTATGATACATGAAGTACCCTGGAGTGTCCCTAGGAGGAATGGGAACAGCCTCTTCGAGTACCCCTTTTCTGGTTTTGATCTGTCTTAATTTCGAAAAGAGCGGCATATTGAGAACTGATCTGTTACCTAATTTTGAACACGTTTAAGACCATAAAACACAATAATGAACAGTCATTCACACCACAATATACAGAACGTATTTAAAACATTTTAACATTTAACATTTAATAAACAACAATGATGGCCATTTAGGGAACTAGTCACTAAGCATAATACTCGATACTAACTAGATAATTCTGAACCATATACTAGACATACTTGATATACTGCTAAACAGTACAGATACACTGCTGAAACAGTGCAGACCGGATTTGTGTACCCAAACCCGTCTTGACCGGCACAAACTATGTGCACGTCAGAACGCCTCCCCGACAATGGTACTCACCGGGTAGCTCGGAACGGAAGGCCTCGGAGCTGAACTGAACTGGACTCGGACCGGACTGGACTCGACTCGATACTTCGGAACTTCGGAACTGGTAAGCCTCTGTATACCTCGGATCTTGCTCTCTCAGCTAGGCTCTGGTCGGGATACTTCGCACTTCTCACCGCCTCGTCTGGGTGTTGATCGCAGCCTCAGTTACCCCCGCTCGGCAGGAGGGAGATACAGGAAATCCTGTGGGTACGCGTTGTTGTCCGTCCAGCTGTGACAGGAGACCGGGCCTGCAACGTACCTCCGGCGCGTGAGATGAGAAAGTGTCCCTGTTCGGGCGCCATATATGTGGTAAATAATTTAATTACCGGTACTTAATTTGATGCGGAAAATCTATAACAATAGCTCAGTAAAATAAGAGGCAGAATCCGTGGTATTAGAGGTTCGGAACGGGCTTTATTCCAAAATCAATTCGAATTGAGGACTCCATGTTCCATCACCACGAAGGTTCAGGAAGTGAAGAACCAACTTTATTGACAAGTAATCATTTTTATACAATAGGCATTACAGTGAAACAGATGCAGGAGGCGTAGCAATTGATAACTAAGATAAAAACATACATGCGTAGTTAAAGTGGGTGTAACTGGGCGTAACTTAAAGAACGTCATCAGGTATGATGTCACAATAGGGTGGTTTCATGAAAGAATTTCGCAATGTCAGCAGAAATACTTGGCAGAGATGCGCGCGCAGCAGCATGACGCGTGATTGACGTGCAACTAGGGGGTGAAGGGGACTTGACATTTAGCTCTACATGTGGAGACAGAAGTCTGGGGTTATGTCAACCTAATCCCAAATCATATCTAACATCCTATGTTTAAAGAACTATGTTATCCAAAAAGAGAGGTCTCTTAGGATAGAATCTTATTCTATACTGACTGTTAGTGCGTGTACAAGCGTCTAAGTGTCTACACTAGATGCGAGGGCAGAAATCTTCCATAGTAACAGGGCTATGAATTACTTGCATAAAGACAGAGAAGCCGGGCCTTTCGCTCGGTAGCTGGAAGAATGTTTACTTAAACTACTAGACAGGAATGCATTGGATAGGGAGCGGAGCAGATAATTTCGAAGGTGAAATACAGTTTTTGGCAGGCAACAGGCTGGAGTCAGGCACCGTTAGCCGCGCAGGGAGTAGGACAAAGTTCATGGATACAGATGCGAGCTCAAACTGGAGCTTTCAGAGGGAGAAGGCAAGAAAAGGCTTGATGGCAGAATCAGGGCCTACTCGCCTGGACTGTAAAATGGCATAAATGAACCATATAAAGCCGGTGGCCTTTCATACTTAGGAATGGAATATCCGACCCATTCATGGCGGATCTGAAAGAGGACATGTTGACGATGGACGCACATGTGTTTGCGTCTTCATAACTGGAGCTGGAGGAAACATACATGTACTTATGGTTTATACATGAAACCGTTGGGGTCCAAGATAGGGGACATAACTGACCATAAAAATCCATATTTCCACACAACGGGCAAAAAAAAACAATCAAAGATTGTTTAAAAAAAACAACAACATGCTACTCTCAGTAAAGTACCAGAAAATACAAATCACACATATATAAAATGCTTACTGCTAACAAAATTTTATAACTTCATTTTATAAAAACTGTAAATGTTGTCGCTTTAAAATATTCACCGAGTCAACCAGTAAGAAAAAGTCCATAATTCAAACATATACCTCTCCTTGAGGCCAAATGGTATTTGCACAGTTTTTTATGTAAATTGTCCAATGGTAATCCTAATAAATTCCTCAGAGAGTAAATTATCTTCCTAAAAATTTGGCTTTAAAAATATTCGGTAGGAATTTGGTAATTCCCTAGGCAAACGTTGTTTGAAAAGCAACTGAGAATCATCACAAAGTGTCCAGCCTTTGTCACATTTTAGATAGGCAGTGTAATGTCCAGATGTGGTGGAAAGACCATCATGGAAAATTATTGCAATTGCTACAAAAGTCCTTCCTTATATTGATAGTTGTGTTGCTACAAATTGCTTTATTAAAGTATCCAATTTTCTTCCATCAGCTATACAACATTGCATCATTAAAATTATATATTGTCCATATTTTTAAAAATAATAATGAGGATAACATTTCTGATTTACATTGGCTACACTCCATGTTTTGATTTGCACCTTTAACTAATTTATTGAAAGACACTGATTTACAGTCCGGTAATGTTAAATATAGAAATCTTTCAGTGTCTACATTAGTGCTAGAAGTATACATGTAATTTTCACAATGATGTTCCCATTTGTAACAAAGGCTAAAAATATTTTCTATTTCTACACCTTCATTTTCATAAATGGTAAGCATATACATTAAAATTCCTGAGCATCTTGTTGGATATTTTGCGTAAATTGTGTAGAACCAGAACACACATCCAAAAGATTACGAACATCTGAAACAGTTTGTATTTTACTTGTATCTGTTGTCAATTTTTCATAAACATAATGCAACAAGGAACAAAATCTTTTTACCCAATTCTGCATAATTTGTTCTAGCAAACCTTCAAGATAAAAAACAACATTGACCACTACATTAGCATAGCAATTGACACCTGAACTATTTTCAAACTGATAACCAACAATCTCTTCAATAGTGTCCTTTTTCTTTTTACTTGCTATCACAACATTATCTTGTTCTTTTCCCTTCTCTACACCTTCAGTACAGATATTCTCAAACCTTCTTTTTCAACCAACCCTCCTTTTTCAACCAACCACACGCTTTTCAAATACAGGATATTGACCTAAATTGGGAGCATACGCACTTCTTAACCTATTATACTCTTTTACACAGTTTGCATCTGCAGTAACCTTTGTCTCATCAAAAACAAACCGGATAATGTTCTGACTTGCGACAAAGCAACATATGCCATACCCTCTTTAAACACAATAGATCCAATGTTCACCAATGCACTGTCTACACTTAATCCTTGAGATTTATGAATAGTCACTGCATATGCCAGAGAAAATGGAAATTGTTTCCTACGGACATATAAATCTTTATTAATCAAAAAACTAACTGAACAACAACCAATTTCTTTAACTTATTCAATCTGATCAAATTTATTTTTAAAAATTCAATTCCTTCTTTTTTCTGATAATTAACAAAATCCACCACTTTACCCATTGCCCCATTAACTAAACCTTTTTCTACATCCAAATTACGCCTTAAAATTACCCGACAGTTTACACATGCATATAGAGTCTTTTCTAAACCAGACGTTTTAGATATCTTTTTTTCTAAAGAATCCAGTTTTGTTTTCAATTTTCCCTTCAAAATAATAGTGATTCCTTCATGGTCTATTTTATCGATGGCTTCCATTTTTATAATTTCTTCATTTTCCAGTTTCAATAGTTCTTCGTTGAATATAGAACACTCGCCCAGTGTTGGCATTAAGCAGATCACTGATTTATTTTCTGCAATTTTCATGTACACTTTCTCAGGAACTACATTTTCATTTGGAAACAAATTGGAAAGTAATCGACTCTGCAAAGCTCGTTTGCCATGTTCTGTCAGAAGTTCAATTCTTATATCTTGAAGAATACTTCCATATTCAGCATCATTTGCCTGTCGCATATTTTTCGTCAGTTCTTTGTATTCAAAATATGTCCAAATGTTCACGTTTCCAACACTACCGAGAGACTTTCTGGTATCTTCATGCGCAAGTGTTTTTAAATACCGGTTGTCCTTTTACCGGAGTCAGTTGCAGTAGATCTCCAAAAACTATGACGTGTTTTCCTCCAAATAACACGTCATACTCAGTTTTAAGAATTTGCTGCATTCTTAAATGCACAGAGGCAAGCATCAAGTTTGAGACCATGCTTACCTCATCAAAAATGAGAAGTTTCATTTTCTTCAGAACTCTTGAAACTTCACAACAAGCTTCTCCAGATAGCTTGTGGTATTCCAATTTGTTCTCGTGCTCTACTGGTAGCATTAGTAAACGATGTAAAGTAATTCCTTTAATGTTATGTGCTGCCAACCCAGTTAGAGCAGTGACCACATGTAGGACCTGGGGTCTCCAGGCCCTATGGGGCGGTAACGTGACACGAGCGGTCAGACACCCAAAGGTCTGTGTGTAAAGCAACCATACAACACGCACCTCACATGGGACGAGGAACACACACAATAAGTGACGCCACACTGTTGGAATTCAGTAAATACTCAAGTTTATCCAAGTAGATCACGTTAGATGCAGTTCATGAGGTAGCAGTACATTTTATAAGCTGATATTACAATTCCCAGCGATGTACATGTCAGTCAGGAGCTATAAATGCTGGTCATACCATAAATGCAATTCATGAAATATCGGTACTGCCTGAGATACATTTACCATTCACGTAGATGTACCCGCGCGCTTCACTCTCCTGTAGCGCCTTATGGGGGTGATTATAGCGCTAGGCGCGCTTCCCGGTGACGACCTCAGAACGGGGCATCTAGCACAGAGAGCTACTCGTAATCAATGACAGTTAGCCCTTCAGAACGGAGCATAAATAACAGAGCGCTACTCGTAATCAATGACAGTTAGCCCTTCAGAACGGAGCATAAATAACAGAGCGCTACTCGTAATCAATGACATTTAGCCCTTCAGAACGGACCATAAATAACAGAGCGCTACTCGTAATCAATGACCTTTAGCACTTCACAACGGAGCATGAATAACAGAGCGCTAGACGTAATCACTGGCATTCAGCACTTCAATACGGAACGCAAATACAGAGCGCTATTCGTAATCATTGGCGTTTAGTACTTTGGAACGGAACATAAAGAGCAGAGCGCTACTCGTACGCAATAGCATTCAGTACTTCAGGACGGGGCATAAAGCAGAGAGCGCACCGGGACTTGTGGGGCGAGTCTCTCGGGCTCCGGTGCAGTTCGTAGGGCACTGCGCTTCAGTGCAGTCACGGGGGGCACCAGGAAGGGATCCCTCGGCGGGGTCTCTCTGTCGCGATGACAAGGGGGACTCCCACGGAGAGGGTACCCGGGCTGAGGATGCGGTGTGGCTCCTAACCAGTAGGGGGCGCACAAGGGACAATCCCAGTCTCCGGGCTTACCTCGATCTCGACGTCGGAAGGCGTCCGCTCCCGCGATGATGGGGGGGGGGGGGAACTCGTCCTCGGCCTCGCGCCCCTTCTCTCACAGCTGCAACGGCAGCGACGGGGCCCCGGGCTTCTCCACGGGCCTCGTGACATGGCAGGGTACTTCTTCCGGCCTCCGGGCCGCTGCGGTGAGCGCGCTGGCTTCCACGTCACAGGGGGGGGCTCAAATTAAGGAGGCGAGTTCCGCGCTCAGCGGAGCACGCTGCCGGGGGTCCCAGGCCAGGTCAGGGAGCGCAGGGGTCACAGCGCTAATACCTGGTCGATCCCCGGTGGTTCTTCAATCTGCTTTGCATAAGGCTTCAGGGGTCAGTCTGGAAACGCAGTCTCAGCGCTTGGCATATAAGTTTAGAGTTCAATCTGGACACGCAGTCTCAGCGCTTCAGTTTCTGTTCTCAGATGTTAGATGAAGTCTTGTTGGCGCAGATGTATCTGGCGCCCTTCAGGGTTTCTGTTACAGGGGGGTAGGGATGGAGAGGGCGACTAGGTCCTTCCTGGTCAGGCTGGCAGAGGTTCTCTGGGTCCTCCTACTGCTGGGCAAGATCAGTGGGTTTCACAGGGTCCCTCACTCACTTAAGAGGCAGCACCTAAATCCTGTCACTCTCAGAGGCATAAGTTCCTGGCTAGGCCCTACCGCCTACACTCCTGCGTGGATTCTTCCAGCTCTGCTTTACCCCACAGGCCAACTCAACTCAAAAAGTCCCCTCCCTCACTTAAGTAGCCCTAGATCAGGTGACCTCTAGCCAAGGCGGCAAAAGTAAAACCCCACCTCCCTTCTAGAAGGTTCCAGCACATTCCAGGAGCTTCCCCATTCTACCTATGGGACAAAAAGGCGGGCTGGTGTCCCAACATTGTTGTGGGTTTCCAGCCAGCTCCTGGCAGCTAGGGTGCTACTATGAAAGACCACTCTGCAGTAGCAGGGGTCTGTGGCAGCCATATTGGGAGAAGGGAGCACCTGCACCTTAACACTGATTGGCAATGAAAAGGCGCCCGGAGACCTAGTCCAACATAAAAATGAGGGGGGAAAAAATGAGGCACGGTCAAAAATAGAAGGGGAGACCACCCTAGGGCTGACAGGTCCAACGTGCGTCCCCCCCAGCCGAAAGAGGGGAGAGCTACCCCACCTCTAGCGAGTTCTCATCACTAAGGCGGAAAAACCTGGAGAGACCGTCAGCATTGGCGTGGTCAACTCCGGGCCGATGTTCCACCCGAAAATCCATCCCTAGTAGGGAAATGGACCACCTCAACAACTTGGGGTTTTCGCCTCTCATCTGCATGAGCCAGCGAAGGGGGCGGTGGTCGGTCTGAATAAGGAAGTGAGTTCCAAAGAGGTATGGCCTCAACTTCTTCAGGGCCCAGACCACCGCGAAGGCTTCTCTCTCAATGGTGCTCCATCGCCGTTCCCGAGGGAGGAGTCTTCTGGATATGAAGGCCACTGGTTCATCTTGGCCCTCGGTATTGAGTTGCGAGAGCACCGCACCTATGCCGTGCTCTGAGGCGTCTGTCTGTACAATAAATTCCTTGCTGAAATCTGGTGTTGCTAGTACTGGAGCGGTACACATCGCATGTTTCAGCGTGTCAAAGGCTTCTTGGCATGCAGCTGTCCATATGACCTTGCGAGGTTGCTTCTTTGAGGTCAATTCCGTCAAGGGGGCTACGATGGTACCATATCCCTTGACGAACCGGCGGTAATACCCAGTGAGGCCGAGGAAAGCTCGGACCTCTGTTTGGGTCTTGGGGGGCTCCCAAGCCAGGATGGTTTCGATTTTGGCCTGGAGGGGTTGCACCTTACCTCCGCCCACCAGGTGTCCCAGGTACACGACAGATCCCTGTCCAATCTGGCACTTGCTGGCTTTAATGGTTAAGCCAGCGCGTTGCAGCGCCTGCAATACCTCCTGGAGGTGTTGCAGATGGTCCTCCCAAGTGCTACTGAAGACAGCTATGTCATCCAGGTAGGTCGCTGAGAAGGACTCCAGGCCAGATAGTACCTGATTCACTAACTGCTGGAATGTGGCCGGAGCATTTTTGAGCCCAAAGGGCATCACTCGAAACTGGTAGTGGCCCTCGGGGGGTGGAGAATGCCGTCTTCTCCCGTGCTCCATCGGCCATGGCAATCTGCCAATATCCGGATGTCAGATCAATGGTGCTGAGGTACCGGGCTGCTCCCAGCCGGTCCACCAGCTCATCTGCACGTGGGATGGGGTGAGCATCTGTCGTCGTGACAGAGTTCAACCCCCGGTAGTCCACACAGAACCGAAGCTCTGGCGTCGTACCCGGTGGGGCCGCTTTCGGCACCAACACCACTGGACTAGCCCACAGGCTGCTGGAAGGTTCTATCACCCCCAGCTCCAGCATTTTTGCCACCTCACGCTGGATGCTATCCTTCACTCGGTCAGAGAGCCGGTATGACTTGTTCTTCACCGGGGGGCTGTCCCCTGTGTCCACATCATGGGTACACAGATGAATGATTCCAGGCGTGAGGGAGAACAACGAGGCGAACTGTCCCAGGACATGGCGACAGTCCCTCTGTTGCTCTGGGGTCAAGGATTGGGAGAGGACTACCCCTTCCACCAAACCATCCTTCTCTTGTACCGCTAGAAGGTCAGGAAGAGCTTCACTCTCCTCCTCTTCGCTCCCATCCGTCACCATAAGGAGAGCAAGCTCTGATCTCTCATGGTGCGGCTGTTGACGTGGAGCACCCTGAGGAGCTGACGGGGGGGGTTTTCACATCTACAACGTACGTGGTCTGGCCTCGTTGCTCCACAATGTCGTACGGGCCAGTCCACCGGTTCTGGAGGGCACAAAGCTCCCCAGGTTCCATAACCCACACCTTCTGTCCAACGTCCAACTGGACCGTCCGAGCGTTGCGGTCATACCACTCCTTCATCACGGTCTGGCTAGCCTCCAGGTTCTCTGTGGCTGCCTTCCACAGCTTGGCCATCTGGCTGCGGAACGCCAGCATGTAGCTGACAATGTCACGGGGAAGCTTATGTGAAGTCTTCTCCCACCCCTCTTTCACTAAACTGAGGGGACCCCTAACGGGATGGCCATAGAGCAACTCAAACAGGCTGAACCCGACTCCCTTCTGCGGTACCTCCAGGTAGGAGAATAACAAGCAGGGGAGGAGGACGTCCCATTTACGCCTCAAGCCCTCTGGAAGGCTTCGTATCATCCCCTTCAATGTCTTATTGAAGCGCTCTACAAGTCCGTTAGTCTGGGGGTGGTAAGGAGTGGAGAACCGGTAGGTCACCCCACACTCCTTCCACATGGCCTGCATGTAGGCCGACATGAAATTCGTTGCCCTGTCCGACACCACGACCTTGGGGAATCCCACTCTGGTAAAAATCCCCAACAGTGCCCGCGCCACCACCGGTGCAGTGATGGTCCTCAGAGGAATAGCCTCTGGGTACCTTGTGGCGTGGCCCACCAAAACCAAAATGAACCGGTGTCCCGCTGCGGTCGGAGGGTCCAGTGGCCCAACAATATCGATACCGACCCTCTCAAAAGGGGTCCCGACCACGGGGAGCGGTTCCAACGGGACCTTCAACTTAGTCCCAGTCTTGCCACTGGCCTGACAAGACTTGCAGGTCTTACAAAAGGTGTCTGAGGCAATCCTCATCCTGGGCCAATAAAAATGGGGGACCAACCGTGCAAAGGTTTTGTCCTGACCCAGATGTCCAGCTAAGGGTATCTCGTGCGCTAACTCCAGCAGGAAGGCCCGGTAACATTGGGAGACCACTATGGCCCTCGAAGATCCATGTACCAGCACCCTGGGCTCACTGTATAGGAGACCATCCTCCCAATACACATGATAACCTCCCAGCTCCTGACTGGCCACTTGGGCTTCGGCCTGTCGCCGCATGCCTTCAAGCGTGGGGCACGTCCTTTGTGCCTGACAAAATTCTTCCCGGGTAGGCCCTCCTTCCACATGCCAGTCAGCAAGGGTCGGCAAGTCCTCCACAGGAACGACATCTACCTCCGCGGACTCCGAGGGCACCTCTGCGGCCTCCCCATCCACCTCACGGGGCATGTCCTCTACCACCTTCTTCTTCCCATGCTTGGCTTTGGGTTGGGCCATGATTTCAGGCTCCAACCCCGGGTGAGTTCCATGCCGGGCAGCCATGGACCGCGTGGCTACGCAAGTCCACCCTGGTAATCCCAGCATCTCTGTGTGAGCGTGAAACTCGACATCTTTCCACTTGGTGTGCTCCAGGTCGTTCCCTAGCAAGCACCCCACAGGCAAGGCAGGGCTCACAGCAACTCTCAGTAGGCCTTTGACTCCTCCCCACTCAAATGGAACACGAGCCACTGGATAGTGACTCAGACTGCCGTCAGCCAATACGGCCGGATGGAACTCCTCGGGGACTACTTGGTCTGGGGACACCAGCCGCCGCACGACAGTGGTCATGCTGGCCCCTGTGTCCCTCAGAGCTTCCACCTCCTCCCCATTAATTCTCACCCTCTGCTGATACTTAGCAGTGTTTTGGTGCAGGGACACTACGGGGACCACCTCTCTATCCCCGATTGAAACCAGCGTCCGGCCTGTCCACTCCCCTTCCCTATCTAAGGGCAGCTCCACCCCAAGCGCTATACTACTCACCCCGGGACTTTTCCCGCCCGTTGGGGCTGGGGGTCGCTTGCGACACTTGGGATCTCCCCTGTAGTGTCCAATCTCCCCACACTCGTAGCACTGCACAATCCTTGGCTGCTGACTCCTGTCAGGGTAAGTGGGTCTTGTGGAATGGGACGGGGGTGGGGTTCCTACTCCCTTCCCAAACTTATTTTGGGGACCTTTCGAGAACTCCACCTTTTTATCTCCCCCCCCTCTTTCTTCTGGGGGAAACCATGTCCGCCTTTCGAGCCATCTCCCCCGGGGCCCTTGTGAGACACCCGGGTGCTCACCCAAATATCTGCCTCCTCCGCAAGCTCTCGGGGATCCATCAACTTGCGGTCCACCAGATGTTGGCGCAGCTCCGGAAAGCTCTTATCCAAGAGGTGCTCCCTTAAAAAAAGATCATACAACCCTTGGTAGTCCTGCACCTCGCTGTCACGCACCCAATCATCTAGTGCCTTCCTCGCATAATCAAAAAAATCTACCCATGTCTGGGTGGACAGCTTATGGCTGCCACGAAACTTCTGCCTGTACCTCTCGGGGTTAAGACCAAACTTTTTTAACAAGGCCTCTTTCATGGGGGCATACCTGACCTGATCCGCCTTGGCCAAATATAGCAGGGTGTCCCTAACATTGGGAGGTATATACCGGTATAAACCACCTCCCCAATTACTCTCGGGTACCCCATGGGCAGTCAAGGCTACCTCGTATGCCTCCAACCATTTCATGATGTCGTCCCCCACTGTGTAATTGGCAATTACTTCTTTAGGTAGGTAGAATTTTGACTCGTGAGGTTCCCTAGGTATGCTGCCACCATTGTCCTTATTGGACGCGTTCAATTGGAGGGCGCGTAACTCCAGCTCCTTCAGCTGAAGCTCGTGCACCAGCTTCTTTTCCTCCATTGCCCATCTCTTATTTTCTCTTTCTTGTTCCAATCTGGCCCTTTCCATTTCTTTCTCATTTTCTAACTTGGCCAGCTCCCACTTTAACTGCCTCTCCTCCCTCCTGTCCTCGTACTCCTCTGGAGACGCGCTCCTCCTCGACCCTGTCCTACTACTGGCCCCAGAGCGTCTCCCTGGGGGCACATTTTCAGACACATCTTCGTGTAAGGTGTCGATCACTTCTTGGGCGCTCTCCTTCTGAGGTGCATCTGGCGCCTCCTGTCCCTCATCCCCTCTCCCTTCTGGGTGGGCCTCTACCCATGCCCTAATGGGAGTGCGGAGTTCCGGTCCTTTGGCCTTCTGCATCCCAGGCACCCCCATCCCCTGCCCGAACTCCCTTAGTTGCTTCACAGTGTACCCCTCGAGGTCAGCTAACCGGAATTCCATTCTGGCAGGTGGGGACCTAGACACTAAGGAGAAAATTTCCTAGGGTATAGGTAACAGTTATCAGCTAACCAGGACTCTTGCACTCTCAACCTGGACAGTGGAAATAACAATGCAGCAATCAATGGTTTTAGAGTTCTGGAACAAAATAGGCGTTTAATTGTGGCGCCCTCCGCCTCACGGAAGGGTGCTGTATGGTCACAGGTCCTAGGATCCCACCGCTCGCCAACAATGTAGGACCTGGGGTCTCCAGGCCCTATGGGGCGGTAACGTGACATGAGCGGTCGGACACCCAAAGGTCTGTGTCTAAAGCAACCATACAACACGCACCTCACATGGGACGAGGAACACACACAATAAGTGACGCCACACTGTTGGAATTCGGTAAATACTCAAGTTTATCCAAGTAGATCAAGTTAGATGCAGTTCATGAGGTAGCAGTACATTTTATAAGCTGATATTACAATTCCTAGCGATGTACATGTCAGTCAGGAGCTATAAATGCTGGTCATACCATAAATGCAATTCATGAAATATCGGTACTGCCTGAGATACAATTACCATTCACGTAGATGTACCCGCGCGCTTCACTCTCCTGTAGCGCCTTAGGGGGGTGATTATAGCGCTAGGCGCGCTACCCGGTGACGACCTCAGAACGGGGCATCTAGCACAGAGAGCTACTCGTAATCAAGGACATTTAGCACTTCAGAACGGAACATAAATAACAGAGCGCTACTCGTAATCCATGACAGTTAGCCCTTCAGAACGGAGCATAAATAACAGAGCGCTACTCGTAATCAATGACATTTAGCACTTCACAACGGAGCATGAATAACAGAGCGCTAGACGTAATCACTGGCATTCAGCACTTCAATACGGAACACATATACAGAGCGCTATTCGTAATCATTGGCGTTTAGTACTTTGGAACGGAACATAAAGAGCAGAGCGCTACTCGTACGCAATAGCATTCAGTACTTCAGGACGGGGCATGAAGCAGGGAACGTACCGGAACTTGTGGGGCGAGTCTCTCGGGCTCCGGTGCAGTTCGTAGGGCACTGCACTTCAGTGCAGTCACGGGGGGCACCAGGAAGGGATCCCTCGGCGGGGTCTCTCTGTCGCGATGACAAGGGGGACTCCCACGGAGAGGGTACCCGGGCTGAGGATGCGGTGTGGCTCCCAACCAGTAGGGGGCGCACCAGGGACAATCCCAGCCTCTGGGCTTACCTCGATCTCGACGTCGGAAGGCGTCCGCTCCCGCGATGATGGGGGGGAACTCGTCCTCGGCCTCGCGCACCTTCTCTCACAGCTGCGACGGCAGCAACAGGGCCCCGGGCTTCTCCACGGGCCTCATGACACGGCAGGGTACTTCTTCCGGCCTCCGGGCCGCTGCGGTGAGCGCGCTGGCTTCCACGTCACAGGGGGGGCTCAAATTAAGGAGGGGAGTTTCGCGATCAGCGGAGCACGCTGCCGGGGGTCCCAGGTCAGGGAGCGCAGGGGTCACAGCGCTAATACCTGGTCGATCCTCGGTGGTTCTTCAATCTGCTTTGCATAAGGCTTCAGGGGTCAGTCTGGACACGCAGTCTCAGCGCTTGGCATATAAGTTTAGAGTTCAATCTGGACACGCAGTCTCAGCGCTTCAGTTTCTGTTCTCAGATGTTAGATGAAGTCTTGTTGGCGCAGATGTATCTGGCGCCCTTCAGGGTTTCTGTTACAGGGGGGTAGGGATGGAGAGGGCGACTAGGTCCTTCCTGGTCAGGCTGGCAGAGGTTCTCTGGGTCCTCCTACTGCTGGGCAAGATCAGTGGGTTTCACAGGGTCCCTCACTCACTTAAGAGGCAGCACCTAAATCCTGTCACTCTCAGAGGCATAAGTCCCTGGCTAGGCCCTACCGCCTACACTCCTGCGTGGATTCTTCCAGCTCTGCTTTACCCCACTGGCCAACTCAACTCAAAAAGTCCCCTCCCTCACTTAAGTAGCCCTAGGTCAGGTGACCTCTATCCAAGGCGGCAAAAGTAAAACCCCACCTCCCTTCTAGAAGGTTCCAGCACATTCCAGGAGCTTCCCCATTCTACCTATGGGACAAAAAGCCGGGCTGGTGTTGCAACATTGTTGTGGGGTTCCAGCCAGCTCCTGGCAGCTAGGGTGCTACTATGAAAGACCACTCTGCAGTAGCAGGGGTCTGTAGCAGCCATCTTGGGAGAAGGGAGCACCTGCACCTTAACACTGATTGGCAATGAAAAGGCGCCCGGAGACCTAGTCCAACATAAAAATGAGGGGGGAAAAAATGAGGCATGGTCAAAAATAGAAGGGGAGACCACCCTAGGGCTGACAGGTCCAACACCACATAAGACAAATGCGACTCAGTTGTTCTCTGCAGATAACTTGTCATTACTTTAATTAAGAAACTTTTTTCTGTTCCAGCTTGACCACTCACATACATTCGGATAGGTTGAAATGATGTACACGAGCACCCTTTCTTTTCATGAAGTAATCCATGGTCAATATGTTCTTTCACTCGCTGATATATTTGTTTCTGTTCAACATTTAGTTGTTCTTCCAAGTTTCTTAACTGCATTACATCTTCTTGAGCTTGATGCATTTCTGTTTGCACCTCATTCATGGCAATTGCTGCTTCATTTTCAACAATTGGTTGTCCTAGTGGATCTTGACTCAGTGCAGCAGAGCTTTGACTGTCTTGAGAACTGTCTCTAGCAATCTCAGCTGCAATTGTAGCTTCTTGATCAATTTCATCATTCAACATTTTCACATAATTTGCAAAAGCACTGCATTGTATGCTATCTTTACAAGCATTAAATGAATCTTCATAGCTCTGAAAATCTCCAAGTAATTACAGTTCTGAACGCCATGGTTTGAACATTTGCAAAAGGGCTAAATAGTAAAATTCCCTTTTATCAGCAGTGTCGCAACTTAGTTTCCTGTGATTAATTAAATTTCCTTTCCTTGGTTTCACCAAACATCCTTCGGAACCAATCACTGCATATTTTCCATCATTGATGTTCTCTGTAGTATTCCGTTTAAAAGTGTAGTTTTGCAGCACTTCATAGAGACACATGTTCTCAAGATGATGACTTCTGGTTGGTTAATATGTGTCCAACATATCGTTTTCAAAATATCTGTACTTTCTGGTTCTTTTTCTGCTAAATATTCAATTTCTTGAACTGATTTCGCATTGCTGCCAGACCTACTCTCACCCAAATGATTCTTCTACTTTTGGAGTATAGACTTGCAGATGATAACCGATCTGAGCATTCATATGCTCCAATTTCACGATGCGATAACATCTTCAAACTGAAACTGTATAATTTCTTACTTATGTAGGAAGCCAAATACCGGTCGGTAACGGCCGATTTTCTGTAAATATCCCGTTACCGACCGGTATTTAGGCATTTGCGATGTAGGGGGCACATTTCAGGATTCGGTAATTTACCGAATCGGTAAAATTACCGAATCGGTAAATTTACCGATTTGGTAAATACCGAATCCTGAAATGATATGTAGGGGGAGTGTATCGTCGGTGTGTGGATCCGTTATTTACCACCAACTAAAAGTTGATGGTAAATGACGAATACCTTTACAAAAGCATTATTGTGCCATTTGAAAAGTGCAATGTGGCAGACATACATGCCCTTAGGTCATGTATGTGCGCCACATGTGCACACATGCACGAATCAGGGGTGCAACAGGGTGTCAATGTGACACCCTGCCACCCATGATGATGCCTCCCCTATTACCGATTCAGTATTTACCGAATCGGTAATGGCAACTGGCTTCCCATTCATTCCTATGGGCCTCCAGGCCCATAGGAATGAATGGGAAGCCAGTTGCCATTACCGAATCGGTAAATACCGATTCTTAAATACCGATATTTACCGAATCGGTAATAATTTACCTACATTACATTTACCGATTCATAAATACCGAATCGGTAAAATTCGGTATTTAAGAATCTGTAAATATAATTTACCTACATATGGCCCTAAGTCTTCTCGTGAGAAATCTCTTCCGACATTTCTTTCAATTCCGTCTTTTCTGATTTAGTAATGAAGGACGTTACATATCGAGCAACAGTAAAGGAATTGTCCGCAACATACTGAATATCCATGTTAGCATTCCACATGGATAAAATAACTGGATTGTAGTCATTTATGTATTTTCACTCTTCGCTTCTTAAGTTGTAGGTATTTTTGGAGACTTTCTTGTGATGGTATGTCGCATAGCTGACATAAAACTGTTCACTCTTCCTTTGGGTAATACAGGACGTGGAAATCCAAAACGACATTTCGTATAGAACTTATCCTTTGACTTGTACTTTCGTTGACAGTATTTTCCACATCGATGGCTTTGGAATCGTAAGACTTGTTGTTTTAAGTTTTTATGTTCTTTGCTATTGGGTACACCACATATGGCATAATCTTCAATGAAAGACAAAACAGTATCATCTGAATCTGTTCCAAATTTGGGGGCGTCCTTGATCCATAACAACATATGTATATGAGGAGCACCTCTTGCTTGATACTCCTTTCTCCAAAAGAAATCCACAACTTCTCCAAGAGGAGGATTTTTTTTATTGCAGATGAAAGACATCATAGCTTCAAATCTATGATTGAAATATCTGCATACATTAACAGGATCCAAAGAGCACAATTCTCCAGGTGTCTTGTATTCAATATTTTTTATATTGGAACTTGCCTCTCGAAGAAATTCAAGTAAATCATCCCAAGCATACTCAGCACAGCGTAGTGTAACGAACCATGTAGGAGTTCCCAAGTTCCGTAGCATACATTTCAGTTCTGCATGACGACGGTACCAATATTCATTAGTCCCACGCTGACATGTCATCAGATTAATCAACTGAGATTCTAAATGATCATCTCTCTGATGCACTTTATCTATAAAATCCTTTGCAGTTATATTTTGCAGATGCATTCCAGTTTTTAAAATGTGATTTACTGCATATGAAAGTCCAGACAAATCACTTTCAAACAGAAGATGAAACATATAAGGGATACATTGTCGAAATCTTGGATCTTCTGCATATAATCTTGTTGTCCGATATTCAAATGCAGGAATCTGCACAGGACGTTCATCATATCGTCCACCTTTTCCTGTTGGAAACAACTGCGGGAAACAATGAGCTTCCAAGCTCTCTTCCCATACAGTCATAGGACTTCCTCTTGCTTTTTTCATTTGAAACAACTCAATCGTATTCCCCATCACCTGTTTGGAATGAAGTGGATGGACACTGTAATGTTCATAGATTTCTTCACATCTGGACATGTCCACTTTTTCAATTTGTCCACTTAATGTTTCAGTATCTTATGCTAAATCTATTTCTTCTTCTCCTACAAACACATTTCTATAGTACTCACTAATTTTTTATCAGATACAATGATGCCTTTTGCACTTTTCTAACATCCACTAACTCTTGCCAGATTTTCGTATTCTTAGTAGGAACACCATTAACTAGAATGACTAGTGGTTCATTTTCTGCATGGTCTACACCAATAGTTTCAATGTTTTTCTTTAAATCTAACGGTAAATACACAACTCTTCCTTTCAATCCTCTTTGTAACTCTGATGGAGGCAATTTACCTGTTTTAGGCTCCATACGAACAATAGCCTGAAACTGGTGCACACATTGAATGAGAATAGACCCATAGGTATTTAAATCTATCAGCTCTGGAGGAATAGCAACCAACTCTAGATTATTGCTCTAGCAGGCATTTTATTCTCATTTAATTTGCTATAACAATATTTTCAAATACGCTGCTCAGATCCCAAATCAAAACAATCCTCTACCAACAAATAAGTTGCAAATTCCTTCCACTTATCATTATTTTCTATTTCACTTTTTAAATAGAGATTGACACTCCTAGTCTGATTTTTATAGTGAGTTCGCCGACAATAAATACAAGAAAAATTTGATCTTTCAGCTGAAATTACCTTAAACTTTGTGATTTGATCTTCAACATTTTTTGTAATCATGGGTTCTACATTGTCTTCAACATTTTGTTCTACTAATGTGTCAGTTTCTGCACTATCTTGCTGAGGACCAAAGTAACAAAACTCAATATCATCACAAACCTTCTTCACATCTGATACTGACCTACGCAAAAGAGCACTGTTCAACTCATTTAACTTTAGTGCTGGACTTTTTGCATAATACAATCTTCTCACTAACTTCTGCATTTGAGTATTGTGTACTGCCAACATCCTGAAATGGTGAAAAAAACTTTGACAAACTTTCCTAGAAAGACAAGCCAGAGAATGACCTTGCAAACCAGTATTTTTTCTCACTCTGCAAGGGTCTAGTCCTTGCAACACCTTAATCTTTTGTTTAACACTTTTTTTAGTATAAGCTCGTAAGAAAGTACATAATTTATCAATAGATTCTTGTCGTACGCTACAAATACTACTGCAATCCCAAGTGTACACAAGGTGTTTAGGACGTCTTCCTAGAACTTCATCAGCTATCACTTCTTCTGCATTTCTTTCAACCATTTTCTATTTCTCAATTGGACAACCATTTCTAACCTCATAGCCTCGACCACTGGTGTCAACTGCATGCAATAAATTATTGCTCTGTAAATAACTCTCTTAATTAAAGAAATGCTCTGAACTTGAACTGTTTCCATTCTCCCAAAAAAAATCAAAAAGAATTGTTCTGTTAATTACTCTTTTCCTCCTACTTTTGGCCTTCATTAAATGGATTGGTTTATCTAGTGATCGAATTATGTTTAATACTAAAATGAATAGTTTCCTTTTTACTTCAAAAGCCTTTTCAACAATGGTTTCAATATGCTTCTTCTTTTTATAAAATAGAGCTCTCTTTATATTTCTTCACATCTTTCAGCAAATTATGTACTACTGTCTTGTAAAATATTTTTTTGCGTATTTCCTTATACAGATTTTGCCTTCTTTTACCTATTATTTTGAATATTTTTTCTAGTTGAAGCATTCTCAGAGGTTTCAGCATTCTGTACATTCTGTCTGGTCTTACAAACATTTTTAGTAAATTGGTTTGTGATCTTACCAGCAGATTTTTTCTTTTTAGCCACATTATGTTGTTCATTCAATACTTGTGGATGATTTTTCTTCAAGTAACTGTCCTTTTTTTGTTCTTTTCTTTTTCTTACATTTTCCAGCATGATTTATCTATTTTAATGGTGATAAACAGTATCTGTAAACAATAATGACAAATGTATATTCATCTTTATAATTTATACTTTTCTATTACTATACAAACACATTTTATATAAATACTAACTAAGAAATTATAGCCCTGAAGCACAAGTGTGACCATGGTTAAAACACGACATGCATAGTGCATACTACTTTGAAGCAGTTCATGCCCTAAAGCCTGCCTCACTGAAAGACTACATGCTAACTGACTGAATGATTACTTTACTATACGGAGAGATATTGGGCAAATTCAAAGTTGTTTGAATGTTACTTCATTGAATAGACCACTACATGCTACTAAAAGACTCACTATGGGTTTGCAACAGCAGTCACACTGTGTTTGCTGGAGTGTATGCATAGTAACTGTGGAAAAGTAGGCCTCATGCACAAGTGTAAAACTGGTTAGACCACTACATACATAGTGGAGAGTTACTTCAAACAGTCCTTGTCAAAAGGCATGCTTCACTGCATGAGTACCTGAATACTGACTGAAACATTAGAGTAATGCAAGGATAGTACCTGAATGAATCATTTAAGGGTTTGGGTTTTTGTGCAGTAAAGATTACTACATGGTGCCGGATGAGTCACTAGAGGAGAGCAAGGGGATTGACAGGGTGTCTGCTGGAAGTGTATGGATACTGACTCGCGAATTGAAGGTGTGAAAGACAATTGTGTACGTGGTTAGAGGCCTACATGCATAGTGGATAAGCGTTTGAATCAATCCATATGCTAAGGCCTGCCTCACTCCATTAGTACTTGGGTACTGACTGAATGTTTAGAGTATTGCTGTAATAATTGGCTTTTAAAGCTTAATGTAATTAACTTGTTTTTATTGTAAAGCTTTTATGATATGTTTTTATCGAAATAAAGCCTTTGATGATGTATTGCAAGGAGAGTGCCTTCATGAATTGTTTGTTTTTTGGCACAGTTAATGGATTACTTCATGTTAATAAATAAATCACTGTAGAAGTGCAAAGGGAGTGACAGGGTGTTTGCAAGAACTGTATGGATACCGACTGGGATATTGATGGTGTGAAAGACAAGTGTGTAGGTGGCTAGAGGCCTGCATGCATAGTGGATAGACGTTTGAAATAGTCCATGGGCTAACGCCTGGGTCACCGCATAACTACCTGGGTACTGACTGAATCATTAAAGTACTGCAAGGAGAGTGCCTGGGTGAATCTTTTTAAGTTTTTGGGTTTTGGCGCAGTAAATAGATTAGTACATAGTGCCGAATGAGTCAGTGGAGGTGTGCAATTGGAGTGACAGGGGGTTCATTGGAGTTTATACATACTGACTGGGAAATTGAAGGTCTGAAAGACATTGTGTGCATAGGGGATACACATTTGAATCAATCCATGTGCTAAGGCCTGCCTCACTCCATTAGTACTTGGATACTAACTGAATGTTTACAGTATTGCAAGAAGAGTGCCTGGGTGAATTTACAAGTGTTTGGTTTTTGGCGCAGTAAATGGATTACTACATGGTGCTGAATGAGTCACTGAAAGAGTGTATGGGGAGTGACAGGGTGTTTGCAGGAACTCTGAGTACTGTGTGGGGTATTGAAGGTGTGAGAGACAAGTGTGTAGGTGATTAGAGGCCTGCATACATAGTGCGTAGACGTTTGATGCAGTGCAAGTACTAAACCTGGGTTCAGTACATAAGTACCTCAATACTGACTCAATCATTAGAGTACTTCAAAGAGTGCCTGGGTAAATTTATTACTGGTTGGGTTTTGGCACAGGGAATACATTAGTACATACTGCTGAATGGGTCAATGGAGAAGTGTAAGGGGAGTGACAAGGTGTTTGCGGGAACTGTATGAATACTGTGTGGGGTACTGAAGGTGTGAAAGACAAGTGTGTAGATGGTTAGAGGCCTGCATGCATAGTGGATAGGCGTTTGAATCAATCCATGTGCTAAGGCCTGCCTCACTCCATTACTACTTGGATATTAACTGAATGTTTACAGTATTGCAAGGAGAGTGCAAGGGTGAATTTATAAGTGTTTGGGTTTTGGCGCAGTTAATGCATTACTACATGGTACTGAATAAGTCACTGGAAGAGTGCAAGGGGAGTGACCGGGTGTTTGCTGGAAGTACATGGATACTGACTGGGGAATTCAAGCTGTTAAAAACAAGTGTATAGTAGGTTAGAAGCCTGCATGCATACTGGATAGACATTTGAAGCAGTCCATGTGGTAATGCATGGTTCACTGCTTGAGTACCTGGGTACTGACTGAATCATTAGACTACTGCTAGAAGAGTGCCTGGGTGAAAGTTTTGTTTTTCGGTTTTGGCGCAGTGAATAGATTAGTACATGGTACTGGATCAGTCACTGGAGGTGTGCAAGATGAGTGACAGGGTGTTTATTGCAGTGTATAGATACTGACTAGTTAATTGAAGAAGTGTAAGACAAGTGTGTAGGTGGTTAGAGGCCTGCATGCATGGTGGACAGGCGTTTGAATCAATGCATGCGCTAAGACCTGCCTCACTCCATTAGTACTTGGGTACTGACTGAATGTTTAGAGTATTGCAAGGAGAGTGCCTGCATGAATTTATAAGTGTTTCTTTTTTGGCACAGTTAATGGATTACTTAATGGAGCTGAATAAATCACTGGACAAGTGGAAAGGGAGTGCCAGGGTGTTTGCAAGAACTGTATGAATACTGTCTGGGGTATTGAAGGTGGGTATTGAAGGTGTGAAAGACAAGTGTGTAGGTGACTAGAGGCCTGCATGCATAGTGGATAGACGTTTAAACCGTCCATGAGCTAAGACCTCAGACACTGCATGATTACCTGGGTACTGACTGAATCATTACACTACTGCAAGGAGAGTGCCTGGGTTAATCTTTTTAAGTTTTTGGGTTTTGGTGCAGTGAATAGATTAGTACATAGTGCCAGATGAGTCACTAGAGGTTTGCAAGTGGACTGAAAGAGTGTTTATTGGAGTTTATAGATACTGACTGAAATTGAAGGTCTGAAAGACAATTGTGTAGGTGGTTAGAGGCCTCCATGCATAGTGGATACGCATTTGAATCAATCCATGTGCTAAGGCCTGCCTAACTCCATTACTACTTGGATATTAACTGAATGTTTACAGTATTGCAAGGAGAGTTCTTGGGTGAATTTATAAGTGTTTAGGTTTTGGTCCGTAAATGGATTACTACATGATGCTGAATGAGTCACTGAAGGAGTGTAAGAGGAGTGACGGGCTGTTTGTAGGAATCTATGAATACTGTCTGGGGTAGTGAAGATGTGAAAGACAAATGTGTAAGTGGTTAGAGGACTGCATGCATAGTGGATTGGCGTTTGAATCCATCCATGTGCTAAAGCCTGCCTCACTCCATTACTACTTGGATATTAACTGAATGTGATTCTAGACAAGCAACACTATCCCTTGGAGTTTACCAAAACTCATTCACTACTCTGGAAGGGGTAACGCGACTGCACACAATCTACATATTTCAGTACTGCACTTTAGTGTCAAAGCCTGACTCATTTTGTGAATGCATAAGCAATCACTGGCTTCTAATACTACTAAAACTTGACAACATGACAGGTTTTTAAGCCATTATCTATCAGCAAATACACGATGTTACCAAATGGTTCTCTCACAATGGTTACCCAAATGCACACAGACTCAGTGTGATTCTAGACAAGCAACACTATCCCCTGTACTTTACCAAAACACATTCACTTCTCTGGAAGAGGTAAACTAACTGCACACATTCTACATATTTCAGTACTGCACTTTAGTGTCAAAGCTTAACTCATTTGACGAATACATAAGCCATGACTGGCTTCTAATTCTACCAAAACTTGAGAACAGGAAAGGTTTTTAAGCAGTTATGTGTATGCAAAGATATGAAGTACCCAAATGCTTCTCTCACAGTGGTTCCCAAATGCACACAGACTCTCAGTGTCATTCTAGACAAGCAACACTATCCCTTGGACTTTACCAAAACACATTCACTACTCTGGAAGGAGTAAGGGGACTGCACACAATCTACATATTTCAGTACTGCAGTTTAGTGTCAAAGCCTGACTCATTTTATCAATGCATAAGCAATGACTGGCTACTAATGCTACTAAAACTTGACAACAAAACAGGTTTTAAAGCAGTTATCTGCCAGCAAATACATGATGTTACCAAATGCTTTTCTCACAATAATTGCCCAAATGCACACAGGCTCGCAGTGTGATTGTAGACAGCCAACTATCCCCTGTACAAAATACATTTACTAGTCTACAAGATGTAAGGTGACTGCACACATTGTAGAACATCTACTACTACACATTAGTACCAAAATGTTTCTCTGAAAATGATTCCTAAATGCACACAGACTCACTGTGTGATTCTAGACAAACAACACTATGCCTTGCACTGTACCAAAACACATTTCTTAATCTAGAAGGAGTACTACATTTTAGTGTAGAAACGTGACACATTTTGCAAATACATAAACATTGACTGGTTTCTAATTCTACCAAAACATAAAAACAGCACAGTTATCTGTATGCAAACACATGAAAAACACAAATGCTTATCACAGAATGGTTTCTACATGCACACACACTGATAATAAGATTGTAGACAAAAAAAAGTACTAAATGCACTTTAGCAGGAGAAATACATTAGTCTGATCTAAATCAAAATAGACCACATACATCCCCTCACAATTAAATAACTCGCCTTTCAAGTTGTTTTGTAGATTAAGAAGTATGTCAGTCACACACCAGATTTTCTTATACAGAATCTCTGCACTGTGCACCTGTCAGCAAAACCAAAGAATGGCAAAGTTTCCCTCTCATTTTGCACACATATACATGTAAACATCAAATCTCATTCCTTCCCACATTAATTCAAAAGCTAACACACATTTCTATTGGTTAAACAATTCAACCCTTTCCAAATGACATAAATTTGAACCCTTCCCCCAATCTGCCTTCTGCCTGTTACCATAGAAACAGTTCATGGAACACTGAACTGAGCACACAGGTCACAAGTTCAGCACACAATGTTGCTAATCAAAACAGCAAGTGTGCTTGACTTTTCAACATATCAGCTTATCATATATAATGTTCCTTTCAATCAGTTTCTGTTAACCAATAAGAATCATGCGTTTCAAAAACAGAAACATACACCCTAGTTTTCAGTGTAGAAGGTTGTCAAACAACCAATCATTTCTTTTCTTTTTTCAAAACTGCATCTTATCCACCATTTTAGAAAAATCTTACTTTTCAAACTGCCCTTTCATTTAAAGAGATCATCTGAGTGCATCCAGACCTCTCTTCAAGATGCTTAGAGTGTGCATTGTGGGACACAGCTCTATTTTCTGGAGCCAAAGGTATGCAGAAAACAAAGGCATTCACAAAGACCCAGGTTTGCCAAATGTAGACATTAAATGGATTGGACAGAGAGGGTTAAAGTGTCACCAATTGATGCCATTGGTGAAATCCTTTATGCATCTCCAACACCCTGACCTCCTAATAGTGCACTGTGGTGGCAATGACCTAGGCACTTTGACTGGGGTAGGTCTGGAAATGCTTATGAAGGACACCTTTGCAGAATTGATTTCACTTTTTCCCTATACTGCCTTTGTGTATTCTAACATATGCCAAAGGCAGAAATGGAACTGGTCCAATCATTTTAGTCCACAGATTGAGAAAGCTAAGAAACGTGAATAAATCTGTTTCTGCTTTTCTCCGAGACTATAGAATGGGGTCCATTCACAATAACAATCTGCGTTTTCATATACAAGAGATGTATAGGAGAGATGGAGTACGCTTTACTGATAAAGGAAACAGAGTCTTCCTCAACAACTTTAGACTCTGTATAGGTACTTACTTATAAGTACCAAAAACTCTTATTGAAAACAACGGCTCTTTTTAGAGCCACTCAAGAACGAAACGCATAAGCTTGATGTTTATCTCCAAAAAATGTATTTATTTTTTTGCTTGGAGTCGCGCACCCAACACGTTAGGAACCGCGCACCCTACGCGAGAGAAATTGTTCACCCAACACGTTAGGAACCGCACACCCTACGCGAGAGAAATCGTTCACCCAACGCGTTAGGATGCGCGACTTCTAATTTTACAGTAAAAAAAAAAGTAGCCCCTATCACTAATTTTTATTATCCCCGGGGACCCCATTCCCCGGGGCTTATAAAAAACCGTTGGGGACAGTGGGGGGTGCCCCAACGCCCCCACGGTCCCAGTCGGCTCCCCACGTCCTTCGGGAGTCGGCTTTGCTTTTCCACACGGAAAGCTGCTGACATGCAGCTCCCCATGTGGAAAAGCAATATGGCTTGGATTTTGAAAGAGAGAGCAGGTTTCCCTGCTCTCTCTTTCAAAATCCAAACGAAGTTTGCTATTGGAGGGCGGGAGACTCCCGCCCTCTCATAGCAAACAGTGTCCTGGGGGTGGGCACCCCAGGACACTGTAGGAGCCGGCCCTGGGGGGTGGCGGTCCCCAGGGCCCTCGAGGGCTCCAGGAGGGGGGCCACGCAGCCCCCCTCCCTCAATCAAATTTTGCAAAGATTCGTCAACCGGCGCCAGACTTATTGGGAATAGAATGTTGTGGATTTCCTATGGAAAATAGGTCCTAACTATAACTACCTACTGGCGACCGCCAGTAGTATGTATGTATGTATGTATGTATGTTAAGCGTAGGTGTGGAGAGACACCGGATGGATTACACATGAGGGTGGGAGGGCTTTCCTTCTCCTTTCTGCTCTGAGCCTGAGGTCGAGAGAGGGCGCCGACGGAGATCGTAGAGAGTACCAGAGGTCGAGGAGGAAGTCACCCGAGGTCGAGTGAGCGGCGTCGACGGGGGAGCGAAGTCCGCCCTCCGGAGTCGCCGGAGACCGAGGTGAAGCGTGCCGGAGGTCGGGAGTGGAGATCGCACTCCGGAGTCGCCGGAACCTGAGGAGAGGAGCACCGGAGGTCGGGAGTGAGGATCGCACTCCGGAGCCGCCGGAAGTCGACATCGAGCCAAGACTGCCCGACGCCATCGAATCGGAGGTCGAGATCGAGCCGAGGCCGCCGATATCGAACCGGAACCGCCTCACGGCGTCGACACGACTCCAGCGGCGTCGGAGCTTCAGAAAAAGGGCAGTAAGTGGAATAGAGGGCGCCTAAGGCCCTGTGGAATCCTAAGAGACTACTCTAGGGGTTAGAGAGGTGCTGGAACCAGCTTGACTGTGCCAGGGGTGAGCTGAGACTAATTCAGAGGGGTTGTGTAGAGTGAGAGAGCCAGGTCTCTAGTATTCCCCCCCCTTGTTCTACCTCAGTTTAGGCCTCCGCCTTGTCCAAGCCAGGGAGTAGACACCCTCAAGCCATCCACCTAACCACAAGCTGTGCCTGGGCCAAATCAGCCCATAATAATCTAAATGTGATCTGATTCTATAAGTGTCACTGTCAGCTTTTAATTATTTATTGAGAGCACTGTATTTATTGTATTTAACCTATTTATTGCTCCACTGTATTTATTGTTCCACAGTATTTATTGTCGCACAATATTTATTGGTTTACAGTATTTATTGCCTCAGAATATCTAATTGCCTGTATGTATTGCACTTATATTTATGCCTTAAATATTTATGATCACCCCTATTTATTGAACCATTAAGCCAGTATTTATTTGACCTGCACTACTTAGAAAGCCTTGTATATTGGGATTGTGTTATTATTTATCTAATCAGCAACTAAGAGAAAAAGAAGATAAACTGAGATATTTTCATAATTTTTACGGTGTAGAGTCGTTTTTGGAACGGATGCACGCATGGTTATTGTATGGGTATGACTTATGCTTAGCACGGTGCCTGATTCCTGACCACTCGAGCCAAGCTACCACAGTGTATGTCCTGGGAAGACCCCGTTACCACCAACCTCTTCAGGCGTGGGAGTGGGGTATTTCCAACATAATTGGTGTTCAGCGGTGGGATAGGGCTGTGCCTACGTATACTCAACAATAACGGTGGGTAGTCCATAGGCCTACACCGGGAGTTTTCTCAAAGCGGCCTTCCTAATTGTGAGTTTTTGTTTTTTCCAAATTTACTCTGGTGGTGGGAGGAGGTATTATATAAGGTACCCCCCTGCATAGTTCTGCAAATAACTGTCCTCTGACCTGAGTGGGCAAGATGGAGTTTGTACTGGAGAATTTAGAAACGTACACTGTGGCCCAACTCAGGGAGTTTTGTCAGCGGGAGGGGGTGTATTGTCCCCAGGAGCAAAGAAGGGTGCACTCCAAACCAGCTTAAGGGCTTGGGGGGAGGCACGCCGAGAAAGCAAGGCTGAGGAGGAGGACAGGGATAGAGAGCCCGACAGTGAGGGAGCTGGTACCAACCTGAAGTGGGGAACCTGTCAGCGGGGCCCAGAACCATTTCCAGGAAGGGCAGCAGTGCCTCTAGCGGTGGCTTGTCTGAAGTGGAGTTAACAGACCGGAGGGAGAAAAGACAGCTCACATGGGACTTAGCAAGGCTGGAGAAGGCGAAGGAGGAACAGAGGATGGCTCATGAGATAAGGCTGAAAGAGATAGATCTTCAGATCCTGAGAATCGGGGCACACCCTGTACCTAACGGTGGCAGCGAAGAACGAGAGTACACCAGGGAACCCAAACCCTACCTGCCAAAGGACATAGTAGCTAGCTATGGGGTGGGTGACGATATCGCCAAGTGGCTAGCGGCCTATGAGGTCTCGTTAAGGGCCCATGGGGTTCCAGAGAAGTACTGGGGAGGGGGATTGTACAAGTACATGCCTCCAGCTGGTAGGGATGCATTATTGGCCCTCGAGGAGGATGAGCAGACCCACTACCCCACCATGAAACTGGCGCTCATAAGAAAGTTTGGACTAACACCCGAAAAGTACAGACAGAAGTTCAGGGGTAGTCACAAACTGGGCACACAGAATTGGGTGGACTTCCTGGACTATGCAAAGAAGGCACTAGAGGGTTGGATTCAGGGCAGTGAAGTGAGGAACTACGAGGGGTTGTTTGATCTAGTACTGAAGGAACACCTGCTCGAGAAATGTTTCCCTGAACTGCGTCAACACCTGGTGGATAGCAAGCTGACCAGTCCCCGGAAGCTTGCTGAGGAGGCGGACATTTGGGCTAGTACCCGGGTGTCCACAAGGGGGACTGGAGGGGATACTCAAAAGGCCGGACAGGGCGCCCCCCAGAAGAAAGAGGGAGGGGAAAAGAAAAAGGAGTTCTCCAAAGGCCCCCAAAATAACTTCCAAGGGAAGGGAACAGGATTCACCCCTAGGGCCAACCCACCCAGAAACCCTAATCCTGGCCAGAGTCAGCAGCCAAGGGTTGTCCATTGCTACGAGTGCGGTGGCGTTGGACACTATAAAGGAGACCCGAAGTGCCTGAAACGACCACCCCCTCCCATTGGAGGAAAGACCCCCGGAGTAGCTAGTGTAGTGCTCGGGGAGGAGATGCCCTTAACTAAGGGAAGGGAGTGGGCGGGTGTCACTTTAGTGTCCCTGGGAGAACGGGAGATGGTTCCGAAGATCCAGGTGCCCGCAAATACCGTAAAGTATGGGCAGTGGGTCACCATCAACGGCCAAAGAGGGGAGGCTCTGAGAGACACAGGAGCCAGTATGACTATGGTACGTAGTCAACTGGTGTCTCCAGAGCAGGTAATTCCCGATGTACTCCACTCAGCCGCGATGGCTGACGGCAGAACAGGCCACTATCCAGTGGCCGAGGTTCCCTTTGAATGGGGGGGGTTGCAGGTTCACTTCGAGTTGCCGTAAGCCCTGCCGTGCCAGTCGATTGTCTACTGGGGAATGACATGGAGCACAATGCTTGGAAGGAGGTGGAATACCGGACTCATACTGAGATGCTGGGTACACCTGACTGGGCCTGTGTGAGCACAGGGTCCGCGACTACCCGGAGAGGGAGTTCGTTTCGGCTGGAGCCTGGAACAAAGGCCCAGCCGGCTGCCAGTCAAGGGAAGAACCGAGGACAGAAGGAGCCTGCCTCGGCGTCCACACCCCGTAGGACGGATAGGCCACCGGAGGTGGTGGACCAGGAGTCTGCGGTGGGGGACGTTACCAAACTGGAGGACCTACCCATCCCGGCCGAGTGGCACGTGGAGGGAGGCCCGTCCAGGGAGGAATTCTGCCAGGGCCAGAGGGAGTGCCCTACCCTTGAGGGGCTGAGGCGACAGGCCGAAGCCCAGGCAGCAGGGAACGTTGAAGGGAACTACAGTGTTTACTGGGAGGACGGCCTCCTCTACAGTGAACCCAAGGCACCCCTACATGGATCGTCACGATCCTTGGTAGTCCCTCAACGTTATCGAGCCTTCCTTCTGGAGTTGGCTCACGAGATCCCATTGGCAGGACACCTGGGGCAAGACAAGACCTTCGCCCGTCTTGTCCCACACTTTTATTGGCCTCAGATGAAAGTGTCGTCCGATACCTACTGCCGGACATGTGTGTCTTGCCAAGCCAGTGGGAAAACAGGGGTGAAGCTGAAAGCTCCCCTGGAACCACTTCCTGTCGTTAGCACCCCCTTTGAAAGGGTGGGCATCGACATTGTGGGTCCGTTAGATCCACCGACTACAGCTGGTCACAGGTTTATCCTGGTTTTGGTGGATCATGCCACACGGTACCCAGAGGCAATACCTCTGAGGACCATAACAGCACCTGTTGTGGCTAGGGCCCTGATGGGAATCTTTACCCGAGTGGGTTTTCCCAAGGAAGTTGTGTCCGACAGGGGGACCAACTTCATGTCAGCGTACATGCGGGCGATGTGGAAGGAGTGTGGAGTGACCTACCGGTTCACAACTCCTTACCACCCCCAGACCAATGGTCTGGTGGAGAGGTTTAACAAAACCTTGAAGGGCATGATCAGAAGTCTGCCTGAAAGCCTGCGGAGGAAATGGGACGTCCTCCTACCCTGTCTACTCTTTTCTTACAGGGAAGTGCCACAGAAGGGAGTGGGCTTCAGCCCCTTCGAGCTTCTGTATGGGTACCCTGTACGTGGACCTCTCAACCTGGTGAGAGACGGATGGGAAAGAACTCCCAGAAAGCTTCCCCAGGACGTGGTGAGCTACATGCTGGCCTTCCGGAGCCAAATGGCTAAGTTGTGGAAGCAAGCTTCTGCCAACTTGGAAGCCAGCCAAGCAGTGATAAAGGCGTGGTATGACCACAATGCTCACCCGGTGGAGTTGGAGCCTGGCCAGAAGGTGTGGGTGATCGAACCAGGAGAGCTTAGCGCCCTCCAGGATCGCTGGTCAGGACCCTTTGAGGTGTTGGAGAAGAAGGGTAAGGCTACCTACTTGGTGGACCTGAAGACCCCTCGTCAGCCCCTGCGGGTGCTGCATGCCAACCGCCTCAAACCCCACCACGAGAGGCCCGAAGTCATCTTGATGATGGTGACTGACGGAGGAGAGGACGTGGAAAGCGGGCCTCTCCCTGATTTGTTTGCGTCTCAAGAGAAGGATAGGTCGGTGGAGGGAGTGATTCTCTCCCCATCTCTAACTCCTGAACAGCGGGAGGACTGCCGCCAGGTCCTGGGACAGTACTCTTCGTTGTTCTCCCTTGTCCTGGGTAGGACTCACCTGTGCGTCCATGACGTGGACACAGGAGGCAGCCCACCTGTGAAGTCCAAAATCTACCGGATGTCAGACCAGGTGAAGGCCAGCATTCACAGTGAAGTCACTAAGATGCTGGAGCTAGGAGTGATCGAACCTTCTAGCAGCCCCTGGTCCAGTCCGGTGGTGTTAGTACCAAAAGCTGCACCACCGGGTGCCCAACCGGAACTGAGGTTCTGTGTGGACTACCGGGGACTGAATTCAGTGACCAAAACTGATGCTCATCCGATCCCTAGGGCGGATGAATTGATTGACCGGCTGGGAGCTGCCCAATATCTAAGTACCTTTGACCTTACTTCTGGGTACTGGCAGATCTCTTTGACTGATGGAGCAAGGGAAAGGTCAGCCTTCTCCACGCCCAATGGCCACTACCAGTTCTGTGTGATGCCCTTTGGGCTCAAGAACGCACCTGCCACGTTTCAGCGCCTGGTAAACCAGATCCTCACCGGAATGGAGAGTTTCTCTGCTGCTTATCTGGATGACATAGCCGTCTTCAGTAACAGCTGGGAGGATCACTTGCGTCACCTGCAAGCTGTTCTCCAGGCCCTGAGACAAGCTGGATTGACGATCAAGGCCAGCAAGTGCCAGATCGGGCAGGGGTCGGTAGTGTACCTTGGACACTTGGTGGGTAGGGGAGCGGTGCAACCCCTCCAGGCGAAGATCGAGGCCATCATGGCCTGGGAACCCCCCAAGACACAGACTGAGGTCCGAGCTTTTCTGGGCCTCACGGGATATTACCGCCGCTTCGTGAAGGGGTACGGTACCATCGTAGCCCCCCTCACGGAGCTCACGTCCAAGAAACAACCTCGACGGGTAGTCTGGACGGAGGCTTGTCAGCAGGCCTTTGTGAGATTGAAGAAAGCCATGTGCGAGGCCCCGGTCTTAAGGGCCCCAGACTTTTCCAAGGAGTTCATTGTCCAGACGGATGCATCAGAACATGGCATTGGGGCAGTGTTATCGCAACTCAACGAAGAGGGTCTGGATCAACCCGTGGTCTTCCTATCCCGGAGACTACTTCCCAGGGAACAGAAGTGGAGTGCAATAGAGCGTGAAGCCTTTGCAGTGGTATGGGCTCTGAAGAAGTTGCGGCCATACTTGTTTGGCTCGCACTTCCTGGTTCAGACCGACCACAGACCCCTTCGTTGGCTGATGCAGATGAAGGGGGAGAATCCCAAGTTGTTGAGGTGGTCTATTTCCCTACAGGGAATGGACTTTCAGGTGGAACATCGGCCTGGAGTGGACCACGCCAATGCAGACGGTCTCTCAAGGTATTTCCGCCTTAGTGATGAGAACTCCCAAGGGGTTGGGTAGCTCTCCCCACTTTCAGCTGGGGGGGACGCGTGTTAGACCTGTCAGCCCTTTGGGTGGTCCCTCCTCATCATTATTTATTTTGTCCAACTTTTGCCTCAAACCCTGTTAGTATTTTTTCCCTTTTTGGGAACCACCAGACTTTTTAGTGTTGATGCAGATTCAGGGAGCCATTTTATCTACCCCTGGAACTTCTGTCTGAGGGCCTGGAGCACAAAATGGTGGCCACCTGTGACATCACCAGCACCCACTGGAACCTACTAGCACCTTCCAGAACATTCCAGAACCCTGTGACAGTTGGAGGCGGTTTAGAATGTTGGGAAGCTAAGACAGAGAGTTGGCAGTTGGAGCTGGCAGTTGGCACCTGACTGGTGAAGAGTGAGCAGCAGAAACTTGAAGGAGGAAGGAGTGAAGCAGCAGGGGTGGAAACTTGTGCCTGGAGTGGGGTCCATAAACCCACCCTTGATACTAGTCCCTACTGACTGAGCCCAGCCTGGAGCCCTGTGTGGGAAGAAGCAAGAAAAACCATCTTAAGGACCTGGACAGCAGGAACAGGCCTTAGAATCCAAGAACAGCAAGATCCTGACCTGGATACTGGTTTCCCTGGAGTCCGACGTCGAGAAGCCTGAGACCCGGAGCCCGAGGTGGAGAAGCGGCGCTGACTGGAAAAGCAGACGTCGTACCCGGAGCCGCCAGAGGTCGAGAGAGGGCGCCGACGGAGATCGTAGAGAGTACCAGAGGTCGAGGAGGAAGTCACCCGAGGTCGAGTGAGCGGCGTCGACGGGGGAGTGAAGTCCGCCCTCCGGAGTCGCCGGAGACCGAGGTGAAGCGTGCCGGAGGTCGGGAGTGGAGATCGCACTCCGGAGTCGCCGGAACCTGAGGAGAGGAGCACCGGAGGTCGGGAGTGGGGATCGCACTCCGGAGCCGCCGGAAGTCGACATCGAGCCAAGGCCGGCCGACGTCATCGAAACTGAGGTCGCCATCGGACCGGAGCCGCCCGAAGTCGACATCGAGCCAAGACTGCCCGACGCCATCGAATCGGAGGTCGAGATCGAGCCGAGGCCGCCGATATCGAACCGGAACCGCCTACCGGCGTCGTCAAGAACTGACATTGTGCCGAGGCCGCCGACATCGAACCGGAACCGCCTCACGGCGTCGACACGACTCCAGCGGCGTCGGAGCTTCAGAAAAAGGGCAGTAAGTGGAATAGAGGGCGCCTAAGGCCCTGTGGAATCCTAAGAGACTACTCTAGGGGTTAGAGAGGTGCTGGAACCAGCTTGACTGTGCCAGGGGTGAGCTGAGACTAATTCAGAGGGGTTGTGTAGAGTGAGAGAGCCAGGTCTCTAGTATTCCCCCCCCCCCTTGTTCTACCTCAGTTTAGGCCTCCGCCTTGTCCAAGCCAGGGAGTAGACACCCTCAAGCCATCCACCTAACCACAAGCTGTGCCTGGGCCAAATCAGCCCATAATAATCTAAATGTGATCTGATTCTATAAGTGTCACTGTCAGCTTTTAATTATTTATTGAGAGCACTGTATTTATTGTATTTAACCTATTTATTGCTCCACTGTATTTATTGTTCCACAGTATTTATTGTCGCACAATATTTATTGGTTTACAGTATTTATTGCCTCAGAATATCTAATTGCCTGTATGTATTGCACTTATATTTATGCCTTAAATATTTATGATCACCCCTATTTATTGAACCATTAAGCCAGTATTTATTTGACCTGCACTACTTAGAAAGCCTTGTATATTGTGATTGTGTTATTATTTATCTAATCAGCAACTAAGAGAAAAAGAAGATAAACTGAGATATTTTCATAATTTTTACGGTGTAGAGTCGTTTTTGGAACGGATGCACGCATGGTTATTGTATGGGTATGACGTATGCTTAGCACGGTGCCTGATTCCTGACCACTCGAGCCAAGCTACCACAGTGTATGTCCTGGGAAGACCCCGTTACCACCAACCTCTTCAGGTGTGGGAGTGGGGTATTTCCAACAGTAACCAGAACATCATTTTTTATGCACGGCATTACATGGCATAGTTTATATAAAATTTGGAAAAAAGGAGTATATCTATTATCCTTGAGTCTACAGCCACGAGTCATAGAGAGTCAATCCCCTGCAAAAAGATTTCAAAAAAACGTTTGGAATTTATAGAAGTGTTTTAAAGTGCTGTAAATTAATATCAAAATAATCACAATTATATTTATTGTGATTAAAAATCATAATAATAATTTTTTTTTATTTTTTTTAAAGATTTTTCAAAATTTCGGGTAGACTTAATCACCCTAATTATTGTAAGTGAATTTGGACAAGGAAGTTGCAAGATTCATTAACCCATTATAAAATACATTCTCAGATTGCAAGAAATATATAGAATTTTTGAGAGCCATGTATCCGTACACCCTAAATTCTACAACTAAATCAACAGTTATGTTTCTTCTTATTATTATTTCGTAAATAAGAATTAGGAGCCGGGGAGTCAGAAAATAGCCAAAATCTCAATGACAAGATGTATGAATCACTTAGAAAGTTGGTGTCAAATAGGCACAATTTGGTATGGAGAGACTACATAATCAATGACTATTATGAAAAAAGGAAAAATCATAATGAAATGTAAGGGGATCCAATTGCAATGTCAGTAAAATTACTCCAATCTGTCTAAAATTGATAGAGTATATAAAAATTCTGACTATTATAAATAGCCTTTAAAAATACATTCTTGTAATTAAAAAATGCATAAATATATTAAAAGACTTTTTTCAAAAACCTAATAAAATGCAATCTAAAAGAGGTTCCCCTCCCACAATGACATGAAAAAATTCCTTTTAAAATAAAGTGAGATGACCTCAAATAAGCATCAAAAAGCATGGCCTCATAAGAAATTGTATAACTCTTCCCCATTATTCAGACCATTCGGGGTACGAGTGTTCAATTCAAGTATAAATTTAGATTCTAATTGCCCCCCCTTTTCATGGGTGGAACAGGAGAGATAACAAAATACTTGAGTTCCTCCAATTTATTCATGTGCACTGCCTTAAAATGTCTGGCCACAGGATATGTCATGTCAGAATTGACTATCGCTCTAAGGTGTTGTAAGATGCGTACATGCACCTGGAGCTTAGTGCTCCCTATGTATTGCAGATTGCAAGTGCAGCTTAATACATAGACTGCAAACTCCGTACGGCAATTGTATCTGGCCTTGATTTGGTTATTGGAAGCACCAAATACAGTAGTGTATTGGGAGGTGTTAATTCCGAACCTGCAGGCCCTACATGTGCTGCATTTCACAAAACCATTTTGTGGTTTAAGCCACATGGTACTGGTTTTGCTAATTGGAGCTGTCAACTCTGGACTGGATTTGACTAAGGCATCATGCATAGATTTGCATTTTCTGAATGTCCGGGTTGGCGGATCGGGAAATAACTGACTAAGTATCATGTCAGTTTGTATTATGGGCCGGTGCTTATTAATGATAGTCCTGATTTTTCTGTGCTGACTACTATATGTTGTTATAAATCTCATTGGATTGTTGTCAGTGTCTTCATAGGTTACACTTCCCTTATTCCTATGTTCAATGGTGGTGGTACTAGTCAGTAGATCATTCCTAGATTGAATGCAGACTTTAGCCAAAGCTGCATTGATCACTTGATCATTATATCCTCTTGCCAAGAATCTGATCTTGCTCTCTTTGATGCATTTATCAAAATAGAAGTCTGTACTACAGATTCTACGAAGTCTCAAAAATTCCCCATAAGGGATACTTTTTATCAAATGAGAGGGATGGAAACTTGATGCATGAAGCGTTGTTTCCAGCAGTGTTCTTTCTATGTAATGTAGTTTCAATACTGCCTTCACCAACACATACTTGTACATCTAAACAATCAATGGACCTATTGCTAACCACTGCCGTGAATTGGAGATTGAGTTTGTTATTATTAAGTGCATTGATAAATTCTTTGACCAGTATTTCGGGTCCTTTCCATACAAAGAATATGTCATCGATTAAGCGCATCCATCCTGTGATGCGCTCTTCCCATATTTTCCTGTGTTCTACTTTGAGGACCTGTTCCTCCCACCATCCCACGTGTAAACACGCGTAGCTGGGGGAAAAACAGGCCCCCATCGCTACTCCTCTGATCTGATGGTAAATATCTTTGTTGAATAAAAAATAATTGTTATAAAGACATAACCTAATTTCAACAAGCATCTTTCCATGCTGATAATATTCAATTGGCCTGTCACCCAAAAAAGAATTAACTGCATTAATATCATCCGAATGGTTGATGCTGGTATATAAAGCAGACACATCAAGAGACACCAATAAATATTCAGATGACCAAACAATGTCTTTAAGTTTCTCCAAAAAATGAGTGGTGTCTTTGATATATGAGGGTAGAGTGACTACCAATTCTTGAAGGTGAAAATCAACATATTCAGAGATCTTTTCCAGAATTCCTCCTCTTGCATTGATAATCGGTCTTCCTGGCACTGGCAAGATTTCTTTATGTATTTTTGGTATGAAATACATCACTGGGGTTATTGGGAACTCTGTTCGTAAATAATTGAATTCATCATTGGTGATCAGATTGTCTCTTTTCCATTTGAAAAGTTGCTTTGAAACTGTTGTTTTTAACACTGTTAACTGTTGTGCATTAGATTTTGCATAGCAAAGGGGGTCATTTAAATGTTTCTCTGCTTCCAACAAATATTCTTCCCTGGGCCAAAACACTATGTTGCCACCTTTGTCGGATTGTTTAATGATTATCTCATTGTGGTTCTGTAGTTTCGTTATCAAATTCTGATATTGTTTGAATTTAAAGTTAGTTCCCATTTTGCGCTTTTTGGTGGTTAGACATAGCTTTTTGATTTTGTCTATAATGATATCCTGATAGATATCTATCGTGTCTCGTGGCATAATAGGGACAAAGGTGGATTTGGGTTTGAAGGGGGACTTGACTCTGCTGCAAACATTGATGCCCAATTCTGCTGCTTGTTCCTGTGTAGACCAATAGTATTGTCTTGATCATTTAGGTTGCTCATAGTTAGAAGAGTAGTGATGTCTGAGGTAGTTAGATTAGATTCTGGCTCATCGTCTTTGGTTGTAGTGGGTGCTGTGCTTTTTTTGGAGTTTTTTATTTCAAAGTATTTTTTTAGTTTATTTATATATATATATATATACATATATATATATAGGAATGAGGCGGCACACCGTCCAGCTGTTTCAGGTATTTTTAATCGCTCACTAACAACAACTCGTTTCAGCCGAAAGACGGCCTTTGTCAAGTTGTTTATGCGTTCCACAAAGCAGATTTTTAAACAATCAGCGTCATAATGGACATAGAAGAGTTACTCCGTGAGTCTCATATGCAATTCATTAATCATGTTGGTATTCGGTACAGTGACAATGGATACCAATATGATCCATTGAATATGCAGTAAATAAATTAATCCCCCCTCTCCCTTTATATATATATTTTTTTCTGGATTGTAGATATATACATATATAAAATATTATTTCCTTACAATGTTTATTTACACTTTTATATCACTATATGGAAATTCACTCACATCGACTGAGACTAGCATTGTGATTAGGTTATTACAGACATGGAATTGTGATCCATATGTTTGACATTTCGATATTGCTCATTGTGACTTGATTTAGTTCCTGTGACAGTAGCTAATTGGGCACTTGTCCTATATGTAATAGTGATTCTTTGAATTCCTATTCTTTATCCTAATTGGGATTTATTTATTTACTGCATATTCAATGGATCATATTGGTATCCATTGCACTGTACAGAATAATAATGGGAACTACTAGAGAGATATATGTAACCGATACCGTTTCTTTGCATTAGTCCTTTCTTTATTTTTCTTACACACTCCACTATTTTGCACTTATTTAATCTGCGTTCCCTCAATGCAATCAATAAAAATCTTTTTGACACTAGGAATGGTGAAATCTTTTTCAACTGCAGTGCAATTCCGTATTTGAAATATGAATCCTGGCTAAAGAAATGGAAATTATGTATTCTGTCAATTGTTTTGCCTTCTTTTGAATTCATGCGTGTTCTTAATGAAACAAATTGCATGTTTGTGTAATCAATTTTCAAACATTAGACATTGTGGGCTGTTTCATTCTTGCCACGAGGGCTGGCTTTATTTAGCGGTCCACCTTGTAAACAATATGTGGCTGGTGTCCTTGAACTGAAGGGCTACCGTCTTTCGTCTATTTTCACGAAGTGATTTTCACACTAACAACGAAGGAAATGAATGAATTAATTATTATTGATGATTTTTTCCATTTTTTCTATTTCATTTTATTTGATTTTCTTTTCAACTGTTCTGTAATTTATTTGTATGAAATGTAATGACAATAAGCAGTTTTTACCAACATGATTAATGAATTGCATATGAGACTCACGGAGTAACTCTTCTATGTCCATTATGACGCTGATTGTTTAAAAATCTGCTTTGTGGAACGCATAAACAACTTGACAAAGGCCGTCTTTCGGCTGAAACGCGTTGTTGTTAGTGAGCGATTAAAAATACCTGAAACACCAGGACGGTGTGCCGCCTCATTCATATTTTGGACTGAACTTTACTCAATTTATCGTGGTTGCCGCTACCACGGCAGGCACCGGCGTCAATGTGCAGGTGTGCGGCGTTCAGCGGAAAACTTCTTAGAAAATATATATATATATACCTTTCTCCCTTGTGGGGAAACGTGCAAATATAACATCAGATTGGTCCCACCGAAGAGCGACGCACCACCACAAGAGCGCCATCATTGCCCGCCTTGGACTCCTTTTGTAGCTCGTGAAAACGTCATAGGGCAATGCGGTGCCGCCGAAGAATATCTCCGGTATTGGATCACTTACAGCCTTGAAAATGGGTCTGTCTAGGGGGTAGCGAATTACTGTTCAGGAACAACAAATCAAAATTGAAAAGAAATGCGGGTGTAACAGCAAAGAAAAAAACACCGCCCACTGGAGGGTATGAGTTACGCACCGTGAGCTGAACCACATGTCCCATAATGCACTTATAAAAGTATCCACTGGAGGATGTGAAAGCAAATTGGACACTAACGTGGGAGCAGCGGCGGTGTGTTTGGTGTTGGCTACCTTTGAAAAAGTTCTATGCAGAATGAAACGCATCAGGATTGCCATGCTGATACACAAATGAATTAATTAAACCTCAATTAACAAGCAACGCCACAAGTGCGGCTCACCTTTCTCCCTTGTGGGGAAACATGCAAATATTTATATTCTCCACAAGAGTTGCCCCTACGGAGAAGTCCGACACAGGTTTGTGAGCCTAACATATTTATTCAAGGCTGCAGCGTAGGTGGTAACAAAAGCACAGAACAATAATGTAGCCGACGCGTTTCGGGCCCCTGCCCTTTGTCATAGGCTTGATGAAAACTGGCATGCAGAACAAACGGTGCATCTAATTATATTGAGTTCCCCGCCCCAGTGGGCGTTGTCGCTCGCACGGCCTCTTGGTCCTCGTAGTGCAGCCTTGATGCTGCTCAAGTGAGCCATCCATCATGTGTGCCAGCCAACTGAGATCAAGGCACTAAGGTGCGGATGTATGAGAAGGTGAATGGCAGAGAAACCACTGTGGCATGAATTTTGATTTATTTACTATGCTCTACTCTCTAGTCCTCACTCACTACTACTACTCACTCTCTACTACTCTACTCCCCACTCTCTACTCCCCACTCTCTACTCCCCACTCTCTACTCCCCACTCTCTACTCCCCACTCTCTACTCCCCACTCTCTACTCCCCACTCTCTACTCCCCACTCTCTACTCCCCACTCTCTACTCCCCACTCTCTACTCCCCACTCTCTACTCCCCAATCTCTACTCCCCAATCTCTACTCCCCAATCTCTACTCCCCAATCTCTACTCCCCACTCTCTACTCCCCACTCTCTACTCCCCACTCTCTACTCCTCACTCTCTACTCCTCACTCTCTACTCCTCACTCTCTACTCCTCACTCTCTACTCCTCACTCTCTACTCCTCACTCTCTACTCCTCACTCTCTACTCCTCACTCTCTACTCCTCACTCTCTACTCCTCACTCTCTACTCCTCACTCTCTACTCCTCACTCTCTACTCCTCACTCTCTACTTCTCACTCTCTACTCTCTACTACTCTCTACTCCTCTCTACTCCTCTCTACTCTACTACTCTCTACTCTACTACTCACTCTCTACTACTACTACCCACTCTCTACTACTCTCTATTCTACTCCTCACTCTCTGCTACTCTCTACTACTCTCTACTCCTCTCTACTACTACTACCCACTCTCTACTACTCTCTATTCTACTCCTCACTCTCAGCTACTCCCTCTCTGCTACTCTCTACTACTCTCTACTCCTCTCTACTCCCCACTCTCTACTCCCCACTCTCGACTACCCACTCTCGACTACCCACTCTCGACTACCCACTCTCGACTACCCACTCTCGACTACCCACTCTCGACTACCCACTCTCGACTACCCACTCTCGACTACCCACTCTCGACTACCCACTCTCGACTACCCACTCTCGACTACCCACTCTCGACTACCCACTCTCGACTACCCACTCTCGACTACCCACTCTCGACTACCCACTCTCGACTACCCTCTCTCTACTACACTCTCTCTCTACCTCTCTACCTCCCTACCTTTACACCTCTACCTCTCTCTACGCGTATATATATATAATATATATATATATATATACATATTCATTTATATGTATGTATGTGTGTGTATATATACACATACATATATATACACGATCGGACCCAGTTTTTCACGGATGGGACTGGCCGGGTATGGTCCCTGATAAGATTGCCCTATACGCGGACGACGTCCTTCTCTATCTCTGAGACCCGGCTGTTTCGCCAGATTCTTCGCCGTTTCGGACAGGCATCGAGTCTCCGCCTAAACCCCCAAAAATCTGTCCTGGTCCCGTTGCACCCGTCTAGGGAGAGCTTCGACTGGCAGTCGGATATTCCCCTCCGGAGACTCTCCTTTAAATATTTGGGGATCTGGATCACCCTTCTTCCGGAGCTCTGCTGGGCCCTCAACGTGGCCCCTGTGGATACAAGACCAGATCGGACATGATGAAGTGGTAGTCGCTCCCATTGAATCCATTGGGGAGGATCGCCTGGTTCCGGGAGATGGACAAGGTAGCGACTAAGTTTCTCTGGGGTGGCGGTAGGCCCCGTCTGGCCCTGGACCGTTGTCGGATTCCTTCATACGATGGAGGCCTGAGCATGACTAACCTCTATTTGTATTATCTTGCAACTCGGCTTCTGGTGGTCCATGATTGGTTCTCAGGTGGGTGGGATGATCCGGCTTATACGCTTGAGGTACAGTGCGTGGGGTTCTCCTCCATTCAAAACCTGCTCTACGGGGCGGCGATCCCCCTGTCGCTCTCGGACGTTACGTGGGCCCCCTTCTTGGCATGGCGTGCTGCTCTACGGCATACCTGCTGGACAAGGACACTGACCCTGGTCACACCACTTTGGCATGGGACTTGGCTGCGGGAGGTAGCGGGGTTGGAGGGGTTTCGAGCATGGGACCTTCTGGGGATCTCTCGCTTAGGTGACCTGTGGCGGGGGGGCCGCATGTGTTCCTTTCAGGGACCTGTGGCGGGGGGGCCGCATGTGTTCCTTTCAGGAGCTTCAGGGCCGATTTTCATTGCACCCTTCGCAATTCTATAAATGCCTCCAGCTGCGCCACGCGGTCCAAACTCGCATCCCTCTGGAATCACGGATTCCTGACCACAGCCCGCCTGAGGCCCAGGTGATGCTGGGGTGCCTTGGGAGGGGAGGAATTTCCCGTATCTATCGTTCCCTGGTTAACAACACCCCGGTAGACTGGGAAGGGCTGAAGCAGCGCTGGGAGACCTGGGTGGGTCCATTGGATGAAGCTGATTGGAGAGACGCTCTTATGGCCCCCAGGACAATTACCACTTCGGCTAGATTGAGGCTCATCCAGTTTTATTATCTGCATGCCGCATATCTGACCCCGGAGCGCCTCTACCGTGCAGGCCTTTTCCTGGAGGCTTCATGCGCCCGCTGTGGGGTAGGCCCGGCGGACTTCTTCCACATGGTTTAGAATTGCCCGCGCTTGGGAAGCTACTGGGGGGAGATTGAGCTTGAATTAACGGAGGTCCTGGGGTGGGAGGTCCCCCATGACCTCAAAATGGCTTTGTTGGGGATAACGGATGGTTTGGACGGATCCCGCAATGAAAAATATTTCCTAACTACTGCTCTGGTAGTGGCTAAAAGAGATATTGCTGCCGCCTGGAAGCAGGTCGATCCACCCAATTGTGCTAAATGGAGAAGGGGCGTGGACTGGTGTGCCGCACAAGAACGGACATTATATGTTGCAGGGAATGCCCCAAAAAGTTTCGCAGAGTATGGGGGACAAGGTTAGGGGGCTTATTCTAGGGGGGGGGAGCACGGGTGAGGGGTGCAGGAGGCCAAGGGAGGGGATGGAGGATTTTGCTACTGTCTGGCATTGAGCCCTTGATACGTCATTTTGATGCCAGTTCAATTGGTCTGTTGTATGTGCCTTTTAAGTTTGTTCTTCTACAAGAAAATAAAAATTGGATTATCAAAAAAACAAAAAAAACATATATATATATATATATATATATATATATATATATATATATATATATATATATATATATATATATATATATATAATCTACTGGCGGTCGCCAGTAGATAGTTATAGTTAGGACCGTGTTTCCATAGGAAATCCGCAACATTCTATTTGGAATAACTTTGGCGCCGGTCGACGAATCCTCGCGAAATTTTCAAAACTAATGGGGCGCTCCGCTCCTACCCTGAAAGTCTCGGGGGGGATTCGTCAAGCGGGGGCTGAGAAAAAAGGGGGGTCCCAAAACGCGTTTTCCCCATGCATTTTTCCATAGGACCTTTAGACACCGCTACCGCCCGAACGGCTGAACAGAGTTACTTGAAATTTGGCAGAGAGGTAGTCCTCAGGTCAAGGATGTGCCTTTTGTAGATCTGGTGTAAATCTGTTCAGTAGGTCCTGACAAATAGCATTTAAATCAATATATATATCTGTAAGCGCGCTCCGTGCGCTTACCGTAAGCATACCGTACGTGTACGGTGCCGTGCGCGAGCTCAATTCTGATTGGTGGTTACATGACTGTAAACATTCGAATCGGTCGAAATCAGGAAGTGTCGGCCGCCATTTTCTGTCTCTCGCACTGAGAAACAAAGGTGGGGAACGTGAAACGGGGGCAACGAAGAGAGTTGCAGACCCCCTAGTGTTTGTCAGGGGGTCCAAGAAGGACCCAAAAGTATGAAAAATAAATTTAATAATTTTTTTTAAAAATCGCGGGGTACGCGTACGGTAAGCTTACCGTACGCGCACGGCAAAAAAAAAAAAAAAAAAAAAAATAAAGAAGTAACAATCACATTTATTAAATAAATTAAAGGACCCACATGGGAGAAAAAAACAAATGTTACTGCGTAAAAAAAGGCGAGGCGCGCACGGCATGGACTGCGCAACGTGGGCGCTCGGTGCGAGAAGCGCACCGAGCGCCCACAGCGCGCGCACGGTGCGCGAGCCGTACCGTGCGCGCAGGGTGTGCGCATAGTGAAAAACCATTAAAAAAAATAAAAAAAAAATACATAACTTAGCATTTAAAAAACCGTACAAAATCACTGAAAAAACCATAGGTTTCACACACGTTATAGTTAGGAATTATCATTTACAAAACCTTGCAAATTCACTTAAACCATAGGTTTCACACATGTTATAGCTAACTGTACATTTCACTCGTAAAAAACCAATGAAATTCCACGTTATAGTTAGATCAGGTAACTATAACTTGCGCGACCGCAATCCACAATGTGTAATTTCAGATGTCATCATTGATGTCATGAGTGATGTCACTGACCATGTCATGAGTGATGTACTATGTGACGTCATCAGCAGTTTATTGTGGGCGCGCAAGTTATAGTTACCTGATCTAACTATAACGTGGAATTTCATTGGTTTTTTACGAGTGAAATGTACAGCTAACTATAACATGTGTGAAACCTATGGTTTTTTAAGTGAATATATATATATATATATATATATATATATATATATATTATATATATATATATATATATATATATATATATATATATATATATATACACACATACATATGCATGTTATGTACATGAAAGTTTGACAAACACTAATAAAAGCAAAGCTAAAAAGCCACATAATTACAAACAGAATTGCTTTAACTTAAACAAGGGCGAGACCTATTGCATTTTCAATGCTTGTTTTTCTATCCCTTGTTGCACTGTGTACACTTCTTAACTAAATGAAATGCATAAACTTAACACAAAAGTAAATTGACACTCCTATCTAACTTGTTTTCTTGATGACATTCCTTTCAGCTTGAGCTTAACAATATTTAATTTGCTGTACACATTTGCATCAACGTTTCCCACAATTTCGTGCGTTGGTTATATCCATCTTCACCCATCTTTCAGATGGTGTGAAGCGCAGAATATTTAAATTCTTTCAATCCCAATCCAAAGCATTTTATAGCATTGTGTATTTAGAAGAGATATTGCCATGTAGACTTTTGATCTGCAACTATAAACGGTAGCCTGACTTATGAACACATGCATGTGGAACAACTTATTTTCCACACTATCCTGCATATTCTTCACCAAATACAAAGAAACAAGGGCAGTCTAAATGCACTTTGTATTTTTTTTGCCTGTGGCAGCTCTTCTCCTGTAAGAAGGGCCTCGTGGTTTGGTGAGGATAAAACTGCAGAGCTAGTCATGGCCCATGGTCAGTAAATAAGATTTGTGTGCTTGTTTGGTCAGTCCGAGAGGGAGTTTGAAGCATATTTCTTTACAGTTGCTCTTTCTCAACCTGTAATGCATCACTTACCCAGAAATGTAAATTGATGGTGACGTTATTGTCCATTTCCCTGCAGATGACTTATTGTTTGTTGCACAAAGAGGTTCGTAAGACTGCACTACTCGGGGAGTAGAATTATATTGGATGTTTATCATAATGCAGAATTTAGTAGTATAGGATGACTGCACTAAGGTGCACTTTGATACCCACACCAAGAGTTATTAAAGCCAATTTCTGTTTTCACAGGCAAGAACTAGATGAATATCTTCATGTAACACACAGTTCAGAAACATAGTGAGCACGAGACAGTAGAAGGCTAAGGCGAATAAATAAGAGCCCAGGTCAACTTGGCCTGCAGATGCACAGATGTACATCAGCTCCTAACAAGGGAGTGAATAATTTTGAAATTTGTGTGGACCCTGGAACTGTTTCAGTCCAGAGCCATGCTCAAACAAGAACAGTTCCCAGAAGTGTATGTACGAGTCCTCATAAAGGCAGCCATACTACTGGCGATACTGTTGGGTGATGTTTACCTCCTCCACAACAGATGAGAGCCTGCCTCCCCTTCAGAATGTGTATTTTGTTTCTAAGAAACTTTGATTTAATTGCAATAATCTTTGTTCGGGATTCCATATTCATTTTTAGCTCCTCAAAGTTCATTAATTGTTATCTTTTTATTTTTTATTTTTTTATTTTTTATACAGTACAGTTCTTGATTAAATATATAATTGAAGTGTTCTAATCTTCGGCCTCATACGTGGAAATTGTTGTTCATCTGTGGCATTTGTTACGATAGCCTGAATCACCAATGCAGCTTTTTTAGGTCTCGCCTAGCGTTGCAGCGCACATGTACTGCTCGCTCTGCATGACATATTGTGGTAGAGAAGATTTTGGAAGTGGAGGTGAAACCCCGCCCATCTTTCTGATTAGCTTGCATCATCGTTTATGGTAAACGTAGTGTTGTGATTTGCAATTAGGCTTTTTATTACCGCCCTGTCTCCTTTTTATCCCCACCCATCCGGACCGTAACAACATTTGGCGGCGTAAGAAGCTCTCCTTTAAGTACAGGGTACGAACTTTTATTTTTATTTTTGGGGAAGTAAGAGCTGGTTAAACATTGCGGCAGCCTTAGCAGCTTGTTGTTTTGTGCAAATAGAGGCGTTCCTAGGAGCGTACTGAAGGACTGGGTTATTCCTAAGACCCAGCGGTGCCAGGGAACAACACCTGAAACCTTTGTGGGTTACCTGTTCTGGCGTACCAAACACAGAGACACGGGACACTTCCAGCGACGTCAGAGATCAGCGTTTATTTACTGCAGGGATACAGAGGTCACAAGAAGTACACAACGTGTAGGTTCTCGGAGACTGCTTCAAATTCGTAGAAGTGGATCGCTCCTTTTATACAGGTTTCGGCCATAGCACAGTATGGTGAACAAAGGTTACAACTCAGTTCCCACAATAAACTGCAAAAAGGGTCGCATTCATGTTTCAAGAGGCCGGAACATAATTACAACAGTCTTGCCAGTTCCCAACTGTAAAAACATATCCCCTCCGCAATAAACACATTCCATCCTAACCATAAACGCATTAAGAGGAAGGACGGAAAACAGATGTAAGGAAAGGACAAGGATGCACAACAGGTTAGAAAAGAGGGTTGGGGCAATAAAGGAAACTCGATAGAGGGGTCAAAGACCTCGTGTCTAATGTATGCGTGGCTAAAACAATAGACCGGAGCGGCAAGATGAGCCTCGAGCGGGGCCATCTGCCTTAGTCGCGCTATTCCCCTCATCATAAAAGTCACCTCAAAAGAACACGTGTCCTTCGTGTAAGCTTGAGAGTTCCAGGGTCACGAAGCGGACAAGAAGCCCGTTCGCTGGCTACCTGAGGGCAAGAAACAAAATGGACGCTGTATCTAAAATGGAACCCAAGGGCTCGGATGAACGAACCCAAAAATGAGGCGAACCATACGTGGCTGCATAGCGAAACTTCGTACACCCACTATACTCGTCATTTGCGGTTCATAGATACCAAACTCATCCATATTCGTCACCACTCAAAACTGCGGTCCCGTGTCATACGGAACCTCAGACGCTCCTTTTGCCCTCATGTAGGCAAGCACTAGTCAAGATCGGAATCTATATCAATATTCATCAGATCGTTCAGCTGCTGCTGGAACATCATTCTATCCATCAATGTCTCCTTGGTAACAGATGACCGCCTTATACACGTCGTAGCACATAGGCCACATAAGGCAGGACCACACTGCACACAAAGGCAACACGTGAACAGAAATGCTACAACAGCCCCTACGATCATTAGAATCTTCCAACCCCAGGTTGACATCAAGCCCCAAAACCATCCTAGGAGCGTCCAATTACCTTCGTCCACGTGTATGGACTCGGAAATCTTGTGCAACTTCGAGATGGCTTGATAAACAGTTGGAGCATTGTCAGGAATAAAAATGCAACAACTCAAATGGATAATTTTACACACGCCCCCTCTATCTGCAAGAACAACGTCTAGAACCATACGGTTCTGCAGCGTCATGAGTCTGTCCGCCTGTAGTTCAGCTGTTAGATTACCAAGGGCATTTGCAGTAATATTAGCAGTCGACTCTACCACACGGGTCAACTGTCTTAGGTTCCTACTATTAACCATAGGTCCCCAAAACGGCAAGAAACCCTTAAAGAAGTCTCCTGCTTCTTGACCAGCAGTATCCTCTTTGCTAATAACGCCTCTCATGACTCTAGTTTTGTGGTAGTCCGAAGCAACTGTGAAGGTTGGAGGCAAAAGATTCGCAATATAACAGGTACCCGAAAAATCGCGGGGTAACCATGTATATGCGCGTTCATAACACACAAAATAGGTGCCCTTAGCAGTCAGAAAAACAGGGGAGGAGAGCATCGGTAGGACGTACGTTTCAGTGCAAGCACTGTTCCCAAGTTGTGCTCTCGGATTTCGACCCAAACCCTGCAAACAGAAATTTCCAAGGTGCGGTACAATCCATATTGGGGACGAGCTCTTAAGTTGTCTATCACCCACTGACGTACTATACTCAGTCTCGCTCAGATCCTTATAGGCCTGCACTTCTTCATCTGGAATGAGTGATGTATCAAAAACATCTCTATCCAGATCTGCTATGGCTATCGCCAAAGGCTTGTGGTACGGCCCAGGACCAAAGTTGACAGACCGTGGCTCTCGACTGGGGTAGGAATCTAATGCACTGCGAAACATAGTTTGGAATGCTCGAGCTGAACCCTGGGAGCTGTATGGAAGGACCAAATACGGAATACCCCTATCCATAGTGTGTGGCATTAACCCACACACCCAACAATTGGTAGTATTCACCACCAACTGATGCTGATGTAGGAGTTGAATAAAGGAATTATTCATGAATTCCGCACGTCTAACCTGCTCATGTTGAGGCAAAGGATGAAAGGAATGTGGGGAAACAGTGGTGAGGGAACTTAGGTTAAGAGCAGAGGTAGGTGAAGCAGAAGGCAAGAACAACGATACTCCGAAATATACTCCACCCCCCAATAACATAGATACAGTTAGAAACAATAGAAACACCTGAAACAGAAAACATTTTGTTTGTACAACCCTCCATAACTCTGATCTCTGCGCTGACACCCTTTCTTCGTCCACTAGCTTAGAGAATGCCATCCTCTACAAACCGTCCGTGACGTACTTGACGCACTTCGTTCTGAGTAGCGATTATCAATCCCCAGGAGTTCCCAGGAATCGACAAAAGTAACCGACCTAGCGTCAGAAACCTGCTAAACAGAAAGGAGTACCCGCACGGCCCTACGGTAACCCGGATGGCGAGGTTTCCTCGATTTATTACAAGTCTCTTAGCAGTGGAAAGCACAAAAAAACTCAAAAAGAAAGGATGTAATGGTTCATAATATTCGTAACGTTAAAGACCACTATACTGTCAATTTTTATTAGTCCTTGAACGAAGAAAGTATCGACTTCTTCCAGGTCGAGTTTGCTCTACGAACAATTGTTCAGATGGCGCAACAGTGTTCAATGAAACAGATGACGAGTCGGACCTTGGGTTCTCTGCTACTAATGACTCCACCTGTGGATCTGACAATGACGAATCCTCCTCCACAGGGTGAGCGTCGCTAAATGGCACAAAGCGCAAAGGAGTCTCAGTTTCTGCGGCCGAAATCCCAGTTCTCACCCAACAGTCGGTTGGTAAGGGGATCGGTACCTTCTTTGTGTGGCTGGCATGAACCCAATTTTTCCGGCCCGCCAGTCGAACCGCTGTCCTCGTCGTCAACAAGACTTGGTGGGGTCCGACGAATCTTGGCTCCAATTTACGCTTTCGACCAAAGTTTCGGGTAACCACCCAATCTCCTGGCCGAAGCTGGTGTCCAGGACCCTCTGTCTGCGCTGGTAGAGCTTCAAAGACCTGTTGGTGAATTAACCGTAGTTTAGTGGTCAAATCATGCAAGTAATCGATCAACATTGGATATTCAAGACTATCAAAAGCCCTAGGTCTCGGGACTCCCCAAATATTCGCAGGGCGACCGAACACAATCTCATATGGGCTAAGCCCTACTCGAGAGTGTACAGTCGCTCTGGTCGATAGGAGAGGCAGGGCATCAGGCCATGACAGACCAGTCGTAGCTTGAATCTTGGCAAGTTTCAGCTTCAGGGTACCATTGTACCCTTCAACCAAATCCGCTGCCTGAGGATGATTAGCACTGTGGAATTTCTGACGAATTCCAAGGCCCTTACACACACTCTGCATTACACTTCCCACAAACTCACTCCCATTATCCGACCATACAATCCGGGGCATTCCGTACCGAGGAAAGTATTCCTTCAGCAGGATTTTTGCTGTGGACCGGGCAGTATTATCCTTAAGAGGATAGGCCTCAATCCATCTGGAGAACGCGCAAACCACAACCAAAACATACTTCAGATTATTGCATCTCTCCATATGGATGAAGTCCAGCTGGATAACCTCAAAGGGACAAACAGGAGGAGCGAAATGACCAGGTGGAGTGGGGGTGCCTTTCCCGGGATTATGCATCAAACACACCATACAATTCTTAACCACTCTTTCGGCACACTTAGCGATACCATCATTCCTCCATACAGGAGACAAGAACTTACATATTCCTTTCGCACTAATATGTGACAACCCATGAGCCATCGTCACAACAGCTAATACATATGCGTCTGGTAACATCCACCTCTGGCATTCCGTCAGGTCAACCCAACATCCATGCATATCCAATTTCCCTGTACTTTCTTTCCACTTGGTCTTTTCAGCTTCCGTAGCTTCATTCTGAATTGCTTTCACACTTTCAACAGTATTTTCACACATACCAGTCTCCGCCGGCCACCTCACTAAACCCGTGACATACATTCGAGTCGCAAGATTCTTAGCCGTTTCTTTAGCAATCTCATCCGCAAATGCATTACCACGACCAACATCATCCGTCACTTTCCGATGTGCACTACATTTAACGATCGCCACTTGTTTAGGCAATGTGAGTGCATCCAAAAGATCATTCACGAGATGCCCGTGTTGGATCTTTGTACCATGCGATGTCATAAATCCTCTTTCTCTCCACAATCTTCCAAAATTGTGCGCAACACCAAACGCATACTGACTGTCGGTAAACACATTCACTCGCTTTCCCTTCGACAAAACACACGCTCTTGTCAATGCAATTAACTCTGCCGCTTGCGCGGAATTCTGGTTCAATCTTGCAGTTTCCACAACCGTACTCAACGTCACTACAGCATAAGCAGTCGTCACATCACCATTCGGCAACTTGAAGCAAGAGCCATCCACATACAAAGTACCATCGGGATCTGACAAAGGAGTGTTTTTCAGGTCCACACGACCTTTTGTTTCTTCCTCAGTCCGTAAATAACAATCATGCGGTAGCACATCATCTGATTCCATATTAATCGGCAATAATGTCGCCGGATTCAGTACATTACAACGCTTGATCTGTACGTGACTTGCCAAAAGGGTCAGCTCGTACCCAGACAACCTTGCACTCGTCAGATGTTGAGTCTTTGTCCGATTCAAGAGAGTGTCAACTGCATGCGGAACCATTACTATGAGCATATTGTCCATGACCAGACCTGCGGACTGCCGAATAGACGCCGCAGCTGCCGCTGTCGCCCTCAAGCAACTTGGCAACGCTCTAGCCACCGGGTCTAAGGTCGAGGAAAAATATGCACACGGACGCTGCTTATCACCAAATTGTTGCGTTAGAACACTCAACGCACAACCGTCCCTCTCATGGACGTATAATGTGAAAGGCTTGCTGTAATCAGGAGTACCTAACACAGGAGCCGAACACAGCGCATCACGTAGTTCAGAAAAACTTTTCTGACATTCCTCCGTCCAAGGCAAAGGGGTTGAAACGTCCTTGCACGTGAGAGCTACCAATGGCTTCGCTAACAGTGAAAAATTCGGGATCCACTGTCTGCAGTATGACGTGATACCTAAAAAGGCACGCACATCTCTCTGAGTTGCTGGCACAGGCATTCGAGCAATTGCTGCAATTCGTTCAGGGGTCAACCTTCTTCCCGCCTTTGACAATAAGTGACCGAGATAGGTTACTTCTTGACAACAATATTGTAGTTTGGAAGGTGACACTTTATGATGTAAAGCACAGAGATGCTGTAACAAAGACACTGTAGCGGCTCTACAGAGCTGTTCAGTGTCAGCAGCAACTAACAGATCATCAACGTACTGAATCAAGGCTGCACCAGCCGGTAACACAAACGCATCAAGCTGACTCTTAAGAGCTTGACTGTAGATTGATGGACTCTCACAGTAGCCCTGTGGAGCGCGTTTGAATCTGAAGCTACGACCACCTAATGAGAAACCAAACAAATCTCTGCTTTCCTCAGCAATTGGAATGCTAAAGAACGCATTCTTCAGATCGATGACCGAGAACCATGATGCAGTGGCTGGAATCAGAGTCAGTAAAGCTGTAATATCTGGCACCACAGGAAATTGCGGAACAACTACTTTATTCACCTCCCGTAAGTCGATAACTAGACGATACACGGGAGGCTTGGAGGGATCCGTTCGTTTCAGAATAGGCAACACGGGACTATTGCACACATTACCTCGTGTCTCCTCAATAACATCCTTGCCGATCAAATCATAAATGATCGCTAATAGTGCCCTTTCACCATCAAGGGAAATACGATACTGAGGTATACGTGGCAAACGCGCACCAACTTTTAGGTGGACAACATAAGGTGGTATATCCAACAGGCCCACGTCATTGGGACCTGTCGCCCACAAGGAGTCTGGAAGAGATCTCAATTCTGGTGGGAGCTTGTCGATCGATAAATACATAGGGGAAATCACGCTCTTGCCCAACGTAAGCTCAACACCCGTAGGAGAACAGTACAAAGTCGCATGTAACCTTTTCAACAAATCTAAACCCAAAAGATTCTCACCACAACCAGTAGTCAAAATCAAAGGAGCTTCCAGCTCATGAGACCCGATTGTAAGGGGCAAAGGGCTAGAAACTGGATTACTAACGGGGGCGCCAGAGAATCCAACGGAAACATTCGTTAAGCCAGACAAAGGCGCGCCAGGGAGTTTTGAATGCATGATGGAACTTTTTGCCGCACCAGTGTCCAACAGAAAAGGCTCAACAACGCCCATAGTGGCTACTGCAACATATGGCCCTCTCTGATCAACCGGAACTGATACTTCTCCCTTCCTTCGTCTATGGCTGTCCTAGTAGATACCATCCGTATCAACATCACACTCAACATAACAGTCATCCACATGATACTGTGTAGACCGGCCGGACGGCAGGTCGCGGCGATCGAAACAATTTTGCGAATCCGAAGACGTCGCAAAGCGTTCGGCCTGAGTCTGGGTAACTCCGCGACCTCTACCATGAGAGACCTGTTGAGGGCCACTACGTCCTCCTCGAGCCGACACACCATTGTTCCTATCACGGAGAACCGGACAGTCAAACTTCAAATGGCCCTCCCCACGGCAATATGCACATTGATTATAGCCCAGCACAAGGCGAGGCGCAGGCGAAACATTTCGCGGCTGTGATCTAGAGAACTGTGATTGCGATCTGTTTGGCTGCTGTGTATCACTGAAATTCGAACGCGGTGGGTAGGCTTGCTGCAACAAGACCTTAGTTTTGAGATCCTTCGTTTTCTTTTCTGCACGCTCACTTTCCTCCTTTTCTCTATTCTCGTAATATTGGGCCGTAGCCAATATTTGGGCAGTGGTAGAAACAGCCCACGCACTCTCAGAATTCTTCAACTTGTTGCTAAGGTCGGGCAACAAATTCGATACAAACTTATCAACGAACAGCCGCTGACCACCCTCGGAACCCATGTCCTGACCGCTATGGTCAATGAACGCTTCCTCAAACCTCGTAAAGAAATCGGAAACACTTTCATCTCTCTTTTGCCTGCACGCCGATAATTTGTCCCAATTTACGCGCATCGCAGGCATAAGCGTTTTCATGAGGGTAATTATCCTCTGGGGCAAAGCCACAATAATCTGTTCGGGTTTAGCCCCACCGACCTGCCGGGCATCTGCCGCTGTAAGGGCAGCCCAGTCACCGCCTAACTCGGCTACGTGATTCTCGTGACGAATTTTCGCCCAAATCGGCTGAGGCACCACATTGCCAAACAACATATCGACATCGGCTAGGTTCATAACAGTAGCATCCACCAATTGGGACAGTTCTTTATAGTACCCTGCAGGATTCTTACGGGGATCAGGTAGGGATTGCTTCACTTGCAAAACTTCCGATCGCTTCCAAGGGAGGTGTATCCACACTCTCTGGAAATGGCCTGGGACAGGAGGGTTAGCAGCAGCGTCACCTGGCATCCATACCGGGGGAACTTCCCGCATAGGATATTGGCCAGGTTGTGCCATCCATTCCGCGGTCGCGTCCTTAAACAGCGCGCGCGGTTGCACTGTACATCGAAAGGATAACAAGCGTTCCAGAGCCTCTCGAACTTTGTCACCTATAATGACACCCGTGGCAAACCGAAGCTGTAGCTCGGAAACCTCAGGTGGTATATCATCAGCTATATCATCGTCCCACTCCTCTTTCAATGACTTACACAATTCTTCGAACACAAACCGTTGCGTGGGCACATTAAACTGAGAAAACGTTTCGAACACTACACGTGGGGTGTATTTAACAGGGTTGCGAATCCACCTACGTGCAGTTTTCACCAACGATTCACGTTCCCTACCATCAGGAAGCTGACTGCGCCTTTGAGCAATATCTGAAAGAGTCGAGCCAAGTATCGGCCCAAAAAGCGGAGAATAAAGAGAAGCAACAGCAGTCAAAAGACGACTACGAACAGAAGGAGAAGAAGACGAAGATGCAGGCGTAACAGCCATAGGGGTGGAAACGGTAGAAGTAGACGCAGCAGCAGGAGTAGCGGGAACGACAGGCTGAGGAGGAACTTGGAAAGGCGCAGTAGGGAGAGAAGCCGGGACAAGAGGATGTACGATCTGTGGCCCAAGGGGATTCGGGAGTACAGGAGGAACGGCGGGCTGACCAGCAGCCGCCAAACCAGCGGGTTGAGGAAGAGGTGGACGAACGGGACCCATAACATCGGGAGCATAGGGAGGTGGCGATTTCATCAGATAAGACAAAAGCGAATCTTCCACCGATTCTTCTCCTGCCTTATCGGTCGTAGAAGGTAGCGCCGGATAACATTTGTCCACTGCCATGTGGTGAAGCCGAGCACTAACTTCCTGCTCTTTCTCATCTTTATCTAACTGATATTGTTCTGCATTGCGCATCACCGTAATAACACCTTCTCGTTTATTTTTCTTATTCTGTTTGATTTCTTTCTGTTTGGCCTCTTTCCGCCATAACCGGAAGGAATCAAACATGGCCGGCCTAGCTTTCTTTTTAAATAATTTAGCTTCCAAGTTATCTAAAATGGCAGTCTCGAAACTACCATGAGGTGGCCAACTAAGGACACCATCCTTTTTAGTGTAACGAACCCAATATGCATTATATACGATAGGACCCACGCCATGGCGACTATAGAGCTCGTAAAGCGGAGTTCCAGCCGGAGGTATCGGACATGAATCCTCCAGCCGGGAATCCATGCTGCAACATTTAAGAAACCCAAACAAAGTACTACGGCCAGGCATCGTGCACACTAACCGAGTATACAAACTTCAAGGGCTATCGGATTACGATGTCCTCGCAAAAATGCAAGACCCTCGGTTTTTGGCAATTGCAATCGTCAAATAAAACCCAACAACTAAGAACCACGAATGCTATGGAACCATGCAAACAACAAAGCAACACTGGTAGCGACCCACAAATACTTAACTGAAAGAACAATGGCGTCACCAGGAAGGCCCGTCAATCGTCTCGCCGTACAAAGGACTACGCCAGGCGCCAAAACAGGTCGACAGTCAGGGCATCGGTCCGTCGCAGCCGTCAGGAGGCGGGGATCTTCGCGGGAAAAAAACGTCGGGCCACTTATTTCGACAACTGGATCGATGAAGCGGGGTGCACCTTCCCTCGGAGATTTCACACGAAGTTCCTCACGATCGTCGGGCTTTGGACCGGTACCGTTGATGTCGCCCCACGTTGGGCGCCAACTGAAGGACTGGGTTATTCCTAAGACCCAGCGGTGCCAGGGAACAACACCTGAAACCTTCGTGGGTTACCTGTTCTGGCGTACCAAACACAGAGACACGGGACACTTCCAGCGACGTCAGAGATCAGCGTTTATTTACTGCAGGGATACAGAGGTCACAAGAAGTACACAACGTGTAGGTTCTCGGAGACTGCTTCAAATTCGTAGAAGTGGATCGCTCCTTTTATACAGGTTTCGGCCATAGCACAGTATGGTGAACAAAGGTTACAACTCAGTTCCCACAATAAACTGCAAAAAGGGTCGCATTCATGTTTCAAGAGGCCGGAACATAATTACAACAGTCTTGCCAGTTCCCAACTGTAAAAACATATCCCCTCCGCAATAAACACATTCCATCCTAACCATAAACGCATTAAGAGGAAGGACGGAAAACAGATGTAAGGAAAGGACAAGGATGCACAACAGGTTAGAAAAGAGGGTTGGGGCAATAAAGGAAACTCGATAGAGGGGTCAAAGACCTCGTGTCTAATGTATGCGTGGCTAAAACAATAGACCGGAGCGGCAAGATGAGCCTCGAGCGGGGCCATCTGCCTTAGTCGCGCTATTCCCCTCATCATAAATGTCACCTCAAAAGAACACGTGTCCTTCGTGTAAGCTTGAGAGTTCCAGGGTCACGAAGCGGACAAGAAGCCCGTTCGCTGGCTACCTGAGGGCAAGAAACAAAATGGACGCTGTATCTAAAATGGAACCCGAGGGCTCGGATGAACGAACCCAAAAATGAGGCGAACCATACGTGGCTGCATAGCGAAACTTCGTACACCCACTATACTCGTCATTTGCGGTTCATAGATACCAAACTCATCCATATTCGTCACCACTCAAAACTGCGGTCCCGTGTCATACGGAACCTCAGTGCCTGTGTTTGCAACCAGCAGGAGGAGGTTGCCAGAGAGCCCGTTTGAGTGCGATCCACCGAGTCAAAGGTTCAGTTCTACTGGAGTTTCTTCCTATTGTGGGTCACGCGGCAGTGGTTCCTGGGAGCATCAGAAGCAGGGCAGTTTGCACGCCTGTATCTTCAACCAGCAGGAGGAGGCTTGCAGAGAGCCTGTATGAGTGCGACCCACAGAGGCAAGGGGTCAGTTCTAAAGTTGGCGCAGCCCGTACTGTGCTAGTAGTATTTTTGTACCTGCATTATCTGCCACCTTTTTTTATGTTTTAGATTGAAGGAAGCACTGTACAAGTTATAACGTATCAGTTTTACAAGTAAATTTTAGTCCTAAAAGTTTTAATAAATTGATATTTTTTCTAGAAATGAGCAAGTTAACGTTGCGCCTTTTCGCCCTTATCAGCTTCTCATTACGCCTCCATTAACACTGTGGCAACAGTTAGAATCGCTGTTATCTCAGGCCAATATACACGCGTATGTGATTTTTATGTGTGTGAGAGAATAAACATGTCTATCAAAAAAGCATTGTTCTCATTATTTTGTTTGCAACCAAATTAGCACGCTGCTTATATCCAGAGCTGCCTATTTTCATCAGGCCCATGGACAGCGCTCTTTTTTAAAAATTTATTTTGTATTATAATGTAGTACCGAGCGCGGCGCACAGTTCAGGGACACCGTGCTTAGCAGCAGCACAGTCTAAGCATTTTTTTCCAGCTTGTTTACAATAGCGTTAGTCTGCTGCCCGGCACTCTCTCCCTCGACCGCTGGTTGGTGTGCTGTTGACTACCCTTCCCCCAGCCTTGCAGATAACAGCCCTTAATTTAAGCCGGTGTCTGCTGGTATGCACATCCATAAATTGTAATAAATACAAATTTGCATGCCTCTGTCTGCGACCAGCAGGAGGAAGCTGCCAGAGAGCCCGTGTGAGTGCGACCCACCGAGGAAAGGGATCAGTTCTAATGTTGGCGCATCCCGGGCAGCATGTGTGTGCGCGCGCGTATAGGAGAGAACCTAAATGCTGTGTTTACAATAGTGTTAGGCTGCTGCTCGGCGCTCTACCTTGACCATTGAGCTCTGGTCGGTGTGCTGTTGAATACCCCTCCCCCAGCTTTGATGAGAACAGGCCTTAATTTAAGCCGGTGTCTTTAACACAGATGTAATCACATCCTCGTGTGCTTCACCGCACTTAAATTACAATGTTGTTGTGACAACTGTTCACAGGAAGCAAACGAGCGCTGCCACAGTAACAGCAGGCAGACACAGCACACCTCCCCCACTCCCAAACAACAGCTCTGCAATAAACGTTATCTCCCGTCATTTGCCCATCACCCGTGTCCTTTCAGTATACTCACCTGTGTCCTTTCAATATGCCCCTATCTCCCTCAGGATGTAACTTTTCTGAAGTTTAAAAAAAGTTAATTACGTTCTGTTGTTAGCAAGTCTCCCCTCAACAGAGCCTCTTAGTTTTAGCAGGCCCATAGACTGCGCTAGTTTTTAATTTTTTTTTAATTATAATGTAATACCGAGCACGGCGTACAGTTTAGGGACACTGCGCTCAGCAGCAGCACAATCAAAGTATTTCTTTCCAGCTAGTTTACAATAACGTTAGGCTGCTGCCCAGCGCTCTACCTCGACCGCTGAGCTTTGGTCGGTGTATTGTTGATTACCCCTTCCCCAGCCTTAAAGATAACCGGCCTCAATTTTAAGCCGGTGTTTGCCAGTATGCACATTGACAAATTGTAATGAATATCCAAAATGTGGGCACAGCTCGCGCGCCTCTGTCTGCGACCAGCAGGAGGAGGCTGCCAAATAGCCCATCTCAGTGCGACCCACTGAGGGAAGGGGTCAGTTCTAATGTTGGTGCCGTAATCCCCTGCAGGGGGCTTACTTTAAGCTGGTGTTTGCCGGTACGCACATCAGCAAAATCTAATAAATCCCAATATTTTAAACATAACATATATAAAATCACTATTTAAACAACATTGAGCACCCTGCTTGTAATTTCTGCTAATGCACAACTTTAACACAGATGTAATCACATCTTCGGGTGCTTCACCGCACTTAAATTACTATGTTGTTGTGACAACTCTTCACAGGATGCAGACCAGTGCCGTCACAGTAACAGCAGGCAGACACAGCACACTTCCCCCACTCCCAAACAGCTCTGCAATAAACATGATCTACCTCGACCGCTGAGCTCTGGTCGATGTACTGTTGATTACCCCTCCCCCAGCCTTGAAGATAACAGGCCTTAATTTAAGCCGGTGTTTGCCGGTATTCACATTGACAAATTGTAATAAATATCAAAGATTTGGGCACAGCTTGTGCGCCTCTGTCTGCAACTAGCAGGATGAGGCTGCCAGAGAGGCCGTGTGAGTGCGACCCACTGAGGGAAGGGGTCAGTTCTAATGTTGGCGCAGCCAGGCAGCATGTGTGCAGGACCGAACTTAAATGCTGTGTTTTCAGTACATTAGGCTGCTGCCCGGCGCTCTGCACGGCGTACAGTTCAGGGACACCGATCTCGGCAGCAGCACAATCGAAGCGTTTCTTTCCAGCTTGTTAACAATAACGTTAGGCTGCTGCCCGGCACTCTACCTCGACCGCTGAGCTCTGGTCGGTGTGCTGTTGATTTCCCCACCCCAGCCTTGAAGATAACAGGCCTTAATTTAAGCTGGTGTTTGCCGGTATGCGCATTGACAAATTGTAATCAATATCCAAAATTTGGGCACAGCTTGCGCGCCTCTTTCTGCGACCAGCAGGAGGAGGCTGCCAAATAGCCCATATCAGTGCGACCCACTGAGGCAAGGGGTCAGTCCTAATGTTGGCGCAGCCGGGGGGGGGTAGGGTGTGTGTGTGTGTGTGTGTGCGCCTAAATACTGTTGGGTGTGAATTACTTTTAGTAGAGGCCATATGTGGAATTGTGTTTAGGAGTATTGTTTGACCTGCATCATTTGCCACCGTTTTTTGTGTTAAATATTGGAACACTGCCTTTTATTTATATTTTACAAATAAAAGCACAGATAAAAGACCATGTCATTTACAATAGCAATATCTCAAACTACTGTCAATGAGAGACCTATTGCATTGGAAATGCATGTTCCTGTTTCTGATCGATAGTAGGCACGCTGTATTTGTAACCTGTTTTTAATAGTAAGAGAGATCACACTCCCATCCACCCCAATTTTGAAACCACTGTGGTTAAAACAGCAAGATTCTGCATTTTTCTACGATCTACACCACTGCAGATCTACTGATTTATGGAACAACAAAGAATTTGAAGACCTAAAGGTAAATGCAGTGTGGTTGCATGTTTTTTAATTGTTTATTCCATGTCAGGAAACTAAGAACAATGCAGTGCATTATTAGACTTTTTTAAAGGTTGAACACAAAGAAGGTATGAATATTTAGCCTAGTTCAAATGTTGAAAGCATTGATCTTTCTTTAAAGCATCAAACATAAAACCCCCACTATTGCTTATAGTCCTTCTCGATTTAGTAATTTATCAATTGTAAGCTTTCAAACATCAACTTAGCAACCTCTCTGAGAATTTCAGTGTCTGGAAATTTTACCTCAATGCTGGCCTCCTTTAATTTCCATCGAGAGACTCAAGCAAAGAAGACAGTGAGTGACATGTAATAGTGAAGCCAAATTTTAAGTTGATTATGTACCTTAATGTAAGAAAGCAGTTTTTCCTGCACAGTGACCCCATATTTTTCACCTGTTGTTGGACCCTACATTTTTACCAGCTTTAGAACCCCTCACAGACCGCAAGCCGTCAAGCCAAGTTTAATGGGGCTTTATCCATTTGCCATCTTGAAATTGCTGTTGCTCATGGCATTTTTGGGCCTATTTACAGTAAGGCAACATGAACTTCTGAAAAAGTGGGTAGGGTGGGCCTTAGGACCTTTTGCTCCATTGGTTACAGAGCATCTCTGAGTCACTCCCACCACTAGCTGTGCACTTTACCTGTGCTACCCTGGAGTAGTATGCCCGTGCTCCCCCTTTAAACCTAGTGAAATTGGCTTATTGCTAATTGGCATATATAACTTGCTTTTTAGTCTCTACTAAATGGTATAGAGCGCACCTAGGCCCTGGAAATTAAATGTCTCTGGTGGACTATAGCAGCTATTGTGCCACCCATTATGGTGGCAGTACAAGCATGGTTTCATGTCTACTTTGTGTAGCCTGGCTGCTCCAGTGTAAAGCCTGCTGTGCAACCTGTTAAAATACTCCTTTTTAACAGGTAAAACCCTTCCTTTTAAATATTAGTAAATTACCCCTGTAAAAACCTTGTAGCACACAAGGAATGGTGCATCGTATTTACAAGTGGGTCATGTAGAAAATTAAAATTACCATGTCCCTACAGTGACCAGGCCTAAAAAAACTAGTTTCACTGTGGCAGGTCAAGCTGTCTCATGAAGAAAACAGAGTTCAGATTAAAATACTGTTACTGTATCTCTGGAATGGTACCAGCTAGAAAAAAAAATTAAACCAGTATTTAATAGTTATTAATGATCCAATTCAATGGTGATGGTGCCTTTATTATTAGAAAATTACATTTTAACTGAACTGTCTGAACGCATAAACGTCTCCTAGCTCTCAGCCTGTGCTCAGCCTTGAATAGATGTAAACAAGGTGTGAAATGCCTCCCAGGAGCAAACAATAGGTTGACCTGAATGGGCAGGGAAAACTTCTCTGAACTTGACAGAATAATCAGAGATGGGGGCTGTCGGCATATTGGGACATCCCTGTCAATCCTGCTTGACAGGTGTGTTCAGACACATGTAAGTCTTGGCACAGCCTTGAAATGGAGAGTACAGGGCCGTGTTCTAGATGGCGGCGGTGTAGGTCGCACATCTCGGAGCTCTGCCGATTTGCAGGCCTAGCAGCGCCACAGTGGGCACTTTGGGGCTCGGCTACAGCAGAGGAGTGGACCTGAAGATGGATGGCGGGCGAGTGGACATCCGGGAGCTGCAGGGGAGCGGAAGCGAAGGCGGCCTTAACGACTGAGGCGGACCGGCCTGGAAGACATGACGAGCTGTTGTCCGCGGCTGCCTGGAAATAGTATTAACGCGGACTGCCACGGTGAGGTAGGGAAGCGTGCTCCGGCAGATCGGTAGAGGTGCGGTGGCCCACCCAAGAACCTATTGTAAACAGTGAGTGGGCACATCGGGGCACGGGAGCGGGGAAAAGACTCCATAATTAGAATCTGGTGGGTAGCACCCGCGTCTCGTTGCCACCTCCTTTTCCACCTCGGCCCGTGACCGTGCATTGGCCTGGAGGTGCGGAGGGGCCTAGGACTCCGTCGATACCTCAGTTTTGGGTGAGCTGCCACCCCCACCCCCCGAAACCCCTGCCCGACTACAACCGTGGAGCACGCGACACTGCCACTCAGCCCTGGAGCTGGAACACGAGGCGAAGGCCCTGGAAAGAGACCTTTTCCGGCCTGCGGGTGTGGGCGAACCCGCCTCTTTCTACAAATGTAGCAGCACTGCCACCTCCTTCCCCTCAGTCCGCAGCTGCGCCCTGGCCTGATGGTGCTGCGGGGCCTAGAGCACCACCGACTCCTCAGTTTTTTGGTACGGTGCCTGGGTGCGACTGTGGAACCCGAGGCAGTGGCAGTCAGCACCGAAGCCGGAACACGAGGCGAGGACCTTAGACAGAGGCCTTCTGCGGCCCTCGATTGTGGCCCGACCCGTCTCTTTATACCAATATAGCAGCGTTAGCAACCCTTCCCCCCCCCCCCCCCATCCTTATCAGAACCCGCGAATGCTATTGAGGCAGGTACGTTTCGGACTCCTGGGTCCCCGATTCCCACCGAGGAGGCCACTGGAGCAGATTGGGACCTGCAGGCCGTGGCGTGGTCTATCGGGGACGAGCGCTGGCAGCCCAGTGAATGAATGAATAAATATTTATATTGTATCAATTAACAAAAATTGTTACAAAAAGTCTCCTATATAATATCCACAAAACTTACTTGCTACAATAGGCATCATTAACTACTACAAATTTAATGTACTACATCCAGTAAAACAAATCCTAAAAATACAGATCATAGATTATAAAAACACTAAAACCCATGTATCAATTTATGAAAAGTACAGGGAATAAAAATTGGGAGATGGGTACGCAGTGGCTCTTTTTTTTTTTTTTTTTTTTTAAACCGGGGACTTTTCCCCTGGGCAGAAACTTCACAAAACAGGCAAATTCATATAAAATTTTAACATAGAGAGGCATTCAAAGAACTATTTTGGAAGAGAGATTTCGAGTAAGTGCGGAGTAGATACATCTTGTCACAGCATACATTTTATTTATTTATTTTTTAAATTTGTATTAGTTTGTCCCCAACAACAGCATCGTGAGGTCAGCGTTACATACAGTAGACCCGTGTAGGAGAACTAGGCAATTAACGACAATACAGGAGAAAGTAGTTCCGCAACAGTGCCATTCCTAACACCCCACTTGTCACAGCATACATATCAAAGTCTGGGCGTGGCCAAAGTGCAGTCTTAAAATTCTGAAGTGCAAGGTGCGTTACTTATTTGTTTTTGCAAAAACAATTTTTATTGCTTCACTCAATCACAATTGCCATCTGCAATAACCATCAAATCCTTGGTCGTCTCCCGGGATAATGCTATCTCACAATTAGCCGTGTTAGCGGCCGTGGACTAGCCCCCAACCCCATGGTCAGGCGCCGAGCGGAAAGGAGAAGGGAAGCCCTCCCGTCCTCATGCAAGATCCATCAGCAGCCTCTCCACAGCTACGCTGCTACCTGCTGCTCCAGTGCGTCGGTGTCCTCCTCCGCTTCTGTGCCCCACCCTCTGAGGTCAACCACCAGCGCTTCCCATGCATGTGCCATGGCTAACGCCTTTTCATCATTGCCCCTCAGCGTTAGTTGCAGCCTGAGCGTGCTCTCGCTACCCGCCCATTTGGTGAAGGCAGCTCTCCACCACGCGAAGCTGGGACCCGTGCTCGATTTCCAGTGTAGGGTAATTTCTCTTTTAGCCACCACCAGCCCTAAGTCGCAAAACTTGCTCGTGACTTTCGTGCGCCGTGTGTGGGGAAACCATAGCAGCAAACAGACTCCCATTTCCACCCCCAAGTCCCGCCCCGTCACTTGGGTCAAACAGTCGATGACCTCCCCCCAGTAGCAGCTTAGGACGCCACAGGACCAAAACATGTGTTTAAAGTCAGCCCCCTCCTCCCCACATCGAGGGCACCGCGGAGTGGGACCCCCAAAATATTGAAATAATTTAGCTGGCGTCAGATATGCTCTATGCAAGATAAAGTACTGCACCAATTGAAACCGGGCATTACGTGTGCTCTTCCAGGCCCGTCTCTGCAGAGTGGGCCACGTCAAGTCCGGGATAGGTTTCCCGATGTCCAGCTCCCATTTATCCTTCAGCGCACTCAAAGGGGCTAGGTGTTCCGTCGCCATTCTCCGATATAGGCATGTAATGGCCTTGACTGTGCCCGCCGCCATGACCACATACTGACAGCCAGCGGCCGTCTGCTGTTCAGAGAGTCCCGCCTTCCAGGGCCGCGTGGAGCAGATAGTCTCCCCTCGGGATCCCGAAGGAATCCTGCAGTCCCTGGAACGGCTGAAGCACTCCGTTTAGGTAGAGATCCCCCACCATCTGTATCCCCAGGTCTTCCCAGTGGGCCAGCCCCGACCAATCCCCGCCATGGGGGAGGGCCGTGCACATACCCAACGGGATCTCCGGGGCGTATGGGTGAACAGTGCCGACCCTGCGCAGGCTGCGGTTCCAACACAACCGGAGCGTTCGCTCCTCCAGCGTTAGTTGCGACAACTCGAGTCGCTGCTGAAAGACAATAAAAGAAATGACGTGTCGCGGGATCACCCTGCCCTGTGGGCCTTCGGGGCCTCTAAACTCCCTAGCCACTGCCTGTGTGAGATATTGCAGCTGGGCAGCCAAATAATACCACTCGAAGTCGGGCACAGCAAGCCCTCCCTCGGCTCTGGGCCGCCGCAGTGTGGCCAGCGCCACCAGTCGCCTGCCAGATCCCCAGATAAAGCCCGTGATCATGGCTGTGAGCTTGCGGAAGAGCGACACCGGCACCCAAATGGGGAGCGTACGGAAGAAATACAACAGTCGTGGGAGCGCCACCATCTTCAGTAGCGCTACCCGCCCCGCTACCGAGAGTGGGAGGGTGCTCCAGAATCCAATACTGCCCGCCAGGCCCCTGATCGCCCTCCCCACATTCCCTTCCAACAGATCTTGTTGGGTGCGGTAGATATGCACCCCCAGGTACGGCAAACAACTAGCCTCACAGCGGATTGACCCCAGGCTGGGGGGGGGTCCGCTCCCACTGTGTGACAGGGTACACACAAGTCTTGCCCCAGTTGACTTTCAGGCCCGATAAGTATCCGAATTCCTTCAGTAGTGCCTTGGCGCCATGGAGGGCCCCCTCCGCGTCCGCCAGGAAAAGCAATAAATCATCTGCGTAGAGGGAAATATAGTGGGTTTCCCCCCGCAGTAGCAGCCCAGCGTATGCGCGTCCCAGTCGTGCATGGGCCGCCAGGGGCTCAACCGCCAGGGCAAACAACAAAGGCGATAACGAGCAACCCTGCCTCGTTCCCCTCCTTACGGGATAGGGAGCCGAGATCGTGGTCCCCGTTCGCACCCTAGCCACCGAATTAGCGTAGAGCAACCGCGTCCAGCGCACGAACCCATCCCCCAGGCCAAACTCCTGCAAGACCCTAAACAGGTAAGGCCACTCCACACTATCGAAGGCCTTCTCCATGTCAACCGACAGCGTCAAAGCGGCCGGGTAATCCAGACAGTCCACTTCCATAACCCGCAACAGTCTCCGGATATACGCCGACGTGTTCCGTCGAGGGATGAACCCAGCTTGATCAGGGTGTATCAAGGAGGGCATATGTGCCAGCAATCGCGTGGCCAAGATTTTGCTCAGGATCTTATAGTCTACGGTGAGCATAGAGAGTGGACGATACGCTGTCCTGGCACTCGGGTCCCCTCCCTTCTTCAGGAGCGGTATAATCAGCGCCTCGCGCGTTGAGGCGGGCAGCCGACCCTCCTTCCAGGCCTCCCGGTAGACTGACTGCAGCTGTGGGGCAAGTAAGTCCACATACGCCACATAGAACTCCACGGGGAGCCCATCTGTGCCCGGGGTTTTCTTGCGTGCCATATGTTTGATTGCCGCACGAATCTAACCTAGCGAGATGTCCCCCCCCCAGCGCCTCCTCAAGGGTGGGGTCCAACAAGGTGCGTTACTTAAACGTTCTTTGACTTTGTGTGCAAATTTAGCAAACCTAGCCAGTTCCATCGGTGTCTCCAGGCTAAACAAAAGTTTCATGGCATCTTTGCAATTACGTGTCCCATATTTCAAAAACAATGGTCTTAGTAAAGTGCGACGTGCGTGTGTTAGGTAATGGAATATGCTGACCAGATGGACCATGGATTCTTCATACTGGTGACATAGTCTGCAGGTGGTAATTGCCTCTAGGGATTTCCAGCGCCTGTTGATATCTTTTATCGGCAAGGCCATAAGCCTCACTGATAAAATTTGCTTTAAAATGATCTTATTTAATGCAGCGTCGAGGTATGGTTGCCATTGCCGATCTTCATAGGAGCTTACAAGTATCCCAATATTACTTTTGGAACTATTCAACTCCTTTATGTCATCTTCCCTGGATAGTGCTCTAACTTGATTTTTTAATATGGATTTTAGTGTGCTAGGCAGTTTTCAGGCCATTGCTCCATGAATTGTCATAAAGATCATTTTCAGGATTGACTTCATAGTATTCGGAGGGGCCGCACAAACCCCTCGGTGATACCGCACGAACATTGCCCAATGTTCGTAGTTTTGCTTGTTCAGCCAAATTCCAGTCGCACCAAGATGTTGTGTATGTGCTGGGATCTGGAAAATTCGCTTGTAGGCTCGACAGTTGATATGTTCAAGGCTATTAAAAGCCGCAGGGAATGCTAACTGGCCATATGTAATTGAGGGAAGCAGCTTGGCCCTTATAACTCTTCTAATAGATTTTGTTGTTGGGCTATTTAGTTTGGCATTAAGCTTGCACAAGGCAAACGTCACTGCCTTGGCCTTTGTTTCAGCTGAAGCAAGGTAAGCTGTTGATTTCCCATTACTCATCAGCCAGACCTCTAAGTAATTATATTTGGTTACTGTTATCTTCAAGTTGCCCAACCTCCAATGTTGTCTGAGTTGGTTGGCATACTTTCCGAATATAATTACCTTTGTTTTTCCTGCATTTATTTATTATTTATTTAAAACATTTATATAGCGCAGCTATCACCTTACAGGTATCCTGGCGCTGAAGATAACTCCTAAAATAGATGCATTGGGAGCTAACAGTAGGATAGTGAACAATTAATTTTAATTTTCGGGAAACAGGATTTGCTCTTAGGTCATTCTTATTGTTGTAAAGATTTAATGCGTCCAATAGTCTTTGCATGCCTATTTTTGTGTGATCTAATAGCACCATATCATCTGCATATTGTATTAAAAAGAATCTGTTTGAGCCTATTTTCGGAGATAGAAGATTTGCATTGAGGATTATTTTGGCAAGGTCTGCCGAGTATAAGTTAAAAGGCAAAGTTGCCAATACGCAACCTTGTTTTAAATCGCGGTCTGTTGGGATCTTTTTTGTAGCAGAATTCATTGAAGTTTTCACCTGTACCCAAGTTCCAGTGTAAAGGCTAATTATTGCCTTTAAAAGAGTCTCTGGTATTCCCCAACCTTGTAGTTTCCGCCACAACAGACTCCGATTTACTCCGTCGAAGGCCGCGGAGTTATCCACGAAACATGCAAATAGAGAGAGACTTTTCCTGTGTAGTCTGTTCTATCATGTAAGCAAGGGCTAAAATATTATCCATTGTGGACACTCCTGGCCTAAAGCCATTTTGGCAGCTTGGTAGGATTTCATTTTCATCAGCCCAAGTCTGCAGGTCTTGTAGAAGGAGACTAGCATAACCTTTAGCCTCAATGTCTAAAAGGGCTATCAACCAGTAATTTGAGGGGTCCCCGGTATTGCCCTTTTTATGGATAGGTTGTAGTAAAGATTCTTTCCAAGTCTCTCGAATTGTTGAATTTGTCAGACAATGTTGGTAGAGCGGCGGGAGTATGCTACTCCAGAAGTTGCGGTCTTTTTTAAACAATTGCCCTGGAAACCCGTTAGGGTCTGGTGCCCCATCCTTTCTAAAAAAAAAATGTAATTGTTGTCACGCGTTTCCCTACGACCAGGGCTTCTGGGGGTATCTCCGTATTTGATGCGTTCCTTACTACTGCTGATCCGGATTTGTCTTCTGCGGCTGCTAGTGAGGTTTTGGGCAGAGCGGTGATGGAAGAGAGCTTTTGATTGTGCGCAGATGTAAGATTTTGTACATCACGATATAATGTTGCTACATAGGTTATCCATTTGTCACTAGCAACCACATTGCACCTGTCTTGGCCTTGACCAGAGAGCTTGTTAATATGTGCTCAGAACTCAGCCTGTTTATTTGGGTTTAGCAAGGAAAAGACGTGTAGCCACTCCGAGTCTTGTTGTTTTCTTTTATTGTCCCACACGTTTTTCTTATGGATTTTCTTTGCTAGGAGTTGGTTTTGATATGTTTAGTATTTTCCGTTTTGCTTATGGATCTGTGTGGCTGTTCTGAGCGACCTCTAACTTTGCTCCACTTTTTCGCATCGTGGATGAAATTGACGACAAGACGTTTCTATAGAGACTGGAGAGTGTTTTTACCTTTTAGAAGTTGGTATACCATAGTCATTAATTTAGTCCAATTCTCATTAATATTACCTGTTGTGAAATCTTCGGCAGTTCCAGGCCAATTATTTTTCCACAGTGTTAGGGCTGCTGTGTCTATTTTCGTCCAGTTTAGTCTCCCTTGGCAAAGCATATATTTCTTCTCCATTGCAATTACCCACGGAAATGATGGTCTGAAGGCGGACCATGTGTAGGATGATAGATATGGCAAGTGGGAGATGGTCACTAGTTGGAATAGGAAGTTTTTGAAATTCCGTCACTTGCCCATAGAGGTGACCACACGTAAAAATAAAATCAATTGGTGATTTAGATAGCCCCTGTGTGCCTTTGTTTGGGGCCAATTTAATGCCATAGCACATTTGTATTGATTTTAGTGTGTGTATATTTAAGAATTTATTCATCATCATTCCTGCTTTATCTGAGGGCAAAGCTTCGTCTGGTTTCATTCCAAGATTTTTCGTATTAAAATCTCCGGCTATTACGATCCCACAGTTTGGTTGACTGCTCAATAATTCCTCAAGGGTATCCACTAGCGTTTTCATGTCACTGTGTCTGGGGGCCTCATTGCTATTAAAGTAGATATTCACGAGAATTATCTTTATTGGGCATCCATTTAATTTCAATCCTTGTACTAGGACTGCCTGAACCATGGCCATATTTAATAAAGGTTTTATTTTTATATTGCTACTAATCTGCTTGTATATTGATAACCCCTTCGACGGTCTTCCAAATATGTTACGCTTTTTTGCAGGCTGTTGAAATTCCATGAAGTCTGGTATGGCCATTGGAATGAGCGACCAAGTTTCTTGCAGACATAACAGGTCCCCTGACTGTAAGAATTCAAATACTTCCTTGTTCTGTAATGAGGCTTTTAGCCCGTAAACATTCCATGAGATTATTTTGAGGAAGTTGCCTGGTTTATTGCTCAGACAACCATTTCCTTGTATGCTAGGAGCACGTGCGCTTTGTTTGAGTGGACTCGGGCAAAAACTGTAGTTTTATGTTAGGGAATGCTGTTGTGCGAGGGACATAATTTGTCCCTTTTAAAATGGACTTTCGTGGGAGCTGTGTTGGATTTAAACGCGATCCTCTTTTTTAGCATAAATGGATATTTCTCTTCTTCTGCGGTGTGAACATTAATCCACCAGTTTGCAAACCTTTCTTTTTCTTTCATAATTTTTTGTACAAACGAGCCGTCGGTCCGTTTTAGTATTGTTGACTCTCTGGTTTTATTGTTGTCCAGGATTTTAAATTGAACTTGGGTGAGGTCTTCACTGGAGATGGTTGAGAGCTCTGTGATGTGATGAACATTTTTTAGAATGTTGGACCTGTTTAATGTGTCCGTACTTCCCTGTGATATGTTTTCAGGTGTAAAAATCATGTGTATTATTCTTCTGCTCTTTATTTCCTTGTACTGGTTGGCTGGCCACGAGGGAATGTGCCGCAAATCGTTGCGTATTTGTTGAAGATACTTTGTTGTCGATATTGGCTTCTTCGGACCCCTGTAACTCACTATTATTCAGTGATGTGAATGCTATCACTTCTCTATTTAGTGCTGTCTGCTGAATTTTCCTATGGCTTTCTTCATGCTGTACCTTGTTCAGACTGCCTATACTGACCAACTGCAGAGACTCATCTGCTTTGTGCTGTGACTGCTCTTCCTATTGTTGACTGGTCCGTTCGAAATTATTTGGGATATAGGATTATTTGGTATGGTATGATATTTCACCTGGCTTTCCCTTTGGAAGTTTGGAAAAACTTTCTGTGGTTCAGGGTTCTAATGTGTGGGCACCTGTGTTGCGAGTTTTTTTTATTTTGGTCGAACATCGATGGATTCGCTAGTGCCCAGTTGTAAGTCCTTTGCCTTTCTTTGTTGTTTTTAACTTTTTGGCCTGTTTTGTTTTCAGGCGTTTCTTCTTGAAAGGTTTTTACTCCGTTCTGTGGTGTGCTCTAATTTTGTGACCCCACTGTTGTTTCCATGTGAGTTCTCATAGATTATAGATTCCTCAGGCGATGTTTTGCTTTGACGGGGAGCTGATGGCGACTGCAAAACTAATGGAGATATACCCGCGCACAAAATTGGTTTACTGTCTTGTGTGTTCGTCAGTGGCGGATTTGTTTCTGCTAAGCCGGTTTTCCCCTCGGAGTTGTTTACAGTGCTCACTCCAATTTCAGGTTGTAGTTCATTTGGGGGGATTGTTACTCCTGCCGGACTATTCGTGCCGTTTTGTGTGCCATCTTTTGCAGGCCCTTCGACTATTCTTTGCAGGCTCTGAACTATAGTTGCCTCTTGTCTTTGCTTTAATTCTATTATGATGGATATTAGCACTTCAGGCAAAGTGCATAGTTTCTCTACAATTGGAAGGCATGAGCACCTAGCAGTTGGTTGCAGCCTCAATGACTCCTTTTTTCCGTCTAGGATGTTGATTTTAGTTTCGATGGTAATCATGGCTATTGCGAGAGCCTGTATAGTATCCATCTGAGTTTCCAATTTTTGTGTTTGCCATGTAAGCGCGTTGATGGTTGTTGCTAATGTAGAATTTATGGAGGATAGCAGAGAATTTTGATTAAAACATCCGTTGTGGAGTGAACATTTTGTTTCGGTGGTTGAGTGGAGCAAATTCTGATTTCCCAAAAGGCTGTTCTCTTTCCGTTCCTCCTGTTCCTCCTGCAACAAGAGTGAATTTTGATCCAGAACAAAGCTTTGAATTATTGATGAACACCGTATCAGGGCCGGGGATTGAGACAAATTATGCTGGTTGTCCCAACCCTCACCACCCGGCCTGTAAATTTGTTTTAGCCTCTGCGCGCATTTGTTGGATGACTCTATTTGTCTGCTCCAGTGTTGACGATGTTTCCAAGACTTCCAATTTCCCCTGACTTAATTCCTCTTGTGGCCCTCTCGGCACTTCCGTGTGCTCTGAAACCGATGAGATTTCCTAAATTTCTTGATGTACTTGCCCCATTATGTCTTGCTCTTTCTCCCCAAACAAAGAAAGGTCTAAGGCATCAAGCCTTTTCTCATGTGTGCCCGAACATTCAGGCCGTGTGACTGATTCAAAGACTTCTGAGTCTCTCAGCTCTAACCTCTCCTTCTCCATTCTAGCGCTAATCCCGTAGGGTAGCCGTGTCTCATTATCTGGACTTCCTGTTTCGCAGCTCAGGCCAGGAGCAGTTTGTGGTGTTGAATGTACTAATTCCCTGCTGTATAACATACTTTTTCCTGGTTGGTTTTGGGCAGGCATTGCTGGCACTGGAATTAGCTTTGGTGTTGACATTGGCGTTGTTAGTGTTGGTGTTGTTGTCGTCGATGGCGTAAAGTATTTACTGATTTGTTAAATGTAGGTTTGAGGCTGATGACTGCACTGTGGCAGTAGATTCCAACTGCGCTTGCCCCCTTGTCGATGGCTTTGGTCTAGAGCCTGTACCGTTTCCTGCGCCAGTTGGTTTGCCCATGCTGGTGTCTGTTTTTGATTTACTAGTCTGACCGCCGGAAAGCCAGTTATTTTGTTTTCTAGTTTGTCTTTTTTTGGTTTGTTTTTTTGTTACTGCCTTCGCTGCCGCCCTTTCCCAGATTCTTCCTCCTCTGGTGGCAGGATATGGCGGGATGTGGCAGTGCACACAAGGCAGAAGGGCAGAATAAAGCCAAGAGCACAGGTGTAAAGTGCAGAAAAGCGGGGGCAGGAGCAGGGCACACTGGGGCTCCACAGGCTGCACTCAACCTAGTTGGGGCGCCTACTTGGGTGCTCCCGGGCACTACACTTTGTGTCCTCCTGTAGGGAGAACACGCTCCGTCCCTGCCCACTCCCACAGCAATAATGACGTTTAATGGCGCGTGCTCGCCTCCTCTCACGCCCCCCCCCCCCCCCCCCCCGCAACTGCTCTCGCCGGTCACGGCACTCCTCCGCGCTCCGCCACACTCAGCCCGCTGCTCCCGTGCAGAAGATGGGGAGAGAAATGCTTGCAGGGAAGCCGGCACTTCACTCGCGGCACCACAGATGCTTTCTCCCGGTTCTCCACTTGCTACATGGGGTTGCGGGGGGTTGGGGTAAGGAGCAGCGCCCACCTCCACCTTGCTCGAAATGGCTGACTGACTGGTTGGCGCAATCTGGAAACCCAGTATGCCTATGAAGCCCTTCCTCGCCGGCCTGGAGTCGTGCTCTGGGGCTCGCACTAATTCGCCCTCCCTATCCCGAGACTACCCCACTGGATATAGAGGCGAGGGACTTGGATCACGGCCTTCTGCGGCCCACAGGTGGTGAGCCGGCCTGCCTTGCGCTGTCTGCGCACGTGCACAAGGGGCTACCCCTCTGGACACAAAGATCTGTGAGGAGGTGATTGATTGGCCTCATAATAGAACGACCCCTGGGGAGAGTGAGGCAGCTGCACATAGTAGGGAGCCTCGGGCTCTCGGGGACCTTGCGAGTATGTCCACTCATCGTCCGACGAACCCTCAGCGAAGGACATCTTTGCCCGCTCAAGCACAAAAAAGTCAGATGCAACGAGAGAGGCACATAACTCACACAGGCATTCATGGATTCATGTTCAGCACTCTTCGAGACGATTTCGCAGATCTCAAACGTGAGATTGCGTCGGACATCAAGGGAATTACACCGGATGTTGCGGCCCTCGCTCAAAGAATAGACTCGATGGAACAGAATCACAACGCCCGGGAGGAAGAATTGGAGGGCCACCGCCAGGAACTTCTGGATCTACGAGATCAGAACACGGAGCAGCGCTATCAGATCGAAGATCTAGAAAACCGATTGCGGCGTTCCAACATGCATATTAAGGGAGTACCAGCCCGGGCCATCCCATCTGACCTGGAAGGGTTTGTGATTTGGTTATTCAAGCACCTGTGCTTATCACAGCAAAGAGCACTAAAGCCGCCTCCAATCAAGAACCCCTCCCTCCCCCACCAGTACAATAAAGGGTGAAATCTGTACCCCTCATCCTTCCTGATCTCTCGGGTTAGGACCTACAAAAGAACGGGTCTTGCCCAGAAACAGTCTCACCTTCAACAAAAAGAAACTGTAGATGCACCCTCATTCACCAAATGCCAGAGCTTAGGAAGCATTAATTGACACCCTCTTGCTAACAAAGTTTTGGGAATTTCTAAAGATAGTCCTGTTTCCATCCGCTCACTTTAGTCTCTGGACCTTCACTTTCCACCCGCAGGAATGAAGGCAATCTGTTCTGTAGCCTGGGGAAGCACTCCTCGTCCCCTAACTTGTGCTATTTTAAACCAATCGTGTTGCTAATGTGGTGTGTGTGTGTGTTCTTTTTATTTTTTAATGGATACTAGTTTATGGATCAAGTGCATTTCTTGAAGTTCAATTAGATTATTAAAGTCAGTAGACCTGCGTGTTTAGTAAAATATTTAGGATGTTTCGATGCCTGTCCTCCCCTGAGGTCATGTGTACTGCAGTGGTTGATTAGAACTTAAAAAACTGAGTCAGAAGGTAAAATATTTGACTGGTATACGCCTGGTTGGTTTATCCGACCCACACTTCATCACTGAGAGCCTGAAATTGCACCTAGGTCCCGACGGTGTACTATGACTAGAGACTTTCAATGGCACCTAGCGCTTTTTGGTGCTATTTCTACTTAAAACTTCATACCTCTGTTTCCCTCATTTGGATTATTGTCATTTTGTTTATACATTTTATTTTTCTCTATTGTCTAAATTGGTTTGAGATTTTTAGTAGTTTGCATTTTGACTGTTTTGGTACTGCACAATTACTTTACACTTAGCCCTAAGTTTAGCCTGTCTGCTCTGTGCTATAACTACTGGGGGAAGAGGTGTTTGAGCTCAGGTTATTCAGTGACTTCGAGGGTTCACCTTCTCAAGTTGTGCTTATTCCTTGAAGTGGTCAATAGCAAACCCCAAATAATAATCCAGGTTCTTACACCTATATCCCCATGTATGCAGTGCTGCCGCATTGGCAAATAGGCACCATACAATGAGAGCATAGCTTTCTATCGAACACAAACTTCTTCTCCGATAAAATAGGTTGTGACCACATGCCGTGCCTTTTGTATGCGGATCAATTAGTCCTAATGGACTATACTCCTGTGGCTTTTCAAAAAACCTCCACGCTCTTAACGAATACTGTGAATATAATAGACTCATAATAAATGTGGGCAGAAAAAGGCGATGATGTTTTCGAAGCAGGCAAAAAATATTGTTTCGTTTCTAAATAATGTTGTGCTCAAACAGGTCAGCGTCTATAAATGGCTTCCATGTGCAGAAAATCTGCAATGGAACAAATGTCCTAAAAGCATCTTTATACTCCACTGTTAATGCTCTTAAGAGAATAGGGAATCCAGGAGGCTGGACGCACTTGGGAAGATGTTTTCTTTTACCAGCCTGGCATTGCGGTCTGTGAATACTGCATGCTTATTGGGACGTTCCTCGCACACACTTTGTGTATCCGCTGCACCAGTGCTTCCACTGGTCCTGGAGGAGGCCTGGTCCGTGCTCTCTCAAACAGTGAAGGATGGGAAAGATGCAGCAAAATTCACCATAAGGTGTGGTTTAGATAAGTCTGACTAGCTGGGCAGCGCTTTTTTGCCGGTGGTGCACTTACGTCTCCAGGCCTGGCTGAGAACATCTGGCTTCTTGGGTGATGTCCTTGCTAACCTCATGTACATGCCCTTTGACGGGACTCGTCTTTTTGATGAAAAAGCGAACTCGGCCTTTGAGCGCTTCAAGGAATCTCGTGCTACGGCCAGATCCTTGGACCTCTCAGTTGCACCTCGTGGCCAGTCTAGCTTTCGCACACATCCCCATCCTGTCTGCCCTCAGGCATTGCCTGCGGTTCAAGGTAGGCCATGAGCACTTTCAATTCACCATGCTTCCATTTGGTCTTACCAGCGCCCCACGGGTGTTCCCCGAGGTAATATCGGTGGTTATAGCTCATCTGTGTATGCTAGGGGTGTCGGTCTTCCTCTATTTTTTTTATATACATTTTTTAAAGATCTTTATTGCGTTTTTTTAAACAGAGTTACACTTAGTACATATATGAACCCGTTAAAGGGTAATATTCTACATACTACAGATTATTGACTTTAAATACACGTTTTTCCAACCACATGCACCTATCGCATGTGCTTCAACTTTTGTTGCAGATGTTAATGTAAATATGTATGTCACATGCTTTATTTTTGCTTAGTTCCCATATCATTGTCCGGAAAGTCAAATCTACAAGTTTTGCCTTAAGTAACCCGACCGTTGTCTCATCTGCTTTGGTATCCTTCTGTATCATTGCGTCTTATTTAGGGTATTTGCAGATACTCGCCTCTGTACTAGTCAATACAATGGCAGGAGAATGCAAAACAAGATAAAATGTTTATTTAAACATATTAACAATGCCATCAACTACCGTGTGCTCTTTGGTCAGGATGTATGTGCTATATATGCCTCATTCCTTGTTCCTTTCCTATAGTGTCAGCACGCCCTCCGTGCTGTGTTAGACATTGCTTGAAAAGCTGACCAGCATTTCCTGTACTGACAAATGTGTTTTATAACTCGTTATTAATATTTTGTTGCAAACTATTTCGAGTGTCTCGCACTTCTAAGTCGCCGCATCCTCGCCTCCTGTGTCGCCTTCTTGCGATGAAACGCTTCATTCTCCCCTGTCCACGCTTGTTAACTCCTTAAGTATAGCGTCCCAGTACTGTACTATTGGGTATTTGCGCTGTCTATCTATTTCCTCTCTGTGCAGTGATGTACTTTCTGCCTGGACCCACACTAAGAGCGATCTTCTCCAGCTTACAATCACAGGGGGGTCGGGATGTTTCCATCTCTTAGTTATTAGACGTTTGCCACTATCAGCCCCAGATCTATGAATCTAGAGTTGACCTTATTTTTCTTAGTTCTGGGGTAAAGGCCCAATATACATGTCTCCCATGTGTGTGTTATCTGTCGGTCCGTGCAGGCCACAAGCGTCTCTGTGACTTAAGGCATTGCAAAACCACAGCATGTGTAAGATATGTGCATCTACTTGGAGGCAGCATGGACATGCTTAAGTAGTAGTGTGAAAATATTTGTTGAGCTTATCTGGGGAAAGGTATGCCCTCTGTGTTATGTAGGTTTGTATACGTTTAAACCTTGAGCTCCTGGCTATGTATGTGGAGCTGGCTAACCGCGTATTCCATTCTCGGTCCAGCCATTGCTGACCTCTATCTGTTTTCCACCGTGCCCTAAGGGCTGTAATGGGGTGTCATTGTGTGTACAAGTAAAGTCTCATCCAGCCAGTGTACAATGTATGAGGCCATGCCCATTACATGTAAGTAGTGCATCAAAAGATTTGTTTCTGGTTCAGTAGATATGTCCCCCCATGCTGCTGCTAGCGACCTCGTGATTGAGGTGTGCAATATGAACTGACCTGCGGGTAGGCCGTAGTCCGTCATCCGCTCCTCAAACGATATCAAGGCGCCATCGGCATAGAGGTCGCCTAGTGTGTCTAACCCTGCTGCGTGCAGCTCCGAAGCTCCTCTTTGGTGGTGCCCGTTCTACCTCTGGGTGTACCCGTCAGTGGCAGTTGAAATATTTGAGAGTGCGACTAGGGGGTGGTCTTTCAGTGGCTGTGTCTTCCAGTCGCATGCCTGCCAGCCATCTCATTACCCACTAACAGCTCCGCCAAGTAGTACAACTCCATATTAGGCACCGCTAGGCTTCCTCTACTGACAGGAGCATAGAGTTTCCATAATGCAATGCGAGGTAGACCCTTGTTCCAAATAAGGTCCCAGAGTAGCTGTTCAAGGTCACTGAATATTTTGGCAGGGATATATACCGGGAGATTCGAGAAATAATACAATAGTTTGGGTAATATTATCATCTTTGTCAATTTAATTCTGGCCATCACGCTCCATGAAAGTGATTTCCTGAACTGGATCTGGGCTCTGACAGCAGAAATGGCTCTAACTTGGTTGCCCTCCAGCACATCCGTGTGGTTGCGATATATGAAAATGCCTAGATATCGGAACATTACCGGGTACCAACGGAGGGTATAGTTATTCGTACACACATTTATTTCTGTGGTCCTGTCACTGAATGGGTACAGCCCTCATTTAGTCCAGTTTACTGGAGACCCGACATCTTTTCAAAATCTTGCAGTATGTTTGCAATTAAATTGGGGATTTCATGCAGGTCTTGCAGAAATAATAGCAGGCTGTCGGCATATAGTGAGACAGCATGTAGCCCGTCTCCCAAACGGATACCCCATATTTTCCCCTCCCCACGGGGACGTGTCTCGAACGGCTCCATTGCTAAAGAAAAGAGGAGCGGGGACAATGGGCAGCCCTGTCTGGTGCCTCTATTGACTGGTATACTGTCCGATATAAGCCGGCGTGTTCGGACCCTAACAGAAGGGCACTTGTATAATAATTGGACCATTCATATAAAGTCATCACCCAGCTCGTGTTTCCGTAGCACCTCAAAGAGGTTTGGCCGTTCCAGAGAATCGAAGGCCTTCTCCAGGTCTAAGACCAGGCATCCTGAACGCGGCCATCTATCTGTCGCATAATGTTGCACTCTAAAAAGTCTGCGTATGTTGAGCGACGTGTTCCTTGTGGGGATAAACCCATTCTGGCTCACATGTACCAGATTTCGTTACTAGTGGAGCTAGGCGCGCCACCAAAATGGATGCGAGGACCTTGTAGTCTGTGTTGAGTAATGCTAGTGGTCTATATGAGCTCAGATATTCTGGGTCCCTGCCAGGCTTAGGAGGAGAGAAATTAGTAGAGCTTCATTCTGTGCGTCCGAGAGGTTTAAGTCCGTGATGGCGGCGTCCTAGACTTTCTTGAGTTGAGGCGCCAGCTCAGCCACATAGGCGTTTTAAAACTCCGCTGGTAAGCCATCCGGGCCTGGGGTCTTACAATTAGCTAGCAAGCCTATACTTGCCCTAATTTTCTCTAGGAGAATTTGATCGTTCAACTCAGGTTGTTGTTCGCGCATAATTTGTGGCAGGGTACTATCTTCTAAGTAACTACAAATGTTCAGTGAGGTGGCCAAAGTGTGGGATTCATATAGTGAAGCATAGTGTTTCGTAAACTCCCTGTGTATATCCTGCTGTGAATATACTAAAGCTTCCTTTGCAGAACGTATGGATGAGACAGGGGATGTTGTGTCATCTTGACGTATCAGCCATGCTAATAATCTACCAGCTTTGTCACCTGTGTGGTGCGTACGCGCAGAGTGTGCTGCAAAGTTAAGACAGCGGAGTCGTTCTTGCAGAAGGGCATGCTCTTCCCTGTTTTGAGAAAATTGCCTATTAGAGCCCTCTATCGCCTCTCGCTCATTAGATGCTAGCCTTCTCTCTATAACAATGAGGCCTGTTTCTATTTGTTTACGCATGCCGGCTTGAATGCCTAAGCAATTCCCTCTAGTGACCACCTTAAAGGAGTCCCATTCTATTAATGGGGACGAGGCAGTGTCTGCATTCTCTTCGAAATATTGTGTCACAGCTATTGCCAGAGACTCCCGAAACGTTGCATCTAGTAGTGTCAGGCTGGAACCGCCATCTAGGTACGGGCGGTGTGGTACTTGTCCACTCTGTTTATCGTGTGCGGATTGTGATCCGAATGTGTCCGTCCAAGGTACTGTGGGTCGGAAAGAACAGTCAAGGTCATCAATTACCATTATGCGGTCAAGTCGAACATGTAATCTGTGTGCTCCTGAATAGTACGAATATAGTTTGTCATGTGGGTCTCTGTGTCTCCATATATCTGTTAAGTGCCATTGTGTAGCCCAGTTGATTAATGCCTTCATGGCAGCATATGTTGGTGCTCCCGGGGGAGGGTGATCGATCTAGTGAGACATCGAGAACACAATTGTAGTCTTCCCCCCACTATCATTGGAACATTATGCTATATGGCTAAGTTACTCGATGATGCCTCCAGGAAAACTGCTTGATCAGTGTTTGGTGCATATATGGATGCAATAAGTGTAGGTCGGCCATCTAGCTTACTCTTTAAAATCACATAACGGCCTTCTGCATCGATAAGTGAGTCTTCTACATGGAACGGGGTCCCCGGCATAACCCAAATTAGGGCTCCACTGGAATATGTTGAGTATCCCGTAGCGTACAGCTCACCCCTCCATCTCCTCTGTAAATGTGTCACCTCAGAACGGGTCAAGTGAGTCTCCTGAAGGAGAGCAATCTGAACATGGTGTCTCTTAAGATATGAATAAATGAGGTATCTGCGGGGCGGGCTATGAATGCCTCTCATTTCTTTTTTTTCTTTTTCTTTAATGGAGTCTTATATAGCACAAACTTGACCCGAAGGTATCCGGTATCAGAGCGCCTTACATAGCACCAGTTGCGTTACATGAGGATACATTCATTTTTGTTTGGCACGGGGAGATTAAGTGATTTGCCCAGAATCGCAGGATGTTCAGCGTCATTGCAGAGACTCAAACCCAGTTCTGCAGATTTGAGGTCGACCGCCCTAGCCGTTAGGCCAACTCCTCTCCCCAAGGAGATTCCATGTGCCTAATTTAATCGGTGCCATAGTGGTAAGTTAGATAGTAGCATAAGCGCTACTAGTGGTCTGGTAATTGATCTGATTAGGAAAATGTCTGTCTGGAATGAGAACTTGTGCCACGTCTAGCATCCAATGTAATTTAGCCCAGTGCATGTGCGACGGCATATCTACTACAAACTAAAACCAAGAATACCAAAAGGGCCAAACTGCAACATGCAATCGTCCAAACAAAGAACAACAAACGACATTTATGCAATGACAAGGGAGGATCTAACACAAGCAAAGTGTGTCCGCTAAACAGAAGAAATGGTGACTCCCTCTTCCCCCGACCTTGATTTGCCCAGATTAGGGCCTTAAAGTGATAAAAGAAAGATCTTTGGCTCCGCAAAGAGTGTCCTGCTCTCCACAGCATGAGTCCACCCAGGCAACCAACCCCCACCACCAGGTGTTTTCTATGTGTTGTAGTATGTGTCAATCCACAAGTACCATGCAGCATATTAGAATTGTGAGGCAGTAAAAACAACATCATATTATACTTGCGTATACAGCTATATGTGTCCATTGAAGTCTGTCTTGCATTTTACATCTATAGCTAAGCAATCTCGTCCTCCGTCTGTGGGGTGACCTCTGGCAGTTCAGAAATAGACCATCATAAAATCATGTTTTTCCGGATTTCATGATACATGTACAGAAGCAGCGCTACTCATGTCAGTGAAGAGAAGGCTCTGACAACAAGACTTTAAATATTCCCTGCTGTTCCCAGAGTGGTAGTGGATGGCAAGACTCACTTTTTCGACACCCCAGAGGCAGCAGGGGATTGGTTAGATACATTCGGAACTGCAGTAGAGACTACCGCGCAGACAGGAACGTCGGACTTTAACACTAGCAACCCCCACGGACGTCGATGGAGGGGGAAGAATCGTGTGAAACTCCGCACATCACAACATCTTGGACCCAACTCGGAGCGGATGCTACAGGACCAACGCGGGCCCGCCAAGCAGCTGTAGACATTGGTGGAGTGCATGGAGAGGCGGGCTCGGTGTCCAGCCTACAAGAACAAGATTGCGAAGGAGAACTGTCAGATGAAGTCCTAAATTCACAAGACTGCAAGTGCAGGAATAGACCATTTCGCGCTAGGCCGTTATCTGCATTGAAATCTGCTAGCGGTTTATTTGACCACTCTCCAATCACATTAACAGTCACAACGGACATACACAGACTACAATTCCGGTGGAGAATGCCCACATGGCACCTGCAAAACCAGAAATATAAGGAACATCTCAATAGCGCGGTGGCAGACTGCCTCCGTCATAATGAGTGTACCACGTCTTCGCCGACCGTACTATGGGAGGCCTTAAAGCCTACCATATGTGGTGTGGACATCAGCAGTAAGACACATGAACTTAAACATATAGAAGTCCAAATTATGACCTTAGAAAGGCAATATTATGAGCACAAAACCTCTTTACTACGCGGAAATCTAACTCTTTGTCAACAGCAATACCAAAGTATGTTAATGGAAGAGGCCAGACAAATGTCGTTGGGATCCCAGAGTTGACTAAATCAATGGGGCGACAAATCTAATAAGTTATTGTATCGACTGTGCCGACAGGCAACATTATCCATACCCCTCCCCCCTATTCGGGGTATACAAGGGATGACCCTTAAGGATCCCATTGATATCGCCAATAGCTTTGCGCAAAACTATGTAGAATTATACCAACCAAAAGAGGTGATACAGGTCTCTTTGATAGAAATTTCAAGTTGACATACCGACCGCACAATCTCGGTGGATACACGAGAAGCCCTAGATGCGCCTATCATGCTAGAACTGCGGACCGGCAAGGCACCAGGTTGTAACGGCTTTCCTAGCGAGTTTTATAAAACATTTATAGCACAACTAGGCCCACATCTCCTTAGTACCATATCTGCCTCGATAGAGATGGCACGACTCCCGTCAGATTGGCAACATGCCAAAATCGTTGTGTTCCCCAAACCAGGCCGACCACCCGAACACCACTCTTCATATCGCCCAATTTCCCTTTGAAATATTGAAGCCAAACTCCTTGCTAAAGTATTGGCGACTAGATTACTACCTCATCTGACCACGATGGTTCATCTGGATCAAGCTGGTTTCATGCCAAATTACTCTACTCGCCATAACATCCGGAGAGCCCATAACGCGATCGCAGCCGTAGATCGGTTGAGCAGATCAGCGGTATTGTTACTGGCAGATATGGACAAGGCCTTTGATTCTGTTGGTTGGCGATATCGATTCACTCTGCCAACACGCTATAATTTCGGCCCACAGTTCATAAATTACGTCCAACTCATTTATACAGATCTCACTGCTACAGTCCGAGTTGCCAATTATGTCTCCGCTCCATTTTCAGGTAGGGCGAGGAACGCAGCAGTGCTGTCTCCCCCTCCTCTTTGCGTTGGCCATCGAGACCTTGGCTGTATCAGTCCGGAAAGACACGTTAATCAGGGGCTTTGAGTGGATAATGGATATTTAAGATCACATCGCATTATCTGCGGACGATATACTCCTTTTTTTTTTCTCTTCTTTTCTCACAGACCCAAGCAAAACTGGTCCCAGAATTCATTTCTCTAGCTTTTGGTGTGGAAAAAGTGTAAAGGAACTGACGGCAGCTCGCACCGGTACCGCTCACGCAAAAGTTTCCGGATCCAGCCTGACGCCTGAGAAATAAAAAAGCAAGGAATCTGCAGCTAGTTACTGTCTCTACCAGATAATGTGTTACCGAAGGTAAGTAACTTGTTTGTTAAGCCATTAAAAAGGCATAACAGCAAAATTAGTGACCTTCAATCTATTAATAAAATGAATCCCAGCCTATTTGGAAGTATCTTTAGGGATTGACTTTAAAAAGACTCAATGCTGCAGGCGCCATTGCCGGAAAAAAGCTGGGTAAAGGTATGCTCACTAATGCACAAGGTATCTTGTAATGCCCGACTGAAGCTACTGCATTATAATTTTGTGCAAAGGTGTACATGACCCCTGTGAGGCTCCACCGTATAGATGTCAGTCGGTCGCATGAATGTCCCAGATGTAACAGGGCCCATTCAGGGTTTATGCACCTGGCGTGGGAATGCCCAGAAGTACAGCAATATTGGATTAATGTAGTGGCGAGAATTTGTGAAGGGGTGGAGATCTTGTTGGACAGTGACCTGGAAGTGAGCAGGACAATGGATCTGACAGTAGCAGCTAAATTTAAAAATTGGTACTTGGGCAACACCCTAGCTATGTATAACGCGAAATATATTGCTATGCCATAAATGTAAAAATAATTGTGAAATGTGTACAAGGGTCAGATGTACAATGTAAATAAGTTGAATGCTATTATCTTTGGAAACTGTGTATGACCGCTCAGTTATCGTGTAAAAAAATAGAATAAATAAAGTTAAAAAAAATAAAGACTCAATGCTTCAAGCTCTAAGGATAAAGATTGGTCTGTTGTCTTGGAACCAACTGGCCCAGTCTCGCTCACTAAGATTACTGTTTTCATTGATGAAGAGTACAGACAATGAAAAACTCCTAGTAACCAGTTTGAGAGACATGGTGTTGGTCAGACAAATTATCTTGTTCAGTATTAAAGTTTGCTGCAAAATGTGAGTTAGTGATTGATATTCTTCAATTTACAGTATTGTCTGACTTGCCCATCATTAATACTCTAGCCCATGGGTACTTGCAAACATTTTCCCTGGGGCCACAAGGTATGGTCTGTGGTGTGCCAGAGGATCCCATTTATGTCAGCAATGTGGGAGTAGGGCTTTACTGGGGTAGGATTAAGGGGGGAGTTGTGTGTACAAATCATGTACATGGCGTGGTCAGTGAGTCGTGGGGTTATTTGGAGGGTTTCATTACATGCTGCACTCTAAATTCATCCTCTAGCCTCTAGAAGACTCCTAGATTTGACATGGAGTATCTGAATCGCTTTCCTCTACTGCATCTTGGGGGTAAGCCTTTTCTACTTGCTATCACTCCTGTGGGAGATTGAAGTGTAAAAACAAAAGTAACTTCTTTATTGAATTCGATAAAAATAAGAATTGTTCTATGTGAAACCAGAAAACCTACAAATAATCCCTGCTTCCCAGCTTGAGTAAATTGTGTGATCCTACGCAGTTGTTATATTTCACTTTGCCTCGCTTTTTTTCATTGTCACGTGTTAGCCCAGCTTGAAATATGTGTTCAGGAAATGCATTGTACAAACCCTTCCCTTGTGTTTGACGTGACAATTGACTTGCCTCTTAATTCACTATTGGCGTTGTTGTCATGGGTGGGAGAAGGCATAAATGTTTCTGTGTTCGTTTTTTTTTAAACTGTCACTTTAAAAAAAATTACTTCTCAATCCACTGATACAATTTGATGCCCTAAGATGTTTTTTTTTACTACATTTATCTTGTAAATAAACCCCTAGCCCTTTTATTTAACGTCTTTCTGAAAGTTTTTTTTTTTTTGATTTTCAAAAAACCTTTATTGTGGATTAAGCACAGCAATGTTACAAAGGTGCACTATGACACAATAATACGCACTTCAATATTACTTAAAGCAGTGAAGGTCATCACATACATTTACCACAAAAAAAATATAAATGAACAGCCTCAGGAAAACACCAGAACAGTAAGAAGGGAGCACCATAAGAAATACGATACAGAACAATAAAAAAGGAGGGAGACACTGAAAATCCAGGGGGACGGGGGAGCAGTGTGGAGGAGACTCATTGACCTTCACCGGCGGCTGCCGTGGGCGGAGTGCTGGCGGGGAGCGCGGGAGAGGTCGCCGGGTCCTGGGAATTGCGACTGAGGAGGTAGGAAACAAGCGGTCCCCAAATATCAAGTGGGCGGTATCTAGCAGCCATTTGGTCCCAGAATTCGGACAGAAGATTATGGCAACGAGAGGCATACTCCAGCCAAAGGGCCACCTTCGGCGCAGGCCTGCGCCGCCAACATATTGAAACCCTGCGCTGCGCGAGGACAAGTAGCATTGCAATTAGCCTGCGAGAGGCGTCTGGACATAGTTTGATGAAGCCTAAAAGGCAAAGCAGAGGATCGGGTTGGACCAGAGAGGATGTGATCTCAGAAATTACAGCACAGACCTCAAGCCAGTAAGCGGAAACCTTGGGGCACAACCAGGCGAGGTGGGAGAAGTCACGCGCAGAGCAGCGCAGGCATCTGTCATTGGCAATGAGTCCCACCTTGTGCAGGCGCGCCGGGGTCCGATAGAGCCTGTGTAGGTACTTAAAGTGGATAAGTCGTAACCGGTAGTTAGGGGAGAGGCTTTAATCTGAGCGCAGCAATACAGCCAATTAGCCTGGGTGATTTCGATACCTAGGTCCTCCTCCCACGCTACGTGTGCCCTGTCAGTGGAGATGGAAGAAGCCGCCAGTGTAAGAGCGTAGATTTTGGAGACCCTGGGGAAACGTGGGGTAAAGCTTCTTACAGACCGCCCGGAGTTGATAAAGCAAAGTGTCCATAGGGCCAGAGTCAGCAGCGAGTGTATAAAATGTGTTCCCAGGGTAGAGATCGGACACAGTGGAGAGCCCAAGACGAGTGGCGTGCTTCACCATCACTGAAGATTGTAGAGGGAGAAAACCCGGGTGATGAGCGATGGGCATTGCAGCCGCAGAAAGCATGTCCGGACCTGAGAATTTCCGAAGGCCATCGTAGGGTCTCAACCGTCTCAATCTCAGCACGTTGAGGCCTCGCCGGGGCAAACAAGGCTGTAGTGAGCGGCCATGGAGCGGCGAGGTCTGCAACGTGAGGCTGAAATTGGGTGGGATGAAGCCAGAAGTGAAGGAAACTGGCCTGGGCACTGAGGGCATATGGTTTAAAATCAGGGGCGCCAAGACCCCCGCACGACTTGGGGGGGGGGGAGGGATCAAGATATTATAAGTAATCCTGGGTTGCCGGCCGGCCCAGATCAGAGAGAACACCAAAGAGCGAAGTTTACGAAAAAAATGAGCGGTGAGGGGGATAGGGATATTGACGAATAAATATAGAAACTTCAGAAACTTCACCACCATCTTAGCAACGGCTATGCGACCGGCCAGAGAGAGTGGCAAACGATTCCAGAGGGGAATTTTGGACTCCAACCAGTCCACCGCGCGGCCAAAGTTGGCCCTCCAGAGTTCATTGACGTCCCTACTCGGCCATATCCCAAGATACCTGGTGGGCTCAGTCGCCCACACAAAGGGATAATCCAGATCGAAGGGCACCGTGGCATCAGTGAGAGGAAACAGTACAGACTTGTTCCAGTTCACCTGGATGCCGGAGTAGCCGCCCAAGCGTATCACCTCGTGAACCAGAGGGCTGAGGTTCTCCTGAGGGTTGGGGACGTAGAGGGTGACATCGTTTGCGTACATAGAAACCAGTAGGGCACGAGCCGCAAATCCGATGCCTCACTGGGTGTGGTGCTGCCGCAGTCGGGCCGCCAGAGGCTCCATTGCGATGGCGAATAGCATTGGTGACAATGGGCACCCTTGCCGTGTGCCGTGCTCGATGGAAATGGGAACGGAGATTTGGCAATTGATCCGAAGACGGGTGGTGGGAAGGGTATAAAGGAGCGACACTTTGCGTATGAAGATGGGACTGAAGCCCAAGCGGGGGAGAAGATAGAACAGGAAAGGCCACTCTAAAGTGTCGAAGGCTTTAGTAGCATCTAGCAAAGCCGCCACTGCCGGGAGCGCTGGGTTCATTTGGTGGGTAACGGAGAAAATGGTCCGAAGATTACGTGAGGTGGCCGGACTGATTCAGGCGGGCAATGAGCGGCTTGAGGGGAAGAAGGCGCGCAGCTAGCAGTTTCGCAAAAATGTTATTGTCCGTGTTTATAAGTGACAGAGGGCGATAAGAGTCCCACAGTTCAGGTGCCTTGTCCGGCTTCAGGAGAAGAGTGAGTAAGGCCTCGCGAAGCGATGAGGGGAACTGGCCCGTCTCAAAGGACTCATTATACATGAGAGCTAAATGGGGAGCCAAAGTGGGGGCAAAGGCCTTGTAAAAGGACATTCAGGCCAGGAGCCTTGTCACCGAGCATACCATTAATCGCAGCTAGTATCTCTTCTTTGGAGAAAGGCTTGTCAAGGAACTCCCGGTGGGGATTACCGAGCCATAACAGTTGGAGGGTGTCAAAATATTGATCAAGGTCCTCATGCGAAGGCACTGAGCCGGCCGTGTAAAGTTGTGTATAGAACGAAATGAAACGCTCTTTGATGTCATTGGGTGAAGTTGTTCGGGCGAAGGTTAGCCAGGGTTTTTCCTGGGCGATCACCCTCGCCGAAACAACGCGCCCGAGCCTCTCTGCCGAGAAAAGCAAGTTCTTTTAGCCTCCTCGGCGAAATCAGTCAGTTTCCCCCGGATCTGGGCAAGCTTATCAGGGTCCGGGTCCTAAGCATGAGAGGCATTGAGATTCTTGATCTCCCTTTCTAATTTGTCTAGAGTGCCGCGGATGGAACAGAGTATGCCGGACTGTGTAGAAATGCACTCACCATGGATAATGACTTTAAAACTCTCCCATAGCATAGACGAGGAATCCACAGAACCCACGTTTAGCTCGAAGAATTTTGTGATTGCGATCTGTATTTCATCGCAGAATACCGAGTCCCGAAGAGCGTTAGAGTGGAGCCGCCGAAAGAAAGCATTGCAGGGGGAGTGAGGAAGGCGCAGGCATAAGCAAACTGGAGCATGGTCGGAAAGGGTGCGCGCCATGTGGTCAACGGAGGTGAGCCAGGCAAGAGCGTCCGGGGTAGTAATCCAGAGGTCCAAGTGTGACCAGCAGCCACGGGAGCCAGTGACACAGGCACCCTCACATGTGTCTGGGCGAGTGTGACGCTATGCGTCGTATGGGGAGTTATCAGCAATGATGGAGCTAACGAGATCAGTGGCGTGTGGAGAAGGGTGTGGGGGCCGGACCGATCAAGGGAAGAAGACAGTGTTATATTAAAATCTCCCCCCCGTTCAGCCCCTCCCCCCCCCCCCCCCACCTCCAGAGGAGAGCAGCAGGGCCAAGAGCTGAGATGTCTTGCCAAACTTGTGCGAAGAAATCAGGGTCGTCCCAATTAGGCCCGTACAGAGCAGCAAGTGTCAAGGACTGGGCGTGGAGTGTACCGTGAAGAGTCACAAAGCGTCCCCCAGGGTCGACAACTACCTGTGAAGTGTGCCAAGGGAGCCCATTACGTAATAGGATGGACACCCCCCGGGAATAGTTAGAATAATGGGAGGGGTGAATTTCGCCCCAGTGGCGAGAGAGGAGCCTAGAGGACGTGGCGGGCATGAGATGGGTTTCCTGCAGGAAACATATGTCCACCTTATGATGGATAAGGTGGGCGTGGAGCAGCCGCGCCTTACGGTTGTCGTTAAGCCCCGGATGTTCTAAGTCCATAAGACAGTGTCCGTCATAGTGTTGCGTCCGGGAGGACGGTGAAACACAAGCCGAAGGGAGAGAAAAATGGTGCGTGTAAATACTGGTGGTGCTGCCACGACTGGTGGAAAAGTAAAGGCAATGCCGTAGGGGTGCCAAGTGATGACCAAATCCTAAATACAAACAGCCTCACATGAGGGTGGAAAAATAGTAATCTCCACGGAACTCTCAGCTGGGAGGCAGACTATTGACGCGCAAATAAAAAGCATAGCACTGAGCCCATTGTGTGCATTAGACACACATCCAAAATAAGAATGACTTGTCCTGAAGGAGAAAATGACATAAAGAAGTACAGAAATAAACAACAAAGCCCCAATCGGGGTCAACAGTCCCCCAACACCCCCCGCCCGACCACCCATCCCTCCCACCCCTAGAAGCAATCCCAAAAACCCTATCCCCCCCAACCCACTCCAACCCCTCAAACAGGCTGAGATACCACCCACCCCAAGAACCCTCAACTGGGAAGGGAAGAGACAATGTCAAGCTAGCGAATTATCCCATGGAGGCATGGCGTCGCTCTGCATACACGCCTGCCGTGAAGGCAGGGTGGCCAAGCCCTGAAGCATAACAGACAACAATCAGGAGATACCAAATGGCAAATGAACAAAAGCCCCAAATCTTGGGCCTAGAACGGCATGACCAGGGGGACCAAAACAACAGAGATAGCTGGCGTCGAGCAGCACCGAAACTACAGAAATTGCAATCAGTCATCAAGTATTAGTACATAACCATTCAATCATTGTCACTGAGATGGTCAGCTGCAGTGGTCTGAGAGTTAGCAGGTGAAGAGCGATGGGACCTGTAAAGTTTCTTTGCAAAGGCAAGGGCCTCTTTAGGATCCGGGAAGACAAGCGTTTTAGAACCCTGCCAGACTCGCAGTTTTGCAGGATAAGCCAGTGAGTAGGGGACTTCGTGCTTTTGGAGGATCCGCTTCGCCGTGAGGAATTCGCGGCGGGCCGCCTGGACCGCGATGGTGTAGTCGTCATAAAACGAGAGAGAGTCATCTTGGTGGCGGATTTCGCCTTTCTCTCTGGCCGCCCGGAGAATGGCATCGTGGTCTCTGAAGTTCAGGATTTTGGCGATGATGGAACGGGCTGGCAGACCAGGGCCGGCGCGAGGGCCGAGGGAGTGGTGCGCCCGCTCGACAATGAAGACGGGGGAGAGGAAGTAGCCAAAGAGTTCTCTGATGAGCTGTCCATACGGGAGATATTGGTGGATTCGGGCACTCCTGTGATGCGTAGGGTGCTCCTGCGGGAGCACGCTTCCAAGTCTTCATTTTTATTCCGAATGAGGTCAAGTACTTTATCCAACTGTAACACTTTTTGGCGATCTTGAGTGGCGGTATCCTCTGCATCAGAGACCCTAGTTTCGACATGCAGAAGACGAGCGTCATTGGAGTCGACTCAGGCCTTGACTAAGTCCAGACGGGCAGAAAGCTGATCAAGTTGGGCCGCAATACCAGTGACCGTGGACTTGACGTCAAGCATAATTGCCTTCAGATCATCTTCATGTTCGGGGACCGTCTCCGTGATGGCAGCGGGGTCACTACCATCAGAGCTGGCGCCATCCCGGCACGTCGGGCGACGCTGGTCGAAGGCGATCTTGGGCTGCTTAGGATCAGTCCTCCCCATAGCCGGCGGATGTAGGTGGGAGAAACTGCCAGAGCACGTGGGAGAGGCAACAGCCGAGGAAGTGGGAGATAGTCGCTGCTACAGGCGAGTCACAGATGAACAGCAGCAGGGCCGACTGCAAGGGTGATGCAGGAGTCTCAAGAAGCACCACCAATGTAAGCGGGCAGGTGCGGGTAGTCACTAAGGTCCGCAGGGGCAACAGAGAAGTGGCAGGACTTGACGTAGGGTGTGTGCACTAAACTAGCAGAATGGTGGAATGGCAAAGGCAGTCGGTGGCGGGGCCCCAACAAGGGCATTCCAGTCCGGCCTGGGGTGCCGCAAACGACCAGGAGGACCGAAGTAAAATTAAAGGCAGCAGGAGAGGTGGCGCGATGTCAACGCAGGGCCTGCAGGGGCGCCAGCCCGCGTCAAAAGAAACAGGGCCAGCGGTGTAGACCTTAGGTAGCGGCCAGCATGGTCCGAAGGCACAGACTGCGGAGGCGTCGCCGCGGGGATCCCAGAGGTGCAGGGGGCTGCCAGCACAGGGCCGACGCCAGCCAGTCGAGGTGGCGAGGAGCACCCACGTAGCAATGACAAACAGGGAGGCCCGCAGGGTGTCAAGCGCACCCCCAGCGCCCACACAGGAGTCCTGGAAAGACAGCCAACGCCATGAAGGAGCAGGGCCAGATGTCCGGAGGCACCAGGAGCAAAGTTGGCTGCAGGGTCCAGTACAGGAGTAAGCACCAGCCAGTGATTGTGGCAAGATTGGGCCCAGACCCAGGCAGCCCAAAGATGCAGGAGCAGATGTGACCGTGCGGGGGCCGAGGTGTCGGGGCAGAGATCAGGCAGGTTGAGGCTACAGTGAGGATCTAGAGCACCAGTCGCTCAGCCAAGCCCCACGGAGGAAACCGGGAGGACACGCCAGACTGGGGTTAAGAGCGGCAGGGAGTCGCCGGGGGCGCGCCGCCCCCGTTGCCCAGCCCAGGCACAGAGAGCCGCCGCAGAGCCCACTTAAAGTGCGGCCATCTTGCACCCGGCTAAGACACGCTCCACTCCCCCTCTCCTCCCCCCCCCCCCCCCCCCCCCCCCACGTCTTTCTGAAAGTTAATGCTCAGTGCAGTCATTCAGCAGGGGGCCACATGTGAAAGTCAGCAGAGCCGTACTTGGAGCATCACTGCTCTAGCACAAATGTATCTATGGACTACTTAAACAATGAATGAAACTGCATTTACTGCACTCTTCTGACTAGTTTAGCATGTTCGTTTTTTAACAGGTTTTCTTGTTCTTTCTCCCTTTAGACTTCTGTTATGTATTTGTTGAGCACATATATCACCCTGAGGTCTCATAGCGCTATTTGGTCCAATGTACAGTACCATTTTGTGATCACAAACTGTACACTTTGCAAAATCACAGTGTTTACCACCGCCAAATGGCTTTCATTTTCTGTTTACTGAAATCATTTTACAAGTCAGGAAAGGTTTTCCGACTTGCAAAATGAGTATAGCAATCCATTCAGAGTGGCAGTTAAGAGGGGGCATAGATGGGGTGTTCCCTCCTAATTGCAAGTCACAGTTGTATTTATCAATGGTTTGCAACTGCATTTGCGTGTGTTGACCATTGATCAGTTACCAACATCTTGAAAGAGGTAGTAACAGATTTGCAGAGAGGAGTATGTGCATTTGGGACCATTGCCCCTAGCACCGATTTACTTTGTAGAACATGGGTTGCTTCAAAAAGAAAGTGTATCATTTGAGAATGCAAACGCATGGATAGTAGTATGCTGCTCCTTGCAAGCTACCATCCCTGTGTGTGTTTGTCAATCAAAATGTGATTGGAGTTTTTGGAATGTGACTTATTAGTACATAGATCACATCAGAAAATCAGGGATCATCATAAAAAAAATCAGTGCGCAATCTGTGATCAAATTTTCTCAACACCTCTCTTATCACACCAGACCCTTTGTTTCTTGTCTTGTCAGTGACAACATTTGCAAAGTTACGGTACACTTGGTGTCACTACTCTGGAAAACTACATAGACTTCATTTCATTTTGAAATGGACGCAGTGTGCGCCTTCATTGAATTTCTACATGGCAGTATCCGCTCCTGCACTTTTTTTTTTTATATAACAGTGACACACAGTCTGACCCCTTATCATTGATAAACTAAGTTCTCACATTCGCAGGCAGAAGGCAAAATGTATTTTGCTGCGACATACTGCTCTATAGACTCATATTAATGTGTCATGTTTTATACAGGTACCCCCAATATAGGCTGAGGTAGTAATCAAACCTTTCACGTATATTTCCCCTGCCATTACACTACATAAGGGTTCTTGGTACTGACCTTTTACCTAGTTACGGTACTCTTTACAGGAAGTGTGGTTTTCTCCGAAAAACTAGCCTCATTCATTATGCATGAGGATTCTTGTAATCTCAGCAGGAATACCATCCCCTGCATAATAACTATGTATAAGGGTCATTCCTTCCATCATCCTAGTCCGACATGACACAGCAAGGTAGATCCCCTGAGGGTACCTCTTTGGGTATATAAACACCATATCTTTCCTGAGGCAGGGGGAGGAGAAAAAGGACTTCCATGCTGACACACTTGACGCAAGACACTGAGGCTCCTGCATGCAGACACTCCAGCTCGCAGTGGTCTGACATCCCTCGCGGGGTGTCCATCTCAAGACCAAGACTGGGTTCCACAGTCTCTCACTTCAGGTAATGGAGTTCACTTTATCCTAGAGGGATTCTTGGCTCTACACCTACATACATGCTAGGTACACTTAGGTACATCTAGTTAGGGTCGAATCCTAGGAGCACGCACTATTACTGTCTTGTATTTATATACCTGCCTGTATTCTTTGTTTTAGCTCTATGGAAGTAATCTACCATCCTTTTACTCTGTTGATGCTGATGATCATTTATATCTGTTTCTGTCTTAAGGTTGATTCAGCACACCTATTTTACACTAGAATGACGCTGGTTCAATAAATACTTATTGAAAACGTCCCCACCGTTTATTCTGTATATCTCGGAGACAAAGTAAGCACGAGTGACAGAGCGAAAAATATTGCACTGTTTCCACGATTCCTGATGGGACAAATTTGTCATGTTCGATAGCTGCCAAGAACTATTTTCTCCTTGGTTAGAGGAGTTTACAGTGGCACTGTGAGCTAGCTGGTATACAGGCTAACATACCCGGTGGGGGTGTCTGGGATCAGTCTGGACACCAATACCACAGTCTATGTTGTCTAAACGTGCAGATCCTATATAGGTTTATAGGAACTACAGGTCACATGTAATAGCACATCAAAATGTTCCGTCTCTCGACCACTATATTCGATTCGGCTACAAAATGATTTTGTAGTTGTAACACAATTTCCTCCTGTACATCCAAAATAGTGGTTTCATTTTTGTGCTGTAACTCGGGCAGATGATCAGATATGTTTTAACACCCACTTCTTAGACATTGGTAAAGTATAGCAAAGTTCTTTTGTGCAATGCAAAACATTTAATAGAGCGTACAGCTGCCTCTGAAGAACCATGCCATTGTAGCAGCCTAGGTCAAAAAAACAAAAAATAGACTGCAGAGTTGAAAAGAAGAATTCAGATTTTTCCTAAAAATCACTTCAGAGGGAGCAAACCTAAGGCTGATTGGAAGGACGTTCCAGTGCCCAGCAATTATGAAATCAAACGATCTACCTCCTCTCCTTGCTTTGCTCACCTGAGGAGCTTGAAGTAGCCTTTGATTGCTTGATCTCTAGAGAGAGATTCAGAGTAGGCCATAATTTGCTTTCTTAAATATGTATACCTCTAGTTTCAGCGAGGCTGACTAGCAGCTCCAAGTAAATATTAAAAGTGTGAGTTAAGGTGGATCCTTGTGCCACTCCACTCTCCAGAGGTTTTGCCTAAAAGGAAAAAGGAGATAACACTGCAGATTGTGTCCTGTCCTCCAAGAAAGACTTAAACCACAAGAGAGCCTGACCTTTGTATTCCTAAGTCCCAAAGCCTGCCCAGAAGAATCTCATGAGAGACCATGTTGAAAGCTGAAGATAAGTCTTGGAGCACCACCATGGCCGCAGAGTTTTGATCAAGATTCTCTTATATATTCCGATACTTCTAGCAGAGCCGACTTGGTGCTATATCCAGCCCTAAAGCCAGATTGGGAGTTGTGTAAAAAGACGGTTTGACTCAAAAACATTTGATCCTTCTTTATTCAGAAGTATCCAACATTTTAGCCATAACCATCAGAAGAGAAATCTGTCTATAGTTGCTTAAGATCTTGGGGTCCGCATTGGGTTTTTTGAGTAACGAAAGCAGAAGGGCTTTTTTCCAACACTTAGGAGCTAGGGCTGAATCAATGCAAGAATTCATCAGATTATTCAGGATGGGGTGCACCATGTAGGACACCTTTTTAAGAATCTCGGGTGCCCATTGGTCCAAAGGAGAACCAGACTTGCATTTAGCCAGTTCTAGTAGAGAGTCCTCCAGAGATATAGGACTGACATTTGAAAAAACTGGCCCAGAGGAAGATTTGACCTCCATACCAGGCATGGTTTCCGAATTCCTGGGGAACTGGTAATAGATAACTCGAATCTTGTTATGGAAAAACTCTGAAAGCTCCTCACATATATCTACGGAAGGTTTAGAGTTCTTTAGAGCACTCTGAGAAAGGAAAGAATTCCCCATTTTGAAAAGGTACTGAGGTTTGTTGGCTGCATTGGCAACAGAGGAGGAGATAAACTCTTTGTAAGCTCTGATAATAGCTCTATGATAAGATTTCAGAGCTATCTTATATGTGCATTTGGCCTCCGCATCATAAGATGTCCTCCAAATACGTTCTAGCCTTCTATACAAATTTTTCTGTGCAGAGTATTTTTCCCCGTCAATGGCTAATAAATAATTACTAAAGTCCCTCTACCAATGTCTCTACTTTTTTTTTTTCTCCTGCTTTTTGTTAGAAAAAGGTGGTGCACTAAAACCTTGGATGCTAGCCATGACAACACATTTCTTGATCAATAATAAAATAGTATGTACTTGACAATGAACATTTGGTTGTTTAACGTCTCATTTTTATATACGTCTCTTGCTACAGCACAATTACCCCGTTGTGCACTGTATGTATTTCAACTCTGAAATACATCTAAACCATGCTGATGTTGTTTGTTAACCAATAAAGTGTATGCAATCTGATCCAAAATCTTGATTGAAAAACTTGAATGGATTTTAAAACGGCACACCAAAGTAATTATGTGTGAAAGTTTGCCAACATTGGAAACACGACTTCGCCCGCTAGATAATACAAAAAATCTTGACTTCAATAGAGGTTTCAAAAGGGCACTGCCTTCAGTATGAGGCTTGGTCTTCCGTTTAGAGATTATTCACAGGAATTCAACATTTCCCAACATTCATGACAAGAATTTCAATTCTATTAAGCATACGGAGTCGAGGAGTATGCTTCTCTATCTTCACTTCTTCAAAACAGCAGCCAATGAAATTGACAGTTTCAAAATTCTTACATTTTCCATGACTCCATTACAGCCACCTTATCAAACATGGTGTCCAAGCCCTATATAACCATCTTGCATCATCCCAGCTTCCTCTTTCTTTGCACCAGTCCAAGGAACGGATAAACAGTCTGTAACCCAGCAACGTCAGGACACAATCAAAGTTCGAGACCCCGTAACAACAGAACATCAAACAACATTGAACATCACCACCTGCCCCAACAGGAGCATGGATCGAAACCTGGTCCAGCGGAACCTGACTGTCTACTGTGAAACCTCAGGAAAGCCTCCACCGGAAACGGACTCTGAAACAATCAGGGAATTTCCACAGCTTCCGAACACTGTCAACTCCATTATACCTTGTCCCCCATTCCTAACAAGGAAGTAAAACATCAAAGCCGTAAACACTGGCCTCACTAAAGACATAACATAACCAGTACAGTGTCATCGGGGGGGGAGAACAATGGAAATATATAGCTTCCAACACAATCGGCAATAAGGAATCAACCATATGCAGATACATGTAAAGCAATGGGTGGGATAATCCTTGCCTCAGTGTCTCTAATAGAATTGAAAATTCTTGTCATGAATGAAGGAAAAGTTTGGACTCTATGTCGGGTCAGAATGCTCCGATTATACTTGTTTAAAGCTGAGCTACCATCGAAGAAACATCAACATTAGGTTTACAGTAAAATGACTTCAACGTAGATGTCGCTGACCAATCACCTGCCTTAGGAATGTCAGCTAAACTAGAACCCAAAACAAATGACTTGGAAGCCATCGCCCCTCAAGTAGAGTGAGCGCCAAACATGGAGGTAACAATACCTGCTTCACACATAAGCCATCTCACCCATCGTGGAAGAGTGGCCGAGACCACTGGGCAAAAAGACTCCTGCAAAGCAATCAACAATTGTCCCCTCATATCAGTATGAAATTCAGCAATGCTCACCTCATAAGCTTTTAAACATTTCACAGCTCGAAGTTAAGGATTATCTGGAAAGGCTGAATAGGACATCGATGAGAAATTACATTGGTGTATCGAGAAAGTAACATATTCAGGCGAAAAAATCCTCCTTCTGGGATCCAAAGCCTGTACGTCAGACAGTCTATTACAAGATATGAGACATAAGAGCATAGCCAATTTGGCTGACAATTGCTTTCTCAATAGATATTTATTGTCCGCCCAAGACTCCAAAAATCACAGGACTACATTAACGTCCCCAAAAACAGAATGTTTAGGAAGAGGGGGCCTGACAATTTACACACTATTGGGTTTTCACCCACCGGTTTACTATCAACAGGCAAATGACCTGCCGAAATGCCAGACTTATTAACAAACCTATATCCCAAACCCTTGGATGCCAGAGAAGATAAGACATTTATGACCAAACTTGAATCCCCTCCAATGGGATCTGCACTCCACTCATGGCACCGGCCACTTCAGCATTTCCTAGCGGAAGAGTATCGTTTGTGAGTCCCCAAGGACTAAGCTTGACTGATGAAGGCATTAGCCTCCTGCAAAATTCCTGGGATACTCCATCTGTCCCTGAAATTCTCCAGGCTACTAGAGAGAGGTGTCCAAACAATATCAACGGATGAGGAGAACCCCCCTGGATCCAGAAGGAGATTCGAGCAGAATGGAATCCGAATTAGACAGGCACAGGCCAACTCCAAAAGAACCGGAAACCATGATTTCGCTCTCCAAAATGGAGTCACCAGCTCCGCTCGTTGGTGGTGCAATTGTGTCAAAACCCTGGGGAACATTGGAAATGAGGGGAAAGCATAGCACAGGCTGGGCGTCCAGTCCTGAAGAAAAGAATCCATGACTTGGGCTTATTGATCTGGACGCCAGCTGAAAAAAGTCAGAAGTTGGTAGTTGAGTCGAGATGCAAAGAGGTCCACTAGATAGGACCCCACAGGCGATTTAGTGCATGGAATACTCGTGGATGGAGTCTCCAGTCGCTGAAATCCCAAAGGTGACAGAACTTCCCGTTCGCAACAGCATTGCTCTGCCTTGCAAGATACTCCACCATTACTGATGTTGGAGGCAAAAATGTCAAAAATCCTTGGAGATTTCTGCCAGAATGCGGGATCTCATTCCGCCTAAATTGTTCACATAATGAGCCGCCAAGATATTGCCCACACAAAGAAGTATGCAACAATCTGACCTCTCCGGGTAAAGGCTGTGAATCACAAATGAACCTGCCAGGAGTTCCAAGCAGTTAATATCGAGGGTCAGTTCCTCCTGAGACCAGCGACCTCTGGTCGCAACAGCACCGAAATGAGCTTCCCAGACACAACAGCTGGTATCGGACCCAATCACAATTTCTGGTGTTGAGCCAAAAATCGCTCTGTCATTCGAGGCCTGCATGTGATCAAACCACCATAACATCTAAGACCTTGCTTCCTCCGAAAGGAGAATCTGTTGTACATAGCGGAGGCCTTTTCGGAGATTTCGAATCTTTAGCCTCAATAATTTAGGGGCCCGGGAAAAGTGGCCTGAATCGATGAGGCTGACAGGCTCACAATACGAGCGATCAACAGGATACAGTGTGAATGCTCAGAGTAGATGTCAATTCTTTCTCTTGATGCTCTGGACCTTTTGGGGAGGGAGTATCAGCTAGCAAAGGAGAGAGTCCACCTGAAATCCCAGAAACATTATGCACTGGGAAGGAGTCTGAACCAATTTCTGAGCGTTCACGATGTCCAATCCAAGCGTGTAAGAGCTAACTACAGACATTAGGCCATGATAATGATGTCACCTAAATAGATCATTAGAGGCACATCTCGTGCTCTCAGGAATTCGTATAGCATCATGGGGCGGAGCAGAGGCCAAAGGGAAGGACCTTGAACTTGTTACACTGAGCCTGCCAAAGGAACTGAAGAAAATGTCTGTGGGGCGGAAAAATGGGAATGGAGAGGTAAGCGTCTTTTAAATCTAGCTGAACCATCCAATCTAATTTTTTAAGAATATCCCTTCGGAGAAAGATTTCCTCCCTTTTGAAATGGCGATACACAATCCAACTATTGAAATCTTTGCGATTTAAGACCAGACGAAAACCACTCCCATTTTTCTCCAACAAGAGGATGCAGCTGAGAAACCCGTTGGGATGAGGGGCGTACACTTCGATGGTGCTGTTGTCTAGGAGACTTCGAACCTCTCAGGAGCTAAAATCTTGCTTCTCTCGTTGGGAAAAGGACATCGGGGTGTTGCGATGTGAACCTGTCACGGGGATCTGTAGAATTCCAGCCTGTAGCCCTGAACGATCTCTAGAACCCACGCATCTTGCATAAGAGCTTGCCAGTTGTATAGGAAGTACTGGATCCTTCCCCCCCAGTAACACATCGGAAAATGGAATTAACCTCACCTGTTGCCCCAAACTCTTGGGAAGAGCCCTGTGATACTCTATAGCATCCTCCCTGGAGACAATATTTGTTAGCTTTGGGTGCAAGAGAGGTAGAAGGTGGAATTAGTGGAGGAATCTTGGTAGCCCCCTCTGGTTTGCTGGTAGAAACCTCTCTTAGGCCTTGGTGGTAGCCACAGCAGAACGCTCAACCACTGAAGCACCTGGCCCTTCCAAAAAGTGAATGGAAGACTTTGCGAAGAGGCCCCTGTGCTTTATCCAGCTTACTAATTGTTGCCACAAACTTGGACAGTTCCTTGAGAAAAGCTGACCAAACAGCATACCCTGTGCTACTGGACCAGACTCAGAAGATGCAAGCTCAGTGAGCTTCAGATCTAGCTTAAGGAGGATGGATCTCCGCCGTTCACTGGAAATGACAGTTTACATTACCTAATTGGCATATTGCCCTTTGTGCCCAGCCGACCTGCTCATCAGGATCAATGCACATTGCAGACTCCTTAGCCCTGTAACCTAGCTCTAGAATCTTTGTTAGGGGCCCGGACATGTCTAAAAGCTTGTCCTGGCAAGAGCGCCAAGCCCTATTGATACCCTACATTGGATATTTAGAGTACTTATTGAAGTAAGTAACGAGTGCAGGATCTACCTCCGAAGTATCAGTAACCTTGCCTGGAAGATCAGATCAGGTCTGGGACATTCGGCGCATAACCAAGCCCTTACATCCTTGTCAAAGACATGACAGATATGCGACTGGACATATTCCACCACCTCCTGTGGAGGCATCCATATAGTGGACTTTGGGTGGACAATTTCGGCTCAAAGGTAAGTAACTTAGCTTGCGGAGAGGGGTCAACGTGACACAACTTGCGTTTTCGCTTGGTAGGACTCGGTTCGTCCTTGTGATCAGAACTCCAGGAGGAAGAAGAACCAGAATCCTCATTTTGCTTTGGATTAGGAGCGGAGTGTGTGGAAGCGCTGTAATCATGATCCTTTGCCAATGAGCTGGCCAATCTTTCAAAATCAGTGACGTGGGGGCCCCTGGGGGTTTTCACACTGGCCTTCTCTTAGGAGTACGACTGACCACTGTGCTTGTATAGAGGGGTAGGCAGACAAACCTGCTGCTCTGTGTATCCACACAGGTGTCGCCTTAGGGGATCAGTGTCTCTTGCTAGGGCATTGTTCACTGAATACTGCACCCCAGCATTGAGTGTGTCCACAAGGTCTTGCTTCAAAGACCCAGGAGGGTCATCATAATAAAACTCCTCTTCATATTACTGAGCCATGTTCCAAATGTATGCAGCGCAGAGCAATAGATGTCTCCGGAGGAAAAAAGACCAAAAGTGGAGGGGAGAGGAGTTGGCCTAACGGCTAGGGCGGTCGACCTCGAATCTGGGGAACTGGGTTTCAGTCTCGGCAATGATGCTGAAAATCCTGTGATTCTAGGCAAATCACTTAATCTCCCCGTGCCTAACAAAAATGAATGTGTCCTCACGTAACGCAACTGGTGCTATGTAAAGCGCTCCGATACCCGATTCGGGTCAAGTTCGCGCTATATAAAACTCTGTAAAAAAAAAAAAATCAGAGGACTGAAAAAAACCTAAACCTCTAGGAATAATCAGGGAGCAGTGATTCAAAACCCAATAACAGGCCAACCAAGCCACGAGGGCTATTGCATAAATTTGAAAGTGGAGGGAGGACCTGCAAAAGAAACTCTAGGCTGAGCCTATGAATATTTTTCAACCCTGTGGTGAATCTGAAGACACAGGGCGTAAATGGGGAGTCACACTCCTTAGGGCAGAGAGACGAGAGACTCGGACACGTCTCCCTGCGTTCAGTCTAAGCCATCTAATCACCTAAGGCAAAGTTTTGGCTGTCACGCATGCACGTTGGCTGACAAACATCGTGCTAGAAAGAAGGCCATGCGACTGTCAGCCGCATGGCCTCACTCTCCATCTCCCACACCACAATAAAGACCAGGGCAAAAAGATGCCCTGTCGGGAGGAAAAACGTTCCCTTGCAATAAGGTGTAATAACATAAAAACATGCAATAGCAGTGACCCTTAACCCGGTCGCTCCACCTACCGCACGGCCCCCATGTGCACTGGTCACCGCTGCTGCCTCTGACACAGCCTCTCCTTCCCGCTCCGCGTGCTGCCGCTGCCTCTAGGGCCTCCACCCTCAGGCTTGCCCCCTCGCTGCTCCTCCGTTCGTTTTTCCCGCCCTCTGGCTTGCCCCCTCGCCACTCCTCCTCCGTTTTTTCCCGCCCTTGTCTCCCCCGCTCCCCGCCGCTGATCCCCTGCGGCCCGCCCCCTTCCTCTTCCCCGATCCCCATTCACCGCCCCGCTCCCGCCTCCCAGCTGCTCCTCCCTCCCACTTCGCCATATATGGCGGGGACCGCGTGTACGCGCAGCGGCCACGCCGATGGCGCGCTAAAGGCAAGCCCGTCTACGCCCGTCCACGCCTGGACCGCGCCCAGCGCCAGATCACCAGGTCCGCGCCGAAGCCAGCCAACCCGTCAGATACGCCGCCACCCTCCGCGCACTCAACTCCGGCCGACTGCCAGCCTGCTACCAAGCCACCCCGAAACACACTCACGGAGCCTTCACCTGTCATGCCTGCCACGTCACCTGCACCTGCTCCTGCACCGCACCCGCTAAGACAGGCTCCAGCAACAATCACCTCAAGTGCATCCTGCTCAACACCCGCTCCATCCACAGGCACGCCGTCGAACTCTGGAACCTCCTCGACACAACTTCACCAGACGTCGCCTTCCTCACAAACATGGATGAACGCCTCCTCTGCTCCCGACATCGCCATAGCCATCCCGGATGGCTACAAAATCGCCCGGAAAGACCGCGTCAACCAAACCGGAGGAGGCATCGCCATCGTCCACAGACACTATCCGAATCACGACCAACTCCAACGACTCCTTCGCCGCCGCCGAACACCTTCACTTCCAGATACACACTGACCCCAAAACCACCCTCAGAGGTACCCTTGTATACAGACCCCCAGGACCACGCACACAATTCAGCGAAGCCATCGCAGACCTCGTCAGCCCGCATGCCCTCACCTCCACAGACTACATCCTCCTAGGAGACCTCAACTTCCACCTGGAGAACAACAACGACAGCAACTCCGCCACCCTGCTGGACAACCTCGCCAACGTCGGACTCAAGCAGCTGGTGAACACCCCCACCCACTACGCCGGCCACACGCTTGACCCCATCTTCACCTCCAGCAAGCACATCTCCATCAGCCACTCCACCGAACTACACTGGACAGACCACAGCTGCGTCCACTTCAACTTCAGGAGAACCACGACCCACCACCAACCTCAACAGGTTCCCCGCAGAAGATGGAGCAAGATCACCGCTGACCAGCTCACCACCTGCCTTAGCCAGAACCCCCCTACCATCACAACGGACCCCAACGAAGCAGCCCGCAACCTCACACAGTGGCTCACAAACTGCGCTGATGCCCTCGCACCACTGAAGAACCCCCCCAGCAGACACGGCAGCAGGAAAGCCCCTTGGTTCACCGACGACCTCATTATCTCCAAGAAAACCTGCCGCACCCTCGAGAAAGCCTGGCGTCACGAGCAGACAACTGAAAACATGACAGCCCTCAAGAACGCCACCCACGAACACCACCAGCTGATCCGTACCACCAAAAGGACCGCATTCAAAGAACGCTTGGACAACAACTCCCACAACAGCAAGGAACTCTTCAGCACTGTCAAAGAGCTCTCCAGCCCCAGCGCCTGCAACAACGACATCACACCCTCGCAGGACCTCTGCGACTCACTCGCCTCGTTCTTCCACCGTAAGATCGCAGACATACACAACAGCTTCGGCGCACAGACCACGCACCCTACCACCGACCAGGCGCCCCCCACCACCACCCTCCGCACCTGGACCACGGTCAGCACTGAAGACATCACCCACACGATGAACAACATCCATTCCGGCTCACCAACAGACCCCTGCCCACACCACATCTTCAACAAAGCCAACTCCATCATCGCACCCCAACTCCGGGACATCATCAACAGCTCCTTCGCAGTCGCCACCTTCCCGGAGAGCTGGAAACACGCCGAGCTCAGCGCCCTCCTGAAGAAACCCATCGCGGACCCCACGGACCTCAAAACTTCCGCCCCATTTCTCTCCTCCCTTTTCCGGCCAATGTCATCGAGAAGACCGTCAACAAGCAACTCTCCGCCTTCCTCGAGACCAACGGATCCCTCGACACCTCGCAGTCCGGCTTCCGAGCAAACCACAGCACAGAGACCGCCCTCATAGCAGCCACCGACGACATCAGGTCCCTGCTCGACAAAGGGGAGACGGCGGCCCTCATCCTCCTGGACCTCTCAGCAGCCTTCGACACCGTTTGCCACCGCACCCTAATACAGCGCCTCAGCAACATCGGAATCCAAGGTAAGGCCTTGGAATGGATCATCTCGTTCCTCGCCGGCAGAACACAGAGTCCGCCTCCCCCCGTTCTGGTCCACGGCCACCGAAGTTATCTGCGGCGTCCCGCAAGGATCTTCTCTCAGCCCCACCCTCTTCAACGTCTACATGAGCCCCATCGCACGCCAACACAACCTCAACATCATCTCCTATGCCAACGACACCCAGCTGATCCTCTCCCTCACCAACGACCCCGCCACCGCCAGAACCAACCTCCAGGAAGGAAACACCCTCTACGCTGGAACCACAGCCAAACTACATAAAAGACTCCAGCGCATACAGAATGCCTCGGCATGACTTATCCTGGACACCCCCCGCTTCAGCCACATCTCCCCCCAGTTGAAAGACCTGCACTGGTTCCCCATCAGCAAGAGGATCACGTTCAGACTCCTCACCCATGCACACAAGGCTCTCCACGGCATGGGACCCACTTACCTCAACAACCGCCTCACTTTCCACGCACCCACCCGCCAGCTCCGCTCCGCCAGCCTCGCCCTCGCCACCGTCCCACCCATTCGCAAGACCACCGCCGTAGGAAGATCATTCTCCTACCTGGCGGCCAAGACTTGGAACTCCCTCCCCACCCACCTACGACTGACCCAGAACCATCTTGCCTTCAGGAAACAACTCAAGACCTGGCTCTTCGAGCAGTAGCGTTTCCCCCCCCTCCGACCCCCCCAGCGCCTTGAGACCCTTCGGGTAAGTAACACGCTTTACAAATTCCATGATTGATTGATTGATTGATGCTATATGCAAAGTATGCAATGAAAGTAAATTAGGCAATAAGCATCCATATGCAAACATGAGGAATGTGCTTAACTGGCTGCCAAGCAGCACAGAAAGGGGAAGCTGGTATGATGCAAGAGGGTTATATAGGACTGGGTGTCTAAGGTTATTCAGGTGATTGTAAAGGAGTCCTGGGAAATGTAGAAACTTAATTTCATTGGCTGCTTGTCTGAAAAAAGTAAAGAAGGAGGAGCATAATCGGAACCTCCGGTCCTGACCTAGAATTGCATCTGGGGTGCTCGCCTCTGTCCAAATAAATTAGACCTCTTACCCAGCACCGGACACGCGTTAGCAGAGACCCTAATGGACTATAAGTAATATTCCAAACTTAAACAAGATTTAAAGATCTCTATTGCGCAAATAGCAGAGCATTCACCAAATATGTCTTCCATTTAATAACAAGACTCCCATCGGCTACAACAAAGAAAGGCCAAATATTTGCTGATATTTGTTATGTACAAGCTATTTAATTTCAAAACATTTCCTTATGTTTTTGTTCAGAAGGGGTCATTCTTAGAAATTAATTGCAGAGTCAAATTTGCTTGAAAATGTTGGCCTGATTTTAACTTTGCTCCATTGTTAAGGGTTTCAACTGTTAGGTTTTCATCTGTGATTCAGGATACCATGATAAATGGTGTAAACAGTTTTAGCTGTAGGTAAGTAATTCTTTTGTGTATGAGCTCACCACACTGGGGGCATGTTGCACCAGTAGGAGCAGTGTCAGCCAGTAGCGGCCGGCACATGTAAGAGGGGCGGGTGGGTGGGGATCGGATAAGTCGACATACGACGGGAGAAGTAAAATGAAATTTAAAAAAAATTAAACCACTTACCTTTTGCTCGCTGCATCCCTGACTCAGTGATGCGGCGAGCGCAAGTTAAGTGGTTTTATTTTGTAAACTTTTACCTCTCCTGTCGTATGTTGACTTACCCAACCCCCATCCCACCTAATCGCTCTTACCTGTGACCGCTGCCGCTGGTGTCAGCTAGCGGAATAGTACAATGCAGCAACAGCAGCGCTGTATTTGTTTTTGTTTTGCTTTTCTTTTTTTTTAGGCTCAGGAGGTCAAGGAATAAGAGTGGACTACTTTGTTAATGGTTTATACAAGCATGTTGGTCTCGGACGAAAGTTCCAACTATGACAATGGAGTAACCACTGTTTAGGTTACAGACAAGAAATGTTACCAGGTTTCGTTAGATGCCTTCTCCCTTTTTATCTTCTTTCATATTTTCTTTTCCATTCTCTCCCATCATTCCCCATAACTTTTCCTTTTTAGGTAGCGCCTGAGCCAGCGCGCATGCGCTGCTCTGCGAGGCTTCTTGTGTTTACTCCGTGGAGGTCTGACTCCTCCCACACATAGGATTGGCTTTTGCGTGTGTCTTTCAATAATGAAAGCATGCAAATGGCTAAAGGTGGGCGCATGTCCCACCTCTTTTTTTTTTTTAATTTTCACTCCCACATCCTTTTGTTCTCGGGAGCGAGCAGCAGCGCGCATTCCTCGTGGGTCAGGTTACACACAACGCGTTGTGCTTTCTCTTTTGCTTGTTTTATATGAGTGTTCGGGCTCCGCGCTGCCTCCCAGGCTATGAATCCTGTTCGGAGTGAGTTCGCCAGTAAACAGGAAGTCCAGTTTGCCAATGATAGTTGGACCTGCTTGAGCGATTCTTCGAGGTCTCCCCTGGCGCTGTACTTTAGTCTGAATTAATACCATGTCACTACAGTGCCGCCTGTAAATGATCTATTGCGGAAACATTTTATAGTGGCATGCGGGGAGCAGAGCACGCGCTCTAAATAGGCCACACATGGAGAGCAGTGCCTAGCAATGGTTTTCGACAAAAAGTAACATTTACCTTCCACCAGGCGCCCGGTTTTATGTTTTTTTTGGGGGGTCTGTTCGGGCATCACGCTGCCTCGCATGGCTCCCTGTTTCATGTTTATTTTATGGGTATGTTCGGACGCCGCGTTGCCTCGCACGGCGCCCATTTTCATGGTTTTTTAAGTTTAAATATCTGCTTTCTAATCCCTCCCCTCCCGTTGTAATTGTTAAATTTCTTCCTGCCCCCCTTCCTATTGTCCATGCCGTCTTTACTCTCACCCCCCTCTCTCGTTGTTTCCTGCCCCCCTCCCGTTGTCCGTGCCGTCTTCACTCCCCCCCACCTCCTGTTTACTGCCGAAAGTACAAGAAAAGCATCCAGGCACCTTGCGCTTACCTTATTCCCTTATAAGTTACCCTTTTTACCTTAAGATCTGGTGCATTGGTAGACTCGATCACCACTAAGTTCAAGGGTAATTTTATTTTGCTTGGCGTTTCATTTTAAGGCACAGGCTTACCATTGTGATTTGAGCAAATAACCATAATCTGGATCTCACCCACACACAGGGATGCTTATGATTGCAGCATGCTCGGCTCTAAAGCAGCTGCTTCTAACCATTCTCACTCACCAAGCACTCTTGCTGCCTCTGCTAAAATTGTGTGACCGATTAGGCAGCAGATGTGACCAAACACTTAAAAGGTCCCAAAGGCGAGACCTACTGGCTATGCCAATGCTTGTTTTCACTTCCATGCTTTATTTTCTTGGTACGCCTCTTGTGTATCTTGCTTTTTTTACTTTTACCTTTCACTAACCCTCATTCTGGACAAATTAATAATTACCTTAAGCACAATATAGATATCTTTGGATCTTGCAAGTCTGAAACAATATTTGCAGCCAAAACTTGAAAATAATTACAGCCAGGTTCTTTGTTGAATTAGGATCTAGTTGTGTGGAAGATAACCCAGTGTGTTACACTACCCTTTTTTTTTTATTTCAAAAGCTTTATTGGTTTTTTCAGACACAAAATAAATAAAAGATGCAGAACAGAGTGGTAGAAGTACAGAAGCACATCAATGGCTTAACAGTTGCATAGTAGTGTACCATAGGTCACATGTTAACGTAGTGAGCGATGATTCGTAGGCCAATTTTATCCAGCCAGACCTTGTTAAAGAAGAAAGAAAGACATGTGTGTATCCTAGCGTAGATAGTTGTGTTAAATATCCGTATCCTCTTTTCAGCATGGAAAAAGTCAAGAGAGAGAAGAAGCAATAATACTATTACTACTAACTGAAAGGGACCACGGTTAAGCGAGACTATATTTCTGAGGTTGGTAAATTATGTGGGTTTAAAGACCTTAGATGCAGAGTCAAGTGTTTTCCATATCTTCCTGTGCCTAGGTTTCTAAGGGGAAGTATTTAAGGCGATATTATCCGCACCCCTTAAAGTTAGCCATTCTTCCCATTTCTTGAATGAGATTTTCTCACAACTCTTCCAGTTACACAGCACTATTTTACACGCCAGTGTTAGCATTAAGTCAAGCATAAAGCACTAACCTCTTTTTTTTAATGGAGATGAGTTATGAGACGCATGGTAATGGCTACTGCTTCATTCCAGTTGCATCTGTTGCCTTCACAGCCCGATGCATTGTCGTATCGCTTTTACTGCTGCATGCACCGTTTTCTGTTTCTGGAGTGAAGTATAGCTCTGTCGCCCTTCTCTTACAGTAAACATTTATCGTTTACTGTGTACATGGGTTAAATCCCTTCTGTACACTGTTAAGATGCAAGGAAACGGCAACGTAAGGTAATGAAGGAATGTATTACATAAGGTGAGTAGAGTGGCAGCTGATGGAACCTGCATCAACGGCTCGTAAACACCTTTAGCTAGCTTATTACACACATTAAAATGTACGAGGATGTCAGCATGCAAGGATATTACATCACAGCAGAAGGTCAAGAGCTCAATAAATGTTCATCTTCTTTTATGCAATCATTTTGACCAGCATACGTTTTTCAGGTTCACTTTACCTAGATATGAGTCAGATCTTGTTGGATAATGTCTGCCTCTGAAATGATTTCAGCATTGGGGGACTTTACTTCAGTCTTCTCTGTTGTAAGAACTCTTACTTTGTGTTCTAATTTAAGGAATAAGCTGTCACCTTATGTTGTATAATGAGAGATGCTCTTATAGTGTACAAAATATGCGTTTCTAAATAAATGTTCTTAGTATTTCTTTGACCAATCCTGAAAGTGATAATGTTTTTTCTGTTCTGCAGACTTGCTGAAATACAGAAAGATGTGGAATATAGACTGCCATTCACCGTAAACAACCTGACGATCAATATTAACATGTAAGTACAGCTTTATCAATAATGCACTGACATCCAGCTGAAATTCTGAGCTTTAATTGTCAAGAAATTCCCTACAGTAAAATGCCACTAAAAGTAAAAAAATATGTCTTTGGCTTGTGAGATTTTCTTCTCAAGAGTTTTTGTAGCGATAGCGTATGGTGATGGGGAACTCCCACAAGGAAACAATCACTCCTGCCCCCCGGAGACTAAAACCCAGCCGTTTGGACATTTCAATAGTTCAGGCAACATAGAGTACACACCTATGAAGTTGGCTCAAAACTCTCTCTGTGCTTCTCTTTCTGCCTTATTACAGTGACACAGAGGTAACAATGAGATGTTTAACCAGTGTCACTGTAAGCAACCAGGAGATCTGTGGAAATCTAGATATCTGCATTAGGCAGTGTTAGAACTGTGGTCACCAATTCCGACGTGGTAGCTTGGCGCGAGGTAGGAAGGTACCCGAAGGCAATGTGTAAAGCAATGTGTAAAGCGGTTGTGCAGCACTCACTCACCCGGACTCAGTCATGCGCACACAATAAAGGATAATAACAATGAAGGACACCACACCAGGTTGTTTGGTAAAACAAGATCTTTTATCTAATGCAAGGCATGACGGATGAATTTATTTCAATACCAGAACAGAAGGTCTCACGACCACAGTAATTTCATTTGCAGATAATCTCAGGGCATCAATTAATTTGTTCTAGTAAGCATGGCAAGTAATCTCAGGGCATCTGAATCCATTTTAGTGCACAGACCCAGTACTCTTAGAGCATCAATTAATGCATTCAGTACCAGAACAAGCAATCTTAGAGCATCAAGTAATTCATTCAGGTGAACAGAACAGTCTTCTGCCCTATCCATTTGCTTAATAAAGTGAAAAGACTGTATTTTTACACATACTGCACCACATGAAGGGTCTTAAGGCAGGTTTGCAGCATACAACAAACATTGTGGCCGCAGGCTAGGCGGTGCGCACGTCTGTGTCCGCGCCCTCACTCCCACTCTTACCACATTTCTCTTTCGTGATGTTAGGTCGGAGGTTTCGATAAGCTTGATTGCAGGCCCCTCCTCGATTCCAGGATACCGGACCATCTCCCCACGCACTCTGTCATCTGCACCAGCACGCCATCAATGTGTCCCGGTACGGGTTTGCAGCCCCTCCAGCCCCTCTATCCTTCACTGCCTCGCTGGTTACGTGCAGCCGTGGAGCTGAGGCGCGGCCGCAGAGCGGCGGCTCGCGGCCTCTTCTGGGTAACCAGCGGCGGGGCAGAACAAGCACCGTAGCCGGTCAGTGCCCAGCGTTCCGTAGCTCGTTTTTTCACTCTGCGGAGAGGACGGTGTCGTCGGAGGACGGAGGCGCTGCAACGGAGGCGGAGGTGGTTGCTGATAAAAACTGCTTGGTGGAAGGTGTAAGTAGGGCGGGTGATAAAGTCAAAGGAAAGGTGAGTGCTCCCCCGACTTTTGGTAAGCTCCATGTAAAGAAACAAGTGGCTAAGAAGGCAGCAAATGGCAAGGTGAAGGTAAAGGGTTCCAGAGGCTCAAGTATCCAATAAAGTTTGGGGGGGCTCTCCGGGCAAGAACAGCATCCTAACCTTGTGGCTGATGTAGACTTTGTGGAGGAGGCGGGTAGGCATAGTCTTAGCCGAAGGCAAGAGTTCAGGTACGCGGAGGCAGTCCCAGGTTCAAATTTGTGTCGAACATCCCAGAGAAAGGGGCCATTGAAAGGTGCAAAAAAGGTCTATACTGTGGGTTGCATTACCCCCTCACTGCGTTCTTTCTTTAATGTGCTGCCTCAGGTATTAGATATGCACCCTCTTGTTTCCTCTACCCCTTCTCTTTCCCAAGCCATCACTATGGCCGAATCTATCCCAGCCTCTTCATTTTCACTGGCACAGGCCCCGGCCCCAACGTTCTTTCCGGTGGAGGCGGCCAATACAGAGGCCAATACAGAGGGACAGCATATGCACGGTGAGGTCCTCATCGCTTCCCCCTCCAGAGCAGGTGACTTAATGAGACCAGAAGACGCTATATCGGGGGTCGCGAATTCCCCGGTTCCCAGTTCTCTCTTACCTTCCACTCCGAGTCAGACCGCAGCGGCGGGGGTGGTGAACGGGGGGGGAATCGTCATTAGAAGATATTCTCACTTCTATGAGGGAAGAGATAAGGAACGGGTTTCAGATCTCCAATGGAAATCAGAATGAGATCAGGGCTGCTTGCGAAATATTGGAGAGGAAAGTTGACGGATTGTATGCAAGAACTGAATCTCTAGAGGGCTCGGTGGGGGATCTTAAAACCACCTTGGAGTCAGCAGAGGCAAAGATTCAAGATATCCATAAGGAAGGGGACGCTCTGCGGGAAAGAGTTGAATCACTGGAAAATTACTCCCGCCGTAACAATCTTCGCCTCCTTAAGGTTCCGGAGGATAAAGAAGGGGCGATCTAAAATCCTTTGTGGTCTCCTTGTTAAAAGACTCTCTAAAACTAGATGAGACACCTGAGGCTCTGCTGAAAGATATCCCGCGGATACATAGAGACCCTTTTCGGCTAAACCCCGGCAGAACCAAACCTAGGAAGATCTTGATTAACTTCAATACATATACCTTGAAAGAAACGATCTTAAATTTGGCTCTTAAAGTCAAATCATTACAGGGCCCAGATTTTTCCTATGAAGTTCGTCCGATCTTTCCAAATCTACGTTGGAGAGACAGTGGGAGCTTGGCCAAAGGATGGACAAATTCAGATCATTGGGCGCAACGGTGCAAATGAGGTTCCCCGCGTTTCTGCGGTTCATGTACAATAACAAAATGTATAATATTAGATCGCCAGCAGACGCAGATCAATTACTGGACTCTATTAAGGCTTCTGTTGGTGGACCTTAGCAGGTTGCTGCAATATTCGGTGTAAGTCCGGTATAGGGTCAGCTTTTTTTTTTTTTTAGTTGTGTCTTAGATGCTGGAAACATCTATCTATTTCCTATACAGGGCCCTAGTGTAAAGATTACAAAAAGGCAAAAAAAAAAAAAGGGGGATGCTCAAAGAGAGAGTATCAGTAATTAAGGTATAAAATTTGGGGTCATTTTATAAGGGGAAAAAAAAAATATGAAAAAACTCAAAAGAAAAAAGAAGAGAAGGAAAAGAAATAAAAAAAAATATATTTATTTTTTTGGGAGGTGGTGGTCGTTTAAGCATAGTTGGGTGAAAAGGGAGGGAAAAGTCAATAAAGAAACGATGGGATAAGGAGAATAGAAAATACATTTAGATTAGAAGGGAGCAACGATGGGAGAAAGAGGGAAAAGAGGGAAAAAAAAAGGGGGAAAACACAAACACAATCTATTTATAGTATATGCAGGAGACAAAAAAAAAAAAAAGAATACAAAGAAAAAAAACAGACACCTAATGCATATTACAGCAAAGCTAAAAGTTATGAGTGTAGCCTTCTCATTTTTCCCATCATACGATTATTTATTCTTCATTATTCCTCATTTCTCCGACAAGCAGTCTTAGTATCGTCGGGTGTGTAAGGGGGGGGGGGAGGACGGACAGACGACGTTAAACTGGCCATACAGCTAGCCAGTCTAAGCTGGAAGGGGTTCTCTTGGGGAGGGGGGGGGAGGGGGTAGAGGGATGGGGGCACTGGGTGCAACGGGGAAAGGGGAAAAAAACCAAAATTATCCTCAAAAGCCAACCTTCTTTGTTTTTTTTGGGCAGGTAAGGGGGAGGTGTCACTACTTTACTTTCAGATAATCTTGTTTTCTGAGGCAGGGATTTGTGTTGTAGGTTCGGCCAGCGGGTCCCGGGGCTTACAGGGGGCGAGAGGCTTGATATGAGTTCCTTGCATTACTTATCCTGGAATGTTAATGGCCTGTGCGGTAAGGCTAGAAGAGATCGTATTTTACAATATCTAAGGGACTCTCACGCACAGGTCATTGCCTTACAGGAGACACATCTTCTCAAAACAGAGATCACGGATATATTAAACAAGCATTTGCAATGCAATAGGTCTCGCATTTACGCGAGTTTGAGCTATTGACATTGCAAATACCAATTCCTTTTATTTTTGTTTTAGTTTTTAAAACATAGATCGAAGGCATTGTCATTTACAATGCCACTAGCTTAAACTCGCGTAAATGCGAGACCTATTGCATTGAAAATGCTTGTTAAATATTCCAACCAAGCTTACCTCCCGTTTGGTTTAACACGTTGTCACTTTACCTAAGTTATAAGGTCATCTATTCCTTAATATGCAGAAAATGTTGGAATGTTTCCAATGCGCAAAATAACCTTTACAATTCTCCATGTTCTTGTTATATTTCCATTTGTGAAATCTAGCTTATCGCTGTTTGCATGGCAATCACAGGCAGGAGACTGCCTCAGAGTGCTAATAAAAGACGTGATCACAAAGTCCTAAGCTCCCTGCATGTACAGCTCAGCTCATGTCCCCAGAGTACTTTTTATTTTACAATTCCTCTGAAAATAAGAGCATTTTACATCACTCATCATTATTGATAATTACTTGATGAGTTTCAAACATAAAGCATAAGAGCATTGCTCAGCTTCATAAAAGGACATTTCCATTCATCGGCTTGCAATCCAATAGGTCTCGCATTTGCGAGAGTTTAAGCTATTGGCATTGTAAATAACAATGCCTTTTATTTGTTGGTTTTAAAAATAAATACATAAATAAAAGACATTGTCATTAACAATGCTAATAGCTGAAACTCTTGCAAATGCAAGACCTATTGCATTGCAAATGCTTGTTCTATTTGGCAGGAAAACAGTCAGATTTTAGAACTTTTCTTGAGCATTAAAGCCAGTGAAGGTGCAATAGAATCGGCTATATCGTGCAACACTTTAGTGGGGCAAGGGTCCGAAGGAGCTTCGTAGTTGAATATTTTTATACGTTTGATCATGCGTTCAGTGGAAATTGTAGGAAATTGAAGAGCTGGGCGGTTAGGATCTGAGGGAGTGGCAACTGGGACTGAGTGATCTGTCCCATTGATAACTTATGTAGGCCTGAATCTCCTAAAACCTCTAAGGGCAAGACCTCATTGTCGTTCTTGTAGGACCAAATGTTTTCTACATTACAGGTATTTGAAATTGTCACCTTCAACTTCTTAAATTGAGACAAGTCCAGTGGGGAGCTCCAAGATCCATCTAGGGGCTACTTCTCTCCTGATTCAACCCGACGCACCTTGGAGAAATATTGAATGGGTTACATACAACCACTGGCTCAAATTAAGCACTGCTTACAACAGGCTGTACCGTGGACCCTGGCGAAGATTTCAAAATTAAGGATGTGGAAAGAGACATATTTTTGGGAATTTGCAGTTATTTTAAGATAAGTCACGTTTACAGTCTAAGGCACAGGGAGGCAAAGAGGTGCTCCCTGAATCACACAAATCTTGGACAAATGTTGAAGCTGGGATTATTGTAAGTAGGAAAACCAAAGGGGATGATGGACGGAGTGTTGAACATTGCAAGCACTCACCCCCAGTCAACTGATCTGGGTTTAATTCATCATCCCCTTTGGTTTTGCATTATTGTAAGTAGGTCCACATGTCCTAGGGTCAGCCATTAGTGTCTGCACTCTGCATTCTCAAACGTCATGGAGCAGCACACCCTCTCTTAAATGTGCTGTAACTCGGTCCTCTTGCGGGTGTTAATCTCTGGCATCTGTCGCCTGACTGTATTTATTTTGCGCAACACGCTATAGTGTTGCCACATTTATTTGTAACCCTGTCTCCTGCCTGGAACGTTTCTTTTTTCGTCTCGCATTGAGAGTTTCTTATTGTTGATTTAATGGATGTCTGGTATGTGTTTATTGCCAGCGGTTTTTATTGTTGCATAAAAGGGCAGGTATTTGGTCTGCGGTATTTGTATAGTTGAACAGCAACTGGACAGGCCTTTCTTGGCAGAGATTCCCTCAAATATGAGGGGGTGGGCGGGCCGTTGTCCCCCGGGGCACTATGTAGGTAAGATAGCAGTGGGTGAACTCCGGGTGCTACTCCTGTTCTAATAAGAATACCAGAAATTGTTGGTAGAGAAGACCAGCTTGGTGAGTTCGAAATATATTTAAAAGATTGAACAGATTCTTAAACAAACTTTGCATCCTTAATTTGTGTTTGAATACATGACAGACACCTTTGCTTACCATTCGACAACATTCAAAAGCATGGCTCAGCGAGCCATAAATAGGTGGTCCTCGGCAGGTCACTGGGTTAATCCTGGCCCTTGCAGGCTCATCTTCCCAGGGTTATTATATTCGATAATACAGACACCAGTTAAATACAGTGCTGCAAGCCGACGGAAGTGTAGAATGAACCGCTATGTTAAAACAAGTCAATATTTATTATTTGAGCACTTAAGTAGAGTAATTAAAATAGGGAGCAGCAGCCAGGATTATACATCAGGGACAGCTCGAAAGGACAACTTTCTCTCTGTCCTCGAGAAGAGAAGGGGCATGGTGACATATCAGCTGGGCCAGCCTCCTATTTGCATATTCTCGAGGGCTTTGTGTAAAAATAAAGTATTAGCCGCTGTTAAGACGTGCATTTTTAGCCGCTCCACGTGAATTCTAATGGCGCTGGAGGGCTTGGAAGAGGGAAGACCTCCTCGCGGTGAGAGCCAGGCGCTGGCGACGGCAGGGGAACAGATTGGGGGGAGAGGGGAGATGTGGACTGGGGCTGCCAGCGAAGGAAAGGGGTGAGGGCATCGGAGAGTGCCAGGGGTCGGCGCCAGGACAGAGCGTGTAAAAGAGCTCAGTGGACACCTCCGAGGGTTGCATTAAACTGTGGAAAGGGGTGAGGGCATTGGAGAGTGCCAGGGGTCGGCGCCAGGACAGAGCGTGTAAAAGAGCTCAGTGGACACCTCCGAGAGTTGCATTAAACTGTGGAAAGGGGTGAGGGCATTGGAGAGTGCCAGGGGTCGGCGCCAGGACAGAGCGTGTAAAAGAGCTCAGTGGACACCTCCGAGAGTTGCATTAAACTGTGGAAAGGGGTGAGGGCATTGGAGAGTGCCAGGGGTCGGCGCCAGGACAGAGCGTGTAAAAGACCTCAGTGGACACCTCCGAGAGTTGCATTAAACTGTTAATTGAGAGCTGAGGGAGGGAGGGCGAGAGAGAGATAGAAAGGGGGAGGGAGATGAGAGACTTGATGGAACGACGGAAGCGGGGAACGCGCTGCTTTAAAAAAGCTGCAATAATAACATGCGCTCCCATTACATAAAGTTGTCTCCAATCCGTGAAATAACCGCAGTGTAACATAGCGTCGTGCTTAATATCAGTGCCTGCAAAGTAGCTTAATCCCATGTTATCCAAAGCGGTGAAAGTGAAAGCAATGGAGCAGAGCATCAAAGGGCTGGATGAGAAGGGAGGGGGGAATGCAAGGGTCAAAGAGGCAGGGAGAGCGACGTAAAGCCATATGGCTGCTTTGCGCGCGTGCACGCCTCGTGCACTGTAGCTCTATGCCGGGGAAGCACTTTCAAAAATCCACTTACAAAATATCTCAAAGAGACAGCTTTCGCTGTCTCAGCGAGACCTAAAAATCAGAAATGGATTGATAATTTTGCTGTTACCGATCAATCGGCTAATATAAGAGGGATCGTCTTTATTTTTAAAAAGAATGTCAATGTTAAAATATTAGAGCATAAGGAGGACCAGAGTGGGAGATGGCTTATGTTAAGAGCCTCATTAGGTGAGAGTACATACTCATTGGTCGCCTACTATGGCCCAAACCAAGATAATCCCTCGTATTTAGACCTTATTCGGAATCATTTGTTAAATGTCAACGACCCTATTATCTGGTGTGGAGATTTTAACGTCGTGCTGAACCCAAAACTCTAAGTCCCCAAATTCGAGGGCCAGCGTGGCCTCAATCTCGGCAAATGCTATTATCAATAATGGCACAACTGGGTCTAGCCGACATATGGAGGGAGAGGGCGGGTAATAAACTGGGAGTCTCATTTCGGAATCTTAAATACAAGCACAGATCAAGAATCGACTATGCTTTGTTTAGTTACTGCCTTAATGACTCATTAACGGAGATTTCATATCTCCCCTCTCACCTCTCTGATCATTCCGCAATTAGTTTTACTTTGAATGTTGGCCAGCAGGCAGGACACGTGTCTTGGTCATTCGACCGGTCCATCCTTCAAGATGAGGAGGAAATTAGTTTTCTTATAGCCGAAACTAAGTTTTTTTTGGAAGTAAATCTAGGTTCCACCTCAATTCCCACTGTGTGGGATGCTCTCGAGGCATTTTGGAGAGGAAATATTACCTGTAGAGCCTCCCGGAGAAGGAAGTTATATAGGGAAAAGATTATAAACATAGAAGTCGAAATGAAAACTATTGAACAATAACTTAGTACCTCTATAGGCTCAATTAGACAGCAAGAAAAATTAGTTTACCTAAAAACACAATTGGAGTGTATTTCACAAGAAAGGGTTGCTAGTAGATGGGAGGCAAGTAAGAATTCCCATTTTGAGTTCGGGGAAGCAGCTGGGAGGATGCTAGCGTGGAAAATAAAAGCAGATCAAACAAAAAAATACATTAGAGAGATAAAGCTGGAAGGTGAACAATCCTCTCGATCTGCAAGCTCTGATATAGGGAGAGCCTTTCAGGAATTTTTTCAGGCTATTTATAGAGAGGATATCACTGACGATCTTTTTGCAAGAAATTCTTGGTTAGATAAAATATCCCTGCCAAGCCTCACTCGGGTCCAAAGCAGCTATATGGATTCGGAAATAATAGAAGCAGAGGTTAGAGAAGTTATTGGGCAACTTAAGCAAGGGAAGGCAGCTGGTACAGATGGCTTACCAGCAGAACTATATTGTGCCTTGAGCGAAGCTATAATACCAACGCTGACGGTTCTTTTTAATAGTATTCTGTTAAAAGGGGACGACCCTCCTAAATCATGGAGTGATGCCACCATAGTTCTGATACTTAAACCTGGGAAAGACCCGACCGAATGCGGATCATACCGCCCGATATCACTTCTTAACAACGACTATAACATTTTTGCAGCTATTATGTCAGCCAGGTTGGGGAAGGTCATAGCCTCAATAATAAATCAAGATCAAAAAGGTTTCATAAAAGGCCGTCAGTTGGCTGACCTTATGCATGATTTAGTCGGGGCCATTGATATTGCCTCTAGCTTCTCTCTGCCGTTAGCTACTTTCACGTTAGACGCAACTAAGGCCTTTGACAGGGTGAGTTGGCCTTATCTGGCTGCGGTACTGAGAAAATTAAATTTCTCTTAGTAAACAACACCTTGTCAGAACCTGTAAATATTACAAGGGGGACAAGACAGGGCTGCCCCCTTTCTCCCCTGCTTTTTAATTTTTATATTGAGCCTTTTGCTCAAGTCCTACGGGAGGAAGTTAATATCCCCTCTTTTAAATATGAGGGGTGGGAAAGGAGGGTAGCTCTGTACGCGGATGATATCCTTATTTTCACAGTTGACCCGGTCTTAGCATTTCCAACCATAATTAAGCGTGCAGAAGAATTCGGGCGGATCTCCGGATACGAGATTAATGCGAGCAAAACCGAAATAATGGTGTGGAATATAAACAATACTCATCTTAAGGTGACGCCCTCAATGAGGTATCTCGGTATCCACATCACCAAAGATGTGGGCAACATAGCGCAAACCAACTTGGATCGGGTCTTTAAAGACTGCCAAAAAAATTTAAAATCGTGGTCCTATCTCCCATTATCTATACTGGGTAGAACTAATTTAGTTAAAATGGCCATCCTTCCTAAGTTTACCTTTATATGTAATACTATTCCCCTTGCTTTTGATCCAAAACAAATAGACACATTTCAGCGGGAAATTAATTCTTTTATCTGGAAGTATAAATCCACCAGATTGGCGTGGAAGAAACTACGAAGGAGGAGGGATAAGGGTGGGTTGGCATTACCCGATTAGCAGTACTATGCTTGGGCTTTCCAATTATCTTACTCTAGAATGCTTCTGAAAGCCCCATCTAACTCCTCGTTAGGTTTAATGTTTAGAGCCATGTTGGTTGGGGCGGAACTACCCTCTCAGGGATTTATGTTTAAGTTTGGAGACCAAAAGTTTTTTAAGAAGGTTAAATTAAAGTCTCTTCAAGCTATGGCCAGAATCTGGGCCCAGATTAAAAAGAAAATAGGGCTGTCTTATTTTTCAAATCATGCTCCGGTGTGGGACTTCCCGGATACACCAATGTGTTTGAGGGATGGGTTGGCGTCCCCCTTGAAACAAGTTGGAATCGTAAGGTGGGGAGAGCTGTTGGTAAACGACACATTGCTGACATGGGATGAACTACGCGACAAGGTCGGCCCTGGGCTATCAAGATTTAAATATATGCAGCTCGATAGTTAGGCCCGGTCTCTAGCTAGGAAAGCTGTCCCGCTGGGTAAATTTAGTAATTTGAAACAACAGCTTGTCGTAAGGCAGGCGGGCGGCAAAGAGGTGGCTTTTTGGTAATGGAGTATTTTGGAGGAGGTGGATGGAGATTTTAGCCTCCCGGACCAACTATGAGCAGAGGAGATGGGGCGACAGTGTGACCAAATATGGCTTACTTCATTTACTATTCTACATAGATTAGTTATACCCGCTTGGCTAAGGCGCAACCATCTTTTCACCGTTCACCGTGCATACCTCTCTCCCTTACGACTATCAAAATTTCAGCCAGGAAAGAGATGTAACAAGTACAACCTCCTCGGTGCTTCAGACACACACATGTTTAAGGATTGCCCTTCCATCTGTACTTTCTGGGAGAAAATAAAGGACACGTTGGAGTCTATACTTAATTGCACCGTGCCCATTACCCTGTCACTGGTAATTTTTGGCATTGACGAAGATATACTGGGCCAGGCAAGATCTTTTCTTTTTTACGCTATTCTTCTGGCAAGGCGTCAAATTTGTAGGTTTTGGGTAGACGCCTCAGCTCCATCACATGGTGACTGGTTGACATCCCTATACACTACATCCAAGCTGGACCTGGCTAGACGTGTTAACAAAAAAAAATTGGCTTTCTGGGACCTTTTGGTAAACTGGAAATAGGAACGCCGGGGTTTTTTTTTTTTTTTTGGTTTTTTTTTTCTCTCCCCGGGTCCTATGATTATGCCTATGTTACTCTTTGGATCTTGAATGCTAGTCTCACTGTTCAATGATTTCACCCCTTCAGGCTGAAAAGATCCTTCGATGGAGTAATCAAGCTAACTAGCTTCCCTCATCATGGATTTATCTTCCGCCATTTGGTGAATTGTGTCCTGGTATGCGAGGTAGCCCGAGAACCTGAGTTCTTGTCTCAGTTTGTGACACACCTGGTGGCTGGTGATTCTTATAATGAGGGTAATTGGCAAATGAGGACAAAAAAAACAACAACAAAAAAACGAACATAAAAAGGATACAGTATTCAAAAGCATATTCTCCATTAAAAGTCTTTTAATGTAACAATGTGTCCCTTACTATCACTTTTGTCAAATGTGAATGCTACATCCCTGAGAGGTGGCGTTAAAATCATTTAAGTACCACTATTTTTTCTTGTATAGCCCTACTCATTCCAATGCAGGGTGTCAAAGGGCTTTACATCAACACGTGCATATTACATGTACAATAAATTATATAAGTTTGTAAATTAATGTACAGGATGTGTAATATAAAACTGGGGGATTGCGAGTTGTAGAAGTCACATATCCTCTTCCATGGCTCACTGTGCTATTGTCCTCGCAATGTGCTCAAACGTACACATGATAGACCAGCTAAACATATATGTGAAGGCTTTAGATCTGATGTCACTTCCTGTAAAGTCATGGCTTGTGATGCCACTTTCTATGATGTCAATTCCTTTGATGCCATGTGTGATGTCAATTCCTGTTGTGCCATGTGTGATGTCGCTCGTCGTGATTTAGTGCGCCTTGATGTCCCTTGCATACTGCCTAACTATGGAAAGTCCCCCCACTTCTTTTTTTTTTTTTAGGACTTGTGCTTTAAATGCACTGAAATATTGAAAATGTCACACATAGCAATCTGAAATCTTGGCAGCTATGTGTAGTCCATTTTCTGTATGTGTGAAATGTCCCGAATTTTGGCTTTAAAATTCTGGCGCACGCAGCAAGCCTAACAACACTTCACAATCCATAATCTATATTAGGGATTGTGAAAGCACACGTCATGCTGTTAGGTTTGCTGCGTGCCTTTTGTTAATGGAGTGCAGCAGATTGTGTGCCTTTTTGAGAGTGTTCATGTTAATTTGCAGCTCCCGACATGCTTACACTAGGGCCGGCATTTAACATAAAAACATTCAAAAAGGCCCACAAACTGCTGCGCTCTGTTAAGAAAAGGAAGGCAGCAAGCCCAACAGCACGAGGTGTGCTTTCACAATCACTAATACATATTAGTGATTGTGAAAACACACGTTGTGCTCATAGCTGTCAAGGTTTCAAATTGCTATGTGTGACATGTTCATAATTTCAGTGCAATTATGAGTGACATTTCATTGACTATGAGTGACACTTTCTCATGATCAAAATCAAACAATGAAGACTAGGGAAATATATAAATATCCGAAATTAAACCCATTTGAGTGAGGAGAAACTCTTAAGAATATCTTAAAACTGGTGCAAAGCATCAAAAATTTAAGGTCACTTAGGTGTGAATGCATGAGGAGCTTGGCTTCTAAGCACCTGCACCAGTGCCCCCCAGGATCTCCAGCCCTCCCTGTGTTCTGGGGCGCTCCCTCCACCCTATTGTGACTCTCTCACACACCAGGAGGACACCCAGGCTGCAGGCACACTTGAGAACGAATGTCGGGTCTTGCCACATGTGTGAATGTGCGAGGCGCTCTGCTTCTAAACACACTACTACCCCCAACGACCTGTAGCCCTCCCTGGCTTCTGAGGTGCTCCGTCTGCCCTATCATGCCTCTTACACTTGTAAGAGGATTCCCAGGCTGCAGGCACAGGTGCAGCCTTGTGCTACAGGTGTGAATGTGCAAGGCGCTCTGCTTCTAAGCACCGCATGACACTGACCCCCAGGACCTGTGGCCCTTGCCGAATCGAATCCCAGCTGTGCAAATCAACGAACAACATGCCAATGTAGATAAAATGAGTATGAAACTATCACCTTTACAATGACTCGAACTGTCGAACTATAATGGTCCACATTGTTAAAATATAGCATTACTTAGATACCGGGATGCGCATGTCTTCTCATATAACATATTACTTGTATCATCTATACCACACTCCAAATGTAATATTTTAATATTATTTCACCTAATTGAAAATGTCAATATAAACCAGTTGAGTGTATACAATCAGAGAATAATGTAGAGGAGATGGTCTGTAGAGAAGGGTCAGAGGCTGAGCCTCTCAACAAATTTAAGTACGGATTACGTGATCTGTCCCTCTAGTGCTTACAGGCTGAGGCTAGAACAATCCAGGTGCTCATCGAGACCGGCCAGAGAGGCACGGACAGAACTCTGCCTAGGAGCACCTAATACACCATGCATATTGTGCTCGCTGATGTCCTATGCAGGGCTTCTGAGCAACAGTACTATAACACGCCCGGCACCCACTGACTGCAGATAGCTGCCTGCTCGCGTGCGGCCTTTAAGGGACTTATTTAACAACACACACTAGGGTGCACTGCACCCATAAAGCACTGACTAGAGACTCACTTACTTCAACATAGAAGGGCAGGCTGGCTCACGCAAGACCCCGAATCACGAGAATTCGGTTTTCCCTCGCGGCTCCTTGGTGACTGAGTCCAGGCAGTGACAGAGTCCTGGCGGCCGCTTTGCAATGTCACTTCGTCTCCCTGATCCTCAGCAATTATTGAATTTGTGGCACCGGGCTCAATCATGATTTTAAACTTACTGCACCTGAGCAACGTGACGGCCGGTGCGAGCAGACAGCTGCTGTGCAGGATTTGGAATGGCGCAAAGCGAGTAGCACTAGCAGCCTAACAGAATTGGCAGTGGGCGGTGGGCACTAGCAGGACGTGACACCAGTCCCCGTGGCTCCTGCCTGTATCGCACAACAGTGCTGTTAGGCTTGTTGCGTGCCTACTGTTAAGAGAGCGCGCAAATTGCGTGCCTTTTTGAAAGTTTGCATGTTAATTGCAGCTCCTGACATCCTTACACAAGGGGCTGCATTTAACATGAAACTGTTCAAAATGGCACATAACTGCCGCGCTCTGTTAAGAAAAGGCAGACAGCAAGCCCAACAGCACGATGTGTGCTTTCACAATTACTAATATATGTTAATGATTGTGAACGCACACGTTGTGCTTTTAGGCTTGCTGCACGACTTTTCTTGATAGGGTGCGGAGGGGGGCAGATTGTCTGATTTTCTTCAAGGATTCATGTTAATCGCAGCACCCATCATGCTTCTACGGGGTGCTGCGATTAACATGAATACTTGCCTCTGGTGGTGTGCGCGCTACAAAGAAGTCACTGCGCGCTCAGATTCAATAGGCGCGCGGGCGCGCAGGTGCACACCTTAAAAGGAACAGTGCTGAGATCCAGTTATTAAATTAAAATACCTTCAGATATACCACAAAGGTATCCTTTATTTGGTGGTGCCTTAGCTTAGGTATTCTTAAAATGGTAAACAACCTTAATGGATGTTTTGGATTCTATGACCACCTCATAAAGGGACCAGTCATATGCAAATCACCCTTGGCCATTAGGAACAGTTCGTTGTGATCTGCCAGGCACCCTCAAAGCACAAACACCAGCAACCCCGGACCAGTTTCTAGCCTACTGGACTTTGTCAGTAGGGTGCTGGTTGAGACCTTTGGCACAGTGAGAATGAAACCTATGTCAGGGCACACCCTTCACACTTAGGACATTGCACTGAAGAAAACATGAAAGTGCTGGCGGATTGTTTGAATTAGTCTCAGCCACTGATAATTACTCCGGGCCACAATCCAGTACATCGTTTTTTGCCCATCATACCACCTCAGACAGGAACCTGCCTTATGCAAATCAGCCTTGTTCCTGCTCCAATAGGAACTGTCCAGCCTGAAACGGCAGGCCAGATCTACTGTGAGCTAGAAGTCCAGCAACCCCCGACCAGCTTTGACCATGGCATTCAAGCTACACCCTACTAATGAGGCCTGGATAACCGAAAACCAGTGTAAGTTGGCTTGAGGGGCCAAACCGAACCAGGCATCACTTTGTGCTGGTTGTAGACAGGTTGAGTTATGTTTGGGCCTGTTGATGGGGAAACATGAGAGGGTGGGCAGAGAACCGAGACAATAACATGGGCTGAATGGCTGCTGAGCAGTCCCAGTCCCTACTTTGCATAGCTTTCAATAGTTTTAAAAAAGTGCAGAAATGTGAGCCTTGATGGTTTTAAACTTTGCAAAAGCATAGCGAATTTACAGGCTGGGTAATATCAGTCAAACTTTGTAAATTCTGACCAAATTATCAGTCTGTTGGTGTATGTTTTGTATAGACACCAGCCTTCCAAATTCTACCTGTGAATTTAGTATTGTAAATTCTTATAATTTATCCTGAATCTGTGAATAAGAATGAAGGCTTCTGCACTTGCAGATTATTTGTCTGCTCACCCATGTTCCATTTACTTCACAAAAAGGTTTGCAAACTATTCCCCTAATTGGAAAATGTTGAAAAAAGCTGTGGTGCAGAGGTGGACAAATATCTTGGCACTGACAGGTTCTGGTGGCTTAGTGGGCTAATGCATCTACTGCAGGGGCCAGTGTTCGACCTCATGGTCACAGGTTCAAATACCAGTGGGTCCATTCAGCCTTTCATCCTTCTGAGGTCGATAGAATGAGTACCATTGGGTTGGGTAACAATAAACATCTGTTATTCAGTGCCAGGATACCCTTCTGGGTGAACATGCGCTTTACAAATACACTTTATATTATGTTATGACATGGGTAGACTAGTGTGTACATTGTTTGTATTATATTTTTTCTGTTTACATTTAAGTGTTTCTAAATATTTATGTTTTTTGTTGTGCACAGGTGGCAATAGTTGTAAAACCTACACTTCACAGCAAGGGTGTCATGCTTGCACATTACTATCTTGACACATCTGTATATATCAAAATTCCTATGTATTATGTATTTTCAAGCAGTTGGAAGCCTCAGAGTTGTTTTTGATGTGCTTTTTAAAAAATTATTTTTATGATATTTTCAAACCTACAGATTAGAGGTACTACATGTATGACATTACAGGCATTACATGACATTTCCAAAAGTGGTAATGAGAAATAAGGCTTGTGCAATAAAGTCAAGTCTGTGATGCCAGTGGGGAATAGTTCCATGTTAGTGAGATATTGGGGTCCGAAAATCAGCAGTAGTAATTGTGACTCTCTGGTTAGAAAACGAATAGCAGAAACATTGACCATGCAGAAGGCATATAGGCTCGGTGAGGATGTAATGATCTCAGCTATGGAGAGGGGAGTCCAGGGCGCAAGGGGAGGGTACACAAAAATCAAGCTCATGGCAGGGTAGACGAGCTGGTAGCAGAAGAGGGGGAAGAAGGGACTGCATCCCAGCAAGATGCAGTTTACCAGCGAGTATTGCCAGGTAGCATTAGAGCATTATCAGCAGGCGTGCGTGTCATCCCAAATGAGATCTTGAAAGGCCCAAGCAGTGTGTCCCATCCCTGCACAAGGGGGTATTTCCTTAGACCACGGGTCTCTTCTTGCATAGATGCGGCATATTTAGCTCTGGTCCAGATAATTACCAATCGTTGCCAGGCTGCTATCGGGGGCATTACTTCAAGTGTATAGTCACTTGGCGCTTCGCTAGTATGAGGGCAAGGTTTTAAAATCCCACATGTACGCAGGTGGCACATACACGACCACTCACGATGTGTGGCGAGGTGGTACAGTATATTCCTCCCCAACTTTAATAAAACATAACAGTAACCTTTTCAAAACATGAAGTCACACGTTGATAATTTGTATCGCTACCATTCCCTGGATCACGGTCCCTTGTCTCGATCTCCAGTTCCAAGTGCCACCGGGTCATCAGACTAGGACTTCTTTTAGCCTTGTGGATCACACAGTGTTGGCCCGCAGATGATGCCTCCAGTGGGCACTTTGGCCTGCGGACCCAGGTTTGGGAGATGCAGATGGCGAGATACTGTTCAGAAGGCTTTCCACTGGGGAGTGCTGTGGCTGGCCCGCCTCGAGACTCTGCGAGACATCTCTCTGGATCGGAGCTACAGGCGATGATGGTGCCCCTTCATCGTTCTCCGACAGACAACCAGTGTCAGTATTTTTCAGTGTCCCCCCCCCCCCAGCCCCCAACCTTTTTGAAGAAAATATGTTGCAGGTGAGCTCTTCATCACCTCTGCGGACAGTTATCATGGTACCTTGACGTCTCTCTGCAGATCAGGGTTGGCGTTAGAAGGGTAGCCGAAGCTTGCTGCCTGGGTACCTGTCCTTGACAAACAGTCTTCTGGCTGGATGTCAGAAAGCTGAGCCCTACGCTTGTTGCTGGCTGGCTAGTCATAACCCTCCTACTGATAACTCTTTCATAGTCAGTGGAGCCTGAGGTCCATTCTAGGTGGTGTGGAATGGTATCAATGACGACATGCCCCATGCTGACATGCATAGAAGTTTGGCCATTGGTGGAATGCGGCGTCTGCAGATACTCATGTAGGAATCCATAAATTGCTCTTTCCATTGGTTGTTGGTCAGTATGAGCAATGCGGATCACCCTATTTACGGTGTGCATGAATCTTTCCACATCTCCATTGGCCTGTGGCCATCGCGATGTTAGCTTGCGATGTTTCATGCCGCAGGATTTTAGGTAGTCTGCAAATTCCAAGCTTTGAACAGGTGGTCCATTGTCTATCCGTAATACTCTCTTGAGGCCATGCGTGGCAATCCTTTTCTCTATCTTTGTCGTGACTTCAGAAGCCATCTGTGACCTAACTAACTCAACCTCTGGTTATTTGGTAAAATCGTCTATCTTGACTTAGGTGTATCTTCCATCCAGTAGGTGGCCAAAATCCAGGCTGGTGCACTCCATGGCTGCTGGGAACATTCTTTAGTGAGCACCAGGGCAGAAGCTCTCTGGGAAACCAGATACTTGGCACCATTGACATGGTTTTCCTGCTGGCTCCACCATTTCATCCATGCCAGGGAGCTATACATTTGTGTGGAGTTGCCTTTTAGATTTGACTATTCTTTGATTGCCACAGTTGCATAGCTTGGTTGGTACGGCTAGTGGGGATCACCAAACGCGGTCCTCTGAGCAGGCACCAACTTGCATCCATTGAAAGTTCATGGCAAACGTTGAACAGGAATTCTATAACTCTCTTCGCTTCAAGGGTCCTCTTTGACAGGTGCGCTTTCAGGGTTCTCTACTCCCCTGACTGGACTGCAGTTATTGCTAGTTGGAGGCACCCGTCTTCCTAGGTGGCCTGCCGAAGGATGGCAAGTGGCATAGGGAGTGACCGGGGACTTTCTGCAATGTATTGGATGTATTCTTCTGTCTCCTCTGCTTCCTTGGTGGTTGTAGCATGAGGGTGGCATGCCCAGTGAATGGGGATGCTTTCTCCTCTCTTTGGGATTATCACTGTTCTGTTTCGGTAAGAGATCTGCTGGTATAGGCCGCGGGAGTCCAACCTCCATGTTGCTGCTGTTAGTTGAAAAAGGCCTGAGCCCATTTGGGCTGGCATCCACTGTGATGTTTGGTGGTTTTGACGGATCAAAGTAGGAAAGAGTGATGTCCGCGGATAGAACTTCTGTGGTCTTTTGAAGCATGTCTTCTTGCTTTGCACCCCAGGCCCAGGTGGGGGTTTGACTTGGTGAGTTCGCGAAGAAGTTGGCTGAGGCCCGTGAGGTCAGGGATGACCCTTTTGCAGTAGTTCACCATACAGAGGAAGCTCCATACCTCAAACATGTTGGTGAGTGCCGGGACTTCCTGGTCATCTTGTACCTTCTCCACTACCTCCCGCCCCGCCTCACTGCCCCACAGTGTTACCTGTGTGAGCCACCACTGCTGCTAGGCATGAGAGATGATGCGTCGAGTTCTGGAGACGCTGCCTCGGTTCCTTATTGCGGTATAGTGGCGAGGAAGAAACTGCTCCCAGGGCAGATGCATCGAAAACCCAGACGTGCTGCAATGATGCAGTAGCGGCGAGGCAGGCATTGCATCAGTTTCACAGCTGCGAAGCAGGAGCTGCGTCGGAGCGGGTGTCATGAACATTGGTGACATGGTGCTCGGATCTCACTCTCCGGGGATTCTTCTGACCTGCTGCAACAGCGAGCTGTAGGGACAGCTGTGGTCAATACGTCAAGTGGGAAGCACACTTTGGGGCAGGCAGCTGCCATGCGTCTGTCTTTTGCAACGAAACATTGATAAAACAGGCGCTGGGAATCGATGCATAGATTTTCTCCTTAAGATCACCAGGTTGCACTTCCAATGTCCCAGGAACTGGATTTGGCACTTCATGGCAAGTCAGCATGCGGCATAAGAGTCCAGGCACTGACAAATAAAGTCTTTGATGGTCTGAGAATTTTTAACAGGAGGCAAGCTCAACTCAAGCCCTTGGGTAACCTTGGGAGCAGGATACAGAAAGCAAAGTCCAGTCCTTTCACTCCCAGGACAAAAGCAGCTAGCAGCAGGTCAGCACAACAAAGAAACCGGCAGAGTGGCAGTCCCTTTTAAAGCATCCAGCTCTTCTTCCTGGCACAACGTCCTCAGTCCAGAAGTGTTCTGATTTTGGGGTGTCAAGAGTTCCAGTACTTATACTCATTTCTTCCTTTGAAGTAGGCAACCTTCAAAGGAATTTTTCAGAGAGAACAAGACCCTGCCTTTTCCTGACCTGGCTCCAGGGATGGAGACCGCTTTGTGTGAGGACAGGCATTGCCCTAGTCTAGTGTCAGTGATAAGTCCTCCCACCACTCTAGCTCAGGGAGGCCCATCAGCCTGGTCGTGGGCCATCATGATATGCATGGCACACCTCAGCTCCCTTTGTGTGACTGCACAAGAGCACAACTGTCAGCCAACCCAGATGTGTATTCTACAGACGGGCAGAAGCACAGAATGGTTAAGCAAGAAAATGCCCAATTTCTAAAAGTGCCATTTTCAAATGTATAATTCAAAAACCAACTTAACCAAAAGATTCATTTATAAAATGTGAGTACAGAGATCCCAAACTCCAAATCTCTATCTTCTCCCAATTGGAAATTACACTTAAATTATATTTCAAGGAATTCCCCGTGTTACCCTGTGGGAGAGATAGATCTTACAATAGTGAAAACAAAATGAGTAGTATTTCACTATTACGACATGTAAAACAGACAAGTACATGTCCTACATTTTAAATACACGCCATTCTTTCCATGGGGCTACCATGGGCCTACCTTAGGGGTGACTTGTATGTGGTAAAAAGGAAGGTTTGGCCCTGGCAAATGGGTGCACTTGCCAGGTCGAAATGTCAGTTTAAAACTGCACATACAGACACTGCAATAGCAGGTCTGAGATGTTTGCAGGGCTACTTGTGTGGGTGGCACAATTAGTGATACAGGCCCAATTAGTGATGCAGGCACAATTAGTGATGCAGGCCCACTAGTAGCATTTGATTTATAAGCCCTGGTCACCTCTGGGGCACTTTACTAGGGACTTACTAGTAAATCAAATGTGCCAATCATGGATAAACCAATCACCAATACAATTTAGACAGAGAGCTTATGCACTTTAGCACTGGTTAGCAGTGGTAAAGTGCCCAGAGCAGACAAAATAGGAGAAAGAAGGTAACAAGTTTGGGGATAACCCTGCAAAAAAGGGCAGGCCCAACAGCAGGCCACTGATCATTTTCTTGATGGTGTTCTTGAAGACTTTAGCAGCACTGGTTATGCCGAAGTTGAGGTGGCAATACTTCCGCAGTCTGATGTGAGTTGAGAAAGTGGTCATATACCTTGACTCAGGGTGGAGTGGTACCTCGTGGTATCCTGAGTGAAGGTCGACCTTTGAGAACCACTTTGCTCTGCTGAGCTCCCTAAGGATGTTGTCTACTATGGGGGTGAGGCGGTGTTCACGTTTGATGGCAACGCTAGGAAGTCGCATGTCTGCATAGATGCGGACCTCCCTGGGCTGCTTCTGCTTCTTTGTGATCACAATTGGTGATACTCACCTGGTGGGGCCCCTCACCTTTCTGATGATGCCTGCAGGTTCAAGCTTCTCCAGCTCCTCTTCAACCTTTGGTCTGAGATAAAACGTGATCCATCTGTGTCGTAGGGGTACCGGCTGAATTGACCAGTTCATGTGTAGTTTCTCCTCTTTCCCCTTGAGACAGCCGATGACTCTGAACAGATCTGCAAATTCTTTGAGTATGATGGACAGTTTCTCTTCTTGTACCCAGAGCGTGAAGGATATCAGTTCTAGTGCCTCTGCCGTCTGTCCGCTGATTAGCATTTCATATCCTCCATCTGCCACTTCGATGATGGTGTCAACACTCATGTCCATTTGGGATTCTGGTGTGGAAATCGCTCTCTTTTAGTCTCCACTTGCAAAACAAATAAGCCAGTAGTCGGAGGTCTGCCAAAGCAACTCGTATTTAATAGTAACACGCAGGTGCACATAATCACAGCGCTAAGATGGCTATGACCAGAGTAGACAACTTACACAGCTCTGTGGGCTTATTTATGCATGTGGCACGAGCCGGCACTATGCAAAATATTTACAGAAGGAACAATCCCTAACACAAAAACAAGGTCGAGGTTTGTTTCAGATACTCAAATACTGTCATATAACTAGGCTTTCCTGTTTTCAGTTTCTATTTTTGGTAAATTCTGGTGGGGTTTTTTCAGTGTTTTCAAGTGATTTCGATACCTTAACAAAACAGTGGTTAATCAGTGGTTACACATTTTCACGCAATTAAAAACTACAGAAACAGTGTTTTTCCGGTGTTTATGGAACTTTTTGCTTTTATTATTGCTTGCTTTCTGCAGTGATAGTGCATGGTATATAGACAGTGTACATACAGTGTAAATGAGGTCCAAATACATTTTTACAAACCAAACTTATCGTAGTACACCATACAATACTTCTTCAGTGAGTCTTTGGTCATGCACGCTCGCTCTTTCCTTCCCATGTAAACTTTTATCTGTGAAAAGGCCCTCTCAACATTTGGCACTTGAAACAGGCAACGCCAAATTAGCCAGTATACAATTTTCTAACTCTGGCCAATGACATGGCTTTCCATGCCAATACTGGTGCATCTGAAGATTGTGATTCTCTGTGACAGGTTCTGCAACATATGCGTTGAACTGGGCGCATATGGCCTCCGAGTTATTGAAGCAGTCAAAAATGAGGCAGCACTTTTGAAATTTCCCTTTACAGAAGGGATCTATACCTTCTGCAGAGTACCACAGTGAGGCTTCATTGACTTCAAATGCCATGGTTGGTGAAAGGCTATTTCTCATACATTGTAAAATAAACGTTCCTGAATTGCTCCTCAACATTTCTTTGCTTACCAAGTGGCAAGCACTCTAACATGGAATATGTTGCAGTGCCAAAGTCACTAAAAGTGTCGCCCAGCCTACTCTCAAGGAGATGTTTCACATCTACACCAATTATGCTGAACACTTATTAGAAATGGGTGTTTTCAGACTCTAGTTTTTTTATTATGTCCACTACAGCAGTCATGCTTTCCTGTAAAAATCTAAGAGTGCAGGAGAGTGTACTTTTATCAAATCACTATCAATATGCAACCAAAGATTCTCACATTTCTTGCCTTTGGCATCATTACTCAGCAAAAGTTCTGTAAACAGTTGCCACATGGATGCCATGGCATTCATGGCCTCTAGGACTGAGAACCACCGGCTAAGTGACACAGTTGGGATGACTCTTTCTTTGATGCCACACAAAGCCCAAAATTAGAAATATTTGTGTTTTAGTTTCCGTGCATAACAAAACAGTGCACCAGAATGGACTAAAGTCAACCGCTTTCTTCATTAACTCTGAAGACTGTAAAGATGCTTTTAGCATACCATCTAACAAGTGGCAAGGATCTCTTACAGGGAAGCACTTCAGCTCAGGTATTGATTGTGACAGGTCATCACTCAACTTTTTCATATACATAGCGGATTCACTGCAAATACAAACAAAAACAAAATCACTCTTATCTTTGTTAAACTTGGTAAGAACTTTTTGCAGCAGTATTCCAAGTGACACTGCTTTCCATGTTTTCCAAGTCTGGTGTCATGTTTTCACCAGTATCCCAGATGCTTTGTGACTGCACTCTTTTCACAAATACCTGTCACTATACCTTGCATTGAATGTTTAAAGCCTGGGGTGTTTGGCAATTCACCTACTATCATTACTGACTCACTAGAAAAGGGGGCTGATGTATCAAGGGGTTTTACCCATTCTATTTGGGTAAATGTGATGGTACATATTGGTAAAGATTCTTATGAAACCTACATTTTTCCTATCAGTGAAAGCCTCAAATGTAGCCAAAAAATTAAATATGATTTTGATATTTCCTGAGTCTCTACAGTTTATAAAATAAATAAACAACACTTAAATATGCTTCTAACCCCTGTATCTTTAGACCAAAGACCACAAAACTAAAAAACGGAAGAAACAATATTTTAGTCACATCCCTAAACAACAAAACTCAGACAGAATAATGTTAGCCCAGTCTTTCTTACTGCTACCTGATATAACAAAGTTACATTGTATTGGCCCCTTTAGGAAGAAATATAAATGACTTTTTCACTCTCCTTTCCCTTTCTTTGAATGGCATTTAGTTTGTGGTTGTGCAGGTTTTTTTTCAGTGTTTATATGTTTACACTGGTGAGGGCTATTTCCCTTCCGGTGGGGTTTTTATCAGTTATTATAGGTTTAAACCTAAAACCGGACAGCCTACATATAACGAAACAAACAAGCACAAATATTATCAGGGGCCATTTCTTGTTCCTTAGACATTGGCAGACAATTGAACAAACAACGATAAACATTATAAGTTGACTTTGCTTGTTCCTTCTACAACTGCAGACAATTGAACAATCAAGGATACGCATTGCTGTGTTGTTCGTTATTATCACAAGGCAACCCTTTTTTTGTGTTGGTTCTACTGTGCTCTCGAGGGGACGAATGATGGTTTCTGTGTATGATGGGGGTAGGGAATTAACTTTGTTGTCTTGGAACGTTAATGGACTGGGGGACAGGATCAAACGAGGTGTGGTCCTGCAGTTTCTGAAGCGACTCTCGCCCGATGTAGTCTTTCTGCAGGAGACACACCTTATTGGCAATTCCTTCTGTGCCATGAATCGGCGTGGCTACCGCCTCGTGGCCCACTCGGGCTTCACGTCAGGCTCAAGGGGTGTGGGTATCATGGTAAAGAACTCGCTCCCGTTAGAAATTGATGAGGTGCTCCACGATGATAGGGGACGTTACACTGTCTTGGTGGGGAGAATGGAGGGCAAAGTGGTTGTCTTTGTGTCAGTGTACGTCCCACCGGGGTTGCAGTCGACCACCTTTGCAGACCTGGGGCGCCTCCTCCTTGGCCTTCCGGGGGGGCTTCTGGTGGTGGGGGGGGGATTTCAACGCGGTGGTTTCTGGGACTGTGGATCGTCACCCCCCTAGGGACCTCCCCCGGGCACAGGCGTGGCTATCCGGCCTCTTGGATACACTGGGATTGGTGGACTGCTGGCGCTTAAAGCATCCCACGCAGCTGCAGTACACTTTCCACTCGGGGGCCCATGGTAGTCTCTCACGGCTTGATTATGTCCTTGTCCCGGCGGCCTATGTCGGGAGGGTGGGGGAGGTGCGCCATTTGGCACGGGGTATCTCGGACCACTCCCCGCTTTTGTTACATTTCGATGTCTTTCCGAGGGGTGAGAGCAGGGTGGTCCCAATCAATTCCTGGTACCTGCGCGACCCCACCATTCGCGCTGACTTGATTAAATCCCTCCAGCGCTATTTTGATGAGAATGTGGGGTCAGTGCCTTCGGCTATCTCCCTGTGGGAGGCCTTCAAAACAGTACTCAGAGGGGAGGCCCTATCCCTTATTTCCCACGCCCGGAGGCGCGAGCGGGAGGAGGTGACCCGGGTGGAGGTTGAAATAGCTGAGTTGGAGGGTAATCTAGAAGATGGGGTGACGGATGCTACACTACATGTCCTCCAACTCAAACAAGCGGCTTGTAGGGCCCTCGTCACGGAGGCGGCCAGGGGCCTTAGTAGAGAGCAACAGGGGCGACTGTATGATGTGGGTGATAAGGCTGGTAAACTGATAGCGTGGTTGGATAAAAAGGAGAGAGCGAATCGTGTGGTCCCGCTGATTGAGAAAACGAATGGTGTGTGTGTAACTGAGCCAGAAGAAATTGTCTCCTGTTTCGCGGATTATTTCCGCGAGGTGTATTCCCCGGTCTCTTCTTGCTCTGAAGAGGATTCCCGTGCCCTGCTCAGGGATATCGCGCTGCCTTCCCTTTCTGGGGAGGACAGGGTGTCGCTGGACGCCGCTCCCACCTCCGACGAAATCGCCCTCGCCATACGCTCGGTCGCTTCTGGCAAGGCCATGGGCCCGAATGGTATCCCTATCGAGTTGTATAAGCTGCGACCGGATACATTGGCGCCTCACCTCCGCGCAATGTTCCTGGCGGCCCACTCGCTGGGCTCCCTCCCGCTTGACCAGCGTCTGGCTACAATCGTGGTGATCCACAAGGAAGGGAGACCTCGGGACCGGGTTACTTCTTATCGGCCTATCTCGCTACTGAATGCGGAGCCCAATATTCTCGCCAAGGTACTGGCCAATCGGCTGGTCGGTGTGGTGGGAGATCTGGTTCATCAGGACCAGTCTGGCTTTATTCCCCATCGCAACACAGCCCTTAACCTGCGGCGTTTGCATGGGGTGCGCGCGCGCGTCCCATTTATACGGGAACCGGCCATTTTGGCGTCCTTGGACGCCACCATGGCGTTTGACACGCTTGAGTGGCCATACATCTGGGCGATGCTTGCGAAGTTTGGATTTGGCCCAGGATTCATCAGTTGGGTCAAATTGTTGTATTCGGGCCCATTGGCGCAGGTGGTGGTGAACGGAAGAGTATCGGCCCCGTTTGAGCTGGGCCGGGGCACGCGACAGGGCTGTCCCTTGTCGCCGCTTCTTTTTGCGCTTGCCTTGGAGCCCCTGGCGGAGTGGCTGCGGTGGGAGCCTTCCATCCGTGGTCTCCGTTGGACCCCAGAGTATGAGGACCGCGTATCCCTATACGCTGATGACATCCTTCTGTACCTAGCCTCCCCACGTAAATCACTTATAGTGCTGGTTGATGTTTTACATTCATTTGGTCGTAACTCCGGTCTCGTCATCAACTGGGCTAAATCGTGCGTGTATGTTCTCTCTGGGGAGGCTCCTATTCTCCCGCGGGGCTGTCCGATCCAGATCGCCCCGCAGGGATTTCGGTACCTGGGTGTCTTCATTACTCTGGACCCGGAGGCCCGGTATGAACGGAACCTGCTTCCCCCCCTCCAGCGCCTGCGGGTAGATGTCGCACGCTGGCGGCGCCTGCCGCTTTCGCCGCTCGGCCGGGCGGCATTGTTCAAGATGATGTCTCTGCCGCGTTTCCTGTATGCTTTGCAGAACACTATGGACTTAGTCCCGGCGCGCTACTTCCGTGAGGTGGAGAGTCTGCAACGCCGCCTGTTCTGGGACGGGAGGCCGCGTATTGCCCTGGCGAAGCTGACGCTCCCATGGTATGACGGGGGGATTGCACGGTACTATTGGGCCTCCCAGCTCGCTGCAATTAACCATGGCCTATACGGGCCCGCCTTCAACCCGGCATTCGAAATGGACAAGATGCTCCTGCCAGGTGGCGACTACAATCGAGCGCTCTATTCTAGCGCGCCCGACGCTCGTCTGACGGGCCCCACGCGTGTCATGGTGCAAGTGTGGCACGCGGCCAATGCAGCTATGGGGTGGAAGGACCGTTTGACCCGGGCGTCACCACTATACGCGTCTCAGCGGTTAGGATCCCTGTGGACCTCTAAGGGCTTTGAGAAGTGGGACATAATAGGTATCAGTAAAGTGGGGGATCTCTGGACGAGGGGAGGATTTAAAACGTTCGATATGCTGCAGACGGAATTTCAGTTGCAGGGCAGTGAATACTTTCGGTATTTGCAGGTCCGTCGTGCGCTGGGCTCCGTCTTCTCGGACGTTGCCTCCATCCCGGAATATTCCCCCCTGGAGGATAGAATGCTGGATGGGCACGTCCCGGACAGCACGATCTCACTGATATACAAAAAGCTGATAAACGACCGCTCGGGCCTGTTGACTGCCCTTCGTGCGGCTTGGGTTGCCGACGGGCTGGAGTTGGACGACGAGGACTGGACCTCCGCGGTGGCCTCCCCGAAGGAGGTGGCCATACCGGCTCGCCTTCGCTTCGTCCAGCTCAAGATACTCCACCGGGTCTACATGACGGGGCCAAAGCTTCTGCGTATGGGCTATGCTGGAGATGGGTTGTGTAAGCGTGGGTGTGGTGCTTTGGGGACCTTTCTGCATATTTTATGGGAGTGCCCGGAGGTGGAGGGGTTCTGGCGTGGTGTACATGAGGTGCTGCGACTGGTTATGCATGTGGCGCTGTTGCCTGAAGCGAGGAGATGCCTGCTGAATGTGTGGGAACCGACTGATTACTCGGCACCGCAGACGTGGTGGGTGACTCTGGGATATATGATAGCCAAGCGTGATATTGCTCAACTGTGGGGATCCCAGAGGCCCCCGACGGTCTCGGCCTGGAAAGAACACATGGACTGGTGCATGTTTCGAGAAAAGGTGGTGTATGTGGCGAGGGGTAAGCCTGCGACATGGGTGAAAGTATGGGGCCCCTGGAACGCCTACCGCGGGGGTATCTGTGCACCACCGTTGCTGCCTGATACCTCGCCAGCCCCATCCCCTTAGCCGACTCATTCCCCCGCCGCCGGGCATTGGGTTCCCCCAGTCCTCGCTCTGTTCTCTTCCCCCTCTTTAGACTTCTGTGGATAGTTGGGATCCCCCCTCTAGGGGAGCACGTGCTGCTATTTCCGATTGTGGGTTGCCTTGTGGGCGTGGTTTTCTTGTTGTTCTTAATTTAAAATGAAACCGTATAATGGGGTCTGGATGATGTGGCTTTTGACGTTGTTACCTCCTGAGAAATGCTCCTCCGTAACACCACGTGTTCCATAAATGTATGTCGTATGTTCTTATCATTGCTAGCGGCCGGCCGGATGGTTGTAGGCCCATACTTGTATACTCTTAAGACTTGTAATAAACGGTTTCAAAAAAAAAAAAAAAAAAAAAAAGTATACGCATTGCTAGATTAGCCTCAGATGGGCAAAGAGCAGGTATATCAACACCATGTGTGAAAAGACACGAGCAAAACAAGTCTGCTTGTGCTGACTTTAAAACACGTCAGCAAGGCACCAAAGTTTGTAATCAGAAACAAATTCAGATAAATACAAATGGAAGAACTGATGTTCCAGATAAGGAATAAAAATACGTTTTTCACACTGGTAATTTGCAACACCCCAGCAAGGGTATGGGCCGTTTTTGTCGATATGTGAAGACTGACTCTTGCTTTCTCCAGGTCTGGTGGTCTGGGTGGGGTGTGGTATGGTATGTGTCCACTGACATTAACTGAATGGACACCCCTGTGTTGATAGTTGTTGTGACATTGTAAGGCCCTACTTGAAGTTGGCAGCGGGAGAGTAGGCGTCGAGTTGATCGAGCCGCTCAGACCTCAAACATGGTTTGAGTGGTGTACTCTGCTTGTGACAGCTTGGATGGTTTTCATGTGGGACTTATTCTTTGGCTATCGACAGACCTCTGCAAAATGGTTGTATGTTCCGCAGGCGGAACATCTTTTCCTTCAGCCGGGCATTTACCTCGCTTATGGGAAGGATCTCCACAGTATCCACATTCCTTTCACTTTTCGGGTGGACGATTCTGAGTAGCTGGACTGCAGCTTGGCTGAATGGCATTGACTGTCTCTGGTTTAATTGGTTGGTGGAGGGCAGATTCCATATGGGATGCCCTGGCTTTAGATAGTTCCTGTGATCGTCCAAGGGTAAGAATTCCTTGCAAGGATATCCCCAACTCCTCGTGAACAGTCCCTCTCAGTTTAGCTGATGAGCAGCCTTGTATTATGTGACCCTTGATCTCTTCCTGTTCGTCTTGAAAGCTGCAGGTGCTCTCTAGTGGTGTGTGCCAACAATGGAAGGTGTCTATTGATTCTTCCAGCTTTTGGAAAGCTTGACAGAAAACAAATCGCTTATAATCCCCGTTTGCCATCGACTCAAAATGTGCTTTTAGGACCCTGAGTAGCTTGGCGTATGTCTTGGGGGCCGCCTCAACCAGAGTCTTCTATATTTTGTGAATGTCCTTACCTCCTAGGTGCAATAGGAGAGCTCGGCGCCGCTCCACCGCAATGTCGGCGCCTTTAAAAAAGAAAAAACTTGAGATGCTCTTTCCATTTGGGTGCCAGAGACGACGGTGCGCCACCCACAATGAATGATTCTATTGCCATTGTGCTGTGTGGCGGTAAGAGTGCCTTTTTGGCCTGTCTCAACTGAATGCCTTGGTCTCCTCGTGACACATGCACTGTAACCACATGATGTTGAGTGGCACAGTCGCCTGTCCGAGGGTTGTTGTCACGCAGAGAGGCCTGTACCGTGGCTGTCGTTGACTATTCGGCACTGTACTGGGCAGTGCCGGACCTTGTTCTGGGCTACCTCTCTTGGTTGCCACGTGCTCCTGTACTCAACGTGGCATGGGCTTGTACTGTCACTGATCTGGAGAGCACCGATGGGCAGAGTGTGCTCACTTTCCCCAGCTCACACGTGTTCAAGTCATTTCTCCGGAGATGGGCCACCCCTCACAGCCTGGAAAAGAGCATAAGTGTTCGGGGTCAGCTGCTCTTCACCCACTTTGGGAAGAGTTAGGCAGAGCAGTGCTGCGGATCTCAAGGCCGGGTGCCAAGTGGCCGTGTAGTCGATGCAGGCATTGCGGGGAGACAGGAAACATCCACCTCACTTACGAACCCGCAGTTGGGAGGCACTTGGACTCTGGGACACACAGCTGGTGGGAGCAGGGTACGGAATTGAACACCCGCCTCGTTGCCAGTGTAATTTTGGTCACTCTTGGGTGATACAGGCCCACAGTTGTTGTTATAAATAACGACACAGAGACCTTATTACATTTAGTGCTGGCGTGTGACTAACCACTTTGCCAAACCTTGCACTTTTTATGTACGCAGTGGGCAGGATTGAACCAAAACTCACAGGTACATGGGTGACGCATACACGACCACCCACGATGTTGGGGCGAGGTGGTACAGTACATGATGTGATCGCGTGCCAAGAGAACGCAAGAGAGGGGCAGGACCACTTTATGTGTGCGTTTTGTACCCAGGTGTGTTCACAGAGACTTCTGGCGAGCCATCAGATTAGGTGCCTACCCCGTCCCATGTTGCGATTGTTCCTCGGCTGCAACTCTCCAGTCTAACCTACATTCCAGATTTAGAGCATTGTAAGGAAGGAAGTGACTGGTTGGGACATTGTAATATTCTGTAATTTTCATGAATGAAAGGAGAGTCCTGTCGTGGAAGAGATTACTGAGGGAAGCGAGCAGTGCTCCTGTCCATTGCTGTATGAGGGGCTTCGCTAGTGTAGTGTCAGCTCGTGGCAGAACGAGAAGCAGGCGGCCAGTGGATAAGGAGATTTTGAAGCTGTAAGCCTTAGTCCTCTCTTGAAACACGCATAAGCGTATCGTCCTATATGCATTTAGCGCGCAGATGCTTCCTTGTTGAAGCAGCTGTTGCTCTTTACAAATGGGCAATTCAGTTCAATATGCCACGCTGAGTAGGTGGGATCGAGGTGGCTAAGATTTGCCATAGAGTGAGAACAGGGCCTGTATTGTATCCAGGTGCAATAGTGCTATTGATGTTGTCATGTCTGCTAAGTGGAGCTCAGCGAGTCCGCAGCAGATCCATTGCAACTTGGAGGCCAAGTTATAGTCTTTAAAGCTCTGTGCTCCCTGACCACCCTGATCAGTCCATGTCCTTGACTTGGCTAGCGCCACTAGGTGGCAACCATTGCCCCACATTAGGTGACTCAACCCATGCAGGGTGCAGAGGAATTAACGAGGAAGGAGCAGAGGTAAGTTTGCAAAATAATATAAGAACCGTGACAACATGACACGCTAAGCATGGTAAATCTGTATCCCTAAATAGCAAAACCTAGAACTCTGCCAGGGGAGGGAACCCTACCTACAGTCCGCTCATGTGGCAAGAGTGGAAACACGCAGGATTTGTGCCAGTAACCCTGAGCTCGGATGCTCAACGAATCTGACTTGGGGCCTGGACTGTGTCTGCATAATCAGCATGGATATCCCAAAGGTGAAGCAGCATGTCCTCCATGTAGAGGGAAACAGTGTGAAAGCCATCTCCTAAATGATTCCCTAAGTTCCTCTGCTACCGGACAGTCTGATGGGCAGCAGCTCCATTGCTAAAGCAAAAATAGGAAGGCAGAGGGGGCAACCCTGCCTGGTGCTGTGTTGAATGGCCATGAGGGCAGATATAAGGTGTCCCGCCCAGACACTAAGCACTCGGTTGAGAAGCTTATAATCAGTATTGAGTATGGCGAGCTGCCGGTATTAGAAGAGGTCAGTAGGATCCTTACAAGGTTTGGGTATGGACACCAGCATCCTAGCACAGCGAAGGGGGGAGGGTATCCTCCTTGAAGGCTAGTTCGTATACTTGGTCCAGCTTAGGGATCAGGAGGTCACAGTACACTCCATAAAATTTGAGGGACAGCCTATCCAGGCCCCAAGTCTTACCCATCGACCCTGTGAGCAAGGCTCCCCTGTATTTTCTCTTGTGTGATTGGAGCATTGAGCTCCAGGTGTTGCTCTTGTTAAATGCGGGCCAAGGCGATGTTATCGAGCAGGGATTCAATATCCTCCTGGGAGCAGAGCCTCACAGGGGCATATAGCGCACCTTAATGTACTGCGAAGACATTGTGTATGTTGTTCTGAGTGTAAGCAGAAATGAGGGGGCAGTGAAGGCGGAGCTTATTATGGAATCTCAAGTGTCTGCTTGTTTGACCAGTCCTGCCAGTAAGGTCTTAGGCTTATCCCAGTATGAATGGACTTTTGCGACTCTGTAATTAATGGTATGCAGTCTGTCTAGCAGCTTGCTGTGGCATGTGGCTTGAGCACCACCATCCACACCAGTCAACGCAGTCTCAAGGCGGAGCAAGGAGCTTTCAACAGGTTGCAGCTCCACAGCATTGGCTCTGCGTACTCCCGCTAGCGCACTGATTCTGTAACCCTTTCTGGTTACTTTCTTTGATGTAGCTGTACTGATTTGGCATTTTTTGCTTCAGGTTGCGTGAAGGACTGGTTTCCCTTCCAGGGGATACTCCTCAATAATCATAAGCACTGAATAGTTCCGCCCTTGTGCGGGGACCCCCGAAGCATATGCGAAAAAAATGATATATATATATATACATACAATATAATCATCAAATAAGCTAAAAATGTTAAAATTAGATTGTATTGTTCATTTAAAATAAAACATAGAAAAATTTACTCTTCTCTTGTTTCAACATGGCCTTTATTTTAAGGAAAAAGACATGGTAATAGCAGGCAGTTAGCCCAGAGGCTGCATATAGAAACACAACAGAATAAAACTGGCGCTGTGCCTTTAAGACCTCCAAGACCTCCAGGCTCCCATCATGCCTCACAGGTGACAGTTTGGTCAGCTCTTTTTTCTGGCTTCTTCTGTGAGGCTCCTGGAGCATTTAGCTTGTCAGTTAATGACTTTCTATCATTAATTGATACTTTGAAGTTGAATTTTTTGCTTTTACTCAACGTCTTTTAGTACAAGCTGTACTATTTTCACCTTTTTTCTGACTTTCCCTATATTCGCTTAGTCAGAAATGCCAGCCCTGTTTAACAATTGTCCTTCGTGTAGGAAGAAAATGGCTAAATCGGACCATCACTCTGTCTGCATTGTGTGTTTGCCATCCTCACACAAACCAGACAAGTGTTATTACTGCCAGCAGTTTTCCAGAAGGACTCTTCGGGACAGGGAAAGGATAAAACTGCATGTCATGCAGGAGAGAGGAAAAGGATCTACCAGTGGCCTGGAAGGTAACAAGCAGCCTTTTAAAGAGCTCTCCTCTCTAGTGCGGTCTGAGAAAAGAAGACACTGGTCTGCTTCGCCGTCGAGGGAGAGATCAGCGTCGAACATACCTCTATGCTCACCGTCTGTGTCCAAATAGTTGACAGGAAGACGTTTACCACGGTCGACATCGAAAGAACAATTGCCACTGACACGGTCGCCCCAAAGTAGTGTCGAGAACTCACTGAGCGATGTCGACTGCTCCGTGTCGACGGCCCAGGTCGGATTTCCCACTGACGGCAGAGCACAGACGCTCAACATCGAAGTCATCCCCGGTGGACAGACATGGGAGGACACTGCCGAGGTCTCCTCCGTTGACGTCGAAAACACCTCCACCGACGTTGGAAGACTCCCCTGGCGTCTAGCCATAGACTCTCTGCACTGAGAATCTCGCCTCTTTCTAGGCGCGGATGCTCGACGTCAAGGCCATTGTCCTTTCACACACCTCCACAGGCAAAGAGACAGAGAATGGCTGGTTCACCTGTACCAACGTCAAGAGCTCCTTCGTCGTCGAGAGAGATTCAAGTGGTGGAATCCCAGAATCCGACCCCGAGACCAACACGGCCGATGTCGAAGGGCTCATCATCTTTTCCGAGCCTTAGAATCTTGCAGATCATGCTGGAGGTATCTGTGGCTCAAGAACAGCAAACACCACCGATTAATCTTTCACTGAAGTGGCTGAGAAGTGTGAAAGAGTGGGGAGTGCCAAGGCGCAGTCCAAGTTTGGACTACTCCCGAACATATTACCCCTCTCGAAGATCCGCTAGAGGGGTGCGTCCACCTACACCTCCCACAAGATCCCCTTGGGATCTCCACAATGGCAACAATCTCCTTCTCCAAGAAGACATCGGTCTTGAACACCTCATAGGCGGTCTCCTACTAGATCTCGCCACTCCTAATCCTCAAGGCCTCGGGAGCATAGACTCAGATGTCCATCCTGGTCTACAGACACTTCCAGAACCACAGTGAAAGACTATTCCCCTCCTGCCAGAGTGTCCCCAGAGGACAATACCATCACGTTCAATGAGGCTCTATGCAGAGGAGCTGCAAAGCCAAATTCTCACAAGTCGTCCACTAGACCTTTACTTCCCTTGGTACCTGGGCTACTGGAATTGGCTCTTAATACATTTCTCGAACCTGCCTCAATCGGATTAGCTCCAGCGCGCATTATCAAAAAGTTTAGAGCCCTAGACCATGATCCATTTTTTCTGAGGTCCGATCCTCCACCGGACTCAGTCATAGTGGCGACAGTGGAAAAAGCGCACACAATGGCGTCCTCCTCCACAGTGCCACCGACAAAGACAGCAAGTTAATGGACTCCCTTGCGAAGAGGATGTGTAGCACCTCGACCTCCTATATGAAGGTCACTAGCACCTCTGCAGTCCTGGGAAGATATGACCGATCACTATGGAACTCCCACTCTAGATTCACAGAAATACTACCAAAAGAAGATCTGGTGGATTTCCAGGAGATGCTACAGGAGGGTGGACTGGTAGTGAACCAGATCATAAGTGCAGCAGCTGATGCGTCAGATCTGGCGTCTTATGGCTATTCACATGGCATCTGCGCTAGACACGCCACTTGGCTACGACTCACAGGTCTAAAACCTGAGGCCCAACACAGGGTTCTGAATCTGCCCTTCAATTGAACTTCACTCTTCGGCACTCATGCCGACAGTGAGATGTCCATGATGAAGTCCAAGCTTGACAACCTGAAGAGAGTGGGCCTGGAGAAACGCAAAGACTTCAAACGCCGATACCGTCCTTATTACTGTCGCCAATTCCAACAGAGGGTTCAAACCCCTCACTGGTCGTCGCCACAACACCATTCTAGATCCCACTATCATCTGCGCCAATCCCCCCCCCCCCTTCCCGCCCCTCCCCTTACCCCCCCGTCTCCACTGGCAATCCCACCTCGGAGATCATCAGTCCATCAGCAAAGACTACTTAAGGCGGATGTATCCATCCTGTTGCAAAAACAGACCATTGAGAAAGTTCCCTGGCTGCAGCATCAGCAGGAGATTTACTCCTGTCATTTCCTGGTTCTAAAGAAAGGCCCGACCAGGGAGTACAGGCCTATACTCCATCTCAGACTCTCAAACAAGTTTATCCTCAAAGATTCAGGATGTTGGCACTACACCAAATTGTTCCTCAGATCCATCAAGAGATATGTTTTATTTAGAATATATATATATATATATATATATATATATATATATATATATATATATATATATATATGTAGACACACTCCTAAAGAAGAACATGGGCGCATGATCTATGAATGTTCACTCTTACAAAAACTGAAGCAAATCAAGTGTGGTCTGTTTTTGCATTTGTATGAGACTGGCTGGCTGACTGACTGACTGACTGACTGACTAACCGTCTTTCCCGGCCTAGCAATGTTAAGTCAAGTTTGCAAATGAGGCGGTGTTGACCAATGCTCAATTACACAATATCTTTCATTTTGCGCTTTTTGTTTCTTGGGTTACCCGAAAGGGGTAAGACGGAAAGAAAGAATGTAAGGACATTGAGATCAAAGAGATGTGAGTCTGGTTGACTCTCAATGTCAAAAGTGGAAGTACAAAATAACTTTAATTACAGATTATTTTGGGGTCTTGAGGCAGTTCATTAAACCCAGTTTGTGTATTTACGATAGTACCTGTTAGTATCTTTATTAGTCAGATGGAATCAAATCGGTGTCTGGGTTTAGCTGCACTATACAGGACACTAGTAGCATGAACACTGCTACTGTTCAAGGAGTGGGCAGCATGAAGGTCGATTGGGCCATGGCTTCCATGAATAAACTCGTATTTTGCAACAAAAAAGGCGTATAACGTTCAATAGGAACACAAAAAGGAAAGCTAGTGCTGGAAAAAAACATCCATGAGCGCTACCCACTTTGTTCCTGTAGATTCTTTTAATCAGAGAACAGGAGGGATGAATCTGGAGGGGACTACCACATCCAATAGATTTCTCAAAATTGTCTAAAAACAAGCACATATGGTAGAAATGGAAAAGGCCAGGGAAACACAAGGAGCCTCAAAAGCTCCTGACTCCAACGCGGACTTCTAATGAGGTGCGACGGTTAAACAAATGTGCAGAAGGAGTGTGCAAAATTACTAACTCTGTAATCTTTAACCGAAATTAATTGTGTAGCAACGAAATACATTGTGAATTTTGCTGCGCTGCCAAGGTGCTCTCCCGAGGCTCACTGGATTAGATGGTAGAGAAATGCTTAAACGGCCCGTTTGGAATATAACCTATAAACCACTTAGTTTCACGGCGATTCACTCTGCTTAATGCCGGCTGTTTGGTAACTCTATTACACCCAGAAGCAAGCTTTGTGCAAAGCAATCAATGCTGCAGTAGCACACTCTTGACAGTGACAGTCCAGTCAGCTGCACAGCAATACAAAAATGAATTAATAATATGTACATACATAATAAAAGCTACAGCATGCTGCTGAGAGGCGTGCCTACCATGGAGTTGTGCTCTCTCCTCACAGCTCTTCGCGCATATTTCGACGTCCTCCCTGCCGGGGTGTAATTCTTTTAGCAGCAAATCACTGTGTATGTAGTGCTGATGTCACTTCACTAAGCAAAATGCATTGTAGAGGAAACGTAGGACGTACCAAATTGAATTACCTGCAGGGGGGAAGAGGTGCAGAAAGTACCAGGAATCCATGCCTGATGGCAGTAGGCATTTGTTCTACGTGAATGTCTACATGGGTGCATGCAGGTGTACCTGTTTTGTTTGTTTATGGATGTGTGATAATAATACGAAGAAGTATGTGCCTCTGTGTTGTAGGTCGGAGTGAGTGAGTGCGCGTGTATGTGCACGTGCGCAGTGAGGAGGAGACTACAAGGACAGACATTGCAGGATTCAACAATAAAACAAGCACAAGCGCGCGCGCCTCACGTGGCAGCAGGGCGAGGGGTGAGGAGGGGCCTGCGCGATTCCCTTGCGGGAGCAAGCAGCAAGGCGTGATAATTGATAACATATGGCGCCAGCTGCTCGCTCCCGCAAGTGAATCGACAGACGTGCACGCGTTGCCATTGGAAGCAATGCAACGCGTGCACGTTTTTGCCGGGAAAGCTGTGCCGATTCCTAAAGGTCTCTCCCCTCTGCAACGCATGCGTGCTGCGTAGGCGAGACCTAAAAATGACATCCCAACCTATGCATATGTAATATTTCCAACATAATATAGTGAAGTTTTATACAATTAAACTGATTGCAACATTCTCTATATAGTACAAATCCTACGAATATGCTAAAAAATCTATATGTTCTAATGCTGGGGGCACAAAATGGTGGTGGAAGGTGGACACAGTAAATGAAGGTGTAATTCCAAACTTTTTATGTATCGTCCCTTTACTATACGTATATTAACAGCTTTAAGTGGGATGAAAAATTTGGCGGTTCTCTTAAAGGGGTGGCGGAGCTCAGTACCGATAACACCAGCACCACTTAAAGGCCTGTGTATATTCAACAGAGGAACACACCCTGACAATTACTATCACTAATAATCACATTTACTTTAGCACTGTGAACAAAATCGTACAGAGAAAGCATTTTCATTCCTTTTTATCTCACATATTTAAAAAAGTCTTCTGAAGAAACGCTCCCCAACAACTTAGATTTCTTAAGAACACCCAAATCCAAAGCCTCGCAGTACCACACCAGCCTTGACTAATATTGAAATCTACCAATCAGTGTAAGAAATGAGACCACAAACACATAACATTTCTGGTTCTTGTTCCATCTCTGTTAAGTTAATAACAAGTAATTTTCTACTCTCACCCCTTCCCCACTATTTCCAGACTAAGCATAATTTGCAAACATTGACATTCTGTTTATCTCGCCGGAATAGATATACAAATCCAAATTAAGGCTACAGCAAATTTTCAAAACCATACAGTCTTTTACAGATGACAACTTACACCTTTCCTTTGAGGAAAAACTACTAAACATATGTAAAGTATTTGTTTAACAACTAGTCCCAACTTTTACATATTTTGGAACCAATAAAACACCAGACTTTACTAACACTGTTATTTAGAAATAAAAAATACTTTAACAGTTAAAAATATCGCCTCAAATAATTAACCACTACTACAGAACACATAACACACCTTCTTAGTTTCTAACTTACCTTTGTAGTTGGTACACAGATTTCAAATGTCGCAAACAGATGCAATATTTTCTTTGTCACACAGTACATATACTGCACCACTTACATCAAGGATGGAACCAATAAAGGCACAATTCCCTGTTGCTCCACACATAAATACATGTAAAGAACAAATCAGAATGGTTCCTTGATTTTTTGTTTTTGCATTGCAAAACTTCTCTCTATTGGTTATTTCTGAACTTTCCATATAAACGTTTTTTTTAAGGACACATACAGGTGAAAAGTTCAACGTATTGTATCCACACTTTCTAGAACATTCTACGACACATGCAGGTTAAAAGTTCATAATTCATAATTTTTTTTAAACATAATGATATTTTTTTTAAACATTTTCTCCAACATTTAACGACACGTACAGGTCAAAAGTTCAACATTATTTCAAATTCGAACTGAACCTTCCAAATACAATTAGCAGGCGTGGTTGAGCTGAGCAAATTTTATCCTATAATATGTACTCCACGTATAAACTGCTTTTTTATTCACCAATGACAAAGATGCTTTTCCTCAAAACTAATATGCACCCTACTTTTTAGGAAACAAAGCATTTTATCTCCCAATCGGTTAACGTTTTGTATGTAGATAAAAAAAGTACTTCCACATCTTTAAACATATCTCTCATTCTACGAACGGACTGCATGAGCTACAGACATCTATCCATATCTTCCAGCCATACCTTCAAAATGCTAGTGTGGATTGTAGGACATAGCTATGTTTTCTGGTGCAAGAGGTATGCTGAACAGAGACGTATTAACTTAGACCTAGGATTACAAAATGTGCACATTAAATGGTTTGCACAGAGAGGATTGAAGTGGCACCAATTGCTGCATTGGGTTAAAACCTGTTTGCATCTCCAACACCCTGACCTCATGATTGTGCACTGTGGTGGTAAAGACCGAGGCACATTGACTGGGGTAGGTTTGGAAATGCTTATGAAGGACACCTTTGGACAATTGATGTTACTTTTGCCTCAAACTGTCTTTGTATATTCCAATATATGCCAAAGACAGAAGTGGAAATGGTCAAACCAATTTTGTCATAAGATTGAAAAATCTAGGAAGAATGTCAACAAAGCTGTGTCTGCATACCTCAGAGACCATAGAATGGGGTCAATCTACAACAACAACATACGTTTTGATATGGCTGATATCTACAGAAGTGATGGAGTACCCTTCACAGATGAGGGAAACCAAGTTTTTCTGAATAACCTGAAGCTGTGCATCCGCACTTACATGTAGCTCCAACTAATAAACATAAGGGCTCTTTCTAGAGCCGCCTTATATTCCCACTATTGGCTCAGAGTGACAGCTGCGGTCCGGCTAGCATCGGGAGACCTACGGCCCGTCAGTAAGGCTCGCAGAGGAAGAGCTGCGGCCCGTGGGCTCGGCTTGCAGAGGGAGATCTACGGGCCGTCGGCTCACAAAAACACAGCAGCGTACTGGCTCGCAGAGGGAGACCTGTGGTCTCACTCACACAGGGAGATCAATGGGTCAACAGGCCTGCTAGCAGAGACACAGCTACGAGCTAACGGGCTGGATCGCAGACGCACTGCAGATGTTTTGGGCTAACACCAACCTTATTTTGTTTGAACTGGATTTGAACCTTTCTAAATAATGACTGTCTTAAGTACTACAAAATAATTGATCCCTTTCCTTTTATCTAAAGTCAAATGCTGTCTTGTTTTATAACTTGTTGTTTTAATTGAAGTGTAATTGCCTTTTTTATTTTTGCTTGATGCACTCTAAGTAAACATATCTTAATTCAGAAAGACAGTCAAAATAATTAATCTTTTTTAAATGTTTTTTTTTAATTTCAGCTTACTTCCTCCACAATTTCCACAGGAAAAGCCAGTGATCAGTGTATATCCTCCAGTAAGACATCACTTGGTGGATAAACAAGGAGTGTATGTGATATGCCCCTTAATAAATAATGTATGTATACCTATATATGAGTTCTGCATGAGATCAAATATTTGCTGTGGTACAGAATTGTAAACCTTAATCATGTTTTAGCTGTGGCAACTTCTTGCTGCTGATGTTGAACATAGAGTTACAGACAATGTAGTGGCATAGTAAATTAGCAATTGCTAGGTTGATGATTGCACACAAACGTCATCAGCTAGTAAGGAGAGTTCAGATTATGATCTCTTCCCAAAATTCTAACGTTGCTCATTGTTGAGGCTTCTCCCTTGTACTGGTAAAAACATCCACAGCAACCTCTCCATTTTGCCTTTTAACAAAGGATGGAAACAAACTAATTACTTCTTAACTGAGCAGTAGTGGATCGTCTGATGCACAAGCCATTAGTCCGAAGCATCAGATAGACCGAACAAAACACAATAACGCTAACAGCAAGGAAAAATGCACAAGAAAGTAGAGACAATCTCACAACTCCCATACACACTATTAAAAACTGGGGAATCTGGATATCGGATTTACTGGCAGCTCTCTAGGGGAGAGCTAGGAAAAGCACACCAAAATAAGGTTTAAAAAAAAGGAAAAATGCAAGCAAAAAGCAGGAAAAGATCAAGAAGCTCCAGCTTTCAGGGAGATAATAAAAACAATTGGAAGGGATGGAGCACCTGGCCCCTAAGGGGCAAGTCGGCTTCCTGGAGTCGTAGCGAGGTTCTCTACTACAGCCAATATTCAAGAAGGGAATACGTTGGTCGTCTAGAAATGTCAAACTAGACTGTTTTAACTCCATCATTGCTAAGGTATGACTTACTTATTTAGCCATGATCTATACAGATAACCAAGCAGGGATTCAATAGGCTAATCTGAAAGAACCTTTTGGTGATGGAGTAGTTTGCGATTGCACCTCTCAGGTGGAAGAAGCAGGAAAAGATCAAGAAGCACCAGCTATCGGGGAAATAATAAAAAAGGTATTGAGCACCTGGCCACAACGGACTCCTGGGTGGAATGTTCAAGGAGGACCCGGTCTATTGGGAAGAAGCTCTATCTACCCTGTATACAGTATGCAGGGTGCAAGCCGACGGCCCCGTAGTCATTGTGAGGTTCTCTGCTACAAACAATGTTCAAGAAGGGAGACAATACAGATCTGAACACTACAGACTGTTTGCCCTTTTAGATATAGAAGGGAAAGAATTTGCTAGAACCCTACTAGCAGAACTAAATAGATGGTTCCCCCTATACCAAACTGGGTTCCGCAAAGGTGGTTTAGCAATTGACAACATAGTTGCACTAGCCTACATAGCCCAGCAAGCAAACATCAAAAATAAAAATCCAGTGTTCGCCTGCTTTGTCGACGATTCAACAGCATTTGATTGCTTCTCCCGCAGCAAGCTGTGGAACAAGCTAAGGAAATGGAACATCCTGGAAGGCCTCTTGAACGCAGTCTTTTCCCTTTATAGCAGAACTCGGGTAAGAATTAAATTGGCTGCGGAAACTATCTTGAAAAAATGCTAGACTGCCAGAGGCCTAAAACAGGGTTGTGTCCTCGCCCCAACACTCTATAATTTATACACAGCAGATTTGGGCAAGGCGCTCCAAGATGCAAACCTCGCAATCCCAAAATTTTGGCCAAACACAGCTCACTTATTACAGTATTTAGACAAATTGGTAATATTGAACCACACCGGGGATTGGACACTCTTAACATCTACAATGAAAGCAGTGAATTGGTTGTTAATCCAAACAAGACCAAAGTGATGGCTTCTGAAAAGTATGCAAAAAAAGATTTACTTATATGGAGGCTGGGCACCCAGATAATTACCACCACAAGAACGTATAACTACCTCGGGGAATGGCTCAGTGACACATTGAAGGAAACTTTACACCAGCAAAGAATGAAGTTCAAGGCTCAATCAACAATCTACGCTCCATGCAAACTTCATGGGAAGCTGTGCAGTCCAACAATGATGCCCAGTCAGGTGGGTTATATAATGGAAAATACTTACGATAGCAGGCTATGCACAACAAGCTTTCCCTGGTCAAATGGACTGTTTGCTTGAAAAATCCCAGTGTCTGGCATATAAACGTATCTTTGTTACCTAAATATACTCTCAACAATCTGATCTGTCTGGAGTTTGGCCTTCTCCAGCAAAGCTATGAATGTTTGGGAACACAGGTGAAATATTATTACCAATCCCTTAAAGCACACCTAGGATGCTTTAAAAAACATGATTAAAACAATCTATGAAGGAACGGCCAATCTGTGGAGCAACTATATGCAAAGAATTGTGGCGGTACTTGGCATGGCAACTGCAAACTGGTTCATGGAAGGGATGACCTATGCTGCCATTAAGAATGCTATAAACAAGCAAACTTCTCAGTTACCGGGAGACGCAGACAAACTTAACTATCTAGCCAAGGGAGAGCAGCCAGGCTTAATCTCATCATATGAGGCAAATAGAACACAGCCATATATGAACCAACCACTGGGAAGGAAGTACCTAAAAGACTTGCAATGGGCCAGGCTGCAGCCCCTTGCAACAAAAAAGCAAATTCCCTGTTGGAAATCTTTGGCATTCATAGCCAAATGTAGACTTTGTAAGCAAATAGATGAGTCCCTGCTTCACCAAGTTTGTTGCTGCCCAGTCCTGCTACAATTACGTTGCAAGTTATTAAAACCCATGCTTCTGTCAAAAGGGACTGGGCATGCACAGAAGCAGTATCAGCATTGATCTCCAGCCCCTCACCATCTGAATTGGTCACATTTGGGAAATACATGGCAGAGGTTCGCGCCCGGCTGTCAGAAACAACAAGAACATTAGGCTTTGGCCCATATGAACATATGGCAAGCAATTAGTCACAAAGTTTGAGCGACTTGGGAGGCGAAGACATCATCAGAGGGCTATACTATGCACCTTAACACGCTATAACAAGCACAAGAGCACTTTAATGCCTAGGGCTTTTAGCTAGGACACAATCTGCATATCGAACAAAATGAACGACTGCTATTAGTTTTTTACTCTTTGCTTTAAAACTACGAACTGTATACAACTTTGAATGGCAGGTTTGACAAGTGGTGTTTTTAATGGGGATATATATTTTACTGTTTGTCTTAAATATTAGACAACGTGTACAATTTTAAATGGGAATATATACTATTGCACTATTTTTGTAATATTGCAAATGATTTTAAGTAATCTCGCAATAAAATCTTCATTTATTCATTCATTCAGAAGGCATTTTTGTTCTGATGGATACATCTGCCAGTGGATTCCTCACCTTGTGAATATCCCTTGCGCCAGCAACATTCGGAAACTTTTGTAGCAGTCCACGCCGATGAGGTCGAAGACGACGTCACAGAGACACGGCTCCGCTCGCGACTCTGCTGACGTCACCGGCTCCATAAGAAGACCTCGTCGGCGTGATGACGTCCGTTCCCTTTTTTCCGCGCCGTCGAAGCCAACGGATTTCGGGAATCGCTGTTAGCGTCGTGGATACTTTGTGTATTTTCATTGTTGTTTCCTGTCTTCTTTGAAGATGTCAACGAAGAAGTCTGGATTTAAGCCTTGCCGGGAGTGTGGCAAGCATATGTCCATCACTGACCCACATGACTGTGTGTGTTGTTTATCCTCGGACCACGATGTGGATGGCTGTACCAGCTGCCGTAAAATGAGCTCAAAGGCTCTGAAAGAACGGGAGGCAAAACTCTTTATTGCCAAGATGAAGAAAGAGAAGAGAGGGAGGAGATCGAGGTCGAGGTCTCGATCGAAGTCGAGGTCGGCGTCGAAGTCGACTTCAGGGCATGCTTCGAGAGCTAAGAAGCACAAGAAGAAGAGAAGGCACTCCTCTCGGCACCATTCTGACAAGACCACGGCGCCGAAGTCACCTGCTCGGCGTCGAAGGGACTCCGTCTCTCCTTCTCCTGTGCCGGGTTCGCCTGCTGGTCCTTCATCTCCAGTGGTCTCTTTGTCTCCGGCTTCGCCAGTTCCAGTCTGGACTCCGACGCCGGCTCCATCTCCGGCCCCGGAAGAACTTCAAGCCCTGGGTGAGCCTGCGACGCCGTTGAATCCACCGTCGGCGCCGGTTGGCCCGAGTCCGGTGGGGCCTGACCAGTATCCTGCCTTTCCTGGGCCAGGTCAGGACCCCTCGCATTACTTAAATGCGATGTATGGGGTATTTGCTCGTGCCATGTATGCCCCTGGTGCACCTACGGGTCCGATGGGTCCTTTGGCCTTTAACTTAGGGGTGCCGCAGGTGTATCCTCGGGCCCCTTTCTATCCATTTTATCCAGCGACGCCGTCTTGGAATCCTCCGGCTCCGAGAACGTTGACGCCGCTTCCATCCTCGCCGGCTCCGGCTCGATCTCGTTCGACGCCGATGGCTCCGCTGGATCCACATTAGACGCCGATGGCTCCACCGGCACCAGCGCCGTCGGAGTCGCTTACGGCGCCGCCGAGGATTCGAATTCGCTCCAGGAGGGAGACTCAGAGGATTATTGAGGAGCAGAGATACCTTCAGGAGGAGGCGGAGGATGGAGAATTGGTGGAGTCGGATGAGGTTTTTGACGAGCTTAAGGAAGCTAGTGGCTTGGACCTTTCTCCTGAGTGGGAGATTACTCCGCCATCTGATGAGCCATCCAAGGATGTCGCACCCTACCATGCAGTCATAAGGAGAGCTGCGGAGTTGCTTGATCTCCAGCTTCCTACAACAGAGTTTAAGTCAAACATTTTGACTGAAGTGCTGCATTCTCCAACGGCGGTATCAGAGCCTCTGCTTCCCTTTAATGAGGCCATTGTGGAGCCTGTATTGGAGGTGTGGCGCAAACCTTTTTCTGCTCCTGCGGTCTCAAAGACGATCGCTAGGAGATACAGAGCGGCCCCAGGAGATCCTGAATTTTTGTCGTCTCATCCGTCACCGGAGAGCCTGGTAATTCAAGCGGCTTGTTCTGGAAAGTCTAAAGGGGCTTTTCCACAGGTCCCTGGGGTTAGAGAGGCAAAAAGGCTGGACCAGTCGGCAAAGAAGGTGTTTTCATCTGCCAGCATGGCCTTGAAGTCGACTAACGCCACATGTCTCTTGGGACGCTATGTTCACGCACTGATGGAGTCGGCTAAGAAACTGGCGCCTAAATTGCCTGAGGACGATAGATCTGGATTTAACGACATCTTGGCTGATGCTCAGGCGGCTGCGCGGCAAGGGATCCAAAGTGGGCTGGACACTGCGGATTCTGTTGCAAGGATCATGGGGTCGTCTGTTGCAACTAGGAGAAGTGCTTGGTTGAGAACGTCGGAGTTCTCTCAAGATGTACAGTCAACCCTAATGGATCTACCGTTTGATGGGTCTGGCCTATTTGGGAAAAAGGCAGATGCTGCTCTGGAAAGATTCAAGGAGAGCAAGGCAACTGCTAAATCTTTGGGACTCCAGTCTCAGTCGAGAGGGTCTTTTAAGAGGTACAGAGGTTTTGGAAGAACATCTTTTCGTACCTATAGGCAGACTCAGCAGCAGCAACAGCAGCAGCAGCAAAGTTCCTCGTCGAGAGGTTACAGAGGAAGAATCAGGGGTCGCACACGTGGCTCACGTCAGCTCTCCTCCTCCTCTTCCTCTTCCTCAGCCCCTCCCACCACCGCAAAACAGCCCTAGGTCCGACATTCCGGATCATGCTGGTCCTGTGGGGGGCCGGCTTACCCATTTTCTACAAGATTGGGAATCTGTAACTACAGATCTCTGGGTTCTAGATCTTGTAGAAAATGGGTACGCCCTTCCCTTTCGGGAATTCCCTCCAAATTACCCTTCTTGTCAAGGGGCTTGCTCGGAGGACCACCGTCTTCTCCTGCAGGAGGAAGTCCTGAAGTTGTTTCAGAAAGGTGCGATAGAGGTGGTTCCAGAGTAGGAGAGGGGTCAGGGAAGCTACTCCCGGTATTTTCTGATTCCGAAAAAGGACGGCAGGTTACGGCCGATATTGGACCTCAGAATCTTGAATCTTTATCTAAAGCAAGAGAAGATCAAGATGCTCACCCTTGCTCAGGTTCTTCAAGCGCTGAATCAGGAGGACTGGATGGTGTCCATCGGCTTGCAGGATGCGTATTTTCACATCCCAATCCTGAAGTCGCACAGAAAGTATCTCCGTTTCACGGTAGGGTCGCAACATTATCAGTTTGCGGTCCTACCGTTTGGTCTTACTTCTGCACCTCGGGTCTTCACGAAGGTGATGGCAGTGGTGGCAGCCCATCTCAGAAGGTCAGGGGTCTCAGTTTTCCCCTATCTGAACGACTGGCTGATCAAAGCGGAGTCGTCGGAGAAGGTGTTGCATCATCTGCGGGATACAACTCAACTGTTGTACAACTTGGGTTTTTCAATAAACGTGCCCAAATCTCACCTGGTGCCCTCTCAGTGCAACCTGTTCATAGGTGCGGTACTGGACACTACTGTGTGTCGAGCATTCCCTCCTCCTCAAAGGATTCTCGACATTCAGGAAATGATTCCTTTATTTTACAACGGAGCGGTTGTTCCAGTTCTGAAGGTCCTTCGCCTGCTCGGTCTGTTTGCTTCCTGCATCCTGTTGGTCAACCATGCACGCTGGCACATGAGGGCACTCCAGTGGTGCCTCCGCAAGCAGTGGTATCAGCACAAGGGAGATCTCAGGGAGTCTGAGGATCTCCAGAGAAGCTGCGGCGGATCTGTCTTGGTGGAGCGTGGAGGGCAATCTGTCTCAAGGAAAGCCCTTTCATCTTCCTCCATCGGTGGCCACAGTGATAACGGATGCATCCACCTTAGGGTGGGGTGCTCATCTGGGGGATCTGGAGATCAAGGGTCTTTGGTCTCCAGAGGAAAGGTTGCTTCACATCAACCTTCTGGAGTTACGGGCGATACGTTTGGCGCTGAAGGCCTTCCTCCCTTCCCTTCGCGGTCAGTCGGTTCAAGTCCTGACGGACAACACTACCGCGATGTGGTATATAAACAAACAGGGAGGGGTGGGGTCTCTTTGTCTCTGCAGAGAGGCCCTGCATCTGTGGTCCTGGGCTCAGGACCATCAGATTTGTTTAATGGCAAATCATCTGGCCGGGGTGCTGAACGTACGTGCGGACAGTCTCAGTCGGCAGTTCTCCGCCGATCACGAGTGGAGGCTTCATCCGGAGGTAGTTCGTCACGTCTTTCGGATGTAGGGGGCTCCTCGGGTGGACCTGTTCGCCACTCACGAGAATGCTTACTGCCCGTTATTCTGCAGTCTCCAGTATCCGATGCAGGGAGCGTTGGGGGACGCGTTTCAGTTGAGTTGGGGCTCACGACTCCTTTACGCGTTTCCTCCCATACCCTTGAGTCCTCGGGTTCTGAGGAAGATTCGCCAAGACCGGGCCCAAGTCATATTGATCGCCCCGGATTGGCCAAGAAGGGTGAGGTACACATATCTTCTCCACCTCTCCTCGTGCCCTCCGCTCCGTCTCCCTCTGAGGGCAGACCTCCTCTCGCAGTCAGAGGGGCAGGTTCTACACCCCCACCTCCAGAGCTTACACCTTCATGCCTGGAGATTGAACGGGGCAACCCGAGTTCTTTCTCTCTCCCGCCGGATGTGGTGGATGTTATTTTATCGGCCAGGCGACACTCCACCAAATCTATTTATTCATATAGGTGGTCTAAATTTGTTCTCTGGTGTGGAGAGAGGTCCATTGATCCTTTGAAGGCTCGTCTTTCTAATATTTTACAGTTTGCCCTTTCTCTTGCCCAGCAAGGCTTTGCTGTGGCTACTGTGAAAGGATATTTGTCGGCTCTATCGGCTTTCCTTTGTTTGCCGGATCAGCCGTCGCTGTTCAAGTCTCCTATTGTTCTTCGTTTTATAAAGGGCCTTACAAACGAGTTTCCTCCAGCTCCCTTTATTATGCCTCAATGGGACTTGAACCTTGTATTAACCTATCTTATGGGTTCTCCCTTCGAGCCCTTACACAAGTGTCCCCTGAGGCTCTTGTCTTTTAAGACGGTATTCCTTGTCGCAATCACCTCGGCAAGGAGGGTAAGTGAGCTTCAAGCTCTAAGTTCAAAACCCCCGTTTTTGACCATTCATGCTGAACGAATGGTACTCAGGACCAGGGCTGCCTTTTTGCCTAAGGTGGTAACTCCCTTCCACCTGGGGCAGTCCATTACCCTTCCTACCTTCTATCCTCCCCCTCACCCTTCCAAGGAGGAGGAGAGACTTCACCGCTTGGACCCTAAGAGGGCGGTGAGCTTTTACCTGGACAGGACGAAAGACTACAGGATTGATGACCAGCTCTTCGTGGGCTTTGCTGGCTGCAGGAAGGGTTGTGCGGTGCACAAGCGCACCCTTTCCAGATGGATTGTACTATGCATCAAGATATGCTACTCCCTAGCTGGTAAGGAGCCTCCGGAGGGTTTGAGGGCTCATTCTACCAGAGCAAAGTCTTCTACATCTGCCTTGTCTAGGGGTGTTCCTGTGGAGGACATTTGTAGGGCGGCAACTTGTGCCTCCCTCCACACCTTTGCAAAACATTATTGCTTGGACACCGAGGTGAGGAGGGACGGACACTTTGCTCGATCTGTCCTTCAGGACTTTCTGGTATAGGGGGATGGACACCCTCCTCCGGGAGTGGGGACTGCTGTGGAATCTATTCACAAGGTGAGGAATCCACTGGCAGATGTATCCATCAGAAGAACAAGTTACTTACCTTCGGTAACGCTTTTTCTGGTGGATACAGTATCTGCCTGTGGATTCCTCACTGACCCACCCGCCTCCCAGTTGTCCATCCTTCTATACCTGCAATTCTGTTGATGGTATTTCAAAATGTGTTTGGTTACTGTCAAGGGCATTATGTTTTTCTTGTGCCTTGTTATTTATTTTCCACAGTGTGTGTGTTGATTTGCATATCATGTACTGTGTATACTGTATATATATATATATTGCTGTCAGTCCGTCCGTGTGCCTCAAAGGCACGGAAAAAAGGAGCGGAACTGACGTCATCACGCCGACGAGGTCTTCTTATGGAGCCGGTGACGTCAGCGGAGTCGCGAGCGGAGCCATGTCTCTGTGACGTCGTCTTCGACCTCATCGGCGTGGACTGCTACAAAAGTTTCCGAAAGTTGCTGGCGCAAGGGATATTCACAAGGTGAGGAATCCACAGGCAGATACTGTATCCACCAGAAAAAGCGTTACCGAAGGTAAGTAACTTGTTCTTTAGTTAACTTTCTTCTGTTGTGCCTCACATGCGAACTGGTATGCTTCAAATACAACAGTTGAAAACCACATGCATAAAGTGAAAACAGTGATCTGCTTTCCTGACTGCCCCTCTAGTTCTGTAATATTAATAATGACAATGCGGTTGACACACAAATTATGTGAGCAAAAGTATTTCAATAAATTTACATTCAAGAAAATAAGAATTTGATGCCAAGTTTCCTATCTCTGGCCTGGTGAACTTAAAAGGAAAGGGGTATCAGTTTGCATCCTATTTTGAGATAATCCATTTCTCCCAGAAGAACGTTTGAGGGTTGTTAGTGATGAAAGAGGTAAGATAAATTGTTAAACAGTGATCGATTTTCATGGTCTGGCTTGACAGCGCAGCTGTCGCTTGACAATTATCTGATCATCATTGGAGAGGGGCTTTGGCTGTGCCCACATGTTTGAGTGCATGTTTAGATTAGTTGTGTACTTAGACAAGCAAAGTGCTTGCCCTCTAGCAGCTGTGATCATTTTGTTTTTCCAGCTACATAAGCCTGAACGTTCAGGGGGACACACATGACACTGGAATTAAAATGTCTTACAAAACTTGATAATTTATGTTGTGTGTCTCTGGTTGCAGCACAGACAGTTCGTATCTTGAGAGCAAAGGCACCATTTACCCCATATGTACATAAAATCATATCTGCCTTTCAATAGACCAATATATACATTGGCGCTGTCTGAAGACAACCTTTTCAGGTGTCTATATTCTGGAAGACCATGGATCCCCTATTTTCTGCTGTTTACTTGCACACCCTCTCTATTTCTATATTTCCTTCTCTGCATTGCGGCAGAAGTCCAGGCCCCTTAATCATACTGTCATGTATGGGAGACCCGAAGCTCCTCAACATTTCACAATGTCTCACATGGCTACCAGAAAACTGATGCCCTCCAGTATTCGCTGAGCTTGAAAATTAGGCCAGCCCATCCATAACCCCCAGAAGGGTCACCTTGGGATCCATAACATTAGTTATTTGTTTCAAATCAGTTAAGGTATCATATATTCTGTGCCAAGAATTGGCAATTACAGACCAAGACCAAATGATGGTAAAAGGTCCCTCCCAGGTCCATACATCGTTCACACTGAACCTTGGGGTCTCGTCTTTTACAGAGTCAGTCTGGACTGTAATATGTACGGTCGAGACAGTTGAACTAAACCATTCATAGGTTCGATTGGATAGGGACCCGGCTGCCATCTTGGCCTCTCGCCATTCATCATCCTGTATGTCACCCCTGTCATTTTCCCAAGCCATCTTCGTGCCCCAGAATGGGTCAGGGGCATTAAGAAGGAGGGCATTATAAAGCCTCCCAATGTACTTATTATCAGTTTGGTTTCAAGCCAGTTGTAGTCTGGCACCTCCCTAAGTGCCTTGATATATCTCATTAGAGCCTCCCTTGATTCTATCCAGATGCCCAGGTGTGTGTGTGTGTGTGTGCGCATTCATTTTTGGCTGCATTGTAGTGAACAAAATGTGGATGTGTTGTAAGCAAGTGTCACTGTGTGCCATTATAACGTATAAAATGTAAAAAACAGTAAATTCCCCAACAGTACACTTCTCACCAGGAAGCATCTTTCATCAGAACTAGAATAAAAAAAATATACAACACAGTACCAATAGACCAACTTTGGGGGATAAGCAACCTACTTCTGAAGCTACACACTTGCTGTCTTTCTTGTGTACCATGGAGATGCCAACCCCAGACTACATGCCCAAAGGGGACAGCCTTCCCCCGTCAGAAGTCCCATCTTAAGCAGCATCGTGGGTCACCAGGCCTGACTCCAGGTATCGGCTCCCCCTCTCATGTGCATGGGTGGCGCTTCTAAACCCACTCCCAAACTCAGTCAGTATGATTGAAGATCAGGACATTTCTCTGAATAAGGACTTTCAATTTAGCTGGGTAGGGGAGCATTTATTTATGATCCATTGCCAGCAGCTTCTACTTCACCTGCTCAAAGGTTTTCCTTTGGCTCTGCACAAATTTAGTGTAGTTCGTTAAAATAGGGGTCTTGTGTGATTCGTACTTGACTTCTCATAGTCATCTTACCATCTGTAGGATAAGGTCTCTATCCCTGCAGTTCAAGTACGGGCAATGCTGTGTTGGGGTTAGTCCCAGGTGGTACTCACTGCATAAGCGCACAGTTTGTCAGCTCATTTAGGAAGCAGGAAAAGATCTGGTCTCCTGGGAGTAACCCATGCAGCCATGATTTTAAGAACTGTTCTGGATGGTTCCCCTCAACACCTTCATGAAATCCCAAGAGGCATAGATTGTTGAGGTTAGAGTGGCTGTGTCAGTCTTCAATCTTGGCAGCCATGTTGCCTGCTGAGCCTTGCAGTTTCCGGATCGTTTCCTGGAGTGTTGTCCACTGTGTCCTCCAGAACCGGTATACGGCCTTCTGCTTCTGTGACACGGCCAATCATGTTGCAAAGATCCTGCCTAAAAAGTGCAACTTCAGCCCCCCCTTCTTCAATTTTCTTTTCTATGGCCTGTCTATCACAGTGGATTGCCTACAGTTTAGCCTCTGTGTTCGAACCCATGCTCTCCACAGAGCCCGAAGTGCCCGCTGAGCTAGCGTCTTGATCAAGGTATAGGACATCGCAGTGCTGAAGAAGCCTGGCAAA